>NC_079148.1:156218455-156963350 GCF_945859685.1 Eupeodes corollae | reverse complement strand
CAATTCACTATCGTCGCCATTACACATTAATATTCATTCAGAAAGTCCGTCTTCAAAATCTTTGCTCTTTGGTATTCAACTCAGCAAGCAGCAGCACAACAGTTAGTTTGTGAAATTCTTGTTTTAACTTGTTGGCGATCGTCTCGAATTGAAAAGTAAAATATTAATTAAATTATTTGCATTCGATGTGCGTTATAAAAAATTAGTGCAAAATGTTAATTAAGTGATAAAGTTTAGTTTTTATAAATAATATCAGTGAATTCCGTCCAAATGTAAGAGTTTTTCCTTTTGTAAAATGCGAATTCGGATTCGTTTTGTCTTTTTTGTTGTTATTTTTACTCATCCCGAAGCTCGGTCGGTTGGTCGTCGTCGTTGGTTGTCGTTGGTGTTGATTGGTAATGTAAATGGGCGGTTAAATTTGAAAGTTTAAATTTTTCATTCCGGAAGTTAGTGTTTCTCATTTTTGTTCGTCGATAGTCGGTTTGTGATTTTCTTGTTCTAACGTGTTCGCGGTCCTCTCGTATTGAGAAGTAAAATATTAATTAAATTATATTTTTTCAATGTGCGGTCAACAAAATTCATACGAAATGTAAATAAGTGTTAAAGTTTAAGTTAATGAAAAAAAAAGATCAGTTAATTCTGAAGTTAAGTGTTTTTTTATCGTAAAATGAAAATTGTTAGTCTGTGATTTGTTTGTTCATTCATCACGTTCGTCGCGTCGGTGGTCGGTTGTTTCGGCGTCGAATGTAAATTGGCGGTATAATTTGAAAATTTGAATTCGGTCTCTTGATGGTGATAAAAATCGTCGTGATAAAGAAAAATGTTTAAATGCATTTATTTGTGAAGTGAATAAAAATATTAAATGTGTATTAAAGTTCAATTTGTAATAAAAAAGAGGAAGTGATATGTCATAAAGTTTAAATTTAATTAAATTAGTTTTATTTATTTATCGGGTCGCATCGTGCTTCGCGGTCGGTCTCTGTAGTGTCTTCCGTTTGATGGTGGTAACATTTAAAGAAATATTCATTCAATCGGGTAAGTCACTTTATTTTTCATTTGACAAAAATTTATTTAAAAATTGAAGATATGTAAGAACTTGATCAACATAAATTGCAGTAACAATTTTGAGTGCAGTAGATAATAAACTCTATATCAAAAAATAGTTCGTACAGGTGATTCTTTAAAATAATAGCTAAAGGTATTTAAAGAAAACCAGATTTTCAACCACTGTTTTTTTTTAAATTTTGTTATTGTTTATTATACATATGAGGATTAAAAACAAAACAAAATAAATTATTACAAACTTCATGAAGAAAAAAAAAATGCAACAACTCAGGCAAAGTAGGGAATCAAAGGTCAAAAAATTGCACGTATAGTGATAATAAATTTAATTATGTATATGTATATATATATAAGTTTTAGTAGCGGGTGTGATAACCTTTCGCTTTTATAACATCCTGAAGGCGGTTCTTCATAGAGAGAACTAGTTTTAAAGTGACTTACGGCGAAATTTTGTTCTATTTTTCCAATATAACTTCCTAAATAATCCCAAAGATGCTTAATGGGATTGAGGTCAGGGGATTGAGAAGGATGAGGCAATTGCGATTAAACATTATAGAGAAGCTACTCCTTTACTATGAATAATGAATGTTTAAGAAGTAAAAAGTCGTTTTTAAGGCCAATTTTTAAAGCACTGGCTTCAGATTTTCTTTTAAAATTTTAAATATTTGTGTTTATCCATTGTTGTTTCTATAAAAACTAAATTTCCCACACCATTGCTCTTCAGACATTTCCACCTGCATGTTTCACCGTTGATTGCAAATTCTTCACATCTATTGCTGTGTTTGGTTTCCGCTACACAAATCTGCGACCATCTGACCCAAAGACATAAAACTTGCTATCGTCAACACATTCTTCCAAAAATCATCTGGTTTCGAAACGTATGTATTCGCATAGTTCAAGCGTTTTGAAATATAGGTTTTTTTTTGTACCTTGCGACCATTATACACCTTTGAATTCAGAAAGTTCCGAACAGTTTGAGGGATAACCGATATTCCATCATTTACTTGAATGTCAGCATCTATTTTAGGAGCACGTAACTTGTGATCAGCCTTTACTATTCTTTCAATTTTTCTTTCCATATGAGCGTCTAGTATTTTTTTCCGACCTCTTCCTGGGACCATTTCAAAGCTTTTATTTTTCAAATAATATTTTAATACATATTGAACTATAGGTGTCTACCAATAGTTTAAAAATCAGTTTTCTTACTTTAACAGGTAATTTATTATGAGAAGCCTCCATTTTCAAAATAAACTTCGCAAAATTAAAAAAAAAAGAGGCTGGGATGCGACCCACACTGATAACTTCCCATCCCGTCTGTCGATTTGTCTTGCTTTTAGTTTGTCTATATGTATTTTTACCAAAATTGCGCACTATTTTTTGTAGATTTTATTTTTTATGAAAAAAACAGACTGTTGGATTTTTATATAAAATTACTGAATATTGAAAACAATATTTTCTCTGAAATAAAATTAATTTGAAGCCAATATTTAAAATTTTTTAAGATATATTTGAGTCGAAAATTAATTTTTACCAACTTTTATACATTTTTTTTCAGGTTTTTATTTTTTGTAAAAAAACTGTCAATTCGATTTTTCTCAAAATTTTATCAGATGTCAAAAACATTATTCTTCGTTGCACAAAATTGTTTTAGAGATGAAATTCAAAAAATATACCTGTTTGGTATTACGTTACAGTTTATTATATACAATTTAATTCAAGTCTCTAGCGTTTTTGGTTCATAAGATATTTAAGGTTAACCAAAATTTTCATCTTTTTTAAACTGCTATGGTAAAAAAACCACCCACGCAATTCTTGAGAGCCCTTTCTGCATCTTTCTGCCTTATTATCTGTATAACAAAATTTATTTGGAGTCGATATCTCTTCTGGTTCTTGAGCTATGGACGACGAAAAAAACGTCGCGAACATACGGACGTACGGACGTACGGACGTACAAACGTACGTACACACGCACGCACAGACATCTTTCTAAAAATCTTTTATTTCGACTCTAGGGACCTTGAAACGTCGAGAAATGTCAAAATTTTCAATTTGACAAATCGGACCCATTACAATAAGTTCCTATGGGAAGTTAGAAAAGTAAAAGATCAATACACGCATACGGAGCCTAGATCTCTCAATATCATTACTGTACACAGTTTTCATTCCAAAAAGAACCGTTATTTCCATTTTGTTAAAGAAGAGAGCAGTATACGAACATTTGTTTGATGAACGAACAATTTGCTGACATTAATGACAAAATTATACTAACGGTAAAATAGTCCTAATTCCTGAAAAAGACGAAGAATCGACACATTAAGGTGTTTGTTGATACCGTCACTTACAGAAGCAATATTTTCAGTAGTACGAGCAAAACGGTGATGGCCTGAAAATATCTGTAACCAATCCAGTCTCTTCAAATTTCTTCAAAACTTTGCCAATTGTTTTCGTACTTGAACGATTATGTAAACCATAATATCCTCTTTTCTTTATAATTAACGGGCATCAAGGGGTTATTAATACACTTAACATGTTTAAAATTAAAACACAGTGTGAGCTTTAGGAAAATAGGGAAGGATTAAAGAGGAGAATTTTGAATATCAAAATGATAGGGAAAAAGAGAGCTGGGTAAAGCATTTCACATTCTCAATGTGCGGTTAAAAAAAGAATCTCTATACTAGTCAGGAAGTCCAAAATTGAGCTTGATGTTAAACTGATGTCCATTCCTTGAAGTGCGACTATTGCGGCTGAATTGTTTAAGCAAGAAATACAACTGGCTAATTCGACAGAACACTGTTTATCAAAATATCAGTATAGAACAACAGAAGGCATGAAACATTGCGGTGGTGTTCGAGTGACATAATTGTTTTGGTTATAGTTCTACCGCCTTTCATTTTCAAAGCTCTATTTTGGATCCTGTCCAAAATACTTAAACTTGTTTTAGGGGCACCAGCCCAAATATGCGAGCTATATTCAAGTTTTAGACGAATGAAGGATTTGTAAATTACACCCAGATCAGAATGGGTGAACAATTTCTTGCACCGTCGGAGAAATCTTAAGCAGCTAGCAGCATTTTTAGCAATATCTACGCGTGTTTTGATTCCCCTTTGAACAATGTTGTCGAGATCAGAATTTAATAAGCTTATCATAAACTGCCGCTAAAGTTCCATATCCAAAGAACAAGGATGAGAATCTAAAAATGGATATGAAAAGCTGAGGGAACTGTCATGCGCGAAACAATTTAGTGGAAGTTTCAGACAAAAGATCACTTATAAAAATAAGAAAGAGCGTCGGAGACAAAACGGAGCCCTGGGGCACACCAGCGTTTTTTGTTTGTTAATATCAGATTTGAAACCGTCCAATACTACTTGAATTGAACGGTCTGAAAGTTAATTTCCAACCCAACGAAGAAGTGATTCCTCAATACCAAAAGCACGCATTTTCGATAAGAGAGCTTAGCGCAAAACTCTATCTAATGCCTTCAAAATATCAAGTGCAATAATATTACTTTCTCCAAAACGATGAAAAGATTTATTCCACTGTTCGGTGAGATGAACCATGGGATCATCAGTGGATCATTAAGAAGCTTTCGCTCTTCGAGATATTTTTTAAGCTGAAAATTTATTAGCGTTACCATGACCTTAGAAAGAAGGGACGTGTGTACTATTAGACGAAAGTTAGAGGTGAGGATGATTCACCCTTTTTAGGGACAGGCTGTACAAGTGCTGTTTTCCATCCGCTCGGAAAGAGACCTGTAGAGTAGGATAGATGGAAAAGCTTAAGCAGTGGTTTTTCCAGCCTTGAAGAACACCTTTTCAGAACAATAATGGGTATACTATCCTTGCCAACTGTTTTGTTAATGTCAAGGTCTTAGAGTACTCTTGCAACGAGTACAAAAGAAGATTTTTCCCATAAAATCGCTAACGCTCTCAAGAACAGGAAAACTCAGGACACTCTCTGGTAGCGTCGAATTAACAGCAAATTGGCTTTATCAATCGAGCTAACATAGCGAATGTCATTGTGTTTTGTACGTTTTTTTACAAATGATTAGATATTTGTGCTACCGTTAGGACATTGTAGTATTTTTTGCATTAATTTCTGGTCATGCAAAAATTTGGTTCGTCGAATATGGCCGTTACAAGTCTTTCTAGCTTGTTTAAAATTATTCCGGGTTTCCTCTGTGGGGTTGGCTGTATAAATCCGGAAACTTTCATCTCTGATCCTAATTACCTCTTTACCAAAAAAAAACCTTTAAAACAATTTCAAGTTAATGAACCTTAGAATATACATACATATGTTTCACTAAGTGTTGTT
This sequence comes from Eupeodes corollae, assembly GCF_945859685.1. Classification (NCBI taxonomy): domain Eukaryota; kingdom Metazoa; phylum Arthropoda; class Insecta; order Diptera; family Syrphidae; genus Eupeodes; species Eupeodes corollae. The sequence goes on along the minus strand of NC_079148.1, from coordinate 156,957,977 downwards.
TGCGAAGCTGTTAGATTAATACCAGTAACCCTCTCCCAAAAGTGGTATGTTTTTGAATGGTGGTTTAATTTTGTCATTTTAAAGATTTCTTAACAATTCCTTCAAAAAGAGCATGATACAGAAACATGAAGTACCGAAATACTCATAATCTAGCATTTTTTTGAATTGTACTTTTATTCTCACTTAAAGATATTTGGACTGATATTTGTGTGGTCATTCACTAAGTCTGAATTTTATTCATGCAAATTACTTTTTAGTGTCTTGAAATATTTTCGGTTACCGTAAAATATTAAAATCGTAATTAAATAAAATGTCTACAAAATAGGATATCGAACATTAGGTTTCATACAAATTGAATACCTTTAAGAAAAAGGTAATATTTTTAATATAGGTACATTTTCCCTTTGAAATTTTAAACACTAAAAAATACATTCCCGTACTCAGAAAGACATTATTTTAATTTAATATCAATTTGAATTCGGACTTAATAATAAATTCACATTTTCTACCTGACAACATTATTTTTGCATTTTAAATTCCGAATTCAAAATTCCAGTTCCGGATTAACTGCCATCAGTTGACGCCAACCCCCAAAAATGAAAACCCAAATGCAATGCTCTCCCCTAAAGGTCGTACGTTATCATCAACTTCACGTGAATGTAGATTGTAGGTAGGTAGGTTGGAAAATGTATACCGGAGTCTCAGTATTTTGATGATTTATGTGTGATGTGTCATATTCCCATGCCTACCTTTTTACTATTATTTCATAATCTAATAAAGGAGTTGGTTGGAAATAAATTAAAATTTCACAAACATATTTTGCTAGGTCATGAATTTTAAGTTAATCCAATCGCAGGTTATACGGCCCTCTGACACATAAGTCTATATATTCGTACCCTTACATACATACCTACATATGAGCATAAGATACGGTGTTTTGGAATTATTAAGGTACCAAAAATAACCTGCAGCCCCTCCTGCTTCTTATTCCTCTAAGAGAACGTCTATGTCAGTTTAAATTAACGCTGAGCTATAAATTTCCCCAGGTACCTTCATATAGGTTTACGTGCGGGTTTTTGAAAAGTTGTATTTGCGAGAGTTGAGATGGAAACTGTAAATATGTTACTGCTACCGCTTCCGCTTTTGCCCGCCTTCCCCATCGGCACCATCAACCGCTTTGACGGGACGCATTTGCAGTTAAACGCGTTAAGTTCCTATTTGAGAAACGAAGACGAATAAATGGGTTTTCGTTTTCGGGCAAGCAACAAAAAAAAAGTTTCCTTCCATCATCCTTGCTCCAAAAGTTTTCGAGCCAAGCGCCAACATAACACACATGAAGCTTATGGGTATTTTTTTTGTTGTATTTTTAAATATTTTTGGACTGTTTGCTTTGTGTCGTATATGTTGGCATTTAGTACGTTGTGCTGCGTCCTATCAAAACAACTTTAGAAAACCTCTTTCTCTATCTTCGGTTCTGAAAATGGCAATAAATTGTTCGTTTTTCAGCTTTTTATGTCGCGCTTTGTCACATTTTTATTTATGATCCATGTTATGCTCATTTTTGGAGCAGTAAATCGGCAAAGATGGAGACATACAGCACAAAGGTTTAGGTGGACCTGAGCTGAGCTGAGAGTACACAATGTTTTACGATTTAGAGGACAAACGAAAACAAACACAAAAAAATGTCATGGGTTTTTGACGTAGAAGAACCTTTCCTTCCATTGCTCCCTAGAGAAATAGAATGCTTTCGAAACAATGTTGCCAAGTATGATTGGTTTAAAATTAATAATGTAAAAGCTTCGAGTTTTTCAAAAAACCCATTAAATCGATGTTATTCGATTGAAATTTAAGTTTTGGGGGAAAAAATACATAAAAACATACAAAACTCTGCTAAAATGCTGAAGAAACAAAAAATCATATTTACAAAAATTAAGGTTAAAAACTTATGGTCAGATCAAGAATACTGTACCTTAAGAAAATCGTGGCCTTAAAATAATTGCACAAAAACTCTTTATGGCATTCCTATTCTGAAAAAGCTATTTCTTAGACCTTTATGCCCAAGGCCTTAATTTCTCTTGATCTTATTTCTTTATCGAAAGTCAAGGCAGTACAAAATTTCCATTTCAAACTTTTTCAGTGAATCTTTTGATTTTAATAAGTCGTGCTTAAAGTTTTCGAAAAAAATTTCATTGCGAACATTAATTCAGAAGTTTTAAATTTTAAAACTGATATGAACAGTCTTTGCCTTTTAAAGAACAATTCACCGCTAAAATACGAACTGTTTGGAAAATGTAAGATTGTTGCCCTTAACATCCTGAAAAGGGTTTGATAGAGTTTAGCATCAAGAGTCTCTTATTTGTTTGGTTAGCGAATACCTATTTTATATTTGAATGCAAGCCGTAATCTATAGTTTCAAGTCTAAAACATAAATGCTGGTGTTCCACAGGGCTCCGTTTTGTCTCCGACTCTCTTTTTATATTAATAAACGACCTCTTGTGTCTTCTTATTTATTGAATTGGTTCGCTGACGCATTACATCAGGTTTTCATTTCTTTTAGAAACCCTTGTCCTCTAGTTGTAGAATTTGATCCACAGTATATCATAAGCTTGTTGAATTTAGATCTTGAAAGTTCTTAAAAAAATCATATGATTGACATTGTCAAAAATTCTGCTAGGTGTTTAAAATTTCTTTATCGATTCAAGACAATTTGTACATTTTCTATTCTACTTGTAATTTTTGAAGCCTTATTTCGTTCAAAGCTTGAGTACAACTCTTATGTTTGGGTAGGTGCCCCTTTAGCAATCTTAAGTTTTTTAAACCGAATACAGTAAAGAGCTTTGGAAGTGATAGGCGTTAGAACAGCTAGCGAAACAATGTTCGTTGTTTTATCAATATTTGTATAAGCAATGTCCTGTTGAAATAGCCCTTTGTCTTCTGCTGAAAGGCTCAAACTTCTAGAAATGGGGTCAAATTATTTTACCCCTGAGCTTAAGTTCAGACGTACTGCGAAGCAAAGAGATTCTTTTTTTTGCCGCACATCAAGAATGTAGAATATTTTATTAAACTATTTATTGATATTCAAAACTTTAATAAAAAGTGTACGGGTATCTGCTCTTAAAACCTTTTCTATTCTCCTAACGCTCACATAGTGTTTAAACGTGTTGAGGGAAGTTATAACATCTTAAGTTCGTTTAAACTTTTAAAAAATACTCAAAAATATGAGCTCTTAAATTTTTGAAATTCTTAAATGCCATGAATCCTCAAAACTTCGAACATATTCAAACAGAAAATATTGATTTTTTATTTATAACCTTAACGTTTATTCATAGAAATCAGCAAAAATAAATCTACATACGCAAGAAGCAGCTTCAAATAGTGAATCCTTACAAAAATATCTTCCTTGCTTGGCAACCTTGGTTTCTTGGTATGTTGTGTGTGTGTGTTTTTTTATTTTATTTTTTCTTAAAAGGTCTTCCCCTCTCTGAAGCGTTTACATGTAAACACGGCTAGGGTTATGTTGTTTTTCTTCCAGAAGAAGCCTTATCCCAAACACTTTTACAAGGATCAAAATCCTGTTTGAATATGAGGTCACGTAACACATAAATTGAGATATGTATCCGTGTAAGAAAAAGATACTTATCGTTTTTTTTTTTTGGGGAGTATGTGAGCGACTTCGACTTAGAAGGATACATCGAGAGGTAGTTTCCCTTTCCCTGATGTCGAGGCCTTCCTGTTCCATTTAGGGTATTAGATCCTGGAAATTCAGTGAGTGAAATCTCGCAGAAGAGTGGGAGAAAAAAATACCTAGAAATAAATAAAAAAACAAAAAAGAAAACCTTCAAACTGTGAAGTGCACACCCATCCCAAAGCCGACACGAAGGACGAAAGACTCCAAATATAGTAAGAGAGTAAGAGATGAGTGCAAGGGAACTATTATAAACGAGGATACGAGTACGGAATGGTGTGATTGAATAGGATGAGTGTTCTCCTGTAGCTTTTAAGCTAGTTGCATATGGGAAGCAATGCGGATCCCAAACGCATTAGTTCGATTAACATGGTCGATATTTAGATGTTGATGGGGATGTGGCTCTGAGAGTGTGGTTGAGGATGAGGGTTTGGCCCTGAAATATGCCAGCTCACGAGCACTGCATACATCAAGCACTAAAATGGTATTATTTCCCTCTTGCACAGGAGTTTGATAATATTCTGATTTCTGCTTTCGAAGTCATTACTCGAAGCCGGATGCTTTTTTGAAATGTAATTATTTAGAATTTATTTTAAGTGTCTGTCATAATGTGAGGTAGTAGGGTAGGTACCTTCTATCTGATGATGGTAACAAAACGCACAAGGATTAACTTATGAAGCGGTAATGATGTACCTTTCTAAATTAATATTTTCAATTTGGTATAATTGATCAAGCATAGGTTAGGTATAATGGTACATGTATTTTAATGTATTAGGTACAGTTATAGACAGAGTGTCCTTGAGTCATTTGCATTAACATCCAACTATTTGTTGTAATGAATTTATAGCTTTGTATTTAGATGGAGGGCTTTTGCACTTGAGGATATTTGATGTATGTGGTTTGGATTGGAGTGGTGAGGATTGTTGAGGAGTATTGAGGAGTGGTGCGGTAAATGTGTGTACTTTGTTGATTTCGATTGAGGGGTTATATGTTCGAGAGATAAATGGGGAATGTGTTTTCGAGTGGTGTTTGATTTATGTTGGAAATTCTTTTGTAATACTTAGCGATGATTGAATGTAATTAGGTTCACAGAATGTTGCTACATGTGCAGAGGTAAAATAATTTGACATTTGTTTTTAGACGTTTTTTTCATGAATTTTTGAACACGATAATTCTCTTTCACAAAATTTGATTTGAAATTTTATAAATTCATTATTTGACTATTTGACAAAATATTTATTCTCATAAATGAAAATCTGACAAGACTGTTTTAAAAATTCAGTTCAAAAATTTTTTTTCTTTTTTGACAAAAAATAGTTGTAATAGTTAAAAAGTTGCTTGACATTATGAGAATCTCAAACTCTGTTGATATTTCTGTTCAGTTAAGTTTGCTGCTGTAGGGAGCATGTACCAGCTCAACTGCAAAATATGGGCGGAAGAAAGCGTGTCCAATGAGTGGAATCTCAGCATAGTTTGCCCCATACATAAAAAAAGGGAACCTCTTAATTGCGCCAATCCAACTACAGAGGCATCAGTCGCCTTAACATTGCATATCAGATCCTTGCTGCTCTATTATGTGAACGTCTGAAGCCGTTCGTCAACAACCTGATAGGTCCTTATCAGTGTGGCTTCAGATCAGGAAAGTCCACTATCGACCAAATATTCACACTACGGCAGATCTTGGAAAAAACCCAATCGATACCCACCATCTCTTTATCGATTTTAAAGCCGCGTATGACAGCATCTATAGGGAAGAGCTCTACCGAGCAATGTCTAGTTTTGGCATCCCTGTCAAACTTATCCGTTTGTGCAGAATGACGATGGAGAATGCACGCGGCTCTATCAAGGTCAGAAAAGATCTTACTGATTCATTCGATGTCAAAAAAGGTTTTAGACTGTCATGCGACTTCTTCAACATCGTTCTGGAAAGAATTGTGCAAAACTCAACCGTCATCACTAAAGGCACAGTCTTCCAAAGGTCCATCCAATTACTCGGATACGCAGATGAGATTGACATAATTGGAAGATCAAAGCGTGATGTCAGTGGAGCGTTTTTGAGCATTGCGACGGAAGCGAAGAAGATGGGTTTAGTGGTCAATGAGGGCAAGACCAAGTATATGCTGTCTTCAAAAAAGGACATTGAACAACGACTTCTTGGAAAAAACGTCACCATGGACAGCTAGAACTTTGAGGTAGGTGAGGACTTCGTCTACCTAGGCACCACTATGAACACAGAGAACGACACCAGCGCTGAAATCAAACGAAGAATAACTCTTGCTAATCGCTGCTTCCTTGGACTTAGAAGGCAATTGAGAAGTAAAGTCCTCTTTCGAGCATCTAAAATCACCATCTATAAGACACTCATCATCACGGTTCTCATTTATGGCGCTGAGGGCTGGACCCTGTCAAAGAAAGATGAGAGCGTTTTAAGATAGTTCATGCGAAACTGGAGACAGCTAGCTAGCGACCATGCTGGTTGGAGATGCATGTTGGTTGAGGCCCAGGTCCACCTTAAGTAAGTAAGTAAGATATTTCGTCCCCAAAACATAATCAGTCAAATATTCACGACATTTGGTTACAAAAAGATGACTATCTTGTCAAACATCGCCTTTGGCCATAAATTTGATGCAAAATCCAATTTGTGACATCTTTTTTTTGAGAATCTTTATTACTTCTTATGGAGCTTATATTAAATTTTTGTCTTTCGCTGCCATACCAGCAACTTTTTTAGTATCAAAATGGGCTTCGGGTATGTTGCTCGAACGTACAGCAGAAATATTCTGGAGATTGTATGATAGTGATTACAAACAGTGCGAACGATTGTTGGTTTTGAATGTCTGCACATTGTACTGAGTGAGAAATATTAAGCCTGAATAAGCATTCTACATTCGTCTAGTGAGGCTAAAGAAAGAATCTCTGTAATTAACAGTACGTCCGAAATTGTGCTCTAAGGTAAACTGATGGGCATTCCTAGCAGTACGGGTATTACGGTTGAATTGTTTAAGGGGAGGAATGCAACTGGCTATTTCAAAAAAGCATTGTTTATAAAAATAGCGATAAAACAATGAAGGGCATGAGACCTTGCGGTGATTTTCATGAGAAGTTAATGTCTCGGTAAGAGAAAGATCTATCCAGAAGACTCAACTACGTTATTGGATCACCAGCCCAAATATGAGAGTTATACTCAAGTTTAGGACGAATAAAAGCTTTGTTAATTATAGCCAGATCAGAAGGGGTAAAAACTTCTTGCATCGTCGTAGAAAACCGAAACACTTAGCAGTATTTTTGGCGATGTCAAATATGTGATCACTCTACAACAAGTGGTTTGTGAAGCACATACCTAGGACAGATAGTTGTTCAATCTTTTCGATGCAAGAACCACCCATGGATAGTGGCATTGGGGGAGGATAACGCTCTTGTGACAGTAGAAAGCATTGAGTTTTCGAAGCATTAAATTCTACACGGTTTTTGAATCCCTATCAAGATCAGAATTTTATGAGCTAATCATACGCTGCCATTGGCAGTCCACGTCTAAAGAACAAGGATGAGATTCTAAAAACGAATATGAGAAGCTCAGGGTACTGTCATCAACGAAACAATTAAGTGGGTTAGAATTTTCAGATAAAAGATCATTTATAAAAATAAGAAAAATGTCGGAGACAAAACGGAGCCCTTAGGCACACCATTTTTATAAATATTTATATGAATATGAAAATCAGAACTGACTGTCATCAGCGAAACAATGTAATGGGTTAGAAGTTTCAGACAAAAGTTCATTTATGAATATGAGAAAGAAAGTTGGAGACAAACCGGAACCCTGGGGCACGCCAGCGTTTATATTGTGGACACTTGCGTTTATGTTGTGGATATCAGATTTGAACCCATCCAAAATTGAAGGAAATAATTGGTGAGCAAATCATCTCACGTGGTAGAGCCGTGGCTTGGCTTCCAAGGTATTTAACTCAGCCGGACTATTTAGTGCCGTCGTTTGAATTTCCTTGTCTACTAGAATTTGGTCAAAAATTGGTTCTCTCGCCTGGAATATATTGGATTCAGCCGCTGTTTCCCCGAAATCGTAAAACATATTGGAAAACCATAACATTGAATCATACCAGTTCTATTTCCATTCGTCTAAAAAACATTTATTAGTATTTATAGTTTTCAAGCTCTTCAAAAACCACGATAATGAAAATGTTTTCCAAGAATAAAATGTACGTACTGCAGGATAAAAATAACAAAATACATGGAAAACAGAACAGTCTGTAGAATTTCATCGAATAAATTTTTTCAACTTTAAGTCCACATAAATAAATAATAGTGCACTTAGGTACACTTATTGTCTACAGTCTATAATTTGACATAAAAGTTTTTGCATAATCCTAATAACTGAATTGTGCCCAAGTTAGATTAAGACCTTCTGTCAAACCCATGAAAGCTTTATTAAATTATTCATTTATTATTTATTTTATGTATTGAGTCAACAATCGGTGGAAAATCAGTTCACAAGAGGATAACATAAGTTGCACTTTTATGGTTTTCCCCTAAATTGTTGAACTTATATTAAATCACATATTTACCTTCCTGTAAAATCACTCTTACGAAAATTGCTTGAAGAAAAAGTTTAAGGGACCAGTACAATGACCCGAAGTGAAGTGAAGCATTTTTACCAGTGGTCTAGATAAAAGTTTAATGTATGCGAATAACAGACTTGATTAAGAAAACACAAAACACCCAACAGAATATTGCACTTGAATTGTTGCGAATAATTTATCATAACAAACTTGTGCAGCATCATTGCCAGCATAGTATAGTATGTTGCAAGTCTGCTGTGGGTGGATTACATTCGATGCAGTAGTGCAACATTTCCATTTTTAAAGAAATTCTGTCTCTCTCTTTCTGGTGGTTCTTTTGGTTTTATTGGTTCTTTGCTCCTGAACGTGACTGCACTTCAAGGATGTATTATTAAATAATAAATCCTTGCAACTTTGTGCTTGGGATATAATATGGATTTTTCTTATCCGCGTTGGTTCAGTTGTTTAAACCATTAAACTGTATTATTTATTTCAAATGGGTTTATTGTTCTTCATAAACTTTAACCAAAGGAGTAATGTCCAACAGTCTTAACTATTTCGACTTTAAGAGGTGTTATCTACATCAAACATTGTTTTTAATCATTCTGTTGTAGACACACCAAAGAACATTACACTTTGACATTAGGTCTAGGGTAAACTGTTGAGCTAGGCAAGTTGATTGAACGAAGTGGTATGCAAAAATAGGCAAAGCCCGTAATATATTTGAGAATAATGAAAACAAGAAAAGTTAAAGGTTTTCGAATTCAAAAGCATACTAACTTAACATAAGAAGTCGTAGTTTTCGAGTTCAGTTGAGAGCGTTGACTGTTGTTAGAATTCCGTTTACGTATACTATGAGACATCTTTCTTCTCGACTGCCTAAAGTTTCGTAAGGATTGTTCTGGATAACTTCTAAAAAGCTTCAAATTATTGTATTCAAATATATTCAAGTTCATTTAGCCTTTCTTTGTAATGGCTGATGCATTCACGATGATTTCTCGACTTTTGCTCACATCATACGAATACTTTTGTAACTTTTAATGAGACATGAATAAAATCAAATATATGAGTATTATTATAACTAGCACCAAGTGCAAGGATTCCTTCTATTCATTCATGCAAATTGCATGAATATCCTGTCACATCATATATAGCTCCATAAATTCATCCAAAACAAAGACCGCTTGTGGTGGTCCTTTATGGTGGCAACGAATTTTAATATTCGTAGACAACATATGTATAAACAGAATATGTGCAGTATTATGGTGTTTGTTTGCTTTGTATTTTCGAATAAGGATATAAATTCGCACACAAGACACAAACTATATATACGTATGGATGTGGATGTGTAGTGTCCTGAAATTAATTATGACGTTCACATTTGAATGGATTCTCGGGGAAAAGTCTGCATGTTGCTCTCAGAAGCCAGAACCCAGATCCCAGAATCCATCCAGCGTCCCTTCACTTTAGAGCATGCCTCACATTATCCTATTCAATGACAACACAACACATAAACGTATGTAGGAATGTGTGGTGCTGCTAGTACCGTATACATAGATATATGACTCTGATATGACGCTGATGATGCGACAAAAGCCAAAAGGATGCTTCAGTCATCAGGCAGAAGCAGCACAAACTTTCCCAATGGGATTTAGTGTAAAATAATTATTTTGACAAGCACCCGAACTATTGCACTGCGTCGTGGTATGTAGGCAACTTTATATGCAGGTATACATTTATATACCCACTCATGATACACTCTGTTGCATGCAGGCATTTTAAACGAAGCATATACTGCAAGTGCAAATGGCACTCTCGAGACTACTTTATAATTTTTAATGTGGCCGAAACTTGTTAAAACAAACAAAGCGGTGATGGTATAGTATCTAATAGGGAATGCACGGTCAGGGCTTCAAATTATATTATGTCATCAATGAGCTAAGTGACTTATTAAAGAGTTAGTTAACCTTTAAAGTTTTTTTTAAAATATGAAGGACATAAGAGAAAAGTGTTAAGACAGAATAATAAAAAACCTGGCCTGGCAAAATGAAAATTATAACTCTTAAAGCTATTTTTTTTAATTGGTATGTAGATCATGAGACGAGTGATTTCAAGTTTCTCCACTGTCAGTAGTGAAAATTTGTTCTTAGAACGGTCAAAAAATAAAAACAAAGTACACTAAGGCGTATACGTACTTTAAAAAAAAAATTACATGTTGCATAAGCGTTTTGTGGGCTCTTGTTTGTATATATAACTTATAAAATCATGGCTTTGAATAGATATAACTAAGTTAATCACTGTGACATTTTTTTACTAAAATTTTGTAGGCAGTTAGCCACCAACTCGACGCTGCCAGGGAGTGTTGTGACTACGCCTGTCATTGAGCGCGTTAGTGATTCTATGGGGCCAATCTTTTTTCGCACTCATACTGTGGTGAGAGTTCTACAGGATCTTAACATACATAAATGCGCTGGTCGCGTAAGCTTTTTCATATGTCCTACTCCTCAGATCTCGTTCCGAACGGATGGAAAACTGCATTTGTCCAGGCTATTCCCAAAAAGGGAGAATCTTCCTCACAATCTAATTATCGATCGATTACATTTATGTCCTTTCTTTCCAAGGTCATAGAAACGCTGATTAATTATCAGCTCAAGAAATATATCGAAGATTGAAAGGTTCTTAATGAGCGACAGTACGGCTTTCGTAGCAATAGGTCCACTGGTCATCTCACCGAACAGTGGAGAAAATCTTTACATCGCTTTGGAGAAAATAAGATTATTGCACTTGATATTTCAAAGGCTTTGCTAGGGTTTGGCATAAGGCTCTCTTATCGAAAATGTGTAATTTTGGTTTTAATGAATCCCTCCTTTATTGGATTTGTAACTACCATTCTAATGGTTTACTACAAGTTGTATTGGATGGGTTCAAGTCTGAAAAGCAAAAAATAAATGCTGGTGTGCCCCAGGGCTCTGTTCTATCTCTAACACTCTTTCATATTTTTATTAATGATATCCTCTCTGCAACTTCGAATTCAATACATTGATCCTTAGTTCTCTTAGCTTTTCATATTCGTTTTCAGATTCACATCCATCTTCTTTGGACGTGGAACTGCAACGACAAAATATGCTAAGCTCATTTAATTCTGACCTAAACAGGATTGTACATTGGGTATTAAAATAACGCGTGAAATTTAATGCTTCGAAAAACCAATGTTGTCTTGTACAGTTAAAGCGGGATATATCCCCCTTGCCATTATCCCTAGATGGCACTTGCATCTCGATATTCTCGGTATGTGTATCACCAAGCACCTTTTGTGGAACGATCACATAAGCGATGTCGCCAAATATGCCGCAAGGTGTTTGGGTTTCCTTAGGCGGTGCAAGAAATAGTTCACCCCTTCTGATCTGACTGTTATCTACAAGACTTACATACGTCCAAAGCTTGAGTGTAATTCCCATATCTCGGCTGGTGCTCCTGCAACTTATTTAAGCTTCTTGGACAGTATTGAACGTAGGACCGTTAAATTTATTGGTGATATACCATAAGATCACTTACCTTGCTTGAACATCGTTGAAATAGTTCTTATCTCACCCTCTTTTACAGTTATTTTAATGTGTAATGCTCTAGAGAAATAGACAGTTGCATTCCTCCCCTTAAATAGTTCAACCGTAATACTCTTGCTTCTAGAAATGCTCATCAATATACCCTCGAGCCGGGCTTCAGTCGAACAGTCAATTAAAGAGATTCGTTCTTTAGCCGTACTACGCGAATGTGAAATGCCTTGCCACACTGTCTTTTCCAGCCATTGCCATATTCAGGAATTCAAAACCAATGTGCACCGACACCTCCTTTCAACCCCTCTCTCCCTTTCCTAGTGCTCACACTGTATCTTCATAATACAAAACAAAAATGGTGGAATCCGATAAATCTTTTCTAAATAGTTAGAAACGTAAATAAGGAATCTAGACAGACAGCTTGTTTTTATTTAATGATTTGAATAATTTTGTAAAAAATGAGCAAATTTTCCATCATGGAAAATGTAGAATTTATTTAAATTTTTTTAGTTCTACTTTATCAATATTTCATTGAAAGTAAACAAGAAAGTTTAAAATAAAACTCATGTTGAAAATAAAATATAAAAACAAGAAACAACCAACAGAATTGAAATAAATCCATGATGATGTTGTGAGGGGATTGAAATGATGTGGCAGAATGGCAATCTTTTAGGAAGTTACTGTATAGTTTGTGGAAACTTGTTAAGCGTTTAACATTTTTTTTTACAATTTGATGTATTTTTTGTGAATCATGTTTTGTTTTTGTTGCTGTTGGCACAGTTTACCTGATAGTTTGTGCATATTTTAATATGAACATGGACAAAATATTCAGTACTTCCGATGACGAGCACTTGAAAATAAAACAAATGTTTAAAATAAAAAAACATATCATATTCAAAGCGCTGCAGGCAGTGAAACAATATTTTTTTTTAAATATACAAATATAGCAATAAAAGTAAAACAAAAATCTATAAACAGAAGGATTTTATTTTACAGCAATCGATAGAACTGATACAAAATTCATGCTTTAATTATACATTTTCTTTAGACCTAAAAGTTAATGTTAATATAAGTCAAGTTTCATTTGAAATCCTCCGAATTTTATTCTTATATTTATTTTTAAATTGGGTTACTTTCAGATGGCATGAAATGTACACCTTTTTAAAAACAAACACTCTACTTCCCTTCTATGTAAGCACGGTTCGTAGCACACTCTAAGGTTTCCTTAAGAATCCTCGTTTGCTGGTTGAGTTTTAAACACATTAAGGGATTTTGAAGAACATGTCAAGTGTCCTTCTAGCTCGAAAAGAAAATTCTAAGTGCTTGCATTCTCCACACCATAAGATTAGTACATGAGTGCTTCTTTTGATAGGAGAAAAAAGGCTCTAAAAAATAGGTTACAATAACATTAAGCTTTATTAGAAAATAATAAATTCTTATGCTTTATTTGTTAAGATATAAAGTTTATTCAACAAATGTGCTCAAACAACTAAGTAGATTTGGAAGATAATGATTACTTTTCGTAATTAGTTGCAGTTTTCATTTAAATTACAATCAATTGAATATGCAATTTCAAAAAGGCCATATCTCTGAAAATTTTAAATATTTAGGAATTGAAAATCTGGTTATTTTTCAAACTAGCTAGTGCATACATTTTAAAAGTAAGTATTGAGTTATATTTTGATGTTAATTATCCTTTGAAAATGGTGAATTTTAATTAAATATCAATGTGTTATTAGATAGATTTTTTTTTGATTTGAACTGTTTTTTCGCAACTTCTCACTGATAAAAGTATAGCTCTAACATTTATTTGAGCTATTTATTTCTATTATTTCTTCTGTATTAATTCATTCTACGTTAAATGTCAAGGTGTTCAAATTGTAGACATGTACTTTCAAAAGGACACAAGCGTCCACTCGTTTTCCTCAAAATCCAACTCTGTCTATCAACTCCTTCTCTCACCTCCCCGTAGTGAACATCGGGTGCCTAGTACATCAACTGGAGATTAGGTTAAAACCCCAGTGGAAAGTTGTTGGAGCAACAAACGAGAGAGGGGGGGAGAAGTGTTTCCACTAAGGCACCTCTCCTTATCCAGACGGCAGCGGACGAATTACCGAGATGAAATCAACGGTGGCGCCTACAGTTTCAGTAAGGTTGAACTACTTAGTGAACACCTTATAAGGCTTCTTCAACCAGGTCTATAAGGAGCGGTTTTATCCGGCACCCCATCCTTGGAGTTATACTTAGGATCTGGCCCTCCAGGTTGGGGTTTGTGCGTCGGGGTGACTTCCTGGCCACGTAAAGCCTTTCATAGTTGCGAAGCACCAACAAGCCTCGGATACGGACGGAGTTACTGTTGACAACCAACGCAAACGAATAAAGGACAACGAACTTCGGATATGCACGTGGTCCCTTAACAGACCACGTGCGGCCGAAGAATTAGCGGAGGCCCTAGAATGATATAAAGCAGATGTCACCGCCATCCAGGAAATACGATGGGATGGGCCGGGCAAAAAGAGGATGAAAAACTGCGATATTTACTATGGTGACTGCTATCACGAAAACCAACAGCGCTTATTTGGATGCGGCTTCGTCATTGGAGCCAGACTTAGGCAAGAAGTCTTGAGCTATAGGTGCATCAATGAGCGTTTCATGACCATACGCATCAAGGCTAAATTCGGCAACATTAGCCTGATATGCGCGCACGCTCCCACAGAAGAGAAAGACGACAACACCAAAGATATGTTCTTCGAGCTCTTAGACAAAACATATGAACATTGTCCTAGTTACGATATTAAAATAGTCCTGGGTGATTTTTATGAAAAGCTAGGAAGGGAAGACATCCTTTTCCGACCGAGTTACAAGTAACTTCAATCGAAGTTCTCTGCCGCCAACACAATACATCGAAAACCGGTAGCACCATTGCCAAGATGCAATCAGAGAAGCCGCCTCTGATGTGCTAGGTTTTAAGCAGCCACCAAAAGGGAACCCCTGGTTTGATGAGGGATGTCGGCAGGCAAATGCAGCCAAACAACAGGCACGCAAAGCGGCGCTGAATAAAAGGACGAGAGCTGCTCTTGAGCTCTATGAGCAGAAGAGGCGAGAGGAACACCGACTTCTCAGAAGGAAAAAGAGAGGGCATGAGAAGCGTGCATTCGAAGATGTTGAGAGGTTTAAAAGCAGGAAAGAAGTTCGAAAGTTTTATGAGCAGGTGAATCAAAATTCACAGGTACATAAACCAAGAACCAAAGGCTGCAAATACGAAAGTGGAAACATCATAGTGGATATGAAAGGATCACTTTTGCAGACTGTATAACGGCGACGACGAACTGAATTCCGTTGTATGAACGTTTAAAGCCCATCGAAAAAAACCTGATAGGTTCTTAACAGTGTGGTTTTAGGCCAGGAAAGTCCATAGTTGATCAAATATTCACATTACGGCAGATCCTGGAAAAAAACCCAAGTATGCCAAATCGACACCCACCATCTTTTCATCGATTTCAAGGCCGCATATGACAGCATCTACACCTACAGGGACGAGCTGTATAGAGCCATGTCTTGTTTTGGCATCCCTACCAAACTCGTCCGTTTGTGCAGGAAGATCATGGAGAATTCACGTTGGAAACAACTTAACAGAACCTTTCGATGTCAAAAAAGGTTTTAGACAAGGTGATGCACTGTCATGTGATTTTTTAACATCGTGCTTGAAAGAATAGCGCAGAGCTCAAACGTCAACACTAGAGGCACTATGTTTCAAAAGTCTGTCCAATTACTGGCATATGCTGATGACATTGACATAATCGGAAGAACGCAGCGTGATGTCAATGGTGATTTTGTGAGTATTGAGGCAGAGGTGGCAAAAATGGGTTTAACGATTAATGAGGGCAAAACAAAGTACATGCTGTCATCAAGAAAGAACATGCAACACCGACGTCTTGGTCTTGAGGTAGTCTAGGCTCCGCTTTAAAAGCAGAAAACAACACCAGCGCTGAGATCGAACGCAGAATAACTCTTGCTGACCGCTGTTTTTTTTGGCTAAGAAAGCAATTGAGTGGTAAAGTCCTCTGTCGGGGAACCAAAGTGACGCTATATAAGACCCTCATCATCCCCGTCCTGCTATACGGTACAAAAGCATGGACTACGACAAAGGCGGATAAAAGCACTTTGGGTTGGTTCGAGAGAAAAGTTTTTCGTGTGACCTACGGTCCCGTTTGCATTGGTATAAAAAAACGTATTTGACAAAATATCCAACACGTGCCCTTTTCGAAATTGGACATTCAATTAGTAATTGATTTTAATTGAAAAAGAACACATCTTTGTTTTAAATTACATTCATGTAATTAAGTTACATGTAATAAGTAATTGAAATTCTTGAATAAGATTTAAAAGTAATTGAAAAAGTGTATGGAGGTGAATTTTAGATATTGTTCGCCGTTACGGAGTTATATACTATTTTCTAAAACCTCATGATCATATACAAAATAGTATAATTTAAAAGCTGTATAGTTTTCACCTTGAAAAAGGAATTAGACTGCAAAGAAATTCAAATTCAAAACTCCATCAAAATACACTAACTGCATACTAAGTCCAACAACCTATCCTTCATCAACCGTCAACCAACGCTGTCTAGCGCTCTTGAGAGGTAAATATAAATACTTCGCAGACAAAACGAAAAACCTCAATTGGAATATTACTCTAATTTTCACTTTATTCCGTTATAATAATGGTATTCCATTTAAATTCATTATGATCTTGAAGGCTTCCTCAAAAATAAATAAACTCTATAGAAACATCCTGTCATCTGCGACCTGCGAAGTGGAACTACTCGTGGTCTGATCGTCTTTCACTGGTCCATTTATATCAAACCCTGTTCCATCACACCAAACCATACCCTACACTACACCACCTTCACCCCCTTTCTATATCCATTTCCCTCGCTTCATGATGATATCACAATAAAATTATTATGCGTTTTATTTTTGCCAGCCGCCATTTCAAGTGAATAAAGAAAGAAGAAGCTCGAAATAAGAAAAATAGAAAGGAAAAAAAAGAACAAATAATATAAAAACATCGTTGAAAGATTCTTATTCATCTCTGTTTTGGAGGTACCTACATTTCCATCGTTATTTTCCATTACGAGCCATCACAAAGGATAACAATGATATCTTAAGAAGGATGCAATGGATATAAAAGAAAAAAACACTCGCGCAAACAATTCACTCATTTTACTATTTCTTAGAAACGGCAGCGGCGGTGTTGGGAGGTTAGAGGGTGGTGGTGGTATAGTGGCTGCAGTTTTTTTCCTTCCCAGGACTATGAGGACTTCGAGAATAAGAAAGCAACGGTGGAACCAAGACCAACCATCAGAGATGCTGTTTTATTTTTAAGTCTCTATTCCCTGTAAGACGGCGATGGCGAACGTTACGATGACGATGGCAAAGTCGGCGGCGGCGGCGATGGCGATGGATGGCAGTGGTGGAGGTGACGACGGGACTTGGGGTATAATAGTGAGACGGGTAACTATAGTACCTACGTCGTTGCCACGATGCCTTCGAGGAAAGTTTTTGGTTCAGTTTATGTCACTGGGTCTGGTTGTAAGGATAAAAACATTTCCTTCTGAAGCGTTTTTCCTTGAATAGACATGACTGGAGCTGCTCTATCTATACAGCTGGCTGGGCTCTTGCTCTCGCTTCCACGCCTCTGCTCTGTCCTGCTATGATGCAAGGAGGTGTATTTACATACATAGAAAAGCATAATTCGGGAACAAACCATTATGGTATTGTTTATTTTTGAGAAGCGGGCTCTTGTTCAATCGGCAATGTTGGCCAGGCTTTCACAATATGAATGGCATCAGACAGGCGGGCGGGTATGCGGCCGGAGAGAAGGTATGGGTTTGAGTTTCAAGTTGCATTATGCACTTTTGATAGTTTAGCTTGAGGGAATGCAATTTAACGAAAAAGAAGTTCTGCCCCAAAAGAATGTTGAAATTTGAATAATGATTGATTGACTTTTCCATAAAGAAGAAGAAGATCGCATATAATAATATTCATTGTGGAACAAAATTTGAATAAACTGTCGAGATGGAATGAAGCGGGTTCTGTTCGAATACAGCTAAGTTAAAATTATATTTTTAGAATTATTCTTGTTTTGTGTATTGATGAAATTTCTTGATTTTCCAAACAAAAAAATGAATTTCAAAACATTAAAATTAAAGTTTTACCAATGAATTCTTATAAGCAGGTTTCTGTTTTTTTTTTCATTTAATTTCAAAATTACAAAAACCAACAAACGATACAAAAATAAAAAATTAAAAATAGAAACAAAAATAATTCCAGTGATTAAATCATCACCGGTAATCCCAAATCAACTTAAACACACAAAATACTTAATTTTCCCATCATCCTGTTTCCATGGGGAAATTCAAGGTTTATAGATAGATACGTTTTGTACGCATCCTCCATTACCCATCACCTAGAATTTCTGCCTCCAAGCATTTAAATAGTGTTTTTTGTTCGAAAATTCCATCACGCTTCGTCGCCTCATTTATTTATGTTTTAACTATGTTCTTGTTCATAGATAAGTTTATTTATAATGTACATAGGAAAGAAGTGTGTTGCTTTGGTAACAACTAAAACTCAGTGCCTGCCTTCATGAGCGGTAGTGCGTAAAATGACTATCATGAACTCTGGAAGCAGAAATCAAGACCATAACCTTTTTTTTGTATGAATGCTATCCTTTATTAACACATTACCCACTGCCTCCGCCACAGCTAAGAGTTTTTCCTCCTCTAACCCCAAACAACAAGATGTGGAAAAGTAAGAAGCATTTTTGAGAGTCAAGGCAACCCCCTTAATCGTGTTTTAAGAGAAAACAAGGACAATTACAGTAAAGGCACTTTAAAGTCATTTAAGAATCATTTGTTTTTATAGTTGGAACAAAAAATGAAAAATATAGATATTTTCATTTTCAGAATTTTGAATTTGGAAACAAAACACTAAAAAAACCATATTCTCGACACTCTGCTCTTCTTGAAAGTTATTTGGTTGGACGTAGTCAATGTGTTAAAACTGGTGATGTTTTATCAAAAAAAAAAAATAATAAACTTTTCAGGCGTTCCTCAAGGCAGCCACCTTGGGCCACTCCTTTTTATTCTTTTTATTAATGATTTGCTAAATTATATTTCTTATGCAAAGTGTCTCTTATATGCCTATACCCCGTCTGCAGCACTGGACACCTTGCTCTACCTTACACCTCTTGACATATTTAGTAAACAAATAGCTGCAAGCTCTGCTATCCGCCTCAATGCTTCGTCGCAGTGGACTAACAACAACATTGGCCACTCCGTAATTCTAAGGTACTTAGAATCAATTCCAAAGCACACAGACTACACCATCCCCCAACTACAATTCGATAGGAATTTCCAGATTTCTATACCTACCAGATCTTTTTGGGAGGATAGGACATTCTTAGAGGATGAGTCAATCCACTTTTACACAGATGGCTCAAAGACCAAAGAAGGGGTTGGTGGTGGTGTGTACTCTGAACGACTGAAATTAAGTCTCTCATTCCGCCTTCCCAATCATTGCAGCGTGTTCCAGGCGGAACTTTTGGCGATTAAGGAAGTCTTGTCTTGGCTCAAAGAAAACGTGATATCAACATCTGATATCCGTATTTTCTCCGACAGCCAGGCCGCTATCAAATCTCTGGACTCAGTCTCTACAAACTCTATAACAGTCCATAACTGTCGATCATCTCTAATGGAGATGGCGCAACAGTTTAATATTCACCTTTGCTGTGTGCCGGGCCATAGAGACATTCCAGGTAACTGTAAGGCAGATGAACTCGCCAGGAACGGTACAGTACAACCCATCCTACCACGTTTGGCAAGTACTGGCATACCAATCGCTACTTGTAAACTGCTACTAATGCAAGACGCTGTGAGGAGGGCAGGCACCAGGTGGACCAACATCACCACGTGTCAAGCCACAAAAAACATCTGGCCAACACTGGATTTAAAACGTTCAAGGTGCTTGCTCTCTCTAAGCAGATCGCATATAAGCTCGATAATAGGTGTCATAACCGGACACTGTCTAATAGGAAAGCACGCCTTGAGACTAGGCGTATTCTCAAATGACTTTTGCAGAAGCTGTATG
The DNA here is from genome assembly GCF_945859685.1 of Eupeodes corollae. NCBI lineage: Eukaryota > Metazoa > Arthropoda > Insecta > Diptera > Syrphidae > Eupeodes > Eupeodes corollae. The sequence continues at coordinate 156,938,014 of NC_079148.1, read as the reverse complement.
GACGAGGAAGAGGAAGAAACGGTTCTTCATCTTCTCTGCACATGCCCTGCTCTAGCTCGAAAACGCAAGAATTACCTAGGAGAATTCTTCTTTAACGATCTAAACGATCTAAATCATATCGGGATAATCAGCCTCTCACGTTTCGTAAGAGACTCTAACTGGTTCCATTGAGCTTAGGAGGAAGCCTCAAGATTCATGTGGTATCACAATGGGCCATTAAACTGGCCTAAGTGTGTCCGTTCCATCTTGGACAGCCACTATAACCTAACCTAACCTAACCTATGCCGATGATCTCAAGATTTTAAGCTGAGAAGATCTGCATTATATGCCAGTAAAATTCAAACTGATATTGACTGCGTTGTTAACTGCTGTGCTATGAATGGTTTATATTTCAATATTAAAAAATGCAGTGTTGTTTTTTTTTAAGATACTAGAACCATTAAGTTTCAATTAAAATATTGATAATCATCCATTACAAAGGTTAACTAGACAAAAAGATCTTGAAGTTATCTTTGACTAAAAAAAGAGTTTTTCGCTTCAAATTGACCACGTTTTTTCTAAAGCTAACTCGATGTTGGGTTTTATGTCTAGAAATTTAAAGTCTTTTGAAGATCCATATACTCTAAAAACCCTTTATTTATCACTTGTAAGACCTTTGCTGGAGTATTGTTGCATTATATTGAATACCTATACTCAATTAAGTATCCTTAGGATTGAAAAAGTTCAAAAAAGATTTACAAAATTCGCCTCACATAAGGTTTTTCGAAACTCAGATATTCCAGCTTATGAGACCAGGTGTAAATTAATTAATTTAAAACCTTTAGTGCAGTGAAGAATGCTATATTCGATACTCTCTGCTTTGGATGTTTTGAATGGTAGCAAAGATTGTAATTTTAATGATTTGCCACATAAATAAAAAGTAATAATTTTAAATTATTTTGAATTTTTTGCAATTGTAATGATTTGCCACATAGAAAGTAATAATTTGAAGAAATATTAAGAGAATACAATTATCAAAAACTATTCCGATAATCTAAAGCGTGTTTGCAAAATTTGTATAGATTAGACCAACCACGACCACCATTTAATATTTCATACAAGCTTTTGAGTGATATCAAACTTTCTTGAAAATACAAACGCCGAATGTTTTGCATTATAGGGCAAATAGGAATGAAGTGCTAAACATCATCATATTCTCTTCTGTTGTATAAATCACAAGTCTGCTGAAGATCAGTTCTATGAGGAATGTAATTCAGATTAAGGATCTCTACTCTTGCTCTGAAAATGGTACTTATAGCTTCAGACGAGTACTTAATGTTGAAATAGCTATTCTCAGTTAGAATTTAATGGTTAAGATTCTTGTAGAATAACCTCGAGGTGAACCAAGAAGCTCTGGTTAGGTGCTGTTCATATATCCTTTCATTGGTCTTAGCAATAATCGATGTAAGTATATTGTGCCATTCAAAAATGTTCGCCTCTGTTAAAGACAGAGAAAGGACAGGACCAACGGATGCCACTCCCTAAAAGGATACTGATTCAATTACAGTTGTCTCAACAGAATTGATTTATAAGACTGGTGTTATTTCTCCTCATTACTTTTATTAGATAGTCTGGATGCGTTGTTAATGTTGGTGCTAAATTCGGTAACCGAAATATTCGTTTGAAGACTAATTTTTGAACAGCTTCAAATTCTTCGAAGGGCTTAGCAAGTATTCACTGTAGCACTAAACACTTGATATTTCGTTGAATGGCCAATGTTTTGGTTTGCAAAGAACCTTTTCCACAAGATATTTAGCGCCAGCTTAGCTTCAGTGCTTTTATCCTTTGCATGCTTGCCAAAGTTTAAGTTCGAGGTAAATAAAACTCCAAGGTACTTGAATTCACGTACTATGTCAATCTGTTGATCATTGAGCAGCCACGTTCCCTCAGGTAGCCTCACCCTTCTATGTCGACTATGATAACTTTGGTTTTTTGGACATTGATGTGGAGATCCCAAGTTTTACAGTATTCATCCAGACGATTAATTTGGAGTTGAAGAGTAAAGAGGTTGTCAGCTATTAGTACCAGGTCATCAGTGTAGAGAAGAACTTTGATGAGAGTTCCAGCGAACATAACGCCTCCAGGAAGCATTTCAGAGATATCATCGATAAATAAGTGCGAATAAAAGGAGCCTTAGAATACATCCCTGAGGGGCTTCTGCTGACGTCTCAAAACACTCTGACAAATTGGAACCATCCCAAACTGCTGCACTTGATGACGACAAGAAATTGTTATAAATTGTTATAAAGCATCAGAAACTTCCGAGACACTCCAAGCCTCGCCAACGTATAAATCAGAGCCTGTCTGTTGACGGTATCAAATGCGGCTTTAAAATCAACAAAGCATACATATAGTCTCTTATTTTTCTCAGTATATTTTCTAGCAATGCAGGTTAAGGCAAAAATGTGATCCATTGTGGAAAATCCAGAAAGAAATCCCGCTTGAAATAGAATTAAACTGTTTGTTCCTTCTATCCAGTTCGAAAGAATTCCTGCAAATAGCTCTCTTAGAGAATTGAGTATTGAGATTCCTCCATAGAGTTCGGGCTGCATCGCATCACCTTTTTTAAATGTCGGGCTTTTGAAAAAGTCGTAGGTACGTAAACATTGTTGTACAGAAGATTTAAAAAAATAACGATATACGTTTTGAGCTGGTCATTGCTGTTTTTGAGAAATTCAACTGGGATACCATCAATACCTGCAGCTTTGTCGTTTATCGTTCGCAAAAGAGTTGCCTTCAGTTCTTCTTAAGATATCGGCTCGTCTTATTCAACACATAAAAGTCTTGCATTGCGTAGCTGAAGCTCGTCAGCCGACAATAGAGTTTTAAAATGTGCTGCTTAAGTCTGAGCTTCTACAGCAATCTTCATACCTCGGTGCATCCAATCAGTTCACGGACGCTAGACCAGAATTCCTTAGAGTTTTTACTATTTTGTACCTGTACGGCCAGTATTTAAGGTATTTTACTTTCTTGGCAGAGCACAATTGTTTGAATTCCTTGTTGGCACTAAGATACAAATTTTTGAAGGAATTGACGTTTGTCAATCTGAATAGCTTTAAATATTTAAACGACAGTTTCTTCAATTTGCTCTACCGAGCTTGTTGACTGTAGCGGAAGGTTATATAGATTTATTTTGTAACGAGATGCTTTACTTTGAATCCATTTAAGTTTTCGTATAGTATCCAAGTTCCTCTGTTGTCCAAGTGGGCAGAAAATCCAGCCATAAGCACCTCGAAATCATCGACTACATTGAACCACTCTCCAGATATGGCAGAAAAGTCAATAACTGATTGTCCTTGAACGCTAATGAACGTAAAATTACCGCCTATATCTCCATTCGCCACTCCATTCAGCACAAAAAATCAGAGATCTTCAAAAAATTGGGTCAGTAGCTTACTATTTCTGTCAAGAGTTATATCTTTTGAATTTCTGTTGGAACCGAAAATCAGCAGAGTTTGTGGCATATGAGCAGGATGATTCTGATAAATACCAATCCGAGCGTTAAGATCGCCAATAATCAAAGTATTTTCCAAAGAAGAATTGGTCATAAAACTATACAAATCATCAAAATCATTCTGCCAATTATTGCAGTTTAGGTAAACCGGTATAATATAATAATTCAAATTATTACTTGACATATGAATGAGAAGTTTGTTATCAATGGTTTTAAATTGAGCAAAGTGAGCACTAGTTTCGATGTAAATGATTGTCTTTCACTTAAAACTTCGAACGTATTTTTTCAATACTGTACCATTTAAGTTGGTAATTTTGATGTTGACGAGGTTTGAGGCTCATATCTCTTAAAACCTTTGATTTCGATTCTCGCGACCCTTAAACATTAAAAATTTCACTATTTTCAATTCGACAATGTTTTTCGAACTTCGTATTTCATCGTCTTAATTTTTGACGAAAAAGTTACAATCGAAGAACATTCTGAATTATATCAGTTCCATAAAATGTACGTTTCAAACCCTTGAGGTGCTCCTACGTGATGATTTACTGGTACTGCAGCTGACAACATAACCAATATCCCTCAATATCCTTCATGTACTTTTAATATAAATTGGATTCGTTTTAAAACGCATTCATCCCTGTGAATATATTCGTCGAATTTCCCAAAAACATTTCGCCTTCATCCTGTGATGTGATATAAATTGCACTTCATCATCAACTTAAAATACAATAATAATCTCAAAACCATCACTCTGCGAATAACAAAAACAACAATACCTGATGAAAATGATGCGAATGTGATGAAATGATGATACTTATAGATACTAAAGCCGTATTAGACTCTTCGTCTATATCCAATCCTGTCTCGTCAGTCATGGCGATATGAAGCAATGGCGATGATGGTGTCGTCGTTGTTGTTCAGCGTCAACCGTCACCCGTCACAATCCACCATCGTTGAATTTGCTATTGTATATAGGTATAAATTGTTTCAATTTCACGGTGAAAGTTCTCATTTTTGCGTTAGTTCCACAAAACTCTTCGCGCGATAATCCCGATCCCGATCCCGACTGATGGCGGCAACTGGCAACTGGCTTGATGGTTGACACTCAGTGTCGGCACGTAGACGGAAATTGTTTCAAAATGCTATAATTCAGTTCATTAATTTTCAATCCTTGTGCCACCACTATCACGCCACAGCCACACAATGATGATGGTTTTGGATCTTATTTCAAGCTAAGTGATGCGACAGCAAATGTCAAGCGAATTGAGTTCACAATATATCCTGGCCATAATGTGATACTTTAGCTGATTTCAGAAATGATGACGATAACGATGACGACGACTATGGGGCCTTCCCGTGAATTATGAAAATTCGATTTAATTTCCTTTTTTGTAGCCGTAGGTGAAGGCATATCCTCCTTAGGTACATATACAAATTTTTGAGCTATTTTAAAAGGAAATAGAAGTGTAGATTTATATTTAACAGATGCGAGATTTGTGCACAGAACGAAGATAAAAATGTCTATTTTTGACAACATATTTCTATCAAGTTGTCCACGATGAATCCTTTTTCCAATGAAAATTAAGACGAATCGAGATAACTTGAAGCTTGAATTTTAAATCTGAGAACTGAAAATCTATGAAGGTCAAATAAGTTCTAAGAAAGAAACTGACTTGAAACTTCTCAGAAGGTTTTATCATATTCTTTTCTGTGAAAATCTGCTATGACTTATTTTCATGTTATCTTAGAAAATGTAAAAAATCTTGAGTCCTATTTTCTGAAAGCTGTTATTAATAATAAAATACCGACACCACTTTAGACTCATATAATTATTGCTATACGATCCCACGATTTCCCCCCTTTCACTCATATAAAGTTTCCGTAAAATCGTTGGTAAAAAAATATTCCATTTCCTCATCAGAACAACACCTATGTATGTTATGAGATAAAGGACTCCCTTAAAGGGATGGCACTTTTCGCAAATAGCGGAAGAGAGCTTCCTATATATTTTCCATTATACTTCCATCAATTGCCAATTGTTTGAAATTCAATATAACGAAGGTAGCTACGTATGTTAAAAAAAAAAAAATAATAATAATAAAGAACCTCCAGCATTCTGCAACATTGCTATATTAATAGTAGAGGTACCGTCGTTGTCGTTGTCGACATCGGCAGTGAGTCCTTCCTTAAACATCGTCATTTATATCCTTGATAGAACGAATGTACGTATATGCACTATAGTCGAGTACAAAAGGAACACGTTTACTTACCCATTCCCGTTCTCATCCCATTTCTACACTGTGTTGGTTGTACTTCCTCATTGAATTGAAAACTACTGAAATGTTTGACACTTTTCTGACAGAATAAACGACATTGTTCGGGAGGACGACACAAGGACGACGACTACGTTGTATCTCTATCTTCTAGGAATGTTCTTGATGCTGCTCTCCTGCTGCTGTTTCTGTTGCTATTGCTGCTAATCAAATGCAGGGGAAGAGGAAATGTTGATTGAAATAACACAGGACAAAAGAAGGTACAATATTATTTTTGATCGCGTATAACTTTACACAGGGAGCATGATGTTAAGCTTCTTTGATTGAAGTAATTAGATTGATATTTAATTAAAATATGTACATAATTGTTTTAAACCTAAATATTTTTATTGTTAACGTATTCAATTATTATTATTTTTTCTTTTGATTAATTCAAAATACGTTTATGCTCTGTGATATTTTAAACCTCCCATTGGAACTTATTTTAATCGCCTGGTTCGTAGAACTGAACATTTTGAATTGGATTTCCCCAACGCTTCATAGTTCCCAGAATCCGAATCAATCGGATTATCTGTTTTACAGATAAAAAGACTAGAACTTTCCCGATACAATCAGTGCGGGTGTAGGAAATTTCTATTGGTTGATACAAATTTCAAACCAATTTGTTCATTACGAAGAATGTCATTTTTTTGGAAAATCCAAACTTTACGAAAAAAATGTTTTCAAAATTTGTAACAAATTTGCTGTCCGCTTAAAATGCTGACACCTTTAAGAAAATGTCATGTATCCAAGGAACACCTTTAAGTCAAATCGAGTTTAGCAGAAAATGCTCAATCTCAACTTTTTTTTAAGGAAAGCTCTATGGTGACATACAAATGCACGTATACGTATTTCCAGCATGTTTTGAAGAACTTTTTTGTTGTTGTTGTAGAGGCACCTTTTCTTATATTCGACTCTTTATTGGTTCTTAAAATAGAACTTCTACTCTGAGCAAACACTTTTCCTAAATTTATGAGCTTTACTCGGCAGTAAAAATAACCTCTTCCTTACAAACAAAACAAACAAACAACCAATGAAAAAAAAAGAAAAACATTTTTCATTTATCTGAAAAAGATTCCATCATCACAAAAAGAAGTTACCACACCAACAACAAAATCAAAATCAAAATCAAAAAAGAAAAAAAGAAAATCATCATCCTCCCACGATATCCATCTCATCAAACAATGAAGTGTGTTAGGCATGTATACACCAAAACAGAAGTACCGAACTCATTGAGAGCTAAAATCCCTTGCGAACCCAAAAGCCACTTAAGGACCTACTAACACCACACCAAAAGGATAATGGCATTGACAGTTACACCACGAATAAATCCACTTTAACTCGGGGATTCAAAAACGAATCTGACATAGAAACGACTTAATCCGCACCAAGGAGAAAAGTACACGATTAATACCGACGGGTTCCCCGGTGTTCGAATTTCAGATTCGTCAATGGCGTACGTACCTATATATAACGGACGGAGAAGGACGAAGAAGTTAGGAGGAAGAAGCAGGATACAGAATTACCTAACCGACTGTTCCCGCGCCCAAAAAGAACAAGATGTAATCATTTTGCCTTTGTTATGTTAAAATGGGAGTGTAGGTCGTTGCTATGTTTACAAAAATATAGGTACGAGTATATTATACTCTATACTCACCTGTCGCACCTCTTGCAGGCAGGTGGAAGACGACTCAGCACCATTTCATTCTGTATATTTGGGTGCGAGCGACATCAAATTGAATCAATTTTTCGTCTTAAGTCATAAAATGTTATGCGTCCTGAAGGGAAACTTTTTAACAAAAGAAAATCACTTTGCGTGTGCGGTGTCAATGTGCGCCCTTTCTAAATCTAAATTCTATTTTCCTGTTTCCTTTGATCAAGGTTTTTTTTTTATTTTATCATTGGAGTGATTTTAAGGAATTATACCATAAAGGTATCTCTCTGGTGTTTTGAATTAAAGACAGAAAAAGTACCAGTCGAATAGATTTTTTAAGACTCAGTTTTTTTTTCAAGGTTACAAGAAAATTGTCTTTGGGAAATTTTCTAATGTAAAATATTTTAGAAAAGAAATAATTTTTGAATTTCAAACTTAAAAAAAAATTGTTGACTTTCTTCTTTCTATCGGGTGCTTTCTCAAAAGTAAAAGGACCTTAGATTGAATAGAAATGTCAACATTCTCAAACAACAAGCCATACACAACAACCATCAAAACTTTGTATGCAACTAATAAAACACCCTTTAAGTGGACGGTTTTAACGATGGGCTCTTTTGAGGAGATTTACGTCGATGGCTCATATATGTAAAAAATTAGTTACCTGAAAAAAGAGTCCAACCCGTCATATAAATACAAAATAAAATGGGTGGTGCAACAATCCGTTGAGAACTAGGGCCTAGTGACTTAAAACTCTCAACCATTTCTGTGTGCGAGTACTGTTGTCAGCGATGGAGGGGACCTACAGTTTTAAATCGAATTCAAACGGCTTATTTGAGAAAGCACTTTTTGGTGACAAGAATTACTCTTTGAGAATTTGTCAATTCCTTGCAAGAGGGATCGAACCTAAGAACTCTGAAATGACAGTCCAAGGCACTTTTTTTCTTAATTCATTTCCATTAATTTCTCAAAACTGTCTTAAAGCTACACAAAAATTCATAAAACAAGTCTAATTAACCATAACTTACAACTAACTTACTGGTCCCATCATACGAACACTCTAAGTTAAACTATAACACTTAATACTAATACCTTTCGGCTCGTAGACCTTTTTTACTTCAATTCAATTTTATTAACTTACCACAGGAAGCTATTGTAATGGGTCTGATTTGTCAAATTGAAAATTTGACATTTCTCGATGTTTCAAGGTCCCTAGAGTCGAAATAAAAGATTTTTAGAAAGATGTATGTGCGTGCGTGTGTACGTACGTTCGAACGTCCGTACATCCGTACGTCCGTACGTTCTCGACGTTTTTTTCGTCGTCCATAGCTCAAGAACCAGAAGAGATATCGACTTCAAATAGCAGTTTAAAAAAAAGGTGAAAATTTTGGTTAACCCTAAATATCTTACGAACCAAAAACGCTAGAGACTTGAATTAAATTTTATATAATATATTATTACTTGATATCAAAGAAGTATATTTTTTGAAAAAAAAAATCCATTTCACGGTTTTTTTTTTATATATCAATAAAACTGAAAAAAAAAATTTGTCGCCTCCTAAATTTTACGACTTAAATAAGATTTCATCTTCAAAAACAATTGTGTGCAACGAAGAATAATGTTTTTGACATCTGATAAAATTTTGAGAAAAATCTAACTGACAGTTTTTTTTTTATAAAAAATAAAAACCTAAAAAAATGTATAAAAGTTGGTAAAAATTGATTTTCGACTCAAATATCTGTTCAAAACTTTGAGATTTTGGATTAAATTTACTTTTATCTTTCAAAACATCTTGTTGTCAACATTCAGTTAAGGTTTGAAAAAAATCGATTTGACAGTTTTTGTACAAAAATTTAAAAACCGAAAAAAATATTAACAAAAGTTCGTAAAAAATGATTTCGACTCAAATATCTTTTAAAAACTTTGAGATAATAGGTTCTTACTAATTTTTTCTTATAAAAAATATTGTTTTCAACATAAGGACAAATTTTGAGAAAAATCGAATTGACAGTTTTTTTTACAAAAAATAAAAACCTAAAAAAATGTATCAAAGTTGGTAAAAATTGATTTTCGACTCAAATATCTCTTAAAAAATTTGAAAAAGTGGCTTCAAACTAATTTTAACTTATAAGAAATATTGTTTTCAACATTTGGTAAAATTTTTAAAAAATTCGAATTGACAATTTTTTTACAAAAAATAAAACTCTAAAAAAAAAATACCTACTAAAACTTGGTAAAAATTTACTTTCGGCTCAAATAGCTTTTCAAAAATTAAAAATATTCGCTTCAAACTTATTTTATTTCACAGAAAATATTGTTTTCAATATTCAGGAATTAAAAAATAAAATCTACAAAAAATTTGCGCAAATTTGGTAAAAAACATACAGACAAACTTTTAAGCAAGACAAATCGACAGACGGGATTGGAAGTTATCAGTGTGGGTCGCATCCCACCCTCTTTTTTTCATACTTTATTATCCTTTTTTTATATATTTTTATTCTTTTTCAAACTAAATCCTTAAACTATAAAACAAGTATGTCAGCGGGCCAAGGCTTAAACCCCCATTCCGTCTACCCACTATTAAGTGCCGATTAAAGCCACCAAAATTGGTTCTGCTGTTTCACCCTATCAGTTCAGTCCCGTTCGGATACAGCCCTACTGAACCGAAGGAGCTCTGCTCCGCCTTGTGCCATGGCGTCCCAATTGTGCAGGAGTCGCCTATCCACGTCTCGACGTCTGACGTGGTAGATTAGCGAAACGACCAATCTATCCTGTATCAAACCGCATCTATCTAAGAAGAGGAATGCGTCTGGTGGAATGAAACCGCTGAAGCGTGCACTCTCTAAATACTCGTCGTTCGGATAGAGGGCCCCGAAAAATAAATTGTTGGTCGAAGACATAGCTCTTGCAATGTGACCTCGAACGAGTTTTATCAAGTTGTATAGAACCTCGTTGGACTAGTAATGCACGTAAGAAGATTCGGCTGTTCGATATAAGCCGGTACAGCGTCGTAAACACTGCCGTTCGAACACCTTGAACTTCTCTATCTGGGAAGGGGCAACGTTAAACCATACAGGACAACCATAGACGATCATCGGCCGTATGAGGTCCATGTAGCAAATTACCTTCACTCTGGGGTCAAGCTGACTGCTGTAAAACAGATGTTTCTTCAAAGCGAAGGCTCCTCTGGACCTGAGTCAGAGGAGCATTAATATGTCTGTCGAAATATAAATACTGATCTAACCAGATACCGAGGTACTTCACTACACTTTTGCTTGCTAATCGCTGAACGTGAAGATCAAATATGACCTTCTTGAGCCAATTCTTGCACGTATTCTTCGCGGCCCTAGCCAACGTAGTCCGAAACAGAATTGTCTCCGACTTCTCGACATTTATTTTTAGTTTCCAATCGTAGCAATATCGCTGAATCTTGTCAAAATCACGCTGCAAGATAATTCTAATAAATTCAACCTTTCGGACCGTTCTGGTGGCAGTTAGATCGTCGGCGTACTCAATTGCCTTTGTAAGACTACCTATCAGATCGCTGGTGTAAATACTGAAGGGATTTGGCTAATTCACCCCTCCCTGTTGAAGATCATTTTTTTATATAAGAATGTTGTGGTGGAAGGTGCCACTTTTGACAACAAACTTTCTACCGTTAAGCATTTCATAAAATATATACAACAATGGTTTGCTTTCGCCAATCCTGCTCAGTTTAAGGTAAAGACCCTCTAACCATACGGAGTCAAAGGCCTTTTTCAAATCAACCAGAACAGCACCTGGGCATTGTTGTTTTGATTTATTTCATTGGATATCAGAAACGAGTTTAAAAGTAGCATGAATTGTACATAACCCGCATTGAACCCGAACTGTTAATCCGGAATAATTTTGTTGTCCGCAGCCCACTTAGTCCAAGCCCTATTGATGATCTTTTCGAAAACTTTACTAATGCTCAGAAGAATACTTATCGACTGAAGATTTGACGGGTTGGAGTTGTCCTTTCTCTTTTTCGGGAGAGAATGAACCACAGCAGTTCAACGCACTAACCATCATGCTACGTATACGTGTCATAACGGTTTCAATTTTTCCGGATTTGTTGATATTTCAAAAAAAATTTCCCAGCTATCGTGTGTTGATATTTGTTTGTATTGGAGCTATTTTCAACTCCATTTTGATCACTGACGAAAATAATTAATTTCGCATCTTTATTGTCCTCAAAAATAAACACCGGATTCAGAAACCGAATAAAATGTTAACCAAACACAGATTCTCGCTACAATTGTTTCGTTATTTTGAGAATTCTTCATGGTCTCTGGATAAAAATGTTGGAAAGACTTCTAGGAACTCTTTATAAGAGTAAAACAAAAATAATTTTTTTTTTATGCAATAAAATAAAGTTCAATAGTTTCAAGTATAAGAATTTCATTTTTAATTTAAGTAGCATCATGGAGCTTCATTAAAACAAAATTAATTAAAAAACATCTTATGCCTGTGGCTATAAGTTTAAAATACTAAGAGAGTTTCATTTACCATGATGAAAATTTGTTGGAATCTCAAAAATTCAATCCTCTGAAATGAATTGAAAGCTTGACAAAAGTATTAATTGTGGTTCATAATCAACTCTTATAGAAGGAGAAGTAAAGGCCACATAACATTTTCTTAAAACGTTCTCATTTTTCGGCCAATATTTCGAAAGACGAAAATGACAGGATAGGCCAAAAAAGTATAAGAAATATGTGTATGACGTATTCAATTTCTTACAAAAAATGTCGGAGATAATATAACGCTAAGACTGAGATATTAGTCATTGAAGTTTTTGATATTTTTTAATATTTCCTGATTTGAATGGTGTGGAAGTTTTGGGACTTTTCTGCAGGAAATTAAGTTTCTAGGAAACCACCATTTTTGAATTCTGTTCGATCATTTCGATTTAATTTTTAATTTTTAACAAAAAATATCTTCAAGACTTGCGAAATTCCCCAAACAAAAACTTTTCCACCCGTGGCATTTGAAATCAAAAACGGTGAGGACTTATTGCAAAAGACTCGTCATCGTCATCATCGAATTTTATCGCGAAAGCAAAAATTGATTACATTTCAACGCCGTGCCCCGCACCTTCGCCTCATCGAGTAGTAAGTTCCCTTTTTCAGTGCCGCTGTGAATCAACACAATATCCAACATCCACCAACCCCGCAAAATTGTCCTCAATCGTTATACCCTGCTGATACCCTCGAGCCTTAAGCCGCGAATAGGCCGGGGAATTGCTGACATAATTTGATATTTCCCATCATCTCTGGGTCTGGTTTTGTTATCTGGAAAATCGTTTTAACAACTTTTTCGGGGCTTATTTTTGTATTGTTCTTGTTGTTTTCCTTTTTAAATCTTATCCCGTTTCTGTATATTGTTGTTTTTTTGTTTTGTTTATTTTTATTTTTTTTTGTTTTTAAGGGGACAGAGGTTATTAAAAACATTTTTTGTGTTGACGCTTTGTTTATTCGCCGTCGGATAGTGGATATATAGGACTTCGATTGTGTACCACCATCAGGACTCAGAACTCAGGACATCAACAACTGGATAGGATATTGAGCCGGACTTCGGTGGTACTACAAGGAAACTGAAGTGAAAAGGATGTTTCATCGAATCAGGGAAGAAAAGGGAACAAAATTAAAAAACAATGTTTTAGCTGTTGTATATTATGTTGCTATGTATATGGAGATAGCACTAAACTGAGTCTGCCTCCAGTCCTCCTCCTCCTCCTCCTCCTGCAATAGAACTCACTTTTGGTCATTATGCAAATGCTTGTTTCTTTTTATGTTGTGTAAAGGTACGAGTATGACGCCTATACAGCTTTTGAAAGGCGGTAAATTGGAGGGTGGGCTATTTAATGGCGTTTTCATTGTTAAACAGTTTTTCTTTTAAAGATAAAGACACAACAGACTAGAGAGAGAGGTTTTCTTTTGAATTATTCATGTCTTTTCTTTGTAGGTAAAGCAACAGGAGTTACCTATATCTATAGACCAACTACAGGACCAGCCCAAACCAAAGCGGCCAAAAAATACTCAACGCTCGACAATAAATTGCTTGTAAAAATTGCAAAAAGGCGGAAAATATAGCCAAACACTTCGAAGAGGAGCCATAAAAGCAAATACGCAAGTAAAGTACCCCGCTGCTAAAGTCATTTTACTCGGCTTTCTATTATGATGTCATCCCTAAATTATCCCTTTGTTAATCCTCCCTAACCTATATACACCTATATCTACGTGAGTTAAGGGAAGATTTTATGTGGGTGATGGGGGATAGGGTGGCGTTGGTATAGTGCTAAGTCTTCTCCCTCGTCGTCGTCGTGTTACCGTTTGCTTGGTGATGTCGTATAATCGTTGACGGTGTCGGTCGTCGGTCGTCGGTCGTAGTCATCGTCGTCGTCCATCACAGCAGGAGGGTGGTGATTTTATGTTGTACCGTGAATTGTTATGTTATAATCTCAGCTTGTCGTAAATTCACGTATTTGTAAGAGGTGCGTTGCTTATATAGATATTCTCCGTCCCTCAGTCCCTCAGTCCCGTACTGATGAACGACGGAATGTGTGTTGTTATTATTGTTGTTGTTTCCGTTGCGTTGTTTTGTAAGCTCAAAAGATGAGTGAGTGCTGACGCTGAGTGCCAAGTGGTGAGAGTAATTGAGGAAAAGGAACGCGTTGAGGTATTAAGATGGTCGAATCACTTTAATCGGGTTTATGTCAGTGAATCAAGATTAAAGTGATGCTGGGGGCGTTTGGAAGGTAGATATATAGTATATGTCAGTATAATGCTGATGGTCATAAAATCTGGTCATAGGCTTTAATGGAGAATGTGTTTGTTGTTTTTGTATTTAGCTATTGTAATTTATGCTGAGCCAGAAGAGAAAAGGCTGCCATTTCCACTGACACTGCCACTTGTGCCCTGTGTGCGTATAAAGTTGTACTTATATGTGTAATAACATTTGTTTTTTAATTTGGCTTTTAATCACAATTTTATATATTAAATTTAAGTAGCCATTAACTTTGGAAAATGTACTTCGGTCTTCAAATCTTGATTAATTCAAATAAACAACACTTAATTGGTATTGGGTTGAGGAGTAGTAGTACTACATTAACTTTAAGGTGCATCAAACCGTTTAATATTGTCTGAAGTCCTTAAAAGTATAATTGAATTTTTGAAATTGTTATAAATATGATTTTATTTGTTGTTATAATTGACCAATTTATGGGTAGATATTGAGATGTGAATTCTAGAGCTTAAATCAGACACATGAAAAAAATCGAATGTGCAACATTTAATTCAGCTCAATCAAGAACTTTGAACCAATCATTTTTGTAACTTATCGGTTTTAATTATGTCCTTACTACTGTCTACTTATGAGGAGAAAATGTTGGAAAATGTCAAAATGTTTAAATACTCTAACTTTGAATCCTAGTCACAAGCTTCAAATAAATGAAGGAGAATTTTTATCAAATCATCAAATGCTACTTGTAGGAAAGAGCCTTTAATTTTTTGTAAATAAATTGAAAGTAACCTAGATTCGAAATTTGAGGCATTTGTTCTTCAAGAAAAACGTACTCGAAAAGCCTGCATTCCATAAGCGATACAAGTATAAACCTTTGTGTTTAAAACCTGAAGCAAGACCAATGTTTAAATTTTGCAAAAAAATTTCGGTCAAATAATGTTGAGAGCTAACCTAGCTTCGGAACTTTCTTGTAAGCGTTTTCCATTGTTTTTGTTTGAAGATAACAATACTCCCAAATGCTTAAATTCTTTTACCACAACTTCTTAATGTGTCATTGTAACGATTCTTCACGCTGTCTTCCTCTTTGTTGATCTTCCGTTACCTTTATTAGATTTAAAACAAAGATTATTAGACGAAGTCAAACTGTTTATATCCCTTGAGAATGAAGAATACAGAGTGATTGCGTATGCCGATGATGTCGCAAGAAAACATTCTAATACGCTGAAAGGTCTCCTCCAAAACGCACTCAAAATCCTCACTAGATGAGCTTATCACTGCGGACTTAGTATTAATCCTCAAAAAACAGACCTCGTCCTTTTTACACGGAAATACAAATAATTGTACCTCCTTCAATAAAAGGTGAACCACTTATTTTTATTAATGAAGCCAAATATCTTCTGATCTGATAACTGACAAAAAATTAAGTTGGAAACCTAATATTCAGGAAAGAGTTAAAAAGCTACAGTAGCTCTTTTCTTTGCAAGAAAGCCATAGAAAGCAAAAGGGGTTTTCAACTTCATATAACTTATTGGCTATACACATTGATCATAAGACCAGTACTTATGTACGGGGTTGCATTGTTGTGGACTGCACTGCGTTAGACACTCTTCTCCATCTGACCCCCTTGACATCTTCAGCAAACAAGTGGCAGCGAATACAGCTATAAGACTCAACGCCTCATCTCAATGGACCAACATCAATGTGGGGTACTCCATCATTTTGAACTTCTTTGGTTCTATACCAAAGTACATAGACTACACTATTACAAAACCCCAATTTGAAAAAAAACGTCCAGGTATCCATTCCATCCAGAGATGAATAAGAAGACAGGAAACTCCTGTATGACAAAAGCATTAATTTTTATAAAGATGGATCCAAGACAAATGGGGGAGTTGGTAATGGTGTGTCCTCAGAAAAGCTTAATCTAACCGCCTCCCTAATCATTGTAGCGATCAGAGAGATCCTCTCCTGGCTAAGAGAAAACTTATCCGCATCTTATGTGACAATAAAGCTGCTATTAAATCTCTTGACGGTGTCTCAACCAAATCTCAAACGACTCGTCTCTTATGGAGATGGCGCAGCAATTTAACATTCACCTCTGTTGGATGCCGGGTCACAGAGACATAACAGGAAATTCTAGAGCCGATAAACTCGCTAAAAATGGAACTGCCATACCTATTTCACCTGAAAGGGAGAAGATAGGTAAAACGTTAGCTACATGTAAACTTCTGCTAAAAGATGAACAGCCAACAGCTCTTACGATAACAAACTCTAGGTGGCACAATTTACTAACGTGCGCAGTCACCAAACTCATATGGCCTTCACTGAACCTAAAGCGCTCTAAAGACTTGTTATCTCAAAGCAGACTTCATATCAGCACCCTAATAGGTGTCCTTACGGGACATTGTCTTATAGACAGACACGCAATAGGACTTGGTGTAGCCTCAAATGACTTTTGCAGGATCAATATGGACGAGGAAGAAGAGGAAACAATCTCTCACCATCTCAGCACTTTTCTTGCTCTTTCACTAAGACGCAGACTTCATCTGGGAGACTTCCTTTTTGATAATCCCAGTGAACTAGCTAATAAGGATATCAAATATATTAATCACTTTATAAAAAGCTCAACATTTTTTGACAAGTAAAGAGTAATTCTCTAGTTTCATGTGGTATCACAATGTGCCTTATCTTTTGGCCTTAGTGTGTGGATTCTGCATCCGCAGCCACTTAAACATTACCTTACCTAAACTCGACCGAGAAGAATATCAGCAACATTATCAATAAAAATAAAATAGGCCTAAGGATTCATCCTTGTGGGACTCCTTGCAGAAGTATCAAACCAATGTGACATCTTTGAGCCATCCCACACCGCTTCACATGAAAATGAGAGGAATTCAAAATAAATTATTAGAAAATTCTAGGACACTCCAAAGTCGATCAAAGCCTTTTATTATGTCTAAGTCAAGTTTTTCTCTTAACTTTCTCAGCATGATTTTTAGAAAAAACTTCTGTGTCCAACCAATTTTTTTGCTTAAACTCGAAATCTCCTTGCAAAAAATTCTATTCAAACGTATGTATGTACTCGGATATATATTAAAAGCTGTTCAACTTGATGCCTTCAATTAAATTTCCAACCATCTTTATACCCTTTTACATTCTAAGTAACCCCACCATTCAGACTAATCACTTGAACTAATAAAAGAACAAAAACACACATGAACTTCCAATAATCCCATTCCTGACCACATTTCGTTTCTTTTTTTTGTTCGTTACTTCCCTGTCAATTCTGTCGTGTGGAAACACTTTAAAATGAAATTGAAACTATTCAAATTGCAAAACTCATATAATCTGTGCAAAGTGTTTGAAACCACTAAGCCATCCAAGTCCACCGCCATTTTAACGACAGCAGATAGCTATATAGAAGGAAAACGATGGCGTAACCGTAACCAACAATGATGACTTTGGTAAAAGTCACTCAAAACTATCTAAAAACGTTTGACATAATCCGATAAAATTAGTGGTATTATAGGCAAAGGAAGCCATGGAACTGATGTTGTCATTATCGCCAACATCGCATTACTACGGCTTTGTTTCTATTCTTTTCTTAACGAAACGATATAATAAAGACGACAACGTTCAAGACGACAATGAAGTGGGTGGGTTTCAGATTCGGGTTCAGGTTGGGTGTATCTGGTGTTCGGTGTTCAGTGTTCTATAAGTATATCCGGATACTGGATTATCTACGGGTAGTTTGCAAAAACATGATTAAGGATATTTGAACAACATTATTATCAACAAGAATAACAACAAATATAGCCACAAAAGGATGCGAGATACCAATCAGTTAGTAAAACGTTATCAATTAACGTTAACATTCTTCTTCTTCTATGTATTTTTTTTTCTTCTGTTTTGTCTACAAGATAAATATGTGCCAGAACGTTCGTTATTTTCTCTTTTTTTCTACTTCCAACCAAATCAAAGTGGCCCCAAAATGACTCATAAACTCAACTCGAATTTCATTGATGTACTGACTTAATTGCTTTATCCTTGTATAGCCTAAGCAGCAGAGCCCTCACAACAATTTATTGTGCCTTCGGATATCAGGTGTGGGGGTTGGGTTTGGGGGATCTGAGTGTGAATAGATAGATGATGTTCAACGAGCATGCTTTTATTTACAGGGGTGGATTTTGTCTGAAATATTGTTAACGTTTTAGGGTTATTAAGGTAAACATTTTTGGAGTTTTGAAAACAATATACGAATCCATTGAAATTCAAATTTTTGCGCATTTTCAATGGTTAAGTTAATTTCTGGGAGATTACTTAATTGTAGTGCACCAGTTACAATTTTTATTAAGACTTTAGACTTGAACTTTTTTAATAGTCTACTTTTGATGTAAAATTATCTTATCACTGAAGTTTTTCAAAGTGTTTCAAAGTGAAAATCCTATTTTACTTTTTTTCCTGATGTCAAGTCGTACCAAATCCGCTCATGGAAATTCGAAAATCTCTATCAATAGGTATGAAATTCAATACAAGCTCCTATAGAAAAGTGTTTTGCCTTCTTTTTGCGAGCTCCTCGAGAACACAAAGAGCATTTTGTGAGTAAAATGGTAACCGGAATTGAATTTCCGCAAAAGTGTTTCCCTCAAACCTGCCGTTTATTTCATATACACCACCAACTCGTCTCGGCTCCGACTACAACTTTGACTATACAACATTATATCTACTAGGTATACGAGACTATACTCCGAGACGTCGTTGTTCGTCGGCGTTATAGTCGTTGTGCCTTCTTCTTCCGTCCGTCCGTCAGCTCGTAGATTTTTATTGAGTGGAAATGTAACAAGTGTATCGCATTACGAAATCATTATTGACAGACAATTTATTGCACACTTGTTGAGACGCAGAAGCTCAGAAGCTCAGACTCAGGCTCTAAGGGGTTGTTTAGTAGTTGTTGGTTATTTGGTTGCTGTTCTATGTCTACCTATTGTGTTTTTATGTTTTCTTCTTGTTGTTGTATTTCTTTTTTTCTTGTTGGCTTCATCCCCTAACAAAATGAGGATTGTGTAGCTTGTAGCAATTTTCGTGTGGAATGGTGCCTGAAGGGTGTTTTTGTACAACATGTTTCATGGCTTGCCTTATCCGGTTCCGGTTTGAGTTGTGATTTTAAAAATTGCAAAACAACAACAACGAATGTTGTTTGGACTAATTTATTTGATTTCAAGTATTTTTAAGTTGGAATGTTTTTTTTTAACATGATAATGAAAATGATTGTCGCCCTTTATAATTCTTGTAGAGAGTTCTTAAAATATCTCAAGTGGAAGTTCTTTTGTGAGCAACGTATATGAGTTGAGTACAGTGCACTTTTGGTTAAATGGAAAATTACAAAAATAGAAATCGACTTAAGGATTTTGTTTTCTTAAGAAATTCTTACATACCTTCTTAGGGAAGCGAATTCTTGAAAAATGATTTACTTTTGCCGGATAAGTCTTTTTTCGAGATAATATGAAGATTCCTTTTACTCTTGCTGAGAATTTCAATTAATGCGAAGTTGCCGCACCTCGACCCGACTGGCTTATAGATTTTTAATCACTGACAGTTCACTTCTCAGTGTTTGGATAAGATGCACAAGCATCTTTTTTTTTTGGTGAAAAATTCGCAATCCCTTTGGAACGAAAATAAACTGGGAGTGTTTAGATAGGCTGAGAGTGCTTTCAGAGAATCTATCAATAGTTTTCAACATTTAGCATTGCCAGATAAAAACAAAACTAGAAAAATATAATTTGAAATCATATAAAATTAAATTCTTACAGTGAAGTTTTTGTTTTACCAAAATCAAAATAGATGGTAAAAATATTAAAACCGCTAAGTGGGAAAAAATTAGTGAACTAATTGAGTTTCGCACTTTATTTTAATTCAAAAAGGATGAGTTTTGAAAAGTGTTAAAGTAAAATTTAAATGTTCAGCTTTTGATGTATCATCAATTTGATTTCCACAAAAAATTAAATTAAACTTTTTTATTGCCTTAATTACATTGACTAGGTATAGACGTTAACACGCATATAAAGTTCAAAAAAAGTACGTTTTATCAATGGATACCTAACTAACTTAAATTGATACATATGTATGAAAATTCATCTAGATGCATGTCATAACTCCTGTTAATTTAAGTCCTCTGCTCTAGGCATCATGACTAACGATGTAGATTTCTTTTAAGCTCAACTAAATTCATCAGCCATCGTAATACTCACTGTAACCCATTATTATCTTATGCTGTTCAAAATTACCTGACATTTATCTTTTCAAAATAACATTAAAGAAAAAAACTTCTTCCAGGAACACATCTTTCACAAGCAGGTTAATGGGGTAAAAGCAATTTCCGAAGAAAAGCGTTTATCACTGCGGTGCAGTTCTAGATATGCAACTTTGCATAGTTTCTTGGTTTTTTTTTGTCTATCTTTATATTCCTCCTTAGTCATAATTTTTAACCAAGTTTTCTTCGCAAATTGCTTCCAAGTCCAAGAGAAGGACTATCTACCCAGTTTTTTTGTTTTTAATAACCTTAAGACAGAGAAAGATAGGAAAAATATAGCTCAGAGATAAAAAAAAGTAAAGGTTATGGATGATGATTATTATTAATTGAAAATGATTCATTCTTGGTGAAGTTTCACTATGAACTTTAAATCAATTGATTTTCCTTGAGAAAGGATGATACAAAAAATATATATGTTCTGTATCCTGTACAGAACAGCATACATCCTGGTTTTGCTTTTTACCGGCTCATATTGATGCATTCCTTCTTTAGACCGCAAAATGACCATTAAACACGATACCTATACTATCCTGCACTTGAATGCTCTTGGAATCCCCAGAAGAACGTCAATAACTTTGCTGTCCAGGTTATAGTAGGTATGGTATAGTATGGTATGGTGTTGTGCATGTTTCATGGACGGGACGTCCTCCTGCTTCTAGTCGTCGGTCGTCTCCTTGCGTCGTTCCTCGTCCTCGTCAGAGTTGGTTAGGTTAGGTAAAGTGCGGTGAGGAATTTATAAAGCCCAGACCTGCCCAGAGCTGATGTAACCAATACCAAAAAGGGGTGGCAGAAGGTGCTTGTCCGGTATTCCGGCTACAAAGTGTTTACGTTGAAGTTAATTAATTTAAGGTCGAGAAGGAGCGAGAAGAGTCAATTTTGAATAGAATCTTTTGGGGTGCGATGGTAAAATGAGGTATAGATATACACCCACTTCCTGCTACAACCAAGTATTAAAGAAAATTCATATCTCTATACAGTCTATAGGGTCTAAGGTACCTTCATACATATATAAAGATGTGGAGGAAAAGTGTTGGCTAACACCAAGCACTCATGTGTGATAAGAAGGTAAGCGTACCAATATAATGTGAAGCATCAAGAGAGGTGTTGAAGTAGAAGATCTATAAAAAATAATACGATTATGGTTAGACAATTTCAAGGATTATAGATTATACCGTTTATCAGGGCACATGCCCTGATCAGTGAACTTTCGTTGGGGAAGGTCCCCCTGTGTTGTGCGTCCGTTGCGCATGCGCGTCTTGTTCGAGTCTAGTGCCCATCGTGATATCTGTCTAATTGTTTTCCCTTAAAACTTATGTTAACATAAAAAAAAATTTAAATAAAACAAATAATCAAAAAACAAAACGAAACAAAAAAAAAAAAAATAGCAAACAAAATATTAAAAGTGATAAACAAAAAAAAACAACAAAAATAAAAAAAAATCAATAAATCACGCCACACCAAATGAATTACAATAAAACAAAAACAACAAACAACCAACAAAAAAAATAATACATATCATGTTAAGCCAACTCAGCATAGCGATAGCACAGTGAGTACCATCCTTCACTTTCCCCCTTCTCTCGTACAGTCGCATGGCTTAGCATGTGTATCAAATTGCATTGTATTTAATTACTAATGCAATTGATACACAGCTACGTCATCGTTGATAGCAGATTGTTGGCAACAAAAATTTTACTGTTTTGTACTAACAGGGCCGGATTTGATTCTTGTCACTACTAAGGCATAACACTATTAGTGGCGTGTATCGAATAGCATTCTGTGGTTCAACGCAGTAATATTTTTCTTAAAGTCTTCGTCTGTTTTGGTTTTTGTTATTCTTTTATTTGCAATGGCTGGAAATTTCAGGGTAGATTATTGTAATATTCGTGGGCTTAGAGCGAATTTTCTTTCTGTGTACTCCCATACTGCTTTAAACAGGCCAGCTGTTTTGGCACTAAGTGAAACCCAAGTGGGTGAGGATTCCGATCCCACTGAATTCTTTATTCAAGGGTATAACTTGGTGCCATTATTCTTTTCTCACCATGGTCTCGCCATATACATTAGGAATGATGTTGCTTATCAGTTTTTGCCACAATATGGTCTCTGCACCAATTCTTTTTTCAATTTTATGTGGTTTAAATTTTCCGTGAACAAGCAAATCATTCACTATTGCTTCCTTTATCGAAGCCCAAATCTAGACAGAGTATCAACTTCTCGTGAATTTGATGCTTTGTCTGATTCCATCCAAAGAATTGTTTCGTCCTATCCTCGCACTGAAATCGTTGTTACGGGCGATTTCAATGTACACAATTCTTCATGGCTTCAACATTCGGGCCAGTCAACACCAGAAGGAGTGTGTGCTGAGATCTTCGCTGAGTTAAACCACCTAACTCAGCTGGTCAACGAGCCCACTCGAATATCGGACGTCGTAGGTCGAGCAGAAAACACTCTTGACTTGTTTCTTACCTCTGACCCTGGTAAGTACACTATTAGTGTTCTATCTCCTCTAGGCACATCTGACCATTGTGTCATATCTGCAAATTTCTCGTGTAAGAACTCTCCAGTTAAAGAAAGAGCTCCTATGAGAACCGTTTGGCAATACGAGAAAGCCAACTGGGACGGTCTCAACAATTACTTTAGGATCTTTAACTGGTCACTATGCTTCCTCGATAGTGACGTTGACGCGAGCGCTGATATGATCACAAGTTTGATTCTCCTGGGAATGAGAACTTTTATCCCGAATAGGGTTAAAAGCATCAGACCTAAGGAAAACGCATGGTTCGATGCGAGCTGTAAAGAGGTTATTAGGGTTAAGAAGGTAAGTTTCCGTTGTTTTAAAGCCAATCCAACTGAGGAAAACCGGAATAAGTTCAAGCAAGCCAGGAAGGCCTGCAACGCCCATATTCGACGGACCAAATTTTTACATGACCAACAATTACGGCAAAAAATACTGCAATGTCCCAAAGGCAGTAAAAATTTTTGGTCATTTGTAAAAAATATGAGGAATTCTTCCTCTTCCTCGGTTCCTACGCTCGTTGT
Source organism: Eupeodes corollae (assembly GCF_945859685.1). NCBI lineage: Eukaryota > Metazoa > Arthropoda > Insecta > Diptera > Syrphidae > Eupeodes > Eupeodes corollae. The sequence continues at coordinate 156,914,447 of NC_079148.1, read as the reverse complement.
GAATGACACTCCATTTGTTAGCTCTTTAGAGAAAGCAAATCTCTTTGCTAGGCAGTTCGCCGCCAATTCAACTCTGCCAGCGAGTGTTATGAATCCGCCTGTACTTGAGCGAGTTAATGATTCTATGGGGCAAATCTTTTTTCGCACTCGTACTGTAGCGAGAGTCCTAAAAGATCTTAACATACACAAATCTGCTGGTCCGGATGGTATCCCCGCTATTGTTCTGAAGAGGTGTTCTTCATCGCTGGCAAAACCACTGCGTAAGCTTTTTCATCTGTCCTACTCCTCAGGTCTCGTTCCGAGCGGATGGAAAACCGCATTTGTCCAGCCTATTCCTAAAAAAGGCGAATCTTCCTCACCGTCTAATTATCGACCGATTGCACTTACGTCCCTTCTTTCCAAGGTCATGGAAACGCTGATAAATTATCAGCTCAAGAAATATCTTGAAGAACGGAAGCTTCTTAATGACCGACAGTATGGCTTTCGTAGCAATAGGTCCACTGGTGATCTCATGGTTCATCTCACCGAACAGTGGAACAAATCTTTACATAGTTTTGGAGAAAGTAAGATTATTGCACTAGATATTTCAAAAGCGTTTGATAGGGTTTGGCATCAGGCTCTCTTATCGAAAATGCGTGCTTTCGGTTTGCATGAATCCCTACTTCATTGGATTAGTAATTATCTTTCGAATCGTTCAATACAAGTTGTATTGGATGGATTCAAGTCTGAAAACCACAAAATAAATGCTGGTGTGCCCCAGGGCTCTGTTCTATCTCCAACACTCTTTCTCATTTTTATTAATGATCTCCTGTCTGCAACATCTAATCCAATACATTGTTTCGCTGACGATAGTACTCTTAGCTTTTCATATTCGTTTTCAGATTCACACCCCTCTTCTTCGGATGTGGAACTGCAACGACAAAATATGATAAGCTCATTAAATTCCGACCTTAACAGCATTGTACAATGGGGAATAAGAAACCGCGTGGAATTTAATGCTTCGAAAACGCAATGCTGTCTTGTATCGTTAAAGCGAAATATACCCCCCCTGCCATTATCCATAAATGGCACTTGCATCGAGGAAACTGAACATCTGGATATTCTTGGTATGTGTATCACCAACCACCTTTTGTGGAACGATCACATACGCGATGTCGCCAAAAATGCCGCAAGATGTTTGGGTTTTCTAAGGCGATGCAAGAAGTTTTTCTCCCCCTCTGATCTGGCTGTTATTTACAAGACTTATATACGTCCAAAGCTTGAGTATAACTCCCATATCTGGGCCGGTGCTCCTACAACTTACTTAAGCCTCTTGGATAGTATTGAACGTAGAGCATTTAGATTGATTGGTGATATTACCATCATAAGATCATTTACGTCTCTTGAACATCGTCGAAATGTTTCTTGTCTCACCCTGTTTTACCGTTATTTTAATGGTTTATGCTCTAGAGAAATAGCCAGTTGCATTCCTCCCCTTAAACAGTTCAACCGTAATACTCGCGCTTCTAGGAATGCTCATCAATATACCCTCGAGCCCATCTTCGGTCGTACTGTCAAGTACAGAGATTCGTTCTTTAGCCGTACTATGCGAATGTGGAATGCCTTGCCACACTCTGTCTTTCCCAGCTATTGCAATATTCAGGAATTCAAAACCAATGTGCACCGACATCTCCTTTCAACCCCTCTCTCCCTTTCCTAGTGCTCACACTGTGTCTACATAATAAGGGTAATATATCCCCTTGAGTGTGCGCTTATTATAAAAAAAAAAAAAAAAAATGCAGGTTGTTAATAATTTCAATGGGTTAGTTAGTAACTGCAAGATTATAAATTCATGCATCAAGCATCATGCATTTTGCATCAAATTTAAAGACCTTATTATAATTGAAGATGCAGATAATGTTGTTGTAATTCCATAGTATATACACAAGAGTCAGTGAATTGGGTTTTCTGAGTTAGATGATTTAATGGTTTAAGTGAGAGATATAAGATTTAGAAAACACTGACGTTTTGGAAACAAAGTTGTATCCGAATTCTTGAAATGTTGCTATTGGTTTTATAGATTTCAACAAGACAATAACATGTGATAAATATAAATACAAATTATTTTACGGATGCACAACTTCGCACAAAACTTTTTTAAATGTAAATTTCATATTAAATAAATTAAATAAAACATCACACATTAAAAAATCGTTAAGAACTTAATTTTTTTTAAAAGCTTTTAAGAAAAATTGTCCTTAATTTATTTACAATGTCAAAATTATTTATACTACGCTTCCTTATTTCAATTTTCAAGAACAACATTATCAAAATTTTGAGAAAAGTAAAAAAAATCTACTTTTAATCTCATAAAAAATACCTTATTAACTTCCCTTAGGAAGTTATTGTAATGGATCCGATTTGTCAATTTCTTTTCACTGTAGTTCAATTATCTGTAATAACCAGCATGGTTTTGGTAAAAAGCGATCAATTGTTATTAATCTGTTTCACTTTACGTCCTTCTGTTTAGATGTTTTTGAAAAACGTGAACAAGTTGATTGTATCTTTACTGATTGCAGCAAGGCCTTTGATAAATTGTGTCATAAAGCATTTTAAAACTATCACTGCAACGTTTTAACGACAGTTTCATAAACTGTATCTCCTCATATTTGTAAGATAGACGTTGTAGCGTTAAATTTAGTAATGAGTGCTCAAGTTTATATGTTATGAAATTTGGTGTCCCCCAGGGAAGTCAGCTTGGTCCTATTCTATTTGTTTTATTTATAAATTACTTGGTTTCGATCATTCAAAATTCGTCTGTCCTAATTTATGCTGATGAAATTTAAATTTAAAAAAAATTAACTCTACATCTAGCTGTCTTCTCTTGCAAGAAGGCTTAATATTATTCAGGGAATGGTGCAATAATAATCGTCTTGTTTTAAATGTTGACAATTGTAAAACCATGAGTTTTACAAGCAAAAAAGTTCCAATCGTTTTTAGTTACATGTTTAATTCTTGTCCTTCAAGTATATGTATTTTCTGACTTGGGTGTTGTCTTAGATCCTAAACTAACATTCAATGAACATATTAACTTCAGAGTTAAAAAAGCAAATCGAGTTCTGGGTTTTATTAAGAGAGTTGGCCGTGATTTCCGTGAACCATATGTTTTAAAATTACTTTTTGTTTCATTTGTGAGACCTGTCCTGGAATATGCTCGAACAGTATGGTCACTTTACTACGCCGTACACCCCACAAGACTCGAAGCCATTCTGAAAAGATTTTTGCAATTTTGCCTACAATAAATAATATGAATTCTTAAAAAAAATCCTATATAAACAGTATCTTTTCTCTGTTGAGTCAAATATAAGATCCAATCCCAAAGCATTCTGGTTGTTTCTTAATAGTAAAAGAAAAACTTAGGTTATCCAAAAAATATGTTTTATGAAGGAGCTGTATCGAAAAGTGAGGATGATATTTGTGATATGTTCAGTTCTTTCGTTCAGTCAAATTTTGTAGAAGACTTAGATGCTTCAAGCCTTACTGGTAATATTTATAGGGGAAATAATATAACAAATCTTGGTTATGCGATTCTAATTGTGGATTAAGTAAGGACTGAATTGTTGAGTTTGGACTCAAACCTTGCTTGTAGTTCTGACAATATTCCACCCATATTTTTCAAAAATTGTTCAGAGTTCATGGTAATAGCACTTACTTCAATCTTCAACTTATCTTTACAAACTGGGGAATTTCTGGACTCATGGAAAGGTTCAAGACAAAACATATCTAATTATCGTCCTGTATCTAAATTGCCATTGATCCCTAAAATGTTCGAAGAAATAGTAAAACGAAGAATTTATAATGAAGTGAAAAGCTACATTTGCGAACCCCAACATGGATTTTTACCGGTCGATCTACCACTACCAATTTAACTTTATTTTCTAATTTCTTAAGAACTAAATTAGAGGATGGTTGTTAGGTAGATGTTATATTTACTGACTTTGCAAAGGCCTTTGACACGGTTCAACATCAAATACTTATAAGAAAATTACAGTTAATGGGGGTTCACTTTTCTTTGCTTATATGGTTGTCCAGTTATTTGACTGTACGAAGGCAATTTGTACGTATTGGTAACAAAATGTCAAAGGTTATCTTTAACCGATCTGGAGTTCCTCAGGGAAGTCATTTTGGACCTATACTTTTTCTGCTTTTCATAAATGATTTGCCTTTGTATATTATGAATTCAAAGTTTCTGCTTGATTCTGATGACCTCAAGATTTGTAAGTCTTTAAAAAGTATAGATGACTGCAGTCTTCTTCAAGAGGACCTTAATAATGTTGTTAATTGGTGTGCTATTAATAGATTGCACTTTAATATTTCTAAATGTAATGTTCTCTCGTTTTTCATGCTTCGTCATCCTTTTTTATTTAAATATTCTATCACAAACTCAGATCTAGTAAGAGGCAACTTTAAAATGGACTTAGGCGTAATCAGAAACTTAGCTTTGTACCGCATTATTATTATTTAATCTTGAAAGATAATACCATTTTGGGATTCCTAAGAAAAAACTTTCAAAATTTGTCCGATCCGATCATTTATTTATTTGCAGTTTTGATTTATTGTTGGAATAATAAACGGACAAATTTCATCACCATCAGTTCTTGGTCGTTTAAACTTTAGTTTTAGTCGCTCAAGTATAAGACTCCAGAAACCATTGAATACTAATTTTAGAAGATAAAACTATGGTGTAATTCACCAATTGATAATATAAAAAGCATACATTGTAAATTAATATTTTTCAACAGTCTAATTCAAGTTTTTAGATTTTAAGTACATATATATTAAGGGGGTATTCTGGTCTAGAGACATGAATTTTTTTATTTATTTACATTAGAAGCATACAAAAAAAAATAAAAAAGTAAAAAAAAAATCAAAATTCCGTTAGTTATCAGCTGATGGCGTGGTGCGTCTCAAAAGTTTGGTGCGTGACTATACCCACGATTTTAACTCTCCTAGAAATCTGAAATCAAAAACTAAAAAAGATTATTAATCTACAATAATGTTGCAATGTCTGGAACTACGGAAAAGTTACAAACATTTTTTTTTACAAAATGGCGACTGTCTAAAGAAAAATAAAAAAATTTACCATTTTTTTGAACATTCTTCGATTTGTTAAAAATAGTAAAAATGAAAATTGGGGGATGGCCGTAGTTCCAGACGTAGACAAGTCCCTAAAGAAGACTCTCTTAAAATTTCAAGTAAATCTGTTCTGCAGAACCTGAGAAATCGTGGGTATCAGATTCAAAAAGACAGTTCTGAGAAAAACGTGTTTAAAGTACCCCATTATGTCTTTTGTTCTATTATTTGCAGCCCAACCGATTTGGATGGCTGCTCAGCAAAATACTTATTTCTCCGAAAATAATTTGAATTTGGGAAAATCCTCTCGTAGACATATTCTTAAATAGTTAAACTATGAAAATATGAAAATAAAAAAAAATCAATTTTTTTTAATTTCTAGACCAGAATACCCCCTTAAGAATTGTTAACGTTAGTATTTAACGAATTATACATAAATTACTGCTCTCATCTCTTAAAAAATATTGTTGTCAATATACAGTAAAATTTTGAAAAAAATCGAATTGACAGTTTTCTTACAACAAATTAAAAACCTAAAAAAGAATTACTCAAAGTTGGTACAAATTGATTTTTGACTCAAATATCTTTTCAAAAATTTGAGATTAAAATTTTCGAAATAATTTTGTCTTTCAAAAAATATTGTTTTCAAGTATTGAGTGTTAAGCACTGCGTCATTTTGGGGGATTTTAATGCGCGAACCGGACAAGAACAATGTGTGTCTTTTGGAAGCCGTCTTATCCCAAGAATTTCAAAAGACGCAGAAATCAACGCAAGGGGAAAATCAATCTTGGAAAGGAAAGTTCTTTTCATTTGGCTATAATGAATGGTACAAAAAAAGAAGACGAGGAAGGTAAACTTACTTTTATCAGAAACCCAGGTCAATCTGTTATCGACTATCTTATGATGTCCACTGATTTGATCTGCAATTTATTTAATTTTGAAGTGGATAGTCAAATTTATTCTGACCATATGCCATTAACTACAACTCTAACCAATTTTGGAAAGGAGTACGAAATATAAAAGGAAGACCTTTTGTAACATAATCATTACCACCTGCAGAAACACTACGACATCATTTTGAAGGACATTTGAACCCAAAACATTTTGCTCCTCCAATCCAATACGCTAGAACAAATGTCGAAAATCAAATTCTAGATACAGAGATAGAGATCTCTGAAGTCGAAGCAGTTGTAGCCAAAATTAAAGACAACAAAGCTCCCGGGATTGACCGGATCCCAAATAAATTCTGGAAATACGCAAAATTGGAGTTTCTTACACTTCTCACAAAAGTGTACCATGATATTTTCACTACAGGCAAAACACCGGATGCTTTTAGAAAATCAATACTTTTTCCCATATTCAAAAAAGGAGATAAGACGGACGGACGAAGCCGACTCACAGCATGGATTGAATGAAACCATATTCTGAGTGAATTCCAAATTGGATTTAGAAAAGGATTCTCCACAGTGGATCACATATTTAACCTGACCAACATTGCAGAGGTATATATCCGTAGACAAAAAAAACTATACGCATGTTTCATCGACTTCCGTGCCGCACTTGATTCCATCGGCAGAAAGGCTCTGATGTTCAAATTGTTTAGAGATGGGATGTCTCTAAAATTATTGAGGACATCTATAAAGAAACAACGTATGCAGTATGGGATGGGCATAATCTATCTGATTGGTTTCTTGCCTTAGTAGAATTGAAACAAGGTTGCAATCTCAGCCCTTCAGCTTTCTGCCTTTATATCGAAGATCTAATAAAAGACATGCAGTGTGGCATAACAATTGATAGGTTTCGGATTAAAGTTCTGATGTACGCAGACGATCTTGTCATGTTAGCCGAATCTCCTGAATCTCTTCAGTTAATGATCAACAAATTACGGAATTACTGTTCGAAGTGGAATCTAACAGTAAACCTTGACAAATCCAAAACAATGGTGTTTCAGAGAGGATCAGAGCGATTGGCTGCAATCGAGAAATGGTATTTTGGAGCGAACCAAGTTGAATCTGTGAGGGAATACCAATACTTGGGTTACACTGTGACGAGCAACTTAAACCTAGAAAACACCTAGTAAAAAAACTTTCTTCATCCAAAAATGCGATTGGGACGGTGTTGTATGGTAACAAGAACCTAGCATTTAGTGCAAAAACCAAAGTTTTTCTCGCAACGCCTGAATCAATAATGCTGTATGCTGCGGAATCATGGGGCTGGAATCAGTCTGAAACCACTGAAAAACTCCTGAGGTTCTTTCTAAAGAGACCATTAAGACTACCCGGCACAACACCTAACTACATGCTTCTCATTGAAACCCTGTCTATCACCCTTACATCTCTCTTCGCTTAAACTGCACTTCAACTACATTACCAAGTTAATGTATAGCCATGTGGATAAAGTTGCAAGAAAGATTGCTGTTTCGATTAAATGGACAAACTTAGCGGACGCTTGTAAACTCTCTTTCAACCTATCTTTAGATAATTTACAAGAATGGAAGCCATATCTTAACAGTCTGCTCGAAAAGCTCCACTCCAAATCTAGAGAGAAAAGTAAAGAGGAAGCTGCTCCTTATGCAACACCAACGAAAGAGAAAACGTACTGCAGAAATTCGGCGGCAAATATGGCAGAATAGTTATATGGAAGAAGCGGAACTCATAGAAATTCTTAATGGAACATATTGGAAAAAACTATCTCAATATTTAAAAATAGCACTTAACTATAGAAGACAAATAATAAGAGAAGACTATTAATATAAAATTGTATATAAAGCACCATAAAACAACAAAAATTGGAAATTTCAAATTCAAACTCAAATGTTTTTGTAAATATTATTATGAATGAATAAATCTTATCTTATCTAACTTTAAAAAAAAATCTAATCTTTGTTTTCAACATTTGCAAATATTTTGAGAATAATCTAATCGACAGTTTTTTTTTACAAAAAACTAAAAAAACAATTCTAAACTTGGTAAAAATTTACACTCAAATTGCTTTTCAAAAATCAAAAATATTGTCTTTAAACTTTTTTTATTTCAGAGAAAATATTGATATTGTTCAGTAGTTTTTTTTTATAAAAATCTAACAGTTTTTTTCATAAGAAAATAAGATCTTCAAAAAGTAGTATGCAAATTTGGTAAAAACTAATATTCGGTTCTTGATATCTCTCGAGCACTAAAGTGCATTTTTGATAGTCTTGTTTTTTCAAGACACAGTGTGACAAATTAATCAGCGTTTCCATGACTTAAGATAGAAACGACGTAAATGCGATCGGTCTATAGTTTGAGGGGGAGTCGGATTCGTCTCAACATCAAATGTTCGCAATTTTTGACTTGAGACTTTTACTTACTAATTCCTTGAATTGAAATTCAGTTTATTCCAAAAAATATCATTGAAATATATTGACGATACCAAAAGAAAGTTATTACTAGGGGGTCAAATCCCAGCCTATCTTTTTTTTGATTGAAACCGATTTGAGACCACCAATTAGAAAAAAAAAAAACATATAACTGTCCACCCTTATGTATTTGTAAAATTATTTGTCATTTCTATTTCTATATTTAAAATAAATCCTGTACGTTAATATAAAGCAAATGTGTATTTACTTAAATTTTCTTTTTGTTTATGATTTTTCCTATGATTTATATTTTAAAACGATTTAAATAATAATTTTATTGCTCCCAATTGAGAACATTAATGGATATAAATACAATTTATTATATCATTCAAATGCATAACTAAGGATATAAGTGAAAGCACATGTACATATTTGTGTGTCTGTGTCTGTGTTCATTTTAAATAAAAGAGGCTGCTGCTGTTGCTTTTATGAGATTTTGAAAATTTTCAACCAACACCCGAATGCGTCCAAAATAATCGGAGCGTGAAAAATTATATTTTGTAGATTTTGCGGTGGTATATGTACTGTACATTGTAGCTACATATGCTGTTGAAAGGGGATAGGTGTGTGGGAATGTATAGCTAGTCCTTGAAATGAATAAAATTATAAATGGTCGGAGCAGAGAAATACAAAGATATATAATCCTGACAGAGAACAGGGGGCGATATACGAATGATTTCAAATTAAAATGTATAAGGACCCTCGTCAGTTTTCTACTCAACTCATGAAGTAAGGTACTTTTGACTGGCATCCTTCGGAGTGCAGAGTTTGGAATTCGCCTTAATTTTAATATGGACTTGCAGTGTATGTATGTGATCTGTTCAATGTATAGGCACTGTGGCGTATGTGGAATATTTTTGTTCCTTCGCTTTTTCCAAAAAGTAAAATATTACTTATCATAAAAGTTTTCCTTTCAACTCTTGGTATTCAACAGTAAAACCACATATTTTAAAGATCAAGGTGTTAGACTGGAAGTAATTTTAAATTTCTTTATATGCAAATAGAATTCTCAGTGAGTAATTAATTTAAAATGTTGTATAATGTATACTTTCTTAACTTCCTGTTGCAAGGATTACAAAAGCCTTATAGAAACAAATATAATTTAAGTGTCAGAAATGGGAACATTTTTGGTTATTGGTGTTTATTTATCTAAATGAATAAAGTTTATTAATTTTTGGATTCTATAGGCCTTCTTTAAAACTTCTATTACCGTTTTTCATTAAGATCTCAAGTCTAATTTTTTGAACCATTTTACGATTATAAACTAAACGTTATCGAAAGTTGTTTCCATGTAGCTTTCTAACAAGCACACTTCAAATATACCATTCCCGGTTAAATTTCAGTATTGTTTTGCTAATTTCTTATGGAAATGTATCTCTATCTAACAAATACAACTTAACAAACTGAATCAACCTTTTTCCCATATCTATCTCTATAACGCTCTATGGTTTATTGTAATTTGCGATTAATCTGCTTGCATGCGTCATTTGCGTCATCAACTTTGCTGATCCTACCACTGAAGCTCCATAAACAATGCACCAAATTGTAGCTGCTGCCTTTACTGCTACTCCTGCTGCTGATACTACTACTATATACGTAATACCCATAGACAACCCAAACCATCATGCCCATCATCAAACTAAGGCTAAAGAACGATATCAGAAAATACTCCTCTTCCTGTTGTTCCATCTTTTCGGGGGATGATGCATCATGGTTGTCAGGAAGAACTGCAAGAGCAGTGATGTGGTTGAAACACCCAACATCTCTACCAACATATGGGGTCGGATTGATAGTAACTTTTCCATGAGCCATTATAGATGAAGAGAACACAACGCCGCCATGCGAATTTTGCCATATGTCATTGTAAACAAGTTGCATTGCAGGACGACAAGCAAATGAAGAGGGTTGAAGCGGAGGGTTAAGAGTAGTCCTCGGACAGAAACCAATTGTCCTCTCTCGTACTTTGATGTACTCCTCTTTGCTTGCCACCATCATCATCATCTACACCATTGCCATCGCCATCAACACGGCAAACGGAAGGTGTGATGTGTGCATACACCAAAGCATTTTATGGTAAAATACTTCAATATAGACTTAAACACTGGATGACGAAAAATAACCAACACTTGACAATATCTCGGACAAAGTAAACGATGCATTATTCTGTAGTTAAAGTAAAAGTCTTTAGAATGAAAACTTTTGACATCCACTGTAAATATGTTTCTGCAGCAAACAGCTTCCACTTGTTTAAGACCATCAGATCGATTTCAATGTTGCTGACAGGACACAGGAGAGTTTGTGAGGTGGACCTTTGTGCAAAATGATTGAATTTGCCTAAACTATCGACGAACTGAACTTTATATTTATTAAAGGCTTGCGAGAGGTTGGTTTGGCGCCTTCTCTATCTACCTATATACAGATTGTGTCCTAGAAATGATAAGGCTTCCTCAACTCATGTTGTTTATATTTCAACCCGTCAATAGAATAACATATAATCACCTTCGGAATAGGTAAGGTCGGCAGGTAAAGCATATCTCTCTATACTCAAAACAATGAATTTATTTATTTAATGTCTTTTCTGTGTCCTTGTCTATGCTCAAACAGTATGTACATTGTATACAATTCAATTGGCCCACAAGACTTACCGATAGGACAATCTATAAACTGGGCAAGGCAAGCTAGTTGCAGGTTTATAAGGTATATCTTTTTCTTGACAGATAGAAGCTGGTCAAATGAGTTGACGAAGCGTGTGTCTTTGAACAACCGGAAGATTTATAATCGGCCTTTTGCTCTACAATGAGGTGACAATCTTTGTACACTCGGTTTACTCCTGCTTTTAATCCTGCACAAACAATTGATGATGTGGCCTTGGAGAACATCATCGTATACGTCGCTGTAGTATATGTTATATGGCCTCTACAATATCTAGAGATGATTTTAGATGTGGTTTGAGCGAATATTTCGAAATGGAAATTAATGAAGAGCTCTATGAAGAGTGAATTGATGGTAATTAAAATGATAATAGTTGATTTCAAGATGTGGTATCATAAATTTGATAGTTATGGTATTGATGATATGAGCTTGAACATTTGAAGATAAGTTTTAAAGCTAAATGTGTCGTGATTGTATTACTCACAAAATTATGTATCAAATGTTTTTTTTTAAGTTTGAAAGCTTTAAATAAGAATTTAAGACTGAAATATTGCTATGAGATATGTAGTCCAATACATTTTCACAATTTGTAGGTGTCATGGAGAATTTCCAAACCGTACTGAACAGAAATATCAACATAATTTCAAACTCTCAAACGATTGGTAAAAACCATCGAAACTTCTCATGCAGCTTCAAAGAAAAAACACTATACTACAGAGAACTTGAAATCAATACTCCCCACTTGTGCATCGATATCACTCCGAAGCCAAGAAGCCTAAGGCCATATGAGCTTTAACCTTTAGCATAGTTAAAGGTATAGCCAACAACAATAAACCCTTAATTGTATAGTCTTTCTACTCCCATTAAATATTTAAAACATCACCAATACTGGTTTATAATGGAAACAACAATAATCCCCATAAAATAATTCGCAATAACAAAACTTTTATAACTAAATGACTAATTCAAAGCCTTAAATTATTATTATGTAGAAACAAACTTTTACTTAGGATTAACTTGAGCAATTAATATTCCTTTTATAAGGAATACACAACTATACCATAAAGTAAGGCATTAGCACTTTGTTCCTTATTCATGGATGAAATCATTTGACCGGATGTCATTAGTTTTCCTTTTGTAAATATTACACATTATGTGACCATAAAGACACACATACGGTTTGGTTTGGTTATGTGAATTAAGTCTGTAATTATTGCTTCTTAAATGCTCGTTAAGGAACTTTTAGTAATTAAGTCTGTTGGACATTAAACAAAGCGGAAATTAATAATATAACATCAAACGATATTTAGTAACTTAAACGTGTCAAAGAATTAATAAAGATATTTTTATTTTCAAGCTAAATGTGGTATTAAAATGGAAGATGTCGTGTTAAGGATAAGTTGGATTCTTATTTCAATAAAGTAAATCGATTTGCCAGAAGTTAAATTGTGGGGAAATTAATGGGCTTATTATGTAAGACTAAACTAAAGAAAGAAAGTTGAATTGTAATCCGGCAATAGGTATTACCGATCACGACCAGAAGTCAACCAGAAGTCAACTAAAAAATAGTTGACTTTTTAAGTATGTTCGGGGTACTTGAGTTGTCTCTCAATTGTGATTACTGTCAAAATTTAACAACTGATATTTACCGGTTGTGTTGAGCTTTCTTATCGAGAATGCGTGCTTTCGGTTTTCATTAATCCCTGCTTAATTAGATTAATAATTACCTCTCGGATCGTTCGATACAGGTAATATTGGATAGCTTCAAGTCAGAAGTCCCATAAAATAAATGACGGTGTGCCCCAGGGCTCTGTTCTGTCTCCAACACTCTTTCTCATTTTTATTAATGATCTCATGTCTGCAATCGTTCTTTCAATAATGTTTTTGGGTTGTGCGTGTATTGTATTGAAACGTGATTCTGGACTCCCACTTTCAGATAATCGAAATGGAGTCATTAGGTTTTTCTCTAAAAGATATCCAGCATCTTCCAAAAAAGTGTTCACATCGAAATCATTCAACATTTCCTTATATTCACTTAAATTGTAAACGAATGAATCGTGATTAGCACCGGAATATCTTGAATCTATGAAACGCATATTCATTTTGCAGTCACAAACCTGTTGATGATAAATGTTCTTATAAGAAAAATACTAAAGATGGAAAATACACTTAGAAATCATATTTCTACTTAAATAGAGATGTTGACAATTTTTTTTTTGGTGCTATAATTGGAACATGAGTTCAATCGATGCATCCTTTTACTCCAGGAAATCTGGTTTTATTTGTCATATGAGATTGAATCTATTGTGGACAGACACGTTCTTCTACTACGTCTAGCACTTCTTTTAATACCACAGAAACTGTTGGCTGAGCATGGACTAAGTTAAAATCATTACCATTAGGGCAGTGCAGAGATTGAGAATTGGTGGGATTGCGGAGAAACGCTGTGGTTGTTTCAAATAATCTTTGATTTCGTTAAGCTTCGATGCATACGGGACCGTAGAACACATGAAGAACTTTTTTCTCGAAACGACCCAAGGTGCTTTCAAACGCTTCTGTCATAGTGCGTGCTTCTTCACCGTATATCAGCATAGGGATGATAAGGGTCTTATATAGACCCTTTGGTCCCTTGAGAGAGGAGCGGTTAGCAAGAGTTATTTTGCGTTTGATCTCAGATCTGTTGTTGTTTTCTGCGGAGCCTAGGTAGACGAAGTTCTTGACTACCTCAAAGTTACGTCTGACGATGGTGACGTTTTGACCAAAACGTTAGTGTTGTAGGTCCTTTCTTGAAGACAGAATGCACTTTGCTTTGCCCTCAATACTAACAAAAGCCCTATTGACATCACGCTGAGTTCTTCCGATTATGTCAATGTCATCAGCATATGCTAGTAATTGGACAGACTTTTGAAAGAACGTGCCTCTAGTGTTGACGTTTAAGCTCTGCACTATTCTTTTAAGTACGAAGTTAAAAAAATCGCATGACACCGCATCACCTTGTCTAAACTCTTTTTTGAGATCGAAAGGTTCTGTTAAGTTGTTTCCAACCTTTATGGAGCAGCGTGAATTCTCCATGGTCATCCTGCACAAACGGAAGAGATTGGCAGGGATGCCAAAACTAGACTTGGCTCTATACAGCTCGTCTCTGTAGATGCTGTCATATGCAGACTGCATCGATGAAAAGATGGTGGGTGTCGATTTTGTGTTCTTGAGTTTTTCCAGGATCTCTCGTAATGTGAATATTTGATCGACTGTGGACTTGCCTGGCCTTAAATCACATTGATAAGGATCTATCAGGTTGTTGACGATGGTCTTTAGACGTTCACATATTACGGCAGAGAAGATTTTGTAGGCGATGTTAAGTAGACTGATTTCTCTATAGTTGGTGCAGTTTAGAAGGTCTCCTTTTTTCAGGATCGGGCAAACAATACTGAGGTTCCATTCATCGGGCATGCTATCTTCCGACCATACCTTACAGAAAAGTTGGTGCATGCTTCTATCCAACTTATCTCCAGCTGCTTCAAAGAACTCAGCATTCAAGCCATCCGCCCTAGCGGCTTTATAAGACTTCAGCTTAGATATGGCAATCTTTACCTTGTCTAAGTCGGGAGGACGGGATTGTTGACTTTCGTCGTCTATGTTGAATGGAACATCCTGCCTGACAGCGGAACTCGATTCGTCGTCACCGTCGTCTACTTTCGTCTTTGCAGCCTTTGGTTCTAGGTTTATGTATCTGTGAATTTCGTTTTACCTGTTCATAAAGCTTTCGAACTTCATTCCTGCTTTAAAACTTCTCAACACCTTTGACCGCACACTTCTCATGCCCTCTCTTTTTCCCTCTGAGAAGTCGGCGTTCCTCTCTCCTCTTTTGCTAATAGAGCTCATGAGCAGCTCTCGTCCTCTTATGCAGCGCCGCTTCGCGTGCCTGTTGTGTGGCTGCCTTCGCCTGCCGACATTCCTTATCAAACCAGGGATTCATTGGTAGGGGTTGCTTGAAACTCAGCACATCGTAAGCGGCTTCTCTGATTGCATTTTGGCAATGTTGCAACTGGTTTTCGATACATTGTGTTGGCGGTAGAGAACTTCGAGAAAGGCTACTTGTAACTCGGTCGGAAAAGGATTTGGCGATCTCTTGCAATTGTAGCCGTTCGAAGTTGTATCTTCTTTTAGCATCTCCCTGTTTTGCCTTGGGACTGGAAACCTGAAGTGCTACATTGGCTACAACAAGTTAGTGGTACGAGTTGATGTCAGCTCTTGTTAGCAATATGGTCAATCTGGTTGGCAGTAGATTGATCTGGAGAAGTAAAAGTTCCTTTGTGGATGTTGAGGTGTGGAAAACGCCTTCTGTCTACCATAACTTTTCGTCCCGCAGCAAAATCTTTGAGGCTCAATCCGTTTTTGGAAGTGTTGCCATGCAGGCTGTTTTTAACGATTCCATCAAAGATGTCTTGCCTTCCTAGCTTGATATTAAATTCGCCCAGGACAATTTTAATATCGTAGCTAGGACAGTGCTCATATGTTTTGTCCCAGAGCTCGAAGAATATATCTTTGGTGTTGTCATCCTTCTCTTCTGTGGGGGCGTGAGTGAATATCAGGCTTATGCTGCCGAATAAAGCCTTGATGCACCTATAGCTCAAGACTTCTTGCCTAAGTCTGGCTCCAATGACAAAGCCGCATCCAAATAAGCACTGTTGTTTTTCTCGGTAGCAGTCACCGTAGTAATTTTCGCAGTTTTTCATGCTCTTTTTGCCCGGCCCATCCCATCGTATATTCTGGATGGCAGTGATGTCTGCTTTATAGCAGTCTAGGGCCTCCGCTGATTCTCCGGTCTTTTATTTGGTCTACTCAATTGAAAGAAATTGTTTCCCATAATACCAATTTTTTTGTAGTTGTCTTCAAATTTCGTTGTCTTGATTACTACTCAACTAAGTTGAGTGTGATTTATAATAGGCCCTTAAGCGAAGAGTCGAATAGAGCCATGTTCCAAGATTAAGAAAAACAGAAAAATATGTATATAAATATGTCTTACCAAACAAGAGTGATTGTTATTCTGAGTCAGTTATTTCATGATTTAAAAATTGTAACGGCAGTATTTGACACCTGTCAGACTCATCTGTCATTAAAAATGTAATATTATGAGTTGAATGTGTGCCATTAACTATAATCTAGGGCTTTAAATTTGATCAGCAGCCTAAAATTACTAAATTCAATTTTAGTGAAGTCAATTGGCCGCCAAGATCATAATATTTTCTATGGAGCTTATCAAAAGATTGTGTTAACACAAACAATCCTAGCTGCAGGAACATAGATAACCGATAATACGTTTTGACTCAAAATGTGCAAAATAGTTGTTCAAAATTACCTCAAAAATATCAGATGTAGTTAAAGTCGTTTTTAAATAAAAATTTATAAGTTTAAGTTTAATCTTTAAAGTTTCCATATGACGTATTTATTAGGGATTTTTTAAAGAATTGTGACACTAAATTTATACTTTTTTCAATTTGTGCCATTTCCATCTAAACAGCATTATTTATCCGCCGAGACGTAATCGTATTCAACGCACCAATATTTTCAAGCATTTACCTTACTATAGGAATGAAATTTGTGGTATAATATCGATTGTCGATTATTTTACTTTCTAAGTATTCCTTTGATCCTTTTGGGTACCCTTTACCTACTTTACCTAGATATAGACATGGTGTTAGAGTGGTCTGATTTCCCATGTGTCATCCTAAGTCAAAGGGTCAGACAATGAAGATTTACATTGTTTTTTGGACTATTTGACATCGCACTTCTGTTTCTTTTATTATTCTTTGTTTTTTTTTCTGTTTGCAAATTATACCCTTTAGCTATAGATTGTATGTTGTTATTGCTGCTTTTTGCAATAAGAAAAAAGAAGACAAACAAAAATATAAATTCCCCAGAGGTGATACCCATTTGCCATTTTGTCAACATCCAAACGAGAGAAGGTATCTGCAATCCGAAATCGGAATCCATTTCCATTTCCACTTCCATTCGAAGCGGAGTCAAGTCCTTGGAATTTGGTTCGGTTTGGTTTTGTCCCACAACAGTATCAACACTGCGAACATCGAAATAAATGGGCAAGGAGGTGTCAAATGTGGCTAAGTATTATACAAGGTAAAACATAAAATAATACGCTTGCTGCTGATGCTGGTACTCTCTGTGTTTTTTGAAGGGTTTGGAGGTTAAGTTCTTAATTCGGTAATTTTACGCTTTGGGTATTTGCTCTAATCTCTATGTACAGGTGTTCAATGTTGATGCTAGAAGTTAGTTTGTTAAATGGCTTTTGTTACATATATTTTTTTATTCAAATCTTAAAGCTCTTTGAAGGTAAGTAAATAGAGGAACGTTGGTAAACTGCTTAATTCTGTGGACTTGGCACAAAATGTTACTCTTTTCCTATGACATTATTTGCTTCTACATAAATTGAGTATAGAGTGTTTTTTTTTATGAGAAGTCTCGATGGTTGTTTTCTATTGTTTGACAGTTAAAAATGTTAATAAGTCTTGACATTCCTGTTCAATATTCATTTATTAAGACAAATAATATTTCTTACTCCACTAAAGAACCTCCGCCATAACAACCTCTAAAAACGTAACTGTTTGCGTGATTCAATCTTGAATTTAATTAACTACCTAAGTGTGCTGAAATCGCTCGTGTTAAGTCTCAAAACTACACCTATACACTCAGGTATATAATCAATCGTATTGGAGATAATACTTTTAACACTTATAGATACTATCAATTTAAAGGAGCAACTGCTAAGGACTTCATGTATAGGTAGATAGATATTATGCAATCTTTTTCTCGTTTAGACAAAATTTTCCTAACATCGATCTTTTTAAGTGATTTTTTACATCCACTAAAGGGCGTTTTTTTTGTTCTCATTCGCTGTTCTACTTCAATACCTATTTCTCCCAATTCTAAGTGAAAACACTACATTTATCGGTCCATGACAGACTATCGGGAAGAACCACAGTCAATGCAATCAATATTACTCTACCACCGAAACGCTGCCACCCACGGCCGCCACCATCGCTCGTTGGAAGCCTTGCAGTTATGGGAAGAGCCAAAAACCACAGGGACTTGCAGTATCCACCCCCTACCTTCTCCTCTCCTGCCGAACACAAAAATACCAGAAAACCATTGTTGGATCTCACGTTTCTCAAAAGTTATTGCACTTCTACCTTTTCTGCGCTCCATCGGAAAATTGAAAGTTTTGATTTATAGTTTTTGCGAACGCATGCCTCTGATGAGGTATATGCTCTGTGGCTGCATAGAGTTTAGTTATAGGTATGCAAAGTCAACCAAGAATCAATGTTGTTGTCTTTTGTAGGATAGAAGATGCTGTATTCCAACTTCACCATCACCACCAAGGACCAAGCAAAGGCGATGCATCCGGTTTGAGTGAAAGAACTTATTTCAATATCCATTTGTCTTTTGTTTTCCTTGCGCTTCGTCTGTTCTCTGTGGGGAATCCTTTGAAGGGATTTTATGGTAAATGTTGTGGGTTTGTTGTTGTTTTCTTCAAACCCTATTCTTTAATGGTTTTGGGGCATTGTTCTTCTGTATCTATTTATCGTAGGAAAAAAAATCAATATTTTTACTTGAAACATTGTTATTTAAATAATAACTCAAAGGAGGTAAGACATTCATTTTTAGTTATTGAAGTCATACTTTCATTTTATGCACGTTATAAGTATCTTTGTGTGTGTGATGATGTATTTTCTATATTTATTCAAAATAATTCATCATTAGTTGATGGTTAAATAATTTCACCTATAAACGGTCTGTGGTGATGACATTTTGCGTGGACCCCACTTTGAGCATTTTGTATAAACAACAAAGACCAACACAATTTGGGGTCACATCAAGGTTTGTTAAGTCATTGGGATGATGGAGGGGTGGGAATCTCCTTCTGTGGCTCCTTCTCCATGTTAGTTGTTGGAAAACAACTTGACAAACATGAAATTATTCTCTTGGTCAACCGCTACTTAGCTTTTAGAGCATCTGTGAACATAGTTCCTCGCTTGAGAGCCAGCCAACCAGCGGTTGGCAAATAGCCACAGAGCTATCTGGTCATTATTATATAAATTTATATATGTACATATACACACAAAGTATGTTCATGTTAAGAGCCACTGGAGATAGGTTAGGTATTCTTCTTTTTCTTCTTCCACAAAGATTCAAAAAGGGTTCCCTCACAAAATACTTTTGCCAGTTTTCTTGACTTTCATATAGTTCTTCGCTCATTTAATGTCACAATATGTCAAATTCATGGTCACCTCAAGGGGTTGGAAGTGAAGATACATTTTATACATTTTCTTACATAGAAGATACTAGATTTTCAAGATTTAAATTGTCGTCGTACAAGATTAAGAAAAGAGTTTTTGTTCTTGTGAATGGACGCACCCTCTTTTAACCTAAGTTATTCTTTGTTTCAAATATCATACAATTTAGTGTAACTGTAGTTAAGAGTAAAGTCTTTCACAAAATTTTGCTTAATTTTATGTCTATTTCGACAGGACTGATTTTCAATATTGTGAAGGACATGATATGCTACAATTTTTATCCTAAAATTTTGTTTTCGGTCAATCAAACAGAGATAGAGGACAGAATTTGTGAAGCACTTAGAAGTTTTTGAAATAGAAATTTCAGAAAATATTGAGAAACTTTCCTTTAAAATGTGTAAGCTTTTACCTAGTCAGGTCAATAACCATATAAAGGGTGATGTTTTAACTGTTATCTTTTTGGAAAAACTGGTTTAAACAACTGACGCACGTTTCGTGTTTTGTTTCAGTGCCAAACATCTTCAGTTTGGTCTATAATTAAACCATGAATCGTTTTACAAACGAACAACTCTTGCAAATTATTGAATTATTGCTTTTTTAATGAAGTTTATTGCGCGCTTCTTCCATTTTATGGTCAGTTAAATCGACCCACAGCTATTCGGGCTATTGTGACTAAATTTCCACCACCAACAAGATTACGTAGAGTGTAAAGTGAAGAAAATATCACAGCTGTATCGGTAAGTGTCAATGATGACCATCAATTATCGATTCGTTCGCAGCAATTGGGCATCTGTTACTTAGTAATGAAGGGATTTAGGTGTGATGCCTTTCAGAATACAGCTGGTGCAAGAATTGAAGCCGAATGACCTACTGTAACGTTCAATTTTTGGTGAATGGGCTCTTGGAAAGTTGGCCGAAGATTCACTTTTCTATTCAAAAATTGTGATTTTGGCTGAATGGGTAAGTAAATAAGCACACTTGTCGACTTTGAAGTGAATATCAGCCAGAAGCATTGCGAGAGCTACCAATGCTTCCAGTCACAGACCGTACTTCTTGAAAGATGATGCCAATCGTAACGTAACTGTGAATGGTGAGCGCTACCGTGAATAATATCCAACTTTTTTTGCCCAAAATGCAAGAGCTTGACCTGCATGACATGTATCTTCAAAAACACTGTGTCACATGGCACACAGCACGCGCAACAATGGACTTATTGAGATTCGGGTTCCGTTAATATTTTATTTCACGTTCGGGACTGGTCAATTGGCTGCCTTGATCGTGCGATTAAACACCTTTAGGCTATTGTGAGGCTATGTTTAAGTTCATGTTCATACAGACAAGCCCACTTCCCCACGCTGGCCAAAGAACTGCGTAAGCTTTTCAGTCTATTCTATTTTAAAGGTCGAATCCTCCTCACCATTTAACTATCGTCCAATTGAACTTACATCCCTTCTTTCCAAGATCCTGGAAACGCTGATCAATTTTTAGCTCAAAAAATATCTCGAAGATCTAAAGCTTCAAAATGACCGACAGTACGGCTATAGATTCACTGGTGATCTCATGGTTCATCTCTCCGAACAGTGGATCAAATCTTTAGATCGTTTTGGAGAAAGTAAGATTATTGCACTTGATGTTTCAAAGGCACTTGAAAGAGTTTGGCACCAAGCTCTTTTATGAAAAATGAGTGCATTTGGTATTGATGAATCCCTTCATCCTTGGGTTTGATCTTTTGTCTGAAACTTCTAACACACTTAATGGTTTTGCTGATGACAGTACCCTCAGCTTCTCATATTCGTTTTTAGAATCTCATCCTTGTTCTTCGGATGTGGGCTACCAACAATAGCGTATGATAATCTCATTAAATTATGATCGTGACAGTATTGTCCAACGGGGAATCAAAACCCGTGTAGAATTTAATGCTTCGAAAACTCAATGCTGTCTAATGTCATAAAAGCGTAACCTTCCCCCAATGCCACTATACATGAGTGGTACTTGCATCGAGGAGACTTAACAGCTTTCAGTCCTAGATATGTGCATTAAGAACCACTTGTTGTGGAGTGATCACATATTTGACTTCGCCAAAAATGATGCTAAGTGTTTAGGTTTTCTCCGAATATGCAAGAAGTTTGTTACCCCGTCTGATCTGGCTATAATCTATAAAGCCTATATTCGTCCAAAACTCGAGTACAATTCTCATATCTGGACAAGTGCTCCTATAACCTACTTGAGTCTCCTAGACAGAATTCAAAAGAGAGCTCTAAAAATGATAGGTGACCGTTGTCTAACTGATACTTTTGTATCTCTCGAGCACCGTGCGTCGTAAAGTTTCATGCCTGTCAATATATTATCGCAACTTTTATAAACAATGCTCTAACTGTAATAGCCAGTTGCATTCCTCTCCTCAAACGTAATACCCGTACTTCTAGTAATTCCCATCAGTTCATCCTTGAGCCTAATTTCGGACGTACTGTAAAGTACAGAGATTCTTTCTTTACTCGCACTACACGAATGTGGAATGCTGTACCAGACTCAATGTTTCCCACTCAATACAATGTGCAGACATTAAAAACCAATGTGCATCGGTATCTCTTTTTTAATCCTATCCTCTCTTCTTAATTGCCCGCACGGTGATTAATCATCATAAGGGTATTCATAACCCTTTTAGATTGAGCATAATATAAAAAACGAAACATTTATTCGTGAGATACCACCCAAGATGTTGGAAAGAGTATGCCAAAATTGGACTTAGCGGATGCACCATTTGAGGAGCAGGCAAGGTCAACATTTGCATGAAATAATCTTCAAACATTGGGAGTATGTAAATGGCTTACACTGATCCTGATGCATCTTAGTGAAGAACAACATACATTTCCTCATGATTCATTTTTTAAAGCTTTAAAAGGGTAATCCTTAGCCCAGTGTATTCAGAACAGAAAATATTATTAAAAAGTTCATTGTTCTGAGAGCACTGTTAACGATTTACGGAAATGTAATAATAAAAAAAAAAAACAAAGAAAATGCGGTCAACTGTTTCATCCAACATTAACGAGCAGATCAGAGAATACAACAACAACAAAAAAGGAAAAATAAAACAAAACTGATTACATATTTATTATTCTTTCTTTACGTTGCTCTTCAAATAACATTCCCAAAGGACCCCACTATACATTTATACTCGTTCTGAAGGAAGCAAAACGAAAGGTTCTCCAATCCAAATAAAAAAGTGGGAAGTGGAGCTAGTCTGGATAATTGTGGATTACTGTGAGTCTTTCTTCCTCGACAATTACAGAAATTCAACAACTGATTTTTATCCTACCAATGGATTATGGTAATAGCATGATGGGGCTATGTGAATGTGGATGTGGAAGGCGATTGGGGCTTGTGGATACAAAAAAAACAGGATGAAAAATACATACAATGGTGTATATATCGAATTCAACAGTTAAAAAGGGATCTTATGTGGGTCAAATTGGATGCCTTGGGGACTTGCATTTATATAAATGTTTGTATGTATATGTTTGATGCAGACTCAGAAAATGTATATAAGAAGCACTTAAGTATTAATATTGATGAAATGGGGTTCGTTATTTTCTTTCTTGTCATTTAACCGAGTATAGACGGTTCGTATGAAGGCCTTAAAGTAGGTTATTTTTTTAAGAGTATTGAATACATACATCTTTAGGTATAGCAACTATAAGTTTTTTCTAAAAAATACAACATTGCAGTTTTTGGATTTATTACAAAAAGGTTAAAATCTATGTGCGACTAAAGGTAGAGGGAAGAATTCGCTGAATCCTGAAATTGCGCTTAAGAATCAATTTACATTACAAGTAAGACGTAAAATGCTTGCTCATTGAGTAATTTTTCATCCTGACAGATTGAGTTGATGTGTGTAATTCGATATGCAAATCGTTTTGTTTCGCTTATTGACTACGGATTTGTTTTTGTTCCCAAAGGATATGTAGGTTCTGGGATGAGTTTTTAGTGTGTTTGTCACGTTTTCATCATAGAATGGGTTTCGTGTCGTTTTATTAACATGAATTACGGAAGTAAAATACAAATAAAGTATTTGCTACACAGATAAATCCAGGTACAGAGATATAAAATTTGAATACTTTTTTAACTTTAGTTTTGAAATTTTTTTCTAGTGCTTTGCTTTATTTATTACAAGAACTTTCCAGAAGGAACCTACGAATAAAAAATTCACAATCTCTTAAAATATCCCAAACTATTATTTATATTACTGTCCCTCTATCAATTTGTTTGCAGGAAAATACCTTTATTAAGACTTTTGAAAATCTTCTCAAGCGTTAAATTGAACTTAAGCTCAATGTAGGATAAGTAGGTTGCTTATTTCTATAAGCATCATTAATTTTTGTGTTTAATTTGTAAACATTAATCAATATAATTTTAATGGTGGAGAACAACGGACATACATATTTAAGAAAAAAAAAAGAAGTAAAGGCATAGTGAAATCCTATTAAATACCTGAGAAAAAAGGAATCTAAAGTCCTTATTTGAAAGTACAAACACAAAAACTAGGTATACTGTTTAGATACAAAAAAGGAAAGCAAAATGTTCAATGTTGCTTATCCTACAACAATTACACACCAATTGATTTTAGAACAATTTATGAACGTTTATCTAGTAATCTAAAAAGTTAAAGCAAAAACAACAACACAAATTTTGCAAGAAGAAAAGAAAACTTTTGGAAAAAGAAACGTTTAGATCAAAGAAATAAGAAAAAATGGTTGATATGTAACTTTCTATTAATGACCCTGAAAATTACTAATTTATTTGTAATAGCTGAATTGTTGTTCAAAGAACTTTTTAAGGTTTTCAATAAATAATAATAAAAATGTAACCTGTTTTAAGCAGACTTAATTCTCAGGTTTTTTTCTTCAAGTACAACTTGACTCCTTTGACAGTCCTGAGAATTTAGCATCACCTCACGGTTTCTCATTTAACTATAATTTATTTGTTTCCTATTCCAGAATTCAGTTCAATGTCTCCCAATAATTCAAGAAATGCAAGAATTTCCAATAAAGAGCTTTTATTCATCAAAGTTCTATAGAAGCCAGTTGATTTTTTTTTGTGCTCTCTTCCATTGTTGACTTAAAATGAATTCTAAATGTAATAAGTTCTGAAAGGTCATTAATGATATTTCCTTTCTATGGTGTGGTGTTTGTGGCAGAAGAATACATGCGGGGTGCATCAACTTAATCGATAAAAAAGAAGTTATGACTTTCAAATCAAATAAACGTTTGTTCTTTAAATGCGAAAAGTGCATTCTTCTTCCCTTAAAGCTATGTATTGAAAAATTAAGAGAACTTTCTATTTTGCTCGATGTTCCATCTAAAAGTTGTTCTTCTCAGAGTGCAACACCTTCTATGGATCTGAGTCGAAACATCCGTATCTCTACTCGTGCTCAGAGAACAACTAGTTTAAGCCTAACCGATAAAAAAAAACAGTCAATTACTCACTCCTTCATCACCTAAATTGTTATTAACTTCTACGTTATCAAATTTCAATAAGCTTTTTCATCTGTCCTACTCCTCAGGTCTCGTTCCGAGCGGATCAAAAACGTCATTTTCCAGCCTATTCCCAAAAAAGGCGAATCTTCCTCACCCTTTAACTACCGACCGATTGCACTTACGTCCGTCCCTTCTTGCCAAGGTCATGAAAACGCTGATTAATTATCAATAGTATATCAAAGCCGACAATACGGCTTTTGTAGCAATAGGTTAACTGGTGATCTTATGGTTCATCTCACCGAACAGTGGAGGAAATCTTTACATCATTTTAGAGAAAGTAAGATTATTGCACTTGATATTTCAAAATCATTTGATAGGGTTTGGCATCAGGCTCTTATCAAAAATGCGTGCTTTCGGCTTTCATGAATCCCTGCTTCATTTTGTTAGTAATTATCTTTCAGATCGTTCAATACAAGTTGTATTGGATAGATTCAAGTTTGAAAACCAAAAAATAAATGCTGGTGTGCCTCAGGGCTCTGTTCTATCTACAACACTCTTTCTCATTTTTATTCATGATCTCCTGTCTGCAACATCTTATCCAATACATTGTTTCGCTGATGATAGTACTGACTCACATCCCTCTTCTTCGGATATGGACCTGTAACGACAAAATATGATAAGCTCATTAGATTCCGACCTAAACAGCATTGTTCTTAAACTTGAGTATAACTCCCATCTCTGGGCTGGTGCTCCCGCAACTAACTTAAGACTCTTCGATAGTATTGACCGTAGAGCATTTAAATTGATAGATGATAATATCATCATAAGTTCATTTACTTCGCTTGAACATCGTCGTAAGGTCTCTTATCTGAACCTTTTTTACCGTTATTTTAACGGCTTATACTCTAGTGAAATAAACAGTTGCATTCCTTCCCTTGAATAGTTTAACCGCAATACTCTCGCTTCTGGGAATTCTTATTTCTCGAGCCCAACTTCGGTCGTACTGTCAAATACAGAGATTCGTTCTTTAGCGGTACTACGCGAATGTGGAATGTCTTTCCTAGTCAATGCAATATTCAGGAATTCGAAACCAATGTGCACCGACATCTCCTTTCAAACTCTCTCTTCCTTTCCTAGTGCTCACACTGGGCCTCTGAATTATTATGGTAGTAATATCCCCTCGAGTGTGTGTTTATTACAAAAACAAAAAAAAAAATTGTTGGATGTTCCTACGAATGCGAAAGTGAAAAACTTGTTGCTGTTGATGATGGTGTTGCTGAAGCAGATATTTCTCAACTGTGTTCTATAAATTTTAAACTTGGTGTTCCTTCGAGATCTTTCGATGCTGTTCTTCAATCATCTTTATGGCCAACTGGTATACAAGTTAACCAGATTTTGAACCATCCAAAAAACTGGCAAGTACAAAAACAAGTGTTTTTAAATCTTTTATCATAATGCGAGCGGTATGAGAACCAAATCGCATGATTTCCTTATTGCTGCCCAGGACTGTTTATACGACATTAAAGCTTTAACTGAAACTTGGTTAAATAATAACTTTTTGAATGGTGAATATTTCCCTTCCGATTACAAACGTCTTTCGCAAAGATCGTCCAACTAGTCAAATAGAGGAAGGGGAATTTTGTTGGCTGTTCAATCAAATTTAACAAGTAGAAAAATTACACTACCTTATAATTCCTTCGAAATTGATCAGATTTATCAGATCTATCCTATGGTTAATCTTAGTAATTTGCAGTTATCTGTAGACAATGTCTTACAAGTACTTTTATCTCTTGAAAAATGTTTTCCTATTTCACCAGACAATATTCCACAAATTCTTTTAAATACTTGTGCTAATATGCTTAACCTTTCTTTAAGTAATAGTGAGTTCTTAGATGAATGGAAATGATCTTAATAACACTCCTTCATAAATCAGGTACTAAAAGTTCGATTGAAAATTACAGACTAATTGCAAAGCTAGAGTTAATTTCTAAGCTTTTCGAAGCTGTTTCAGTTTACCAACATGGTTTCTTAAAAGGAAGATTCATTACTGTCTAGCACTGATGGAAATGATTTCTCAAGTCGACACTATTTACACTGGTTTTTCAAAGGTTTTCGCCGCATTCAACATAGTGTTCTCTTAAAAAAATTAGAGATAGATGTTTTCCCCCTCAGCTCATAATATGTATAAAGAGCTATTTAGTAGGTAGAAAACAGATGGTAAAAATAGATAACGCCTTGTTTAAGGAATTGATAAATAATTCGGGTGTTCCTCAGGGTAGTCACTTTGGATCACTTCTTTTTTTCATTTTTATTAACAACTTACCATTACATCTTACTTTTTCTAAATATCTTCTTTTTACTGACGATTTGAAAATATTCAGTTCCATAAATTCACTTAACCATGCAAAAAAATTCAAATTGATTTAAATAATTTAATTAAATGGCGTTATATCAATGGGCTATATTTTAACAAGAAGAAATGTAGCGTTGTGACATTTTCCAGAAATCAAGGTCCATAATATTATTATAATTTTAAACTCTAAAACGACATTTTACAAAGACTTGATTTCTTACTAGAGATGAAAATGTTGTTGAATGTTATAGTCAATTATCCATCCCTGTATTTTGATATCATTACCTTATATTTTCAACGCTTGACTTAAATTTCGATAAAAAATAGCAGCACTCTTTCCAGTACCGTGATTTTCGTAATATTAATGTTGAAAACTTATTTAACGAATGTACGTCGATCGATTTTCAATTACTTTACACCACATCTAACGTAAACTATCAAATTGAATAATTTACACCAGTGATTAGAGATCTTTTTAATAAACATGTTACATTAAAAACGTGTCATATAGAATCTCGAAGTTGTCCTTAGCTCTCTGCGGATATACTTAATGATGTCTCATACCGACGTTTGAGACGTTTTGTTTGTCCAGAAATGCTCCTCGACTTTAAACGGTTACGTACTTCTGTAACGAATTTGATAAAAATTGCGAACTACAAATTTTATAACAACAAGTATTCAAGCCGTGTCTTGTAATCGTAGAATGTCTTCGTTCCTCCCTGTTAATAATGGTGTTCCCCAAGGATCAATCCTTGGACCTTTAATGTTTTCATTGTTCATTAATGATCTGCTCTCTGTTTTGTCTTACTGTCAGTTTCATATCTATGCAGATGATGTCCAATTATATATTAGTTTTCCTGAGAAGATGGTTAAGGATGCAATATTTAAAATGAACATTGATTTACAGCTTAAAGATGATTGGTCGACATGGAACAGACTTAAACTCAATCCTGAAAAAACGAAACCTCTTCCAATTTCAATAAACAAACCAAACCCAGATAATTTCCCTCCCGTTATGTTGAATAATTGTATTATTGAATATGTTGACCAAGTAAGAAATTTAGGTTTGGTCTTTAACAACAAAGATGTCAAACATTTATGCTTCATTAAGAGGACTATCTGTTACTAAATCCGTTCTACCTACCCATATTAAATTAAAGCTGGTAAAACAACTTAACCTACCTATAATAACATAAGGGTGTGAGCTATTTGCTGATCTTGATTCTCAATCAGCTCACAAACTAAAGGTGGCATTTAATACAATAGCTCGGTTTGTTATAACCTACGTAGGTTCGATCATGTCCCTTTCCAAGCTCGTCAGCTTTCCAATTGCTATCTGATAGCTTTCTTCAAATATCGTTCTTGTATTTTACTCTTCAAATTGATTGTTAAAAAGACTACAAGTTATCTATGTGACAGACTTAATTTGTGTGTTTCAAGCCGTTCCATTTTATTGCGCTCGTCCACCTTTACGTGTTTGACGTCGCGCAGGCAATTTTTCGTTCATGCTGTTAGACTGTGGAATAACCTACCCAGTCACATGAGGTCTAGAATCGAAAACAGAAAGTTTCAGGCAATTTGTTTTGAACATTTCTCAAACTTAAACTAAACATACTTTTAAAATAATCATTTTCAATTTTATTTCCCTTGCGTCTTGATTTAGATAACTTTTAATTAACATGTCTTTGATTTTTTTTGTTCTGAATTCTTCAATTCTTAATTTTAGTCCATTTTTAATGAATAATTAATCTTATTTATTTTTTTGTTAATTTTGTTCAAAAAAGGTTCAGAAAGGTTGGCTTACGAAAACTATTTGGTTACTCAAATGTTCCATCTTAACAGACGAGGTGTATTTTATTTGATCTAAAACCTCTTGCTCAGAGAAGAAAATTAAACTCAATACTTTTTGATTTCTTGAATTTTAATATTGTTATCTATGTTTTTTTATCTATGCGCCTTCTAGAAACTTGCGCCCTCTTGACTTTATTTTTTAAAATGTTCCTTACCTCAGTAATAGCTAAGTATAATCATATCACAAGAGCTTGTATGGATTTTAATGAATATGATTTTGTAATTGATTTTCACATTATATGTTTTAAAACATAAATTAGTAAACTTGTTATAATGCTAGAAGTAAATTATGTATTTTATTATTATGTTATATATCATAATTATAAGACTTCATAGATTGTGCAACTTTTAAGACGAATAAATAAATATATTTTGGCATTTAGATTTCTGAATTTGTATTATTTTTGTTTGTTTATTTTTGAAACCCACAGAATTTAATATCCATTCAGTGAAAAACACATAAGTTCTCACTTAACATTTTTTGGCAACTGTCCATTCAATTCTTATCTTAGTTGACAAAACAATTTTTTGTTTCCAAATTGTTTTCCAAATTATCATTTTTAAGTTTCTATATACAAGTTTTATAGTATCACAAAAGTAAATGCAAAAAAAAGATACTCTGAACGAAAGCCCTTTACGAAATAATGTACCCTCTGTATAAAATGTGACAAAAGCTATTCTTTGTCGGCATCACAAGACTTTGAAATGATGATGATGTTACCCAAAAAAAAAAGAGACTCTCACACCATCCGCATGCACTCACTCGCTCACTCTATGAACTTCAAACGCCAAAAACTTTTATATATAGTTTTATGGTGAAACTTTTTCACTTATCGTGCACATAAATTGATTTTCCTGATGACAGCACATTTTCAATTTTCTCTTACAAAATCGTTATAGGAAAGACGAAACACGAAAGAAGATCAAGAGGAAGAGGCTTGCTTTAGGCAAAAGCAAAACCATACAAACGAACAAGGAAGCCTCCAAGTCACTGCTTGGTTAAAGAGGCTGAACTTTTAAAACAAAACTGATGCAGGTGCGCTGCTGTGCATTTGCTCGCTATGATATTTTACTTCGTTTATAATAGATGATAAATGAATACACACTAGTGCGCTTCCACTTCTATTCATTTCACATATGATGCTGAAGGATTCCTCCATCCTCCAACGCTAAAGATATATACCAAAATGTAAAGCTATACATCCACTTTCGCCAAGTTTCTGTTGATAGATAGACACAAACAGACTCCCTACCACACACTTCACCTAAGGAGGATTCCTTTTGGTTTGAAATTTTCTGAAAAGCATCAGGAAATTTTCACGGCCACCTAGAGATTATAACAGAGCATAAAACGGGGATTTTGGGGGTTTGGAACGATAAAAGAGAAATCCGTTGAAAATCCTTTAGACAATGCGGAAAATGATGAAAGTATTAATTTTAAATTTTGACATTTGATAGTGTGTTGGGAATTTTTGATTGATAAGTATATTAAATCAACTAGGTAGGGTTAAATTGATGACTTAGTGCTGATGATTGATTTAATAAGATAGCTATGATGACTTAAGTCATCACAGGGAAGAGGTGGTTAATGATGATGTTCTAGTGAAGTTTTGGTTAAAATAATCAAAGTTTCTTGTTCAATCAAAAAAAAGTGGTTTTAAAGTTTTATTTTCAAAAATTCTAAACAAAACAGAATTACAAAGTAACTTTTTGGTCAAGAGTCCTTGAACGTTTTCCAGACTCAAGTTTTGCATGACATAGTATATAAATATATACATATATATTTTTATTCAAGTCCTTAACTTGTTAAAGAATTTTCCAAAAAACTTTAAAAAATTAGGAGTTTTTACTACTTCTGGATAACTATCAAAACATTTCAATCCTAAAAGGACCAAAAATCAGCCTAGTGTATTTTACTTTAGTCGATATTTTGTCTTATATCCCTGGACTATGATCAAATTTTGAATTTCAGACAGACAATGGTTACAATAACTTCCAGATTGCGATTCACCTTTCAGCACTCCTCTTTTAACATCTAAGCCGTTTCCAGTACGTCAGAAATGACTTAACGGTGGCGTTATTGTGTTTTGATATTCGCGTCATTTCACATTGCGATTATTTTTCAAAACAAAACAAAAATCCACTCAAAAGTTATGGCAAAGCATATCCTTTAGCCAACCATCCATCGGCCATCATCAGACGGACGCGACCGGGTCAGCACGGCAGGTTGAACTGATGGCCATGATTTAACTTTTGTAATTTATTTTATCTCTGATGTATATGGTTGTGCGCTTCTCCCATGCTGAGCTTTTTTAACAGTCGAAGAATATCCAAACATCAATTCAGGACGACCATGGAGAACGTGATGTGAAATAGTAAGGATTCATATTTACAGTTCTTTTTTTAAGGCCATATTGATGATTGGTAAGGAGAGTTTTTGGTTGAATCAACTTGCTTGCTAAAATGCTCAATATTTACCAGCTCTAGTTATAAGAACTGGTTATTTTCTCTAAGACTTTTTCTAAATTTTCAAACCATATCTTTTTACCTTAATTTCGAACAACATTTTAAAAAAGTTGAAAAATTCTTCACGATCCGAAAATTTGTAAACAAAAAATTCATGTAATATACAATCGTAAGTCTTTCTAAAACTCTAAAAGAAAAAATTAGGATGGCAACGACTTAACAACTTTTTATATAAAGATTTTAAATAAAATGTCTGTTATATTCCGTTACTAAAAAAAGAGGCTGGGATGCGACCCACACTGATAACTTCCCATCCCGTCTGTCGATTTGCCTTGCTTAAAAAATTGTCTATATGTACTCGTAACAATTTTTACCAAATTTGCGTACAATTTTTTGTAGATTTTATTTTTTATGAAAAAACGGACTGTTGGATTTTTATATAAAAATTACTGAAATCGAAAACACTATTTTCTGTGAAATAAAATAAGTTTTAAGCCAATATTTTTAAGTTTTGAAAAGCTATGTGAGTCGAAAGTAAATTTTTACCAAATTTTAGTATTGTTTTTTTTTTAGAGTTTTATTTTTTGTAAGAAAACTGTCAATTCGATTTTTTTTCAAAATTTTATCGAATGTTGAAAATAATATTTCTTATAAGATAAAATTAGTTTAAAGCCAATATTTCAAATTTTCTAAAAGATATTTGATTCGAAAACCAATTTTTACCAACTTTTGTAAATTTTTTTTTAGGTTTTTATTTTTTTGTAAAAAAAACTGTTGATACGATTTTTCTCAAAATTTGTTTAAATGTTAGAAAGCATATTTCTTATAA
The DNA here is from genome assembly GCF_945859685.1 of Eupeodes corollae. Lineage (NCBI taxonomy): Eukaryota > Metazoa > Arthropoda > Insecta > Diptera > Syrphidae > Eupeodes > Eupeodes corollae. Next base: position 156,882,007 of record NC_079148.1, on the reverse strand, counting down.
GTAAAAATTTAATAGAAGCTATTATCTCAAATTTTTGAAAAGATATTTGAGTCAAAAATAATTTTTTACCAACATTTATTAATTGTTTTTTGTTTAGGTTTTTATTTTTTTGTAAAAAAAACTGTCAATTCGATTTTTCTCAAAATTTTATCAGATGTCAAAAACATTATTCTTCGTTGCAAAAAATTGTTTTTGAGATGAAATCATACTTGAGTCGTAAAATTTTGGAGGTGACAAACATTTTTTTTTCAGTCTTATTGATGTATAAAAAACCGTTAAATGGATTTTTTTCAAAAAATATACTTCTTTGATATCACGTTACAATATATTATATAAAATTCAAATCAAGTCTCTAGCGTTTTTGGTTCGTAAGATATTTAGGGTTAACCAAAATTTTCACCTTTTTTTCAAACTGCTATGGTTAAAAAACCACAAACGCAATTTTCTAGGGAGCCCTTTCTTTATCTTTCTGCCTTATTATCTGTATAACAACATTTATTTGAAGTCGGTATCTCTTCTGGATCTTGAGCTATGAACGACGAAAAAAACGTCGCGAAAGTACGTACACACGCACGCTCAGAGATTTTTCTAAAAATCTTTTATTTCTACTCTAGGGACCTTAAAACGTCGAGAAATATCAAAATTTTCAATTTGACAAATCGGACTGATTACAATAACTTCCTATGGGAAGTTAAAAAAAATATTAAGAAAACGATTTGAAAATTCAAAATACAAGCATTTATTTATTTTTTTTTGTCCTTAAATTTCAAATCAAATCAATGTCTCTTAGAACCGATTGTTCTTCGCCCGATTGATTGCAATTGCAATGTTTTGAATTTTAAAAAGACAATAAATTTGTTTTAGAACGATGCACGTCATGTTTTGAATTGAACTTTTCAACCAATCCACACTTAAATCTTTCCCTTTTCCCATATAAAATTTTCGTTATCCTGAAATCCGAATAAGAAACAAACAAAAAAAGCTCCTGCACGTTTTGCGCGTTTGTAATTTTTATTACGAAATATTAACGCTTGATGCGTTATGTTCTTCCAATCTCGATCCGACACTCCCATAAAACAGTTTTTTTTTATCGAAACTTTAAAAAACGATATCTTTTTGTTTTGTTTTTAAATAATAACCAACTGAAACAGTCTGTCATCGGCGACAACCATATTAACCACCCGTCACGTTAAAGAGTGGATGTTGGGCTCTGGTATATTTGTGGTGGCGGCTTTGTGGTTCTTACCATTTTTATGGATCCAACGACCCACTACTGCTGTTATCGCCATCACCACCATTCCACGCCAGCGACAAACCCGTCAGTTGAAGGGTCCTCATAACTTTTCAAGTTATTGTCATGGCATCAGTTTATCCAGTTAAAATGCATGCAGAGTTCAATCATAATAAAGCATATGACAGGAAATGGGATTTTAAAATTTTGTTGCTGTTGCTGTTGCTGGGACTCTAACTACACTACCGACCGGAATCGTTTTTGGTCAAACAATGGCCACACATAAAATTTAACATGGTGTAGGAGGCAGCAATGCTTTTGTTTGAGCACATATTTTTTTAAATTGATGTTGCTGGCATGAATCAGAGAGAATCGATCAAAAAATAGACAAGTGAAAAGTTTGACTGAAATAAAAATGTCGATTTGGACGTCTCTGTGGGTATGCATAGGGATATTGGGTACTTTGAGTTAAGTGAAATGAAAAAGAATTATTTTAACATTCCAATAAATTGATATAGTTAAAAAATACATTTATTTGCAAATTTTTCTAGATTCATTTGAATGTAAGAAATAAATTGTACAAATTAAAGTTTCAAAATCAGTTTAAATTTTCTAAAAGAATTTACAACTTTTTATAGTATCTAATTGATTGCAGTTAATTTTGATTTTTTAACACTTATCAAAGACCATTGAAAATAAACTTTTGTAGCTTTTGAGGTTATTTGAGGGATTTTCTAAGATCAATTTACAGAATTCAAATAATTTTAAATTGAACTCGATGTTTCTTTTTTTTATTCACTGCACCTTTCTTTAAAGAAAATAAATATTTCTTTAACTTATTTTGCGTCTTCAAAACCCCAAAATGTCCTTTTTAATCATACTCTCTGTTTTTCATCATGAAACTTTAAAATGTTATCTCGATGAAAAATTACTGTTACACTTTAGTCCAAACACAACAACAAAAAAGACACCCTCAATAGGACACAGAACTCCCAAAGTGAATATTTTTCATAATCATTCTCTGCCATGTGACATCATCATACAAACTCTCTACACCTCAAGCAGTCAGCGTCAAAATAAACCGAGAAACCCTCTTATTGGTCCCAGAAGCGACCATCCCGGTTCCTCATTAATCTAAATTTTCCAACATAAGAACGAAAATAAATAAAATAATATAAAATACAAAAACAAAAATAAAAACATCATACAAATAATAAGAACGACAGCAAGGAACGGAACGGAACGGAAAGGAACAGGACGAAATTGTGCACACAAGAAAAATAATAACGACGAAAAATATTCCCATATGTAATTAAAACTTTAATTTCAACACTAGCGACTCCCTGTTTAATTATGGGACTTGTTGTGCAGCAGCAGTAGGAGCAGCAGCCGTTGCCTTTTGCTTCTCCCTTCGTCCTATCGTCCTTTCGTCTTTTTGTCCTATTGCTCCTGGGTAGAGCGATGCATATACTTTTTTTGAACAGAACCAGTGTAGAATGTTGTTGTTGGAGTGGAGCATGATCCTTCTCCTTTCTGCTTTCTGTGCAGAGTTTTTTCTACTCCTGGAAAATATAGGTAGAATAAACCCATTGCTCTTAACTTAAATAAAACAACAACAAAATATAACGAAATGAACAAAAAAATAAGTCCGAAGTGAGTGAATGAATGATAATAACTTCGTTTGACCATGCCAGCTAAATTTGTTAACACACTTACTGACACACAATCAGCGCTCCCATCCCCATATCCCTATACACTACACCACTTGTCCACTTTTACTTCAGTCCGCTGGAGCGGAGGTAGGAGTGGAGGCTGGAGCAGTGAGTGAGTCCTGGGTCCTTCCTCGAGTTGATTTGAAATGTCAGCTAAGGCTGTTGTTGATGAAAGGTCCCTTTAATATAAGTTGAAAAAGAGAATAGCCGAGAAGGCTAGAGTGCTATATGTATATGTTTCTAAAAGCTACACAGCAGGAAATTTTATATCTTTAACTGAAGTTCCTCTTTTTTTTCTATTTCATTTTTAATGGAAGGCGACATTTTTTACTTTGATTTAAAACGTTTGAGACTTGTGTTTCGACCCACTCCCACACTTCAGCAGAGTAATGGAGTAATATGGAAAGGAAACTACACAAATTACTTTCATTTGTTTAGAATGTATTATATATAAATCGTTGTGATGCAAATTAAAACTGTGCCCTAAGTGCATGTCATTTAAGGAGACAGATAATCAAATTCTATTGGTCAGCAATGGCATCAAATCTGCATGACCGTAAGTGATATACTGATTGACACTTAATGACATTTGAATTGGCAGTCAAATCCGTGGTGTATATCCTATTATTTTCACAAAGCAATTGGGATTAGAATTAATACAAAGTATGGCAAAGGCTTTTGGGAAGAGAGAAATTAGTTCACAAAGCATTACTTCAAAAAAAGGACTATTTTACTGTGAGTCAATTTGTCCTTAAGAATTATTCCTAGTGCTTGTTTTTCTCATTACAGAAAGAATTTACCCTACTTACCAAAACTCTTTTCTTTGCGTAGAAATGGAGTTTTTGCAAAAAACGTCCTGACGTAGTATTGTCTTTTCACTTGGTGAGGTAAGAAATACCTTAAAAACGAATGTTTACATTTTTTTCTCAAAAACTCTCCACTGACATCACGCTTTGATCTTTCAATGTCAATATCATCTGCGTATTCGAGTTGTTCAATGGACCTTTTGAAGATTGTTCCTCTAGTAAAAGATGGTGGGTATCGATTTGAAGTTCCTGGGTTTTTTCCAAGATCTGCCGTAGTGTGAATATTTGGTAGATAGTGGATTTTCGTGGTCTGAAGCCTCACTGATAAGGACCAATCAGGTTGTTGACCAATGGCTTCAGACGTTCACATAATACGGCAGAGAGGATCTTATACGCAATGTTAAGGGGACTGATGCCTCTGTAGTTGGCGCAGTTTAGAGGGTCTCCTTTCTTATGTATCGGGCATACTATGATGAGATTCCACTCATCGGGAATGCTTTTTTCCGGCCATATTTTGTAGATGGGTTGGTGCATGCTCCCTACCAAGTCATCGCCTGCTGCTTTGATTAGTTCGGCGGTGATGCCGTCAGCTTCAGCAGCTTTGTTTGACTTAAGTTTAGATATAGCTATCTTCGGTCGGGTAGGCGGAATTGTTGATCTGCGTCGCCTAGGTTGAGTGGTTCTATGTCCCTTACAGCGGAATTCGGTTCGTCATCGACGTTATATAAATTGGAGAAGCGGTATTTCCATATTCTCAACATCGACTGCGGTTCTACTACGATGTTCCCCTGATCGTCTTTACAGGCTTCGGTTCGTGGCTGGCACCCTTGGGAGGTTTTTTTTACCTTTTGGTAAAAGTTACGAACCTCATTCCTGTTGTGACATCTCTCTATCTCCTCGATCGCACGCTTATCATGCTCTCTTTTTTTCCATCTCTTTTTTTTCCTCTCTCCTCTTCTGCTCGTAGAGCTCGCGAGCAGCTATAGTCCTTTTGTGCAGCGCCGTTTTGTTTGCCTCTTGTTTCGCTGCGTGCGCTTGCCGGCATTTGTCGTCAAACCAGGGGTTTCGCTGTGGTGGCCGTGTTAAACCTAGCACTTCAGGGGCGGCATCTCTGATCCTAAAGAGGTTATTAGAGACTCGATCGGAAAAGGATATGGCAGTCTCTGGCGATTGTAGCCGTCTAACGTCGAATCTTCTCACAGTACTTCCTTGTTTTGGCTTGGATCGGGATATCCGTAGCCGTATCTTGGCTACAACAAGGTCGTGCTCCGAGTCAATGTTGGCCTCTCGGAATGTTTAGATATCCTGTATACTGGAGAAGTGTTGGCGTCGATCGCAATGTAGTCAATCTTTTTGCCAGTTGATTGATCAGGAGATTTCCATGCCCCCTTGTTGATATTGAGATGTGTGAACTGCGTACTAGCTAGCAGAACGTCTCGCCCCGCAGCGAAATCTTCAGCCTGAATCCGTTGTCTGAGTTGGTGTCGTGCAGGCTGTACCTCCCGATTATGCCACCAAAGATGCCTTCTCTTCCTAGCTTGGCATTAAAATCTTTCTCCTATGTTGGGGCACGCGCGCATTTCAGGCTTATGTTGTCGAATTTAGGCTTGATGTGGATTGTCGTGATGCGCTCGCTCACACTGTTGAAGTGTGTTTTTGCACAAGTTCCCCATATTGGGCATGCATAAGCAATAATAACTTAAATTAAAGATAATAATCTTATTGAAATTACTCAGCGGGGATTTCTTATTTATATATAATATATTTATATGGGAATAGGATTTTAGTGGCAATACTTCTTTTGCTAAGGTTATTTGTAATATGGTCCCGAAAATTTAATGTCTTGTTTAAATATACATTTAGATATTTAAGAGAATCAACCCACGGGATATCACAGTTGCTGAAAAAGGGTTCCTGCATTTTTCAGCATTTAGTCTTACTTTCCATGTTATGAAATAATCATGAATTTTATTAAGAGCATGTTGGGTATGTTTCATACCCAATTTCACTTGAACTGTAAATGCTATTTCACAGTTCCATATTTCTGGAAAATCTGCAACATACGAAATATATAATAATGAACCTAATACTGACCCTTGAAGTACCCCCGATGGTATATTTTTATCAAAAGACTGTATTTAAATAAACTTTAAATTGCCTGTTTCCAAACAACCTTTGTATTAGTTTTATTATATATAAAGGACAACCAAATAATTTTAGATTATGAACTAGACCATCATGCCATATGCTATTAAAAGACTTTTCAACATCCAGAAGGACAATACATGTTGATTATTTTGAATTCAAATTGTCTTTAACATGTTTGCAAATTCTAAGAACTTCATGTGTCGTACTATAACCTTCCCTGAATATAAACTGTTGGTTTGGCCTTGAGGATGGGTATGATCTTCGCAGTTTTCCATTTGCTTGGAAAGTATTTTATCTTTAGATGAGCATTAACAATAAAACATATAAATGATACACCAATTAAAGGTAGCTCCTTAAAGTAGGAATTATTCAGAGTATCTACTCCTGGTCCTTTATTGTTCCGCATACCATGTATTATTCCTTTAATATCATTGTTTATGACAAAAACATCTACTGGCAAAGGTTTATATCTAAAAAATTAATAAAGTTAATTGCTCACTAACTAGACCGTTAACTGAATTGGTTACATTTACTAACGGATTGTTAATTTTTTTCAAACAACCCCGCTTAAATGTTAGCTTTTTTTAATAGGTTATCAACAAGGAATCATTGTGTTCTAAGTGCGAAATATTTTAATTAATGTTTTTTGTTTTAAGAACCTTTTCTATTTTCCAAAAGGGTTTGAAATTCGGTTCAACAGAGTTAAGTTTGTCACTCCATGATTTGTTTCTGAACTTTTAAATTTCAAAAGCTATTTGTCTTGTGTATGCGTTCATTTCATTGAAGTCATATACCTGTCTATATCTTTGCCACTGGCTTCTTAATCTATTTTGTTGCTTGATTAAATTCAAGATATAAGTGGAAGAATAGTTGTCCTTGACTCATCAACACTTTCCATTTGTAAAATAATCAATTTTTTCATCAATTTGATGGAAATTGATTGAGAAATTTAATATTGACTTCATCCAATCCAAAAAGAACAACTTTGAAAGATCTTTCACTTTTGATGTCGTGAGTGAGTGCCGAGCACACTGTATGCACTAAATTTTGTATACCGATTGATATTATTTTAATTGAATAGTTTTCAGATTTAATTTTCTTCATTAGTTCATGAACAAATTCTGCAGATTTATGCAGTAATTTAATGGGTGAAGCCATAGCTTTAGTGACATATTTTGTCGTAGACATGTCATCCTCATTATCATCACCGATGCGACGTCACTTGAATATTGAGCTTGGAAGGGCTGCCACTATTAATTATTACTGGACAAATCTCCTTGCTTTGGCATTGCAAGGTTCTTTTTTTGCACTTTTGCGATTGAATATGTTCAATATATATCTAAGATCTTAGTTGCCTAGGCTGCGTATCCGCTTCGGAATTTTGGACCGTTTCCACTCGATAGTGAAAAGATAAGGACGTCTTTCTCTACAAAGAGCGCAACGAGAACTGTCAGACGATCCTTCAATTTTTGTATCGAATCCGAAAATATGTTTTGATATGATTTAGGCGTTGGAGTCAAATTTGCTTCAACAGACCGTTTCTACTGATCCATGCGAGATGCCTATGGCTTCTTCAATTTCTTTCACTTAGTAAGATAGTACATTTGTTTCGTTTGTAGAGATCTCAATAGAACACGCAAAACTTTCGGCACAAGTTTTTAAATTAATCCAAATTCATTTAAAGAATTTAAAATTAAGAAACATTTAATTTGCATGCAAAAAACAAAACTCAAACAAAACTACGAAATAATGTTTTCGTGAGGTGACATTTTTTTGTGAGTTCCTCGCTCCCAAAAAGTTCATGCTTTTCGAATAAGCTTCTTCCTTGTCGTCATCTTTTTTTGTAATGAATATTTTATTGCAATCTTATAACGGGTGCATATGTGTTGTTGTTACTAACACCAATACAAAAATTTCGTTTGTTCTTCTTTTTTATCTAACATGTGAATAGAAACACCGAACAAGAAGATACAATTTCAATGAATCCGTCCAATTCGTGTCTTTGCTGCAAAATTTCAATTCCTTCCTTCGGTCCCTGGTCCTGGTCCCTGAAACTGAAACAGAGTGCCGACTACTACGACGACGACGACTACTGCCGAAAAAGAGTGCACATATTGTGTAACGAGAAAACGTATTCCAATTCATGAAACATGCATACGAGTATACTAGAGTGTGATGCATTTTCGCCCTCTCTTCCTGAATATATTACAAAACATGTAGAATTTGTGCATATATCCCTTTATGTATGGATTCTATGTACTTTTGTTATATATACTATGTACCTAAGCACATGTATTAACGAAATCCATTTATATTGTTGGTGTTGTGCATTAGTAGCAGAAATATCGGCAGAGTAGCAGTAGCAGAAATGCAATGTATAAGAGTAGCAGCCAGGAATATTATCGCAATGTCGTAACCGGGTCACGTTTCGCTAGAAATAAATGTTTTCATTGCTGGTATCTATTGTACTTTAAACAGGAATTTCCTTATGCTCCGGCTGCCATTCCTGTTCCTGTTTTGCCACCCAATTCGAACAGCTGTCTGTGTTTCCACCTTTCCAAAAATGTGTACATAACATATAAATAATGCTTACGAAACAGTTCGAAGATTTCCAATGAGTGCAGTGTGTCTCGTTTGTTTTATTTTTGTATTCTGCTTTTGAGAATTACTACAATAATTCTGTAGAAAAGCCTATTTTTGTTCTTATTCAATAAAACGTACGCCAAAAAGGACTGTTTTGCTGACAAAATAGTTTTGAAGATATTGATCTAAATAAAATTGAAAATAATTCCAAGCAATGACTGACAGTAATTCGATTTTGTATCTTGGATGTGAAGAATTGATAGAACAGGATGTCGATAAAACTGTAAAAATGAAACAATACCTTAACCTGTTTGTATCAGTTATTAGTTGATATGATAAATGTTGAAATGCATCTTTTTAAAACTTGTCACATATAAAATCATTTATCAAATCAATCATTTAATGTTGTTGATATTTAGAAAATATCAGTTGACAATTTCTACAAAGTTTTTAGTTGTATTCCCATAAAATTGTTATTTAATTCGTAAGAGAAGGGAGATTGACGCTTATTCGTTTCAAAAAAAAAGAGGAACATACCCATTGTTTTTTTTTTTAATTTGTTCCTTAAGTAAACTAGATTTAAAACATTCAAGGTGCTTGCTTTCTCTAAACAGATCGTATATAAGCTCGATAATAGATGTCATAACCGGCCACTGTCTAATAGGAAAGCACCCCACGAGACTAGACGTATTCTCAAATGACTTTTGCAGAAGCTTTATAGACGAGGAAGAGGAAGAAACGGTTCTTCATCTTCTCTGCACATGCCTTGCTCTGGCTCTAAAACGCCAAAATTACCTAGGAGAATTCTTTAACAAGTTTGTCCGTTTCCATCTTGGACAGCCACTATAACCTAACCTTACCTTTTTAAGTAAAATCATATTTGAGAGTTACTTTTTATGTTTATGTTATTTTAAAATTTCTTCAAAATGAAAACTTAGTGCTTCCCTGTTTTTTTTTTTTAATTTATAGAATCTTTCTTAGTTGAAAAACTTCTCGTCAAAAACATAGTAAAAAGTCTTTCGAATATTCCAAAATAAAACTAACAACATAGCGTCTGTTTGAACAAAACATACAGACACTTATACAGACATTAGTCTAAACATAAATCTTTAGCCATCAACAAGCTCATTTGCGATGAAGTTAAACAACTCTTGACCTCTCATTCTGTCTGTATGTATATTGAACTGCAATTAAAAATAAATTACAATCGGTCTTAACCGGGTCATTGATGATGTTTATGGCCGCCCTATTCCGCAAAACCGAATTTAATTAAATCCTAATCTACTTGATTGTGTGAAATCTGGCTTTCCCCAAATAACATGTACCTACGATAGTTAGGTTCATTGCCGTTAGCTGATGGTAAGTAGGTATGTTATGTAATTAAGTATATAGAGATATATGTATATACATACTCGGACAAAAGTACTTCTGATGCTTGATTCTATTAGCATGTTGACCTTTCATATACGATTTTCACTGTCCCTTATATACATATGTACATACAAACATCATCATTCGTACATACATAAGTGTATAGTATATTGATGTTAAAACACGCACAATATCCTCGATTATAATTAATGTTTGGTATTTTGGATAACACGAGCCAAAACAGTTAGTAATTGCGGTTTGAATTTGTGGATAATTATTCTAAGACTCAGCCAATTTAAGTAGCTTTTGACCCTTGAGCTATCAATTCAAGAGCCATTGAAAGGAATATAAGGAATGTTTAACAGGTATAAGGCGTGGAAATGTTATGTTTATGTCCTAAGACTAACAAATAATTTGTATTCTCATTAACAACACACAAAAAATTGGAAGACAACTGTCCACCATTTAAGGAAATAACAAAAGTGCGTATACGCCTGAGTGAACAAATGTATCGTCGTTTTTAAACAGTAGATTTAGACTGTCCCTCTAAGAAATGAAAATGAAAAACTTCTATTTTCTTTTATTGTACCTTTTTACCTTCCCATACGAAGTTATTGTAATGGGTCCGATTTGTCAAATTGAAAATTTTGACATTTCTCGACGTTTCAAGGTCCCTAGAGTCGAAATAAAAGATTTTTAGAGAGATGTCTGTGCGTAAGTGTGTACGTACGTTCGCGATGTTTTTTTCGTCGTCCATAGCTCAAGAACCAGAAGAGATATCGATTTCAAATAAATTTTGTTATACAGATAATAAGGCAGAAAGACGCAGAAAGGGCTCTCAAGAAAATTGCGTGGGTGTTTTTTTTACCATAGCAGTTTGAAAAAAAGGTGAAAGTTTTGGTAAACCCTAAATATCTTACGAACCGAAAACGCTAGACACTTGAATTAAATTTTATATAATATATTGTAACGTGATATCAAAGAAGTATTTTTATTAAAAAAAAATAAATTTAACGGTTTTTTTAAAAATCAAAAAAACTGAAAAAAAAAATTGTCACCTCCAAAATTTTACGACTAAAATATGATTTCATCTCCAAAACAATTTTGTGCAACGAAGTATAATGTTTTTGACATCTGATAAATTTTTGAGAAAAATCGAATTGACAGTTTTTTTATAAAAAATAAAAACCAAAAAAAAATGAATAAAAGATGGTAAAAGTTGATTTTCAACTCAAATATTTTTTCAAAACTTTGGGATATATTCTAAAGTTTACTTTTATCTTTCAAAAAATCTTGTTTTCAACATTCAGTAAAATTTTGAAAGAAATCGAATTGACAGTTTTTTTACAAAAAATAAAAACTTAAAAAAAATACTAAAAGTTGGTAAAAATTGATTTTCGACTCAAATATCTTTTCAAAAATTGGAAATATTGGTTTCAAGCTAATTTTATCTTATAAAATACCAGCGGACTCGACAGACGTTGTCCTGGTTTTCCAACTCTGGAACCCACAACATAGAATTGGCCGTGAGAAAAACATGGGTTTTCTAAATCAAGGCAACAAATTGTCATTGTTTGGCCTTGTGACTAATTTATAGTCATAGCATATTTGAATGGTATAGGCGAATCTGAAGGAATCATTGGGATCCGTGGTAAAAGTACAACTTCACCTTGAAATTTTCCACTCAAAGTAGTGGCTTCAAGAATTTTGCCCATGATTATTTTTACAACTAATCGCGTGCCATTACACAATTTTGGGGCAATTAAATTTCGAAGCAAAATTATAGGTGAGCCAATTTTCAGTCGCAAATTATGTGGTGGCATTCCAGGTAAATCTAGTGAAACTCTACAGGATAGTTGACAGCTTCGTCAGGATCAACAACAGTGTCAATCGATTTAAATGTATATTCATCACCAGGCAATGACTGTTGTATTTTAAAATTGATGTTGTCAACATTTAAATTTTTTGCGGCTAAAATAGCTAGCTCTCGCAGCCATTCATGATTACTATAATTATGTCTTAAATCTGGAAAGATACTTGTTATTAACTCATGTTACAAAAATTCTCTGATAGTCGAATATTTTGTGTATCTTCATACAATTGAATTTTACCGTTGCCAATGTCTAACAATTATTCAGAGAATCCTGACGCTAATGGATCATTTTGAAGTCGAACGCGCATATTAATAGTAAGGCATAATTTAGTGACACTTGGCCATAGATAAGATTCTTTCAAACATGCGTTTATTTCGTCTGCATATGTCGTAAGTAAGCAATTGTTCATTTTCCGCAACAAAAGTAGCGAAAGAAGTCTTATCGAACTGGTGTTCACGTTGAACTTCGCTGTTGATGATGTCTACTGCTAGGCGATACGGCGCTGGCATTCCAAAATGGATGAGCGGCATGTTTGAAATAAGAATACAAATATCCTCAATCATTATTAATGACTCGTTGTATATTTCGGCTTAGAATTCAATATTAAGATTTTGATTAGTAATTCTAGTCCGATGCAAATTATCCTCACTCATTGAGTCTTTATATTTGTTCCACAGAGCAGATGCATCAGACGAAAAACACGTTGTTAATATTATTGAAAATAATTGATGAATTTGTTGTGGAGATGACCTCAGTGCTGCATCTGCAAATGTGAGATCCCAATGGTTATTATCCTCCAATAAATGTAACTCACGACACGCATCGAAGAAAGAGTCGTATGAAGTACCATTGACTTTTCGCAAATATTGGAAGGACGTCGGTCCAGGGACGTTAACCAGTAATAAACGCAAAAAAAAACATTCGCGTTGCTTAGGATGAAATGTATGTAATCGACCTAAAGTTTTTGTCATAAATATATCAGCGAATCCTGGTACTGGAATGCCTCGTTTCCGCGGTTCCCAATTCTTTGATTGTTTATTCCATGTAAAAAAATTAGGAAAATCAGTGTACATCAACGTCCTTGCGAATTGACCAACAGCATCTTGTCGACTACAAAGGTTAAAAAATTGAGTAAGAGTTTTTTAAGGAGCCGTCAAAGCCTTTTGTAGTGTAGTTTCGTCTGTAAAGTAAACACGCTGTCCGTTTTCAAGATGCACAGCCAAATGTATAACAGCAGGATCCCTTTCATGTATAGGGAACGTAAAAATGCGCCAAATAGCTTCGTTGCTACTTATGTATCGATTGAGATGTGGTTCCGGCTAAATTTGCTTTTAAAGGTTCCAGTGGTTGTGAAATTTTTCCAGATACGCAACATAAACCAGTTGATTCACCTTTATACTTGATCGCAGCGCTAACTGTCGGGACAGACTTGATAAAATTTGGGCACGCAGTTGTTGAGATGCTTGTTACATATAACTGCTAAATGGCGCTTTTATAGAAAGCTTACATCACGCCATAGACCATTAAGGAGCAACGTTGCGCGTTCCCAACAGCACTTTGCCGCTAGATGGAGCTAGGGGCGTCAAATCGTTTTTTTTATTTTTTTAAAAATTTAAAAATTGAATATTATTTAATATTTGACACTGCGATGGTAGCGCCGTCTGTCGGAGCGGACAAAATTGTAAATCTAAACCATTCACAGATCTCCTTGAACACACACAAAAAATTTCATCAAAATCGGTCCAGTCGTTTAAGAGAAGTTCTGTGACATGCACACTCACAGAAGAATTATATATATTAAGATATTGTTTTCAACATTCCTTAAAATTTTGAAAAAATTCTAATTGAAAGTTTTTTCACAAAAAATAAAACTCTAATGAAAACAATACTAAAACTTGGTAAAAATTTACTTTCGACTCAAATAGCATTTCAAAAATTAAAAATATTGACTTCAAACTTATTTTATTTCACAGAAAATATTTTTTTTTGATATTCAGTAATATTTATACAAAAATCCAACAGTCCGTTTTTTCATAAAAAATTAAATCTACAAATAATAGTACGCAAATTTGGTAAAAATTAATACGAGTACATATAGACAAACTTTTAAAGAAGACAAATCGACAGACGGGATGGGAAGTTATCAGTGTTGGTCGCATACCAGCCACTTTTTTTTCAACAAGAGGAGATATGTACTAGCTTTTGTATTCGATCAGAAGTCAGTTCTTTAAATTTGAGTTGTTTTGTTGTAACCTACCGATTTACGTGAAATTCCTACGCAAGCACTACTGCGACCGTTTAATCTCTCGCAGCACCGCGTTTCAGTGGCCGCCGCATTCGCCAGATTTATCCGTCTGTGACTACTTTTTGTGAGGTTATCTGAAGCAACGTGTCTAAGGACAAATATTGAGACTAAAATTTTGCAAAAACTTTTCAAAAATTTCGAAAAACGGCTCGAAAATTGTATTCAACGAAATGGTCATCATTTGAACGATGTGATTTTTAAAAAATAAAGATTAAAACCTTTAACTTTTTACTTTTGTTTTCTTCAAACCCTACCTTGTAATGTTTTGATGTGGCTGAGCTAGGGGTCCTTAAAATGTGTCAGGTTTTTATGCCCAACCCTTTATCTTAAAGCAAATAAAAATCCTTTTTTATACTAAAATTGTACTTTTTTATTTGTCTTAAAACTTTAAAAAACCTTTTTTAAAATCGCAGAATGTTACCTTAACATTTGATTCTTGTCCAATTCTTTTAATTTGGATCCTGCTTAACTTTTTTAACACCTTTTCAATAACATCAAGATTCACAGCACTAAACCTTTTGGAGACTTGACGTAAGTATTAATATTGATTCTAACCATATACAAATTCAAAAACAAAAATTATTTCGGGATCTTTTTTTTTGGAACAATACAACAATTTTCTAATTCAATTCCGTTTCCTTTCTCATGATACTTTAAATGACATAAATCACCAATTTACTTGGCCATAAACTTTTCTAAAGCTTAAAACTTCCAACAATTCTATAATCACCAACAACGAAATTTGGTTTTGTATAGGTACTTTGAGCTATTGAAACAACTTGTACTTGATTTAACGGTAAATGGACATCAATTAAATGATTATTCTAACTAATAATATAAAGTGTTTAGTTTTGTTGCTTAGGGTTTTCAAGTTAATTGCATAATGTCCTTAAGGGTTGGTTAGCCTTAATCTTTGAGCTCTTATATTCTTCTTCAAATTTTCATGCATCACTTATTTCAGACAAAAGTTTATATTTTGAGTATTGGGTGGAGTAGGGGGATTGTTTGTGGAAGGAATGAAATGGTAAAAGTTTTGTTTGTAAGTTCTTCACTTTAAGTCCTTTCTCATATAATCGTACAGGAATGCATTTCAATATTATCATTAAACTTAAGTATAAAAGATGGTGTTGTTTTGGACTAAGATGATGATGGGAAAATGTACACATCTATGGTGTGTCTGGTGCATTCGAGAAGTTGAATTGAAGTTGAAGGGATGAAAAGTTTTAAATTTAAATTAAAGCTTATATAAATGTATGTGCATATGTCTGATGTCCTTTTAAGATGTGTGGCTTCAAAGATCAAACTTTTAAGATGTGAACTTATTTCTCTCCTTACACAAACTTAATTCGTAAAAATTCTCCTACACACGAGTATATGAATGTTGGTGATGTAAGATATTTTTCGAATTTACCCCAACCTCAAGCAATGCAGAAGGGTTAATGGTTTAAAACCACATTACCCGCACCCAATCCAATAATAATATCCCAGTCCACCCTCTGCTCCAGTACGTATATCATTTGGTACCATTTAATCATCATAAAAGGTACAGCAGCAGCAGAAGCTATGTTAACGTAGACTCGTATGTATGTTAAGTGTTATATTAAATATAATATAAGCGAGAGGGACTTACAACTTTATTCCTTGCGAACGAATAAACCCTGTAGTGTTGTAAGTATATTATATTGATACCCTTGTAGTCGATGCAAGTCTCAGAGGTATAATAATTTAAATGGATACAAAAAGAATTTCCATAAAATGTATTATGAAAAGGGTGAACGTAAGCAAATTTTATATAAATTATAAGTACGATAAATAATTATGGCAAATATTTATATGCAAGTAAATAAAAGAGTGTGTGGTTGGACTTGAAGGGAGTTTATTAAGGAATCGCCAGCAAAGAAAACACGTTGCGTGAATAAATCGTAGGTTTATGTTCGAATTCAAAAGGGTTCTTGAATTAATCACTTCAGAGGTTGCACGTATGAGCTTAATCATGAATGCAAAATAAAAATATTCTCTCTTTATAACACTGCATTATAGGAAAATATATATCCGTGCCAACCAAAGCCAAGCTTCATTTAAACATCAATTGATGTTGAAGACTTTGGCAAAGAGAAAGGAATTATTTCAAAGGGTTATGGTCCTTTTAAGAGGAGATATATACAAGATTTTGCATTCGATCTGAAGATAGTTCTTTAAATGTCAGTTATTTTGTTGTAAGATTGCATTTCATCAGTTTACAAAAAATGCCCTATTTAATACAAAATTACTATCGGGAACTTTGACTCACCCAATTTAATGCCTTCAGATAAATTCCATACAAAAAGTTCAAATTTAATTTGAATTTAATCGAAAAGCAAACTCTTTGCATTTGACTTTTTCAATTTGAAAAAGACATCGTTCAAATTGCGAACGAATTGGTTTTTACCATTGATCGTTACCGAATGCCATCTTTTATTTACCTCGTTAATTTTTCCACCCAAGATGCATATACTCGTATATATACAGACGCCAAAAACTCTATGCTTTCTTTGTGGACTAGCAGACTTTGTGGACATCAAGAGAAGACCCCTTATTAATAAGCGGTATAGAGATGATATGTCACAAAAGTTCGGTAACATAATTGAAGGAATTTACTGCCAAAAACTGAACGCGGAAAGTCTAACGGAACGGAACGGTGAAAGTCTATTTGATTGGCTTCTTGATAAGGTGGAATTAGAACACGGATAAAATCCAAGCCCACCAGCTTTTACTCTATATCTTAAAGATCCGCAAAAAGTTATGTCTTGTGTAATCACATAAGACGGAATATTTGCCAAGTCTCCTGATTCACTCCATTCAGATATATATATTGCTATAGAGCAAACCAAATAAAGGCCGTTTAAACCAGTATTTAGAAAACACCATTACCGTGAACATGAACTTAGAGAAACACCAAAACAAATAATTGTCAGCATCTAAAAACGCGATTGGTAAAATTTGACAAATTTTTAATGGAACAAGGATATTTGTTTTGATTAAAAATATAAACTCTTTAACTCAACTTCTGAACTATTATGCTTAATTCATCTCATTTATGGGGATGGCTACGTCTGAATAACTAAAAATTATTCCTTAAACAACAATTCCTGACGTAACACTAAAATACAGGCTTCTTATTGAAACGAATCTCTCATCATCGTACATCATGTCATTGAAGCTTTATTTTAAATATTTACTTAAGGAAATGTATAACCACGATGGAAGAGTCGCTGTCTCAGTTAATTAATCCAAAACTTCTTGGGTCTATGAGTCGGAAAATATATCAAAATTATGTGGATTGATTTTCCGCTTAGCTCTTGAAAAAATACCATCATGGAAACAATACGATCTACAAGAATAACAAAGTTCAAAACTGAGACATGATAATATTAAGCAGACTAAAAGTTCAATATTCAGAGAAAAATATTCTTAGTTCTAACACAATATTGTAAAAGTAAATTTTTTCAACGATCACTTTAATCCTGAAAGATATCAATGATTGTTCATGTAGGATTGGAAATTGGGTGACGCAACAGTCCGATGAGAACTAGGGCCTAGTGACGTACAACTCTCAACCATTCCTGTATTCGAGTACTGTTGTCAGCGATAGAAGGGACCTACAGTTTTAAGCCGAATCCGACCGACTTATTTTAGAAACCACTTTGCATGACAAGAATTACTCTTCTCAATTTGTCAATAGCTTGGTTTCGCTAGGGTGTGTAGTCTTTCAACAATTGGAACATGTTTGCTCTTTGTTTAATCCTAATCAGTGAATTTCCAAGCACAGTTAGAAATTTTAGAAACGTCTCCAGCTCCGCCCATTATGGTCTTAATTGTGCCAAGCCAGCCAACAAAGATTAGCGACGACCCTTTTCCTTGCTCCTTTATCTGACTTTGCAGCGCTGCTAGTTGACCTTCAATGCTCAACAATAATACTACAATGTCAGGCAGCACCTCTGGTGCCTTAGACTCAGCGGCCTTTCGGTTAACATTTGGTGGAGCCTGTCTGGCGTTCCCATTCTCTGACACTTTTGGGCATAAGAGAATTTGGAATCCATGAATTTTTGTGTGGAGCATGACGAACTTTTCGACATACTTCGGCTTTTTGATTGGGTTGTTTTTGTTTTATTTTTTTAAACTAAGGGCAACCTTTATAGCTAGCCAGGTGTCCTTGGTTTCCACAAAGGACACACTTGAGGTGGGTTAAATCCTCAACCCGCTCATTCCCCAGCTTACATTCTCTCTTGATGTGGGTTTTGAAGCACTTGACGCAACGCCACTACATTGAATGTACATTGCAAAATGACGTCGTGCCTTTTTAATGTATCTCAGTGTACGGCTTGATAGTCGAGGCATTTGTTTTCCTTCAGACTCTCACTCCTACTTTGGGGTGATATGTTATTAGGATCATTGGCAGCCTATAACACCCTCGCCTGGACGTCGCCGTAGTGAACGGCTTGACCCCGATAAATAGAGATCTCATTGGCTTTTTGACGGAGGTCATCTAATAGCGCCTCCGCTTCGGTGCATTAACTTATGCCCTCTAGTAGGTTAGATCAGGTTGGAGTGGCTGTCCAGATGTCATTGACTCACCTAGACCTCAAGGGTATATTGTGATACCACTAATGAGGTTACTCATGGGAGAGTAATGAACTATAACAAACCATTTTGTACTTTTAATGAAGTTAGAGAGACATTTTGTGTCAATAGTTGCCATTTCACTGGAATTATAGAAGAAGGGATTACCGAGAAAGTTATTCCTTCTAATGGAAAGTGCTGTACTTGTACATAGAAGGTGTTGGACGGTTTCCTCTTCCTCCTCGTCCATGCAGCTTCTACAGAAGTCATTTGTGTAGACCCCTAGCCTCAGAGCATGTCTTCCTATGAGGCAGTGTCCTGTTATTACTCCAATTGTAGAGCTTATACTTTGCCTTCTTAGGGATATCAAGAATTTTGTCCGTTTTTAGTCTATGCTTGGCCATATTATTAGTGGTACTCTTTGACCATCTAGCATTTGTTGATTCTAGAGCATATTGTTTGAGAAGATATTTGCATGTAGCAAGTGGTGATCCTATGTTATGTTTTTGTCTAACATTAGGCAGATGTGTTCCGTTTTTGGCGAGCTCATTGGCTTTGCAATTTCCTGGAATGTCTCTGTGGCCCGGCACCCAAATGGGGTGAATATTAAACTGTTCCGTCATCTCATTCAGAGATGATCGGCAATCGTGGACTATTTGAGAGTTTGTGGAGACCGATCTGGTATAAGTCTGAAATTGTCTGTATAATAGTAGTATGTCCAGTATTGTTAATGTTCCATTGAGAGGTGGCTCTAAGCCTCACACATGAGTTGGCTGCAACCATTTTGGAGAAGATGTCAAGAGGTGATAGGTTTAAAAGCACTTCCAGTGCTGCGGTTGGTGTTGAGCAAAGTACTCCTGTGATGCACATACCTGCTGACCGCTGGGCTTTGATGAGTTTATTTAGATTTATCATCTTGTCCAGTGCGGTCGACCATGCGACAACTCCATGCCCTTCAGTAGGACCGTCTTAAATTTTTTACTTCGAGGTGTCAACTGAGGAACTCAGCTGTGGTCTCTTTAAGTAACCCTTTTACTAACTTATATCCGGCCATTGAGAAACACTGGCAACAGTCCGTTAAGAATCAAAGCCTAGTGACTTACAACTCACAAATATTTCTGTGTGCGAGTAATTGCAGGCCACATTTAGAAATCATTCTTTATAACCAGAATTACTCTTAGAGAATTTATCAATTCCTAGCAAGAGGCAGTACCCGTGAAAAACCTTTAGGTTTCACAGCCAGGGATCGAATCCAAGACCTCTCACACAGCAGTTCAAAGCACTAACCATCATAACGCGGGTACTAAAAGATTTTTAAATACCTTACAAATATAATTTCAAGCCCTTAGCAACAGGTATTTTATAATGTTGCGAAATTGTTTCTTTTCAACTGTTTTCTGTGTAATTGCTTTTATTTTAACCTATCTAAGCTTTATCTTCTAAATTTACACAATTTAAAATTATTCTTACTTTCTTTTCAAACAAAAAAAAGTTCCTTACATAAAATATGTTCACATTTTAATAAACAAAAACGTTGACAACATTTAGCTGCAGGATCTTTTAAAAACTACTTAAATCCAATATTTACCTTTCCCCCGAAGCCAATTTCACCGTTTGTTGGTTGTCAATTCACAAACAGCTCAAAGGGACCATGAATTTATGAATAAAATAGTCCATGTTACTCCGTAAATAAACTTTATAAATAATTTATCCTATTCAAATGTATTCAAGAATACCAAAAAAAAAAACAAGCGAGAAAAGAAAACTCTATAATATTTTTCTATTTCCACACTCATCCTTTCGCAAATAAATTCCTCAATGTGGCACCATCATATCCAATGTATGCATATAATGTATATTGTATATAGTGGCGTTCGATTGAAAAGTCATAAAAATGAATGGTTAAAGTATTAGATACCAAAAACCGAAGTTATTTCGATCCGCTTTATAGGATTTTATTCGATGTTCTATAATGTTAGAGATAACTTTACAGTCAAGAACAGAAGCAGCAGCAGGAGCAGGAGAACATCACCATCAGCAACCGTTCATCTATAATATCCTTTCCTTTCGTTGGTATACGAATAAGACAAGACTTTGAACCTCCTTGCTGTTTTTGGAATTTCATTAGATGTATATTATTTACTGGGTTACGGGTATATCTTAAGGTGCTTTTGGGAAAAAGGATATAGACAGAGACACAGAAAATTACGTATGCCACTTTTCCAGATGATCGAATTTAAGTTTTATGTTAAAATAGAAAAATTTATTTGGGTGTTATTGCGACTCACAAGACTTTTATAAACAATTTTCAAAAAGTTGTATTTGTGTGTGTTTTTTTTTGAAAATATTTTGTATCAAGAACATGAACTAAGAGACATGTAATATTCTCAAAAAGGAGAGAGATTTCACAAAACTTAAGTCAGAATTTAAGAATTTAATACTTAACCACAAAACACCCTTTTAATGTCTTAAAAAAGAATGTCCTTTAAATGTCAGTGATTTACACATTGAGTTCTATTAAAAGCAAACTAAACTAAAATCAACAACATTTTTTTAAAGGTAATTAAGTTGTGCCATATTTTTACACAAATAATATTTTTAAGGGCAATTTTAATGCTTTGATAATCGGAAAATCGTCATAAATCTCCTCGTCATCCTGACGAAGAGGACAACCAACCTTCACTCTTGTTGTTGCTTACATTATATCTTTCTTCAAAAACAATTTTGTTCTATTTCTTTTTGTGTTTTTTTTTTGTTTGGAATTTTTTTAGAACAAAAATAATTTCGTAATGCAGTCACGTTTTGATGGAAAAGGATCTCCTGGCCTGTGTACCAAGAGTAAATTTGTCGTCCTTCATCCACCAACCAAACGATTGCCATAGCTGCAAAGGAAGAAATATTCTTCTTTTTTTGTTGTTGTATAAATGGCTCTCTTGTCCTGTATGAGTTGGTTGTCCTTTGGAAGGTTGCTGTTTGCTCTATGAATCTGAGAGTTGAAACTAAAAAAAAAATTGTGTACAAAAATAAGCAAAATAAATAAAAAGGGATAAGCTCTAGTCAATTTTTGCAACACAAATTCAAAGTTTTCTATCAACTTGGTTTATATTTATGTATACAAAATGTGTGTTTGTGTCATCGCTTTCAAACCAGGATCATGGATTCATTAAAATGCAAGCAAGGAAGCACGTTTTTGTGGTAAGGGAATTTTCCTCTTATAAATATATGTTTTGTGTCTATAGAAAAGAATAAATTAAGGGTGAAGAAATTAGATGCTACAAGTTTATAATTTCTTTTAGATTTTATTGTTAAACTTCATCAAAAACAATAAAATTAATTTATTTTAAATAACAAAGACTCGAAAATAAAAAAATCGTTTAGAAATACATTTTCATAGCTATAAATAGAAAAAAAAATAGAAAAAACAATGCGACAATGGTGCAACATCCCGTTGGGAACTAGGGCCTACTGAATTACAACCTTCAACCATTCCTGTGTTTGAGTAATGTTGTCGAGAATGGATGAGAAAGCACTTTTCATGGTCAGAATTATTCTTGAAGAATTTGTCAATTCCTCGCAAGAGGCAGTACCCGTGAAACAACGTTAGATGGCACAAGCAGGATTTGAACCCATGACCTCTGGCATAACAGTCCAACGCACTAACCATGACATTACTTTTGCTTTTGCTACAAAATTTGACTTTTTTTATTCAGCATTGAATTTTTGAAAAATTTCATCGATAAACAAAATAATCAAGTAATTTTGTAAGAACTGAAGGCTGTTCCAGCCGATTCAGAAGATTCCTTTTTTCTTTGATGCTTAGAAAAAAATTAAAAGCACCTAAAAAAAACAAGAAAATAACACTCATTCAGGAGACACTGGTCCTACACAAATGCCAGCGAAAACGATGTTATAGATTCAAAAACTAAACTCTATGGAAATTTACCACAAAATAAATAGTTCACTTTTAGAGCCATTTTCTTGAGCACAATTTGAACTTGTCTTGATAATTTCTTTCTTAACTTGTGAAAACCTTCATTTACGAGTATTTAAACTTTCAATTTTTAACTTTAACTCTCGAGTTGGTTAACTTCAAATTCTCTCAACTTCCGAAATAATAAGAATATTTGCGATTTCTCTGTTGAATTTAAATTTGTATCACATTTTCTTAGTTCTTTTGTTAAAAATTATTCTAGATTTGAAAAGAAATATTTTTAAAAAGAGATGTTCAGAATATTAAGAAAATAAATGTTTTCAACACCGGAATCATGTCATTATTTTATTTAATTATCGAATATCGCTCCTAATTGCGAAGCACCCTTGGGTTTAATTTTGATTTAAGTTTTCCTTTTGTATGACCGATACAAATTTTGGCAACTCACAAACTGAATTGAAATTTTTGAACAATCGCAAAGATTCAATTCAAATGTAAAGTTAAAAATATCCCTTGAAAATTTTTAAAAGCTAGCTTTTTAATTTTAACTCTTGAGCTGAGACTTAAAGTAGACAAGAAAAACCAATTTTAAACTTGTTTTTCAGCTCACGGTTATATGTCAATTCTAGACTCGGCCAACATTTAATTCTCCGGAAATATTTCTTTTTTTTTATAATAAACACACACTCAAGGGGATATTACTACCCTTATTATACAGAGGCACAGTGTGAGCACTAGGAAGAGGAGAGAGGGTTTAAAAGGAGCTGTCGGTGCACATTGGTTTTGAATTCCTGAATTTTGAAATGACTGGGAAAGACAGAGTGTGGTAAGGCATTCCACATTCGCGTAGTACGGCTAAGGAACGAATCACAAGTTGTAGAACAATGCTGTTTCGGTCGGAATTTAATGAGCTTATCATATTTTGTCGTTGCAGTTCCACATCCGAAGAAAACGAATATGAAAAGCTAAGAGTACAATCGTCAGCTAAACAATGTATTGGATTAGAAGTTGCAGACAGGAGATCATTAATAAAAATGAGAAAGAGTGTTGTAGATAGAACAGAGCCCTGAGGCACACCAGCATTTATTTTATGGTTTTCAAACTTGAATCCATCCAATACAACTTGTATTGAACGATCTGAAAGGTAATTACTAATAAAATGAAGCAGGGATTCATGAAAACCGAAAGCACGCTTTTTCAATAAGAGAGCCTGATGCCAAACCCTATCAAATGCTTTTGAAATATCAGTGCAATAATCTTACTTTCTCCAAAACGATGTAAAGATTTGCTCCACTGTTCGGTGAGATGAACCATAAGATCACCAGTGGACCTATTGCTACGAAAGCCGTATTGCCGGTCATTAAGAAGCTTTCGATCTTTAAAATATTTCTTGATCTGATAATTAGTCAGCGTTTCCATAACCTTTAAAAGAAGGGATGTAAGTGCAATCAGTCAGTAGTTAGAGGGTGAGGAAGATTCGCTATTTCTGGGAATAGGCTGGACAAATGCCGTTTTCCATCCTCTCGGAACGAGACCTGAGGAGTAAGACAGATGAAAAAGCTAAGGCAGTGGTTTTTCCACCGTTGAAGAACATCTCTTCACAACAATAGCGGGACCAGCGGATTTATGTGTGTTTAGATCTCTAAGGACTCTTGCCTGTGTCATTGACAACTAGCGTAGAAACCGAAGAAGAGGAAAAATTCCTCATGTTTTTACAAATGACTTAAAGTTTTTACTGCCCTTGGGACATTGCAGTATTTTTTGCCGTAACTTTTGGCCATGTACAAATTTGGTCCGTCGAATATGCTCGTTGCAGGTTTTGCTGGCTTTTTTGAATGAGAAACAGTGAAGAAAATAAAAGGAGTGAGTGGATAACATATATAGTCGAGACTTTTTCGACAAATCGGAAAAGTTTTCGAACAAATATTTTAAAGCTCTACATTTCCTCAATTTTTTGTCTTGACATTTTTTTTCTGTAAGTCTCTAAGCAACGTTTATCGTCATGGCCGTCTTAACCCTATTGGGGACCCTGGGCAATTTTCGAAAATGGGGTCCTGTATGATTATATAAAAATGTTATGTTGCGAAATAAAGGTATACAGAAAAAATCACATAACTTGATAACTTGCAGCATGAACAGAAACAATGTAAAAAAATTAATACAAAAATAAAAAATAAGCAACATTTATATAACAGACAATTAATAAGTTATTGAAAATGTAATTTAAGGAACAATATAGTGCCTCAGACTATATTTTTTCAGTTAAAAGAAAGGAATTATTATTTAAGGGGTCTTTTTCTGGATTTGAGATTAGCAAAATCGATGCCTTTGACGAGGTTGCTTTCGATTGACATCAGCAACAAACATGTCAATCTTTCTTGAATCATTGTAGTTCTGAGTTCGTTTTTGATTCTTTTAACTTAGAGAAGGAACGTTCCCACTGAAATTGGTCACAATCATACTTAAGAAACTGTTAAGTGCAATTCCAACATGTTTGGAAACTCATCTTCAATTTTATTAGTTTTTAAAAAATTATAAAGCTCTAGAATGTTTTCAGTTTTTTACTTTCATGTCGACTTTTTTTCATGTAGTCTTTTAATTTCAAGAATTCAGCATGTAGCTCATCACCGTTCACATCTTCGGTGTAACAATTTAGCAAATGATTTGCAGTTCTATTTTAAGTTTTCTGAATTAAGATTTTTTAAACGAAAAAAAAATTAAAACGTTGGTCAATCTTCGTATACGAACCTAGTCGCAGTTTCAAATTAAGCTTAGTGTGTCGACAATGGGAAGAAAGTCAGAATTACTGAGGGTCCATAACTGTCTGGATGGAGCTTCTACACCTCATCCTTTCAGAAAGGTCCTTATGCTCGGAATCCGGTTTTTTTTGTCTGGCTAATGAATCAAAGTTATTAAAGTTGTCCCTGAGCCCAATTATAAATTCATCTATTGCATTCAGCAAATTTATTGAGACATCCAGGGTAATATTTTGTTTTTGAAGTGAAGTACTTGTTTTATTAATTTTTTGCAATACAGAGTTCCAAAGTTCTGTAAGTATTGTTAATTCAAGTTTGGACATTTTCTTGCAAAGGCTAAATGCTTCCTCTCTGGCCTCTCGTGCCTGTCCTAAATCGTTCGCGATAGACTTCAAAGCTTCTTCAATTTCTTGATGACCTTTATATAAGGCGCTAAGTGCATCAGCTCGCGCCGACCATCTTGTTTGAGAAAGTCTTTTTAAAACTTTTGTTGGACCTAAATGAGCAGTCAACACACTCCATCGATGAGAAGATACCCAAAAAAGTTATACAATTTTTGAATAATGTCGAAGAATTTGGTTGCTTCTAAGACATTCCCAGCATTTAAAGTTTAATGAGTGCCTTGCACATGGTACAAAAGTGGCAAGTTTACATTTTTCTTTCATTCTTGATTGCAGACCAGAAAACCTTCCTGACAAATTTGCCGTGTTGTCGTAGCTTTGGCCTCTGCGATCTGATATCGAAATGTCATGACCCTCCAAAAACTTCAGTATGGTTTCGTCTAAATAATCAGATCTATGTTCGTTAATTGGCCATTTTGACTTCTTTTACAAGAGTTTGCGCATTGCAAATATAGAAACACTATGGTCTTTATTTTTCATTCCGATACAGTGATATTCAAAATGTGTGTATTTGTGTTTGTTTCTGTCAGATAGCAAACTGCATTGGCTTGACACTCAGTTAGTACTTCATATTTCGGTGTTAATTTCAATATAATCAGGGAATGTGACTTAAAAGTTGTTGTTCAGCAATTAAAGTACGAATTCTGATCCTTCTTTATGCATCTAAAATTGTATCAAAATGTTTTTTTTTCTTGAAAATGGACCAATAGAGGTTAAGTGATATTTCAGCAACTTGGGGACCTGAGCCTGAGCCCAATATGCCCAGTGGTAAAGATGGGTCTGTTTATCGTTCTGCAGGAGTTTTGGGCATTTTTCAATCGTTTTTAAGCTCCAACTTGCTTCTATATCCAAAGAGTCTGCTTGAAAATAGTTCCTATATTTAAGACTTCAAAATATACCTTCAAAATAAACCTTCATTTTATAATATCAAAGATTTAAGTAAACTTTAGAGGTCAAAACCCTAACCAGGCAATTTATACTTGGTTTCTGGTTAAAAACTCCTGTCATAATGTTGGCATACATTATTATGCCCATACACTTAAATCATTTTATCATGCTTATATTTAACTGATTGTAATTCCAGCAACAAAATTAGACATTTGGTATTTATAGCGAGAAATATTACAACCTATAACATTTTAATAATGTAATGTTTAAAGGAAGGACCTTAATTTACTCACCTACACTATATACCCGGACAATGCTATCAATTTCCGAGATTCAAAATTCTTGCATCGAAATAGCTCGCACTCGCATTCGCATTAAATTATCATTTGCCCAAAAATCCCGATATCATTATCCAAAGCATTTCTGAAATAAATAGATTTGTCATTGGATTCCCTCTGCATTCCGCTGGACCTTATACAGCCAAGCCATGGCAAGCGATAAATCCTATACAGTCATAGGATAAATAATGGAATTTAATTAACGAAATGTCTATTGTGCTATATCTGCTGTGTGAATCCGAAAGTTAAAGGGGCTAATGGGTTGGGTATAGATCTGGGTTGTTGTTATATGTATATTCCTGAGAAAGGGCCTGCTCTATATATATCTAGCCATTATGCGGCCGTCATGGCCACCCACTAACGAAACGAGCGGGTTGCTGTCGCTGCCCGACTTAGCCAACTGTTATAACGCCCAAAACTTCATCTACCTCTAGCCTTTACTCCTACGAGTAATGTACAGTACAGGGTGTATAGTACATAGGTAGGTATTACAAAAGCAACAAAAAAATATAGGTGGGTAACTACTGTGTTAATATTTTTCGGTGTATAGCTGAGGTTTCAATTGGGAGTCTCTTTACTTGGGGGAGGCTTTCGCTTTTGGCTCAGTTATTATTATTTCGTTCGGTGGTAGCTGATAATGCAGAAAATGCAAATTAATTGCATTTCGTGAATGAAGGTAATCCAACCCGAACACTAGTTATATACCAGTGAGTTGGCAGCACACTTTGTCCTTTTCAATGGCAGCATCAGCAGCAGTAGCAGTAGTAGCTGTTCTGATGTAGCAGCGATGCCAGCTACGACGCGACGCCGAGCGCGCCGCGCCAGTGATGCAGCGTACCGTGGGAACAACTGCACCACAAGACAAGCTTTAAACATACTACGAGTATATAAGGAGAGATAGTTGAATCAGTTAAGGTAGGTAGGTAGAAAAATGTTGTATAGATGATGTGTACAACGACGAGAGGGCATGACGGAAGTAAGCCTTTTATCAGCTAGATTCGTTGGAATTTAATTGTGGGGGAAGTTTGATGAATAATTAAAATTTAAATGAATTTCCTTCATGGGGTATTTATTTTTGCTACAGGATGAATGGATCATATTATTTATTATTGTTTTTCCATAGATGAAAATTTAAAGAGCTGGAAAAATTAAAGCCAATTCAAGGTTAAATTAAATGTTTTTATTTTGTATTCATTAATGATTAATTTTGTGTTAAATTCATGCACTATTTATGTTTGTGTATAGAAGAAGTAGAATTATTTAGAACTTTCTCGAGATTTTCTTGGATCTAAGAACGAATTTGTTGATTTTTGGGAATGAATCAAAGCCATTAACTTGATCTTATGATTTAAGTTAAAAGCAAAAATGCTTCTAGGAAGTAATTAATGAAATTTCCCAAGAATTCACAGAATTAAAATGTTGTTTTCTTAATTCAAATACAGAAACCCAACGGGCCTTCAACGATAAGTAGTAATAGTTGAATAAAACTTTGAACCTTAGATAATATTGTACTAAGACTTCAAAAGAACTATAAATAGTTTGTATAGGTAAACAACTTGGAACCTTACTTAGATGGTACACTCTTTGTCAATATTTTTAGTTCCTTAGCTACCCATTTTCAATTTAAACTGTGAAAACAAATGAAAATAAAGTTCCTATTGGAATTTCCTGTAATCGAATGTAGTTAATTTAAAATGATAACAATGTCCCTAAATTATTAATCAATTATTTCTAGAAAAATGTCTATCTCAGCCATAGATCAAGAATCAGCATCGGATTGTCTGAAGGATAGGGCATCGTCTTAGGAAATGCGTTACATTTAGGGTTTCTTGGAAATAACATAATTAAATTTACCATATAGGATTGGGGACTCATTTTGTTAAATCGACTCTCCAAATTTTGCAAAAAAAGATGCTTCAATTTATTCAAGCAATAGTGGCAAAAGTTTTTCAATACTCTATAACTGATTCTAGCAACTGGATGTCATGTTCAAGACCAAGTCGAGTCCACTTTTCAAAGAATTGGGAATTCTTAGAAAGCAGATGTCTAACGATTATGTTAGGTAGCCGATGTTTGGTTGCTTGAGTAGAGTCCTTTCAGCATGTTCAACATTTTTGCTGATATACTAAATACATACTAAGCAGCCTAGCTTGTAAAACAATGCATTCCTATCAATTGAATCAAAAGCTGACTTGAAGTCAATGAAGAAAGTGTGTAACTTTTTTCCTTTCGTTAGAAATGATCTGGCTTTACACGTCAAAGAAAATATATTGTCCACCGTTGAGTATTTTGAAACCAGCTTGGTATTCGCTTAGCAGTAACGTAAGTCTGTCTAGAATTACACCTGTAAAGATTTTAATAACAGAGTTCATAAAAGATAAGCCACGATAGTTTGTTGGTTCGTTTACGTCACCTTTTTTGAAGATTGGGAAAATTATATTCTTTCGAAAGCTTTCCGGAAAATCATCCCTCATGAAGATGTAGTTGTATGCATCTGTTAATTTAATTAAGAAGCTTGTTGTTTTTACATCTGTTAAGGACAGTCGATACTTCTTGAATTGTGAATGCTTGATCCAGAATTTCGTTTTCGATACAAGGATAAGCAAACTGTATTTGGAAAGGTCTTTCCGACTTTCCTAGTAATCGTTGAAAATGATCTGCTAAAAGCGCGTATCGGCGATTACATTTTCATTTTGCGTTTAAAGAAGGTCTATGCACAGTGTTTTTGCTTTTTCAGTTGCTTGAGGCCCAGTCTCAGCAAGATAAAATTTATTTTCATTGACTCTATTTGACAGTTACTCCACTTGTCGCTCGAGTGAAGAACATCTGGCCTCAACCTTCTCTAATTGATTTTGAAGAAGTGTGTTGCTTTAGTAGCGAAGTCTTTAAGTTTTTCATCCAGAATTGCAGACATATAAAGGTCGAACAGATCTGGAATTTTCATTTCTCCTACGATCATACCGGATTTTTCAGCAATTTGTTTTGGTAGCGGAAAAACCTCTGTAGGATAAACTTCTTTTATTTGAGCAAGTTTGCATTGTGTCGAAGACGGTTTTATTGTTTAAAGTTGCGTTTGGTGTTCGATCTAGCGGCAATTTAATACGGCTTTATATGTTAGAACTTAAGGCTAATACAACATTTATTCTTAGATTAATAGATTTACAATGCTTTAAGCAATTTCCAAAAAAAAAGCTAAAAATGTTTTACTATTAAAATCATCGCTTACAGCATATACCAAAAATTAATACTTGTTGTAAACTAAAATCAATTGGTTGAGGGGACTGTTTTTACTATAGTTCGATCTGCTTGATGTAGGACGTAAAGGAACTTGTCTACTAATACTTGAACGACTATAAATAAAGTTTAATTGTTCTAAAATTGATGGTGATATTACTGGCCCATTGATTAATTTTATAATGAAGCATAGCTGAATGTACTCTCTGTGTTAAGAAAGTGATGGAAGATTTATGAGCATAAGCCTATGATCGAAGGATGAAAGTTCGACCCCATTGGACCATTAGAAGAAACTGAGGCAGAAGCGCATGAATCTTCTTTGTACTCCTTCTATTCTGTTTATATAGACTGAATAAAAGGGAGCCAACGTTAACGTACAAAATAAACAGTAAAGGTCCGAAGTGGCTACCTTGTGATACGCCAGAGTTGCTATAAAAATATGATGACTGCTCATTCCTAAAAACTACGCTGTATGATTTATTATATAAGTACGACGAAACCCAACTAACAAATTTATCGTTACAGCCTTGGAATTTAAGCTTGGAAGTAAACGTTGTATGACACAATTTATCAAAGACCTTACTGAAGTCTATGAAGACCCAGTCAACTTGCTTTCGTTTTTCAAACGAATCTAAACAAATGAAAGAGGTTAGTAACTGTTGACTTATTTTGAACAACACCATGTTGACTGTCACAAATTATAGACTTACAATTAAACGATATAACTTTATAAATAATGGGCTCAAATAACTTAGGGATGACGGAGAGTTTTGCAATGGGACGATAATTTTTTATCTCATTTTTACTACCCTTTTTATGAATCGGTGTTATGAACGAAGTTTTCCAAATTTCAGGAAAAATTGAAGATTTAAAGGATTCATTAAAAAGAATATAAAGAGGATAGGATAAATAGGTTGGGCATTTTTTCAAAATATAAGAAGGTACACCATCTGGACCAAGGCTATTAGAAACGTCAAGTTGAGAAGGTTTGCGAACGATTTCATCTTCAGAGATCCACATATTTAAAAAATTTTCAGAGTCATTGCTAAGTTCGTTGTTGAAAGACATGCAGTTTGGATTACCGTCAGTATTTTTCTTACTATTAACATAGCTCCAAAAGTTTTTTGGGTTGTTTTTTATATCGGTTTCAGTATTAAATACTATAAAGTCATTATAAAGAATACCTGAATAACCAATAAATATATTTCTTAGCTCATTGTAAGTTACCAAGCCATTATCAGCTTTTGTTTTATTATATTTAATCCAGGCCTTGTTTCTTTTATGTTTTGAGTTTTTTAAGCAAGAGTCAAACCATGGAGGAGATTTAGAAATGTTGCGCGGTTTTTGCAATGGTGGGGTCTCATAAAAAAAGTTAAAGAGAACACAGTAGAATTTATAGCACATAGTATTAATGTCACAGTTCTCAAAGAAATGATTCCAGTTAACATTCCATAAGAGGGTAAAAAACGTATTAAGTCTGGATTATTTAAAGTTAAATTCAAGATTTTCTTTGGAGCAATTGAGAACGTTACATACATTTAAATTCAAAGATAGGTCTAATGCTGGGTGATATCGGTCTTCTTCGACAAGTAGAGTATTGGCTGAATTTACAGCAATATCAGCATTGAGTGCGTCCAAGAAGAATATAAGGTCCAATATTTTGTTGAAGTTGTTGGCAATCCCATTAAATTGGTTTAGTCCACATGAGGAAATTGTCAAGAATTCATTTGTAGAGTACATGTTAATAGCAGATAAATAGTTATCATGCTGTCTGTTTAGTCCAGATCAAGTTTGGAAGATTGAAATCTCCTAAGACTAGTAGCTCATCTTGTGGCTTAATTTGATCGTTTATTTTGTCTATGCAATTAATTAAGTTTTCATAAACGTTGTTAGGAGAGTTTGGAGGTAGATATGTGGCGATAATGTATAGCAGTTCTGTCAGCAGTCCATCAGATTGATAAAAGTCATCAACCAAAGTGCATATCAAGCACTTTTGTACGGCAAGCAAAAGTCCACCTTCTACAGTGCACTTGATAATTCGAATCGAAGAGTTTCGTATCGAAGAATGTATTTTTTAGCCAAGTTTCAGTCAAAATGATTATGTCGTGTGGTAGAATGGTTATATTTTTGTAGACCTTATTGATCTTTGTCCGTAGCCCGTTGACATTTTGATAATAGATTATAATTTTTTGAAGTTGCTTCTTTGATGATATGGCATTGCCTGGATATTGCAAAAATGGTTAGAAGATGATCTTCTTGTGCTGATTCGCTTATTTTCAAATTCGAAGACTATTATATCACTAGGCCACATAGAAACGGAGTTGAGAAGTCCAAAGATAGAGTCGGACATTCTTAGTTTGAAAGATGCATATTTCGAATAATTGCGGTGGTTCAATTTCTCTACTTTCATGGTTGTCGAGAAACTAAACTTTTTTGAATGTAATTCTCAATGTCAATTGCATTAGTTAAAGGGTCAAGTTTTGATATGAATAAAGTTCGGTGACCTTCAACTACTTTTAAACCACTAGATATAGGAGTTATGTATCGAAATCCCTGTGCATTTGTGTCAATCGTAGGAATTAATGGCGCTGGTAACGATAGCACAGGCCCTATAGATGGCGTAGTCAAAGGAAGAGGAGGGCACGATAATGGTTATGCTGTAGGAGCGTCTGTTAAAGGAGATTCAGTCGGATATTTATTTTAATTTAGAACGGAAATTTATATAGATTCTCTGTGAAACTTAATTGGCTCATCATCCAATGGTTCAACTTTGCATCGAAAATGTTGGCAAGACTTAAAAAAGACGTCTTTACTCAATCACCTGTACTCACTTTTTATCTTCTTTGTATAATATTATTCTGAAAGTAAAGTTTGAGAGGTAAAACATATTTTATATTTAGGTTTTTTTGATGATATGTATATTTGGAGTTAAGCAATTTATTTCCTTTAAAACAAAGTCAATATCTCTGCTGATTCTTCAGATATGGCCAATGAAAAATTGTGTCCCCACAGTACAAAAGTATGAAAAGAAATATGATGAATGACGTTTTTGACATGAAGAACAAATTTCAAAATAAAAAATACTACTAAATTGGTTACACGTTTCAAAATCCTCGTGAAATACAGCTCAATATTCAATTATTGATTTGTGCACACTTTTTAAAGTTCTTGACAATTTGACTCAATACAAACAAAATATCTGATAGCAATTTTTTAGGGCACCAGTGAAAATTAGTGTGATCTCGTATCTGCGGCCTTATTTTGCATCTTTTATTAAATTATGAAGGTACAAAAACTGAAAAACTTTAACATTTCGGATTTTAAACTGAAAGTCAAAGACCAACCACTGATGCTTTTCTGTTTGTATAAAATGTTGAAGTTTTAGTTTTCATCAATTTTGTAGTTTGTGTTCGTGTTTATAGTTTTCTATCTTTCAAACTACACTACTCAAAAACTTACAAGCTAAATGCAAATTTAATTTTAATTCTCTGCACTTAAAATTATATTTTCTCAAAAACTAAACGCAATTCACTCTTCCGAAAACCCTCAAGCACCTCCTAAAGGGCATAATGAATATGAATTTTGTGGAACTGGCACACACATCTTATATGGTGCTAGATTAGACACGATGCACCCACATATGATTTTATTTGACAGAGAGGATGTACTTGAGTATAAACGAAGAAGATGTAGATGTACAAAGACCTTCCACCATATAAAATAAACGAATATATACTCGTTTATAGATGCTTCAGGCTTCACGTTTAGAAACCAAGCATTTATAAACGCGAAAAGTGCACTCCTTTCAGCTTGAACCTATCTTATGTATACACACCCAGCCAGACCCTAAATTGAAGAGAGGGAAACTACTACTAGCATTTGAAGCAAGCAGCATATAAAATCATAGTTTATATATGAGTTCTTACGGATTTATGGAACGTTAAGTACGTATGAAATAGTTTTCATTTAATTATAGAGCTTATGTGTAAGGGTTGTCGGTCGTTGATGAGAGTAGGTTTACGGGTGTGTTTTTATGCGGTGGAAGAAAGTGAAAAAGTTCACGGAAATTATAAGGTTAGGGATGATTTCTATAATAATAAGTTTGCTTAGACAAAATAAAGCCTTATTAAATTGTATTTAAGGGAAACATACACGTCTACGTACATTAAGATCTAGAAGAAAGAAACAAGCTTCTTAAAGTTCTTCAATGGAAAAAGATTAAATGTGAGTATTTTAAAGTAGATAACTAATGGAATAATTCAGTTCACTCATGAGCTACGGGATCAATAAGATACTAAAAAAATTACTTATAACCAAGTAGTTTGGCACCCGTATTTGCGATTTAGGTTTTAGGAACACAGTTCATCGAATCTCAATAAATTATTTTTTTATTCAGCTTAATACAAGCTATAACTTAGCATAACTTAAGTTCTTGTTATCAGTTTTCAACATTAATTCATGTTGGCCTTAAGCTTAAAGACTTAAAATTAAAAGAGACGAGAAATTTGGACTCAAAAACGGAACAAGTAAAGGGTATCTTTCACATGGGATTTGGAAATATTAAAGTCAAAGACTAGCATAGCAGCGTTGCAGTGAAAAAGAATTCTGGACTTAGCTTCAAAGTGCCCGTAATCAGTGAGGTGATGAGGGATATAGAAAAGATAGACAGATCACAGATTTCGAGGGTTGGTGTTAAGATGAATATCACTCAGGAGTGCCGAGGAATCTATATTGCCCATTAACAATTAGTGAGCAAATAATATATCAGCGTTTTTGCGTCTAATATATAAGGGCTGCAATCCTATCAGTTTTAGTAGATCAGTATAAGGAAGCAAGTTGGATGTATCATCTCAGGGGAGGCCACGTAAGGCAAATCGAAACATCTTTGAAGATTTTCAATTCTGAGTTAATGGTTTTCATAAAAAGGAGAACATACTTGGCAAGCATATTCAAGATGAGATGATGATAAAATGTAAAGCGCTTTAGTAGCGAAGAGAGGGGGCACTTCTTTTTATCCATACGGCAAAGGAGGAATTCCCGAGATGGAATCAACGGTGGCGTCTACAGTTTCAGTAAGGTTGAACTGCTTACTACTACCCCCAGGATGGGGGTTGTGTCATTGGGGTGACTTCCTGGCCACGTAAATACCTCATTATTGCGAAGCACCAACAAGCCTCGGATACGGACGGATTCACTGTTGACAATCCACGCAAACGAAATAAGAACAACGAACTTCGGATATGTACGTGGAATGTTAGGTTCTTACCAGACCACGTGCAGCCGAACAATTAGCGGAAGCTCTAAAATGCTGCAAAGCAGATATTGCAGCCATCTAAGAAGTGCAATGGGATGGACCGGGCAAACGCAAACTAAAAGACTGCGATATCTACTACGGCGACTGCTACCGAGAACAAAGACAGCGTCTATTTGGGTGTGGATTTGTTGTTGGAACCAGGCTCAGGAAAAAAAGTCTTGAGTTTCAACAGTGTGATCGAGCGCATCACGACAATCCGCATCAAGGCTAAATTCGCCAATATAAACCTAATATGCGCGCATGCCCCAACAGAGGAGAAATATGAAGACACCAAAGACATATTTTTCGAGATCTTGGACAAGACATATGAGCAGTGCCTTGTCTTTGACATTAAAATTGACTTAGGAGATTTTAATGCCAAGCTAGGAAGAGAAGACATATTTGGTGGCATAATCGGGAGGTACAGCCTGCACGACACTACCTCCGACAACGCATTCAGGCTGGTCGATTTCGCTGCGGGGCGAGACGTTCTGGTAGCTAGTACGCAGTTCACGCATCTTAATATCCACAAGAGGACATGGAAATCTCATGATCAATCAACCGTCAACCAGATTGACCACATTGCGATCGACGCACGACACTTCTCCAGTATCCAGGATATCCGAACATTCCGAGAGGCCAACATTGACTCGGACCACTAACTCGTTGTAGCCAAGGTAGGGCTAAGGATATCCCGACTCAAGCCAAAACAAGGAAGTACTGTGAGAAGAACAAAGCTGCTGGAGCTGACGGCATCGCTGCCGAACTATTCAAAGCAGCAGGCGATGACTTGGTACGGAGCATGCACCAACTCATCTGCAAAATATGGTCGGAAGAAAGCATGCCCGAAGAGTGGAATATCAGCATAGTGTGCCTGATACATAAGAAAGGAGACCCTCTAAACTGCGCCAAATACAGAGGCATCAGTCTCCTTAACATTGCGTATAAGATCCTCTCTGCCGTATTATGTGAACGTCTGAAGCCATTCGTCAACAACCTGATTGGTCCTTATTAGTGTGGCTTCAGACCAGGAAAGTCCACTATCGACCTTAAAAATGTGCTTATCATCCGCAAACATTAGGATGTCTGAGTTTTTAGGGGCCAAGGTGACTACCTTGTGGGACTCCAGAAGTTGCATGTATAGCACTGGAGACTGAGTTACGGAAGAGGACTCTATTAGTTCTATTCGCAAGATAGGAGCTTATCCAGTTTATAAATATAGATGGAAAGCCTGGGTTTCTTAGTTTGAGATAAATTATCTTATGGGATATTTTATCAAAGGCTTTGCTGTAATCAGTGTATACAACTTCAACTTTATTGACATTCTCGAGGGCTGACAAAAGTTTGGATATAAATTCAATTAAGTTAATCGCAGTGGATCTACCTTTAAGAAAACCATGTTGAGCAGGGGAGAATAAAGGCTTGCAATGGAAATAAACGGAATCGTAAACTAAGCTATCAAAAAGTTTTGAAATGCATGAAAGTTTAGCAATAAGTCTATATTTGTTTATTTCAGTTTTATTGCCTTGTTTATGAATCGGAAATATAAATTAATTTTTCCATATATAAGAAAACACACCTTGGAAAAGAAGAGAGAGTTCAAAGAGTGCAGTTAGAGGCTTTGGCAGAGAATGCAAACATTTTTTCAGAACTACTGATGGGACGCCATCAGGACTAGGGCAAAAGTT
This sequence comes from Eupeodes corollae, assembly GCF_945859685.1. Lineage (NCBI taxonomy): Eukaryota > Metazoa > Arthropoda > Insecta > Diptera > Syrphidae > Eupeodes > Eupeodes corollae. The sequence goes on along the minus strand of NC_079148.1, from coordinate 156,844,849 downwards.
TTCTTTGAGGCTTACGATTTTGGCAAGTACCATTTCTTCAGATATTGTAAAAGATGAAAGAGAGGTTTGAGTGCAACCATCTAAATAACTAAAGTAGTGTGAATCAGGATCATGCAGATGTTCATCATACGATTTGCTAAAATATTTAGCAAATGGATTTGATATGGTTGTTGGATAAGAGGAGATTATGTTGGAAACTCATTTTGAAACTTAATTACTGTTTTATTTTAAACTAGAACCTATTTATTGTTTTGTATTCACAAAAAATATTGTATCTAATAAAATGTTCATTCTGTTGTCTTAACTTGGCTTACAAACAAGTTTGCTAATTCAATAGCTTTTAGTTTAAAAAAATGACTTTCCAAAAGAACGCGGTCCTCGAAAAATGTATTTTTATTTATTTCGATAGAATTCTTTTCAATAACAGAAATCAAGCTTTTTGAACACCTTTTTATCATCTTTTCAAATAACTTCTACGTATAGATATCACAATATGTTTTAGATCGAATTTCAAAAGCCGACAAGTTTAAAAAACGGAATCAACAAAAATGACCAACATTTTGAATAAAAGTGTTTTTCATCAGCTTTAAAAATTCAACTTCAAATATTTTTAACAACGATAAAATAAGTTGTGTGCTAAAAGTAAACTTATGTTCGATACGGCTTGTTGAAAACGCACTTAGTTTAATTATATTTAAAAACAAAATTTAAAATATTAATGTTTAAATTTAACAATAAAATGATTCATCTTTAAGAACTCTTCAATTTTGTAAGTCTTTCAAATTCAAGTAAATCAACAAGACAATAAGTAATACTTTTTCATGGATGTCAATGTCAAAACCCTATAACCCAAGATATGTGTACTTTATATTAAAATCTCTCTTCCTCTTCTGTCTACCTTAAATATCTTTTCAATTTTGATTACAATTTAAACTTTTCTGTTTACCTTGTATAGAGACACAAATCCTACATAACATCCATATAGCACTAACTTCTTCCATACCGACAGCACAGAAGAAAACAAAATGTGTTTTTGATAAAATCTTTCAGACTTAATCATGAATATCATTATGGCATTTCTCGAGAAGCTAAATGCTCATTGCTCAGTCAGCATTGGTTTTGCATTAAGACTTCATCCCAACATCTTCCCTCATCATATCGATTAAATCTCTCTTCTGAAAAAGGCTCGAATAAGAACATAATAATAATTGATAATGGAGGTCTTCTGCAAGTGATATTGAAAAGACGAACAACAAATGAAATAATTTGAGTAGGGTCGTTTTCTCCAACTCAACTCGCATTGTGGTGTCATGTTAAGGATATTTAGGATAAAGGCAGGAATTTCGGATCCGGTTGTATAGGCCATTTTTCTTTCTCCATCAATGTCTGCTTAACAATTTTACCAATATTAAATTCAATGTTTGTTTATGGATATTTTGAGGAATTTTGAAATGAAATGGACTGAACTGGGGGTTTTGGGTCACTAGAGTGGGATAATATGTAATCAGTGATTGAGCCTTAATTGAAGGGATATGGCCTAGCTATAGAATAGACCGACCGGGGTATTATAGGTCTGCATTTGAAATTGATGTAATAATTCAATGAAATACGAGCAACAATAAAATGAAGATGGTTTGTCCTGGTGTAAATAGTTGATGTGAATCGATTATTTTGTTAAATAGATTGAGTTCTAGACATACTCCCTAGAAATTTCGGATAGTTATTTAGGTACTGCTTTCTATACAAGATTTATTACTTACATGGTTCGATTTTGTTCGGTATATATAGTGTGTAATTTATAGGATAACAAATTCCTTTACGAGTTCTGGATAGAAAATAATCAGGACCTGCCTTTTGTAAGATGTTTATGTTAAAGGTAAGGGTAAATTAATACCAATAGTTGTTAACTATAATAGCCCAAAATTTGTGAACTTTGGAAAGTTGTTAAAATTGTTGGGTCCTTTTCTTTTGAAACCGTCATTAAAAACATTGCAAATAATACTGCTTTAATTTAAAATTGTATTTTACAAACAAAACAAAGGATTAAATTTCTTAAATTAATTATGGAGTCACTCCTTTCTAGTATGTAAGGGTTTTTAAATATACCTTTTTTAAATCAAAAATGACATAACTAGAACCTATTTATTGCATTTTAAGACTAATCTTTATATTCTTTATTATATCACTTAATTTATTTAAATTGTCATTAGAAATGAGATGACTAACTTATGAAACTCTATTTGAGGTGCTTAGTTTCATCAATTATTTTTTCCGGTTTTGAGAATTTTTAGTAAAAGGAAAAAACTAGGAGTTGGTAAAATTGATGTTAGCTTTTCGTTCCAATGATAAACTTTACATTTTAATTATCTTTACTGATTCCCTATGGTTTAAAATCTGAAAAGCAGACTTTTCCATACGAATTGACACGTCTGTTTAGGTTGACCATGACCCACATATCAATCGAAGTTAAAATTGGAACATTGCTAATCAAACCAATTTATGTTTTCCGCACCACACCTATTAAGAACATACTTGCTGAGGCTTGACTACCAACTATAGAAGAGAGATATTTTGAAAATATTGCTAAGCTAAATGAAAAATTAATTTTTGAAACTGGGTCAGTGGTATATAGTGATATTGCCAAAGCAATTTCTCACAAATGTCATAAAAGGCTCCCATCATACATCATATCCTGGAGTCACAAAAGAAACTACAACTATCTCTAACCAGAAACATTAAATTCACACCAACTCAACAACCATGGTCACTTCCGCAGGAAATAATAAACCTCGATCTGCAAGAACTACCTGAAACCAAAACGTGCAAAACCACCTATAGAGCCTGTTTCTTAAAGATATTTAATGATATGTCTGATAAAGGCTAATATTTTATATACACAGACGGATCAAAAACAGACTCGAATACTGCTTTTGCAGTTATAGCCCAAGATGGTTTAACTGTCACAAAAGGCATTTTACCAAACATGGCTATTTACACAACTGAAGAGCTAGCTATCTTCGAGGCTTCAAAGGTATGTATACAAAAAAAGGAAAATGGGCAATCTGCTCCGACATCTTGTCAGTGCTAAAAGCCGTTAGGAACTCAAGAAACAATACAGACACAATAGCCAAAATTCGGGACATCATATCCACAGCAAAAACTAAAATTAAACTTATTTGGACCCCAGGTCACACAAGAATTATCGAAATTAAAAACGCTGATGCTGCTGCTACACAGCACTCAAAGCTCCGACGTACCATTACAATACCTTTCCCACCTTGACCTAAAAAACTACATTGTTAAAATAATAAACTATCTTTGCTTGACTGGAAATTACAAACACCACTACAGCTCTATCAACCCGAATAAGATTCAACCAAAATATCCACTTGACATACCAAACTCTGGACAAATAAATCCGTAACAAAATCTGGAGCTACACATTATTGAACGAAAACAAAGGTGTATGGTGGCTTGGACTACTAGAAGAACTTGAAGTATTGAAATACTTCAAATACCTTGTTTCAATAGTAGCAGCTAAGAACACAATTGAATACAAATACGCAGGTGGCCGTTCGAAACCTTTTAAATCCAGAAATCTTACCATAACTTCCAAGCGGCTGCTGTACAGGACGATGGTTCTGCCAGTAAACACATAAGGATCCGAGACTTCGAATTGATTAGTAAAAAACTTTCTGACCTCCTAGTTGCGTTTGAAAATAAAGTCCTATTGATTATTTTGAGTCCCTTATCTAAGAAATTTGTTTAAAAGCAGATATTTGTAATTCAAACATTTCTTGAAAATAAATAAGATGCTCATAACACTTACAACTTTCACTCAAGATTAGATAAGTTATTCTCAGAAAATAATTCTAATGTTTAAGTATAAAAAAAGTGCTTATAGATGAGATAAAACCTAATTACCTAATTAATTAAATTATCTGTTTAAGTTGCAAGGATTCGATTAAGTCTTATGCAGCATCCTCCTCGTGTGTTTGTTGTGTCAACCATCAATTGAACCAAAACAAAAATGTATTCCTTTATACGTATACCTAATAAGATGAAACAAAACGGATTTGAGAAACTCAATTGAGAATGCAAATTTGCTTTGCTGAAATTAAAAGCAAACATCAACATTTCACTTTAGATCATCAAACGCAAAGCTGTTTTCATAGTTTCAAACATCACGAGCAAAATTCTCACAACCTTCGTCGTCGCTTGTCATCATCATACCACCATCGTCATCTCTCTATCAAACAAACGACAATAACGTTTACCGACTCCAACATCCATATCCACATCAAAATCAGCGACTCATACCTTATATCTGTCTCTTTTCACCACGAAAATGATGATCCTGCTATGCTAAGTTAAATCCTTCTTCAAATGTGCGATGAAGTCGACATAAAAATGTCATTCAGCAGCGTATGTAGAGAGTCCTGTAGGTGCAGTTCATACTGGTATAGTGATGCATACTTTCTACAAGCTTCAAACTGGATGCTCTGCTGCATCCTGAATCCTTCATCCTGAGACTGAGAAGATGAATGTGGCGCAACCTCTGCAAAGCAAAGGCAAAAGCAAAAGCAAACGGTAAACTGCACGAGTTCATCGTCATTATGCGAAACGTGCCTTGAATCATAATAGCAATTCAATCGCCTGGCCCGTTGGGCGCTCGTTGTTGCTTCGAGGGACTTTAGGTCTACAGTCTACACCTTCTTCGCATCACATGCATGTCGATGATGTCGAAGGAGCTTAAGAGAATCACTTGCAAGAGAGAGGTGCTTCTGCAACTTCCACTTACAAACACTTCTTCCACACTTTTCCATGTGGCTAAAGGTACCGGTGAAAAGTGATTGGACAAATATTGTTTTAGTTTGCAGTTTCCAAGTTGACGGGTTAGTATAACTTTTCTATGTTATATGTAGATTGGGTAACACGTTCCTAATACTAATGGAGCCTGGATGGACGCCAACTCCAACTCCAACACCATTACAAACGACGACGTCGAACTAGAATTATGGTACACTGCACAGCACAGACAACTACGGTAGTGTGGTAATGTAATAGAGATAAGATTAAGGTATTATGTGAGTTCGCCTGAAGGGCAAGAAGGATTTATATACATACGTTTTCTGAATTGAGCGGGTTGCGTGTGGTAGGGTTTCTTGATGGATGAGGTTTGCCTGAGCAAACTTATTTTAAATTTTCCCTTAAAACTGATACTCAATCCTGTATACCTTTATCAGCTAGCGTGATAGTCCAATGCGCTATCAAAATCTCAACACCACTCATCGGTTCTTTTTTTAATTGGAAAATGATTTTTTGGGTCTTTCCAGTTTTGAACATAACTATATAGAAATTCAAACTGAAACATTTGGTAGGATTAAGAATTAAATGCTTACGATTCTCTTCATTTAATTGTATTCTTCAAACTAACCGATGTGAACTTAGGTTGATTGTAAAGTGTTTCTTTTTTTCAAATTTACATTGTTCTGTCTTTTTCTTCAGATATAGTTTTCGTTTCAAATCTGCTTTCTTCTGCCTTTTTCTTGGCTTAAGTGGAGTTGCCCAGGGTGGCCACATAGGTCCTTTTCTTTTTATTCATGACATAATTGTATTCTTCTAGAGATGGATATTTTGAAACCTACAAGTTGAGTTTAAAGTATATGTTTAAAATATTTTTATTTTTACAATTGGAGTTCCCCAAGGTAGCCACAAAGGTCCTTTTCTTTTTAAAGAACTGATTAAGAAATATTAAAACTTGAAACCTTACTCTGGCATTATTGTTCTAACTTAATTCAACTAGACTACACCTCAATATTGGCTCAGTCTTAAAGGTGTTTAAATTTTCTTAAAAACAAAATATTACTGAGGAATTACCAGTCACGCAATATATCATAAAAGTTCGTTAAAACTGTATTCCGTTTATGAATTCTACATACAAAGTGTACTCTCTTGTTGGACTCTTTTCACCATCTTATTGTAAACTTTTAACTTTCTAACTGATATAGATTATAAAATACACAAGTTTGATGAACTTTTGTGAACCGATATGTGACCCGATTACTCCACATCAACAACATAAATGGAGTTAATATCATATGAGATTTTGCTCAAAAACTGCATTCTTCCATAATTCAAAACTTTGCAAAATAGATTATTCAGATACATAAAATTAAATAGCTGAAAAAATGTACCCTCAATTTTGCCCTTTCTATTTTATATTTCAAAAACAAAACCAGGTCAAATGCTTAAATTGCACCTCATTTGACACCATTCCCCCGGGGGAATTCTTAATCATCTGCTGTATCAAAATTGCTGCGCTTAGGACACCAAAAACGACACACAAAAATGAAGTTCTGTTCGATATAAATTACAAAACTTGCCATCCTGTCACCGACACCATCACCATCACCATCACCATCGCCATATCGCCATCACACCATCATATAAAAGGATAAAACACACATTAAAACACAATTTGACGCAGTGTTATCGTCTTCCTTGCCACTCCATCTCTTTGTTTTCGAACAAAGCCATCTGGTTGGGCTGCAACCCTGCAACATGCTGTTGCATATTATATTCCCAGCTAGAAATGAACTTTTTTCTAAAAACACAAAAACAAAACACCAACTAAAAATAGAACGAAAAATTATTCGTTTTTGTTTTTAAAACTAACGACCATAACCTTTTTATAGTGTCCTGTCTAATGTCTAGAAAGTGTATTAAATCAAATGTGCAAGCACGGAGACGGAAAATAAATGTTAGTTTTTTTTGTTTTTTTCCTCGTTCATATCAAGCATCACTGACGTGAAAGCTCACACCATTTAAATGCTATTTTTTGAAAAACCTTATACGACTATCTCTTGTGCGGGTTCTTATTGTTTAGAGTTGAACAACAACGAACAAATGAACAACAATGCAAGTTGAAATCCAAATACCCCACTTGGCAGTTTTCCAACTCGCGGTTACAGTATTGTTACTGTAGGAACCTACATTTACAGAGTGCTTTCTAGATATAGTCTGCTGGATGTAACTGCTGCTGAAGCTGAGGGTTCACGACTGCAAGGGCGAAAACATCTTCAAGATAATGAAAGGCAACAGCTCTTTTTCGCTTTGGATTGGAAGAAACAAACAGCAAAAGAAAGAAACGTCCTCCTTGGTCCTTGCAATTGTGACTGCGACAACAACAACAAAAACAACAATAACAATAATAACAAAACTAAAGCTAATGTACTCACTTCATTTTTATAATTTAGGTTTGCCAGTTGGCAGTGCATAGAGAATCTTGTTGTCTTTGCTCTGGCTCTTGCTCTTGTTCTAGCTCTGGCTCCTCGGCCAGACTCAATGTGTGAGCCTCTTTATTTCAATTATATTTTTAATGGAGTTGTAATTAGAAAGTAGCTTTTTGTGCCATCTAGAAGGCTTATTTGCTGCCGTTCTTGAAAAGGAAATTTTCTTTATGGCGATGCATGGCGCGTGCAAAATGCAGTCTCGTCTTTTATTTTATTGTTATTTTTGGGCGAGCAGAAAGTTATTATTTATTATGATTGCACCATTAGTTGGGACGTTGGGAGAGTGTGGGCTTTTGCAGTTTATTTCGGCAGGAAAAAAAATGCATGAGAGCAAAATGTGTTTTAATTTAAGTATGATATAAATTAAATTTCAGTGCGTACTTATTTAATAGCCTGCACATTGTTGTTTGTGTACCTGGGTAAATCGTATTGATGCTGAAAATAAAAGCCAATCATTAGATGTGCCTGCATCCTCTGCTGGCGCTCGAATATTCGAGTACGCTTCTTTTTTATTATTGCAAACGTAAGATAAGGTTAGGTTAAAATGGCTGTCCTTGTTGGAATAGGACACACTTAGGCCAGTTTATTGGCTCATTGTGATACCACATAAATCTTGAGGCTTCATCCTTAGCTCAACGAAACTAGTTTGAGTTACGAAACGTGAAAGGCTGATTATTCTGATATGATTTAGATTATTGAGATCGTTATAGAAGAATACTCCTTGCTATCTTGAGCTAGAACAGTGCATGTACATAGAAGGTGAAGAACTGTTACTTCCTCTTCCTCGTCTTAACAGCTTCTACAAAAGTCGTTTAAGAATACACTTAGCCGCGTGGTGTGCTTTCCTATTAGACAGTGTGCGGTTATTGAAAGTATTATAGAGCTTATATGCGATCTTCTTAGAGTTAGCAAGCACCTTGAACGCTTTAAATCTAGTGTTGGCCAAATGTTATTTGTGACCTGGCTCGTGGTGATGTTGTTTCACCTGCTGTTTGCCTTCTTCACAGCGTGCTGCATTAGCAATAGTTTACAAGTAGTGATTTGTATGCCAGCATTTGCCAAACGTGGTAGAATGGTTTGAACTGTACCGATCCTGGCGAGTTCATCTGCCTTACAATTACCTAGAATGTAGCTATTTGTTTGCTAAATATATTAAGAGGTGTTAGGTAAAGTAAGGTGTCCAGTACCGCAGATGAGATCGTGCGAAGTGATCCGCTTATACATGGGCAAGCTGAACGTTGGACTTTATTTAATTTGTAGCTGTTTTCTCTAAACCAGTCCACCATACTGCCACGTTTCGGTCTATTTACCGATGTGTATAGCCAATGCTTGATTCTGGGTTGTAAGCATAATTTATTGCCAATAGATTTTTTGCAAGAAAAAAGAGCTACAGTTGTTTTTTTGACTCTTTACTTACTTAGCAGGTACTTAGCCTTGAGAAATTTAATAGGATTCCTTTAATATGGGGAAGGTATACAAACTGAATTTTGTATTTCCTCGAAAATAAGACTAAATCGGTTTTGTGTGGGTTAACACTCAGTCCACAGATCAGCCCAAGACATAAGTCTGTCATGGCATTTTGTAAGAGTTCTTTTAAGGTGTTAAGATGCTTTGCTGAAACCGCTATAGCAACGTCGTATGCATAGGCGATCACTCTGAAACCCTCGGCATCCAGAATAGTTAGGATTGTATTCACCACTAGTTTCAGAGGAGAGGGGATAGAACACCACCTTGCGGTGTCCCTCTTCTAACGAATCGTCTGCCCAGTTTTGAGTTAATTATTCTACTAGTCATTATTAAATGAATTAACTCTCCAAGCGAACTCTCTACGTTTAGAGATGTTAGTGCAGATGTGATTGCAGATGTGTCCACGTTGTTAAAAGCATTACATTACATTACACACCACTCAGCACATAAATGTACAGAGTATAGAACACGGCACCTTAAGCGACTAGACTATGTAAGGTGATAACAACACAAAACATTAATACAAGACATGAATGACAGAAGAGAAAGAACCACAGACAGAAAGAACACATGACAGCAGTATCCGGTCATCGATGGGAACCGAAGCTTTATCAGTGACTAGGCCATTGCCGCCATGGTAAATGCATCTTCGATATCAACAACAATAATGAACTCTCTATGATGAAGAAAATATTCGATGGTGCGCTCTAAGGTGTGTAACGTCGTTTTTACCGATTTACCTTTAAAGTAAGCATTTTGAGATGAAGACAGAAGTCTTGTATCAATACTTGCCCTTAAATGGATATCAATCAATCTTTCCAAGGTCTTAAGAAGGAATGATGATACACAGTCAATCTTTAGGATTGACTTGGAAGCATTTACCTGCTTTAGGTATAAAAACAACTTTGAATTCTCTCCAAGCCCAAGGAACATTAACCATATAAAGACAGGTGATAAAAATGGCCTCTAGGTTTGGTGCAATAATGTCTTAAGCTTTTTGTAGCTGATATTCTCATTCTGGTTCTGCAGATTTGAATGGTTTGAAGCTGTTGAGAGCCCATTGTAGCTTGTCCTTTGTGATCAGACCTTGTGGATATGTTGTTTTGAAACTTGAACGAATTTGATTTTTGCAAGTTTCGGTTCGGAACTACCAGAAAGTTAGTATTCAGTAGTAAGTTAAGCAATTCATTACTTGAATTTGTTCAGGAGCCGTCTGCATTTTTCAATTGATATAAATTGGTTTTCAACTAAAGATGTTGGAAACAAACACAAATATTAAAATTATACTTATTTTATCATATGAAAATATTGTTGCTAACTTTTAGTTAAGTTTTAAGAAATATTATTCTTATTGCACTACTTACAGTTAAAATTCGAGTTCAAAAACTTGGGAATAAAGGAAGACACTTACTTCAAAATTTGTTTTTGTAACATTTAAAGACAATGCTCGTGTTTTTTGGCATTCTATAAATATTATAGTAAAAAATATAAAAAAATAAAATATAAAATATATAAAAATCGAGCTTGAAGCTCGCCTCAATTCTTTATATACCTGAATCGAGTTGAAATGAGCTTAATTTGACTCGATTCCGGTAGGGGATTGGAATCCAGTCAAAATTTGTGAAGAAAAACCTGTGTGGAGGAGTTGGTTTTACAAATAATGCATTATGGTGTTCATTTTTTGTGCATGTTTTTGTTCAAAAAATATAGTTTTAAACAAAATTGCACATGGTTAGCATATTTTTATATGGTGTTGAACTATTCAGTTCTTCATTGCTTAACACGAATCAAACAATCTCACTAGCATTTCATAAGAATCATCGAAACACCATTTGCATTTTAGAAAATGCTGTCAAATTTAATCATTTTACAGTCTTCTTGTGCGGGGGAAACACCAAAAAGATTTTTTTAATCCTAATTGAGATAAACCTTTGGTGGAAACATAGCGAACCTAAATTATCTTTTCTATTATGTTTTCTCTTGAAATAAGCCTAGTTAGTCCATTATTATTAACAAAACTAAATAATATCAACAGTAACAGATTGATTTTAGTAGTAGTATTTTTTATTTTGCATAAATCAGTATAATAGGTGTTGTAACCGCACATTTTACAATACAGTGATTTGATAAATATATCTTACATCTGAAATATTATTTTATAGTTTAAACAAAAAATATTAGGGCAACGAAATACTTGAAGGAAAAGCAAAGAAAAACCTTCAATTTAAATTATAAAAAAAAAAAAAATGACTAGAATTTGATTCAGTTGTGTTTAACAAACATTTTTAAATAGAATTGAATTCTTGGATAATGGAGTATAATATAAATAATAAATAAATTAACAAATCAATATAATTAACACAAAAGTGAATAAACAAATATATAAATAAATAAAAACAATTAATGATTTAATAAATAAAAAGAAAATAAATAAATAAGTAAATAAATAAATAAATAAAAAAATAAATAAATAAATAAAATAAATAAATAAATAAATAAGTAATAAATAAATAAATTAATATAAATAAAAAAAGTAAGTAAATATAAATAAATAAATGAATAAGTACATAAATGAACGAATAAATAAATAAATGGATAAATTATTACGAAAAAAAAAGAAGCAAAGGAAGAGATCAATAAATAACAATTTATATGTAGATATAGTGAAAAAAAAAAAAAAAAAAAAACGTAAATAGATAGGTAACTGAACAAATATTTATCACAGATTGATTTGGTTTATAAGAGGGTTATCAGATGAATTACATCTAAGCGCAAAGTTTGCTTCTAGCTTTTGAATTCGTTCGGAGATCAATTCAACATTCGTTTCTTGATGAAGGTCACAAGTGGAATAACGGAATGGTAGATTAAGCATCATTTTTAATAATTTATTTTGTGAAACTTGGAGTTTTTTAATGTGACATAGTGCAGCCCTACCCCAAACAGGACTTCCATATAACAAAATTGCCTGAAATATCACTTTCATTATGATCACTTTATTTTCAATAGTTAGAGCAGATCTTCGATTTATAAAAGGGTAAAGCAGTTTGATAGCTATATTTACTTTCTTTATAGTACAATTAATATGGTGGTTGAATGTTAGTTTGGTGTCAAGATGTATACCTAGATATTTTACAGAATTTTCCCAAGCTATGTCTATTCCATTTATCTGAATAAATTGGTTGCTGGGGAGATAACAAGACTTTCTTTTCCTTGAAAAAAAGATAGCTTGAAATTTATCAGCATTTAACTTGATTTTCCATTTGTTGTAAAAATTGCTTAATATTTCAACAGCTTGAACTAAATTACTCTCAATGTTGAGAGCAAGTTCATCTGAAGAATATATTGCTGTGTCGTCTGCAAAAATGGCAATTTCACAGAGCGGAATGGTTGGGATATCTGAAGTATATAAATTATACAAAAGAGGGCCCAAAACAGAGCCTTGGGGGACACCAAAATTGAACGTAAATAAAGACGAAATACCACTGTTGACATGAACACTAAAACATCGATCGGAAAGAAAACTTTGAACAATTTTACAAAGATATAACGGAACTTTAAATTTAATCATTTTATAAATTATTCCTTTATGCCATACTGAGTCAAAAGCCTTCTCAATATCTAAAAGTATCATACCCGTCGATTTACCTTGGATTCGTTTACTTTTGACATGTTGACAGATTCTTTTCACCTGATGAGACGTAGAGTGAAATCTGCGAAAACCAAATTGTTGATCGGGGAATATTTTTTCATCGGAAATATATTTTAGCATCTTTTCTTTAAGAATCTTCTCATAAATTTTGCTTAAACTACTTAGCAGGCTAATGGGTCTATATCCGCTAGCTAAATCGGGAGGTTTTCCCGCCTTACAAATTGGAATGATTTTTGCAATTTTCCATTTAATTGGAAAATATTGCATTTTTAAACATGCATTTATTATGAACGTAAGAAACTGAATGCCTTCTTTCGAGAGATGTTTAATATAGGTGTTTTTGATATTGTCTAGCCCACCTGTTTTTTTAAGTTTTAAATCTTTGATAATGATGTTGATATCTTTAGTTGAAACAAATGCATTTGAAGGTGTTAATAAATTTAAATTATTGAAATTGTCGATTTTTGAATCAACTAATTTTAACAATATTCCAGAAGGGCTTTCCATTCTTATCAAGCGTACTCAATTTGTTGTTCCATTCCTTGTTTCGAAGATGTAAAATTTCATGTTAGTAAAAAACAAATCAAGGACGGATGGAGATCCATGGGAACCAGCGGGAAAAAACGTGGGACTAGGAGGGAAAAGGATATTAATAGGAAAGAAATGTGGAAATTGAGTTAGTAGATTCCCCCAACAATTTGCCCTTATACATCCCCAATCTTTGTGTCGACAATCAAGGTCGCCACCTAGCAAGAATTCACCACTAGTAGAGAAAAGCTGCCTTAAGTCACGCTTAAAGAAATCTTTTTTTAGATCCGATGAAGTTCCACCAGGAAAGTAGATACAATAAATCTTAACCTCATTTCCGTTCAAAAGCTTAACCGATATCCCTACATTCTCTATCAAGCGTGTTCTTATCACAGGTAAGAGTGAATGTTGAATTGATCTCTTCACGAAAATTGCTACTCCACCACCCCTTTGCTCAGACCTATCTACTCGATAACACTGAAAATCAGAAGAAGGAAGTGTATCTACATTTGTTAGCCATGTTTCAGTTACTAAAGCAACGTCTACTTTTTGGCTATTTAAAAAATTCAAAAATTCAAAATATTTGTTCCTTATTGACTTAGAATTCCAAGTTATAATATTTAAATTATTCAAAATGTTACTTGCCATTGGGATATAGAAATTTACAAGCTAAATGTGCCATTACATTGAATTGTTCAATTTTGTTTTTACAAACAGATAAGCTAGTGATCATTTCCATACAAAGGCTGTTGAGTTCTTCCATCGAAAATAAAGTTGTGTTGTTGTTGTTAGATGTACTTGCACTTGTGTTGACAAGGGTTGGTGTAATTGGTGAAATTGGACTGCAGGTAGGCGCAGAGCTTTTTTCCAATGGTCTTGTTGAGTGCTGAGATCTGATTACTCCAGGTTGCTGGCTCTCAGTAATTGCTCTCTTTCTTAGAGTGGGAAGCAATGGAAAATTGCTCATTGAATCAAGTAAAACCGGTTCTTGTGAAGGAACTTGCGTGGTTGTAGGTGCGGAGAAAGAAATTCTTTGTTGATTGTTCAAACGGAGAGATTTTTTCTCTTTGATTTGCAAGTATGTGGCTCTGCTTGCACAAGTTATATCGGTGGCTTTATGATTGCCATTACAGTTTGCACATTTGTGTGCCGAGATGTTGTCACAGTCGGATGTTTTATGTGAACCAGCACAGATCGCGCAGTAGGTTTTAATGTGGCAATTGCGCTCCCCATGACCAAACATTTGGCAATTGTGACATTGGGTCAATTTGCCTTTGAGTTTTCTTTGATAACTCCAAGTGACTTGGGTGTAAAACAAAGATTTAATGTTCTTTTTTAAGTCATTTAATTTCACAGAACCGTTTTCAAAAGAAATTACATACAAATTGTCGCTATAGTGTTCATAGTTCTTAACAATTTTTTTTAACTTCGACGCACTTAAGATCACGACGAATAAGTTCAGATTTTAGATCATGTGATTCTATATTATCCAAACCATAAAGAACAACTTTAAATGCTTTAACACTTCTCAAATCATGTGAGAAGAATTGACAGTTTTGATCATTTAAATGTTTAAGAACAGCATTAAAGGATTCAAGTGATGCACAGATAATTTTAATTCCGATGGATAGTTTTTTAATGAAATAATCGATAATATTAAGTTGTTTCATGAATCCATGAACAAATGCAGGGTTTTTTTGCAACAATTTAATAGGGGGCACAAACACTTTTTTATTTTCAACAATTGCAGAAGATTCGTTCATTTCTTCAGTATTGTCAGTGTCCGGGAGACATTGAAGAGGAAAAAAAGAATTGTTAGAGAGGCGACTTGTACCTGCCATTGCAGTACGAAGTTTTTTATCCAAGGACAAAATCTTGCCCTCAGATTCCGGCGATCGATCGCGTTTAGTTATGATTAGGCTTATTGAGAACTTTTTAAAGAAAACACGTTATGCGTCAACGAAAGCTTCAACTAGACTGAAGATTGATTTTATTACCTAATGGAAAACACATGAATCCAAATGCACAACTACTCAACCAACACATCCCTCGAGATACAAATGCAATATCAGTCGTACCAACTTTTGAGAACAAAATGACATAAGATCCATTCGAGATTCGTCTAAATGTCGAAAACCCGTCCGTAGTAAGATTCTCCTTTAACTTTTATCAGTAGTATTCATACTGCTTATATTGTTTTTGTTATTCGTGTAAAATCCTATTATACTATTGATAGATTTTCTAAAAAAACTCGGGTAGTGTTTTTTACGGAAAAAAAAATCCTATCAAATTGAATAAATTTTACTTCATCTCCCAACAGAAAGTTACTTACACTTAAATTTTTGGTTCAATACTTTTTTCAATTTATTTAAATAACAATATTTACTTTTTACAAAAAATATCATTTCAATTTTCTGAATAAATAATATTTAAAACATTCACATTCGCGTAGTGCAGCTGAGGAATTAATCTCTGTACTTGATAAGACCTTCGAAGCTAGGATTGACCGTACACTGAATTGAAGTATTTTAGAGTTGGAAATAGCAGTCACTAGGCCCTAGGAGGAATGTGATTCTACAAAGACAATCAGCCATCAAACATTGAAAAACATTAAATAATTATGTACTTTTAATATAGATGCGAATAAGTATTTGGTTTATTCGAAACAAGAAGTTGACACCCAAAAAACTCGTAGCCTCGTACACTCTAACATATTTTACACCTTTGTGTAGAAAACAACCACCTATCCTTAGTTAAACATATTTTAATAATTTTCTCAAACATTGCTATTGGCCGGCCTTTGTGATATCAATTGTCTACCCTCTAAGAGAATCTTCAAAGACGTCAAGAAAAAAAAATCAAAAAACAATAATGGCTATTAAGTTGGAAAATCGACTCTAACTATTATCAACCCGCCATCTGATGCCAAAAAGGATATGAGAGTATAAATACCAAAAAAGATCTAAAGTATTTATGTTCGTTTAATCCAATTAATCCTGCATCTCGGGGAAAATTTATCTGCCACTGAGAGAAATTGAAAGGACTCCCGCTCACTCTTCTCGCTAATATGTATAAGTATAAACATATATCTATATTCATATATCGAACAAAGAGTCATTTAGAGTCGGATCGGACTGAAGCGACCATTCTAAAAGCCCAACCAACCAACAATTGTAGCCCCGAAGCATGTGTTCTTGTAGTATTTTTCATTTAGATATCCCTCACATATCCCGCGCACATACTACACATAGAAAAGACCCGGAAGAGGAAGAAGAGCTATTTAGCTAGTTATGTAAGTGTACGACGAGTATGAGTATATATATGTATTTATGTACAGGGAGAAGGATTGCCCAGGACAATAACAAACATAAAATCGATTGGCAATTACAATGGAACTAAAAACCCATAAATCCTTATACCGTGTCCTACTTTACATTGTTCTTGCTAAATGTTCCCTTTTAATCCAATTTATTGTTGCGCTTTAGTTTGCATGTCTTCTTATACATGACTTGGGTTTTTTGGTTGGTTAAATTTGGAGGCTATTAGTTTTTGGTTGAAATGGAATAAAGGACCATAATAAAATATGTATTTCATATCCTATAAACTGTGTATGTAAAGTGTATGCCATGTTATGGCAACTCATCATTTTTTGTGGTTCCTTTGTGGTCAGATTTTTAATTCAAAAACAAACCGAATTTATGAGCCCTAAACAAACAAAACCTTCAAAATACATTTTTTGATGTATATCACTAATATGCTACTTCAAAAACCCTTTCAAAAAAAGTGATTAATGACGTTTATAAAATGTCAATTTTGTTCCAAGGACCTTTCTTTGGAAATACTTTTTATTCTTGAATTCCGAATACAACTCTAATCACTTAAGTGTCTTTTCAACTTAAGGCTGTCCACAATCAAAAATAAGAAAAAGATTTCATATAGGACTGATATATATAAACTACCTAGGTGGAATATCCAGGAAAATTATCAATTCAAAAGAATCAATGTTGTTGTTGGACGAAAGGCAAAAGAGAAGGTAAGTCTGCTTTAGACTGGTAACTCGTTATAAGAAAATTGCCAATTTCAAATCAACATTTTATGCTCAATTGAAATTTAAATATTTCATGATTCCGTCATAATTCTTTGAAATAACAAAATATTTTCATTCCTTTATTATTCTCTCATCCTGAATAATTTCGATTTAAAATATTTTTCCTTCTTCTGAATACAAAAAAAGAAGAAAAATTCAAAAAATCTGAAACGCTAAAAATTTAAATTTTTAACCTCTTCATCCTTTTTATTGTAACTCATTGTGTGTTTTAAGGTAATCTCGTTAACAACAATTCACTTTTGACTGCTTTGAGTTTCGCCCAATCAGCACAAAACAAGACGACAACCGACAGACGACACTCGACAAAACAACAGAAAACTTATAATAAAAAATTGAATAAAACAAAAAAGAAATAAAACTCTGGCACATTATTTTTCAACTGGCTATCAAGAATGCCATCAGCGTTTTTTGTTTTTTTTTTGCTTCGAAATTATACCAAACGAGTTGTTGTTTTGAGTTTTTGACCCTTGTCGTTGTCAACGTTGTTGTTTTTTAAATGGTGGTTCTCCTCATGAACAGAATACTGAACTATGAGTTTATTCAGTTGATGTTTGTTTCTTTATTTTTGTTTTATATGGACACAAGAAAAGAGAAATTAAAACAACACTTTCGTGTTGTAAATACAATATTCCTGTAGGGGGTTTTGAAAAATCTGAGGGTTGAAAAACATCGTTCCCTGTTAACAAAGTTAAGAGGTATTAGCAAAAAAATGAATGACAAAAAAAATAGCTGTGAAAAAGGTTCAGGGATCACGACGAGGACGACGAAGCAGTTAATGAAACCTAAGGCAAAACACCATCCCTCTTTTCTCATCTTTTCTGTACCTATCCTATATGTCCAAACGTTATGTTCCTGAGATTCCAGACAAACGGACGGACGGTACTCGTATAAATGAATTTGTATCTGGCCTCTTGTCGGATAGCATAGAGACTATTTTTTTTTCATCTCATTTTGTATCCCAGAATGGATGTCTCCTTAAAATCTACAGGAAGTGGGTAATTTATCTCCGGGGAATCGGACTTGAAAGGAATGTGTACTAGTGTACGCCTAAAGCGTTCTATGATGTAGGTATATATAATCCCTAATTGATGTCATTCCCTCAGCTCTCTCTGCAGGAAATGAAATTAAATCACACTTGAATTCGGGTGTGTTGTGTAAAAAATTCCAAAATTCATTCAAAAGGTGACCTGTGCTGTTGACGTATTTTTTTTTGGCTCTTTCAAGGCATGTTACAACTGAAATAAATCACTCAATTTCCCAAAGAGTAGTTAATTCAAATCAATCATGTCTCGTTAATTTAAAGGAGTTATATGATGCATAAAATGACGATGTTTGATGGTTTTCTGCTTTAAGGAGCGTCTATATTATCATTAGACGCACTCTTAATCAATTAATATAAAGCTTATGATTTTAATCATCTTTTGTTTCTCGGAAACTATTATAATTTTATCTTTACAAAAATTCAAAAAGTTCTACATTTGAGATTTATTGCATCTTCTTGCATTTTAAATTGATTTTTTTTAAGTTTCTCGTTCCACATGAACAAAAGAAATCCCTCCTCAAGCAAGAATCACCAAACTTTTAATACATTCTACATTTGAATGTTCTTTCCATATGAGAATCTCCTTTTAAAAATAATTCCAACAGAGACAAAGAATACAAAATTCTAGAATATGGCTGCTTTCAACAAAACCTCTTTATCTCTTTAGGAGAAAATGAAAATAGAAAGGGCAACTGCTACTTTTATTTCAATGTTCTTTTCTTTCCAGGAAGCTTACCTTTAAAATCCTTGGTTGATTGAGAAAGATTAGAAAAGGAACACGTTGAAAATTTTCTCAGCTAAAAACAAAACAAAAAGAAAAAAAAACGTTGAACAATTTGTACCAACTTTAATACAAGTGGAATTTAAGTCCTCAAGGTATTCAGAGATTATTATCAGATATTTGAATTTATTTCTGTTTATTATAAAAATGGAAATTCTCATTGCATTTTTATTGCTCGAAAAAAAACCCTTAGTAGGAGAAACATAGCATTATTCTGCAGACACTCTAAGATACTTCATGTCAAAACACTTTTAAAATTTACATAATTGCATACAATTTTCGGTCTGAAATGCGAATTGAAAACATTTGTACAAAAGCTTATTTTTTGGTTAAATTACTTTTGTATGAAAACGAAGAAGAAGGAAAAAACAATTGCAATTCAAGGAAAAACACTTTTTGGAAATGCTAAAAATAGCATCTTTTGAACAACATTTTTTGTTTGTAAATACGTATTTTGGGTTACAAGGATCTTTTTGTACGAAAATAAAATGGAATTAAAAATAGGAAGATTATCTCCAGACAGGTATCCTTTTTCAAAGAAAAAAATATTTTAGTATTTCTGTCTAATTTAAAATAGGTGCCTGTTAAAGATTTATCTCTTAAGCCAGAATGGGATGGATGGTGTACAAATTTCGAACAAAAATATCAATATTTAGACAAATAATATAGTTAACATTCAAATTGCAGGTTGCAGTTTAATATATATATATAAGTAATATTTAAAAAACTGATGTAGGTTTGAATATATAAATAAGGAAAACATTAGTTGATGTTAAAATTTACAGCAAGGGCACCGTTGTCATTTTAATTTGTGTGTAGACGAAAGCAGAAAATAATTCATTTGTATCGAATTCGTTTTAAGGTAGAAATTTAAAACTCTTACGAACAATTTCTTGATGAAGTTTTAACATAAGTTCAAAACTTGATTTAGTAATAATTCAAAGTAAATTTTTATTAAACTCGTTTTGTTAATCTTTAGAGCTCGAGTGTTTCTTGACAGTTTTTTTTATAATAAACGGGCACTCAAGGGGTTATTAATACCCTTAACATGTTTAAAGTTTAAACACAGTGCGAGCGTTAGGAAAATAGGGAAGGATTAAAGAGGAGATACCGATGCACATTTGTCTTAAAGTTTTGAATATCAAAATGATAGGGAAGAACAGAGATGGGTAAAGCATTCCACATTCTCGATGTGCGGTTAAAAAAGCATCTCTAAACTTGACAGTACGTCCGAAATTGAGCTCAAGGATAAACTAAAATACGAGTATGAAAAGCTGACGGTACTGCCATCAGCAAAACAATTTAGTGGGTTAGAAGTTTCAGACAAAAGATCATTTATAAAAATAAGGAAGAGCGTCGGAGACAAAACGGAGCCCTGGGGCACACCAGCGTTTATTTGTGAATATCAGATTTGAACCCGTCTAACACTACTTGAATTGAACGGTCTGAAAGGAAATATCTAACCTTGGTGCCAAACTCTATCAAATGCTTTTGAAATATCAAGTGCAATAATCTTACTTTCTCCAAATCGATGTAAAGAAGGGACGTGAGTGCTATTGGACGATAGTAAGAGGGGTGCATGATTTGCCTTTTTTAGGGACAGGCTGGATAAATGCATTTTTCCATCCACTCGGGAAGAGACCTGTAGAATAGGACAGATGGAAAAGCTTACGTAGTGATTTTGCCAGCGTTGAAGAACACCCCTTCAGGACAATAGGGGGAATACTATCCGGGCCAGTGGATTTTTGTATGTGAAGGTCTCTCAGTTCTCTTGCAACTGCACGAGTGCGAAAGAAGATTTGTCCCATAGAATCGTTTACGCTCTCAAGAACAGGAGGAGTTGTGTAGAACTAAGTTTGAAATCAATTTCGAGTTGTAAGAAAATCTTGTTTCAATAAAAATGAGTTCGAAAGTGTTTTTCGATATTTTGTATTTTGTACCATCTAATTTTGACTTAAAATTCTGATTTTCTAAAACAAGATAAAATCTATGTATATATCTTTTTTTGTTTAAACTTTATTAAACATTTTGTTTAATTCGATTCTTATTTAAATTGCTGTTTTTGTAAAATATTTTGTTTCGGTAAATGCAAGCATGTTTGATATAAGAATAACGAAATCAAAAGACTTTTGTTTCTTTTTAATCTTTTCGCTATTTTTTCTTGAAAACTCAGAAGGACAAAACTGCCAAAATGCATTCAAATCTCTTTTCTACTTCTGGACATAATAGTTACTTTTCTATTTTTTGCCTATTGTAAAAAATTGCCTTTTCTGCATATTCACCCAACAGCTTCCTATCAGTAAGAAACAATAGGTGTTTAAAGGGATTTTCCAAAGTCAATATTTTTTTTAAATCTATATGTTTTATTGTTTTGTTTAAAATTGATAATTTGGTATAATTTACAAACCTAAAATTTGTCTTTTTCAGGAGATACGTATAGGATCTTTCTACAACTTTATCTGGTCATCTGGCCTGTGCGAATGTACGTCTGTATACAATATACTTGTTTGGTATCCAAAACAATTTTGTGTGACGAAAAACAAGGCTTTTGATAACAGGTAAAATTTTGAGCAAAATAAAAATGACTGTTTTTTATAAAAAATAAAAACTTAAAAATAAACATTACTCAAAGTTGGTAAAAGTTGAATTTCGACTCAAATATCTTTTCAAAACTTTGAGATATTGGCTTTACACTAATTTTATTTTACACTTCAGAATTTCAGAAAGTAGTAAGCTTATAGCAAGCGTCAAACTACGATCAGTTTGTTAGTAAAAAATAATACAATTATAGCCTAACACACGCACAAAATAAAAAACATTATTCACATTTAACTATTACAGAACAAAAAATAAAATGAGAACGTTTACGATAGTGGAGCACTGGTTCTTAACAATGATTTTAATCCCACCTTATTTAAATTAAAATCCATCGATGAACAGTTTAAGTTATATAAAATGCTCATTCGACTTGAAGCTTCATTCTTCAAATAGTTTGTTCTATGGAAGTCAATATATATAAATTCAAATGTACACAAGAAAACAAATAAGGTTCATCAATATCACCATTAATGAGTTGATGAAAAAATACTAAGTCATTATTAACACGCTTTTGATGGAGAGATTGCATTTGAAGAAGTAGAATACGATGTTCATAGGGAGGCAGATCATTTTAGAGGGTTGAGTGAAAGGCTATTTTTCCCACACCAAAATGTGAAACTATCAATGTCTGCTTTAAAAGAATACGATCATGGGTGGACTTTATTATTTTGAAAATCTTCATATTGTCAGCAAAAATGAGAAGTTCACTTGAGCGTTGACATGACGATACATCGTTTATAGACAGGATGAACAGAATAGGACCAAGATGGCTTCCCTGGGGAACACCAGATTGAGCAACAAAAGGTTCAGAATGACAATTTCTAAATTTTACCTCGCAGGATCTGTTTTCAAGGTATGACTTAATCCAACCTAAGAAAAATGGTGGAAAACCAAGAGCCTTAAGTTTAAATAAAATAATTCCGTGGCTAAGTTGGTCAAAAGCTTTAGAAAAGTCAGTGTATACACAGTCAATTTCATAACCTTGTTCTAAAGCGTTTGAACATATGTTTGAGAATGTGAGGAGATTAGTTACCGCTGATCTTTTTTTCACAAAACCATGTTGCTGTTCGCAAATGATATTTTGACTGAAATATGCTACACTTTCACAAACAACTTGTTCAAATACTTTAGGAATGCAAGAAAGCTTTGCAATGGGCATGTAGTTGCTTATATCCGACTTGTTACCTTTCTTGAAAATTGGTGTTAGATATGACTTCTTCCATATGCTGGGAAATTTGCCTATTTTTAGAGAAAGTTTGAATAAGAACGTAAGGGGTTCAACCAAAGCATTACTTCACTTTTTTAGTACTATCGGGAGAATACCATCGGGACCGGCTCAACAGTCATCATTAAACGCGGATAAAAGATTAAGGACCGTACTCTGTAGTACAGGTATGTGATTACAGCTAGTATGCGAAAAGAAGTGAAGATTATGAAAATATACTTCATCTACTTTTTCAAGGCTATTAACAAAAGACTCCCGAAAATTTGTTGCGAAAGCGTTACAGATATCAACAGTTTTAACTTACGAAAGGTTCTTGTAAATTAAGTTAACTGGAAAGCCATCTGATCTTTTCTTTGAGTTTACAAAATTCCAAACATTTTTGGGATTCTCTTTCAAAGAGGTGCCCATATCAGTAACATCACAAGCATATACAAAATTAGAAAGAGACTTAAAGAGTTCAATATAAAAACAGAAGTTGATTGGAGACAGAGTTTTGAGATACGTTTTTCATGCCATCGTGTACGATGGCTAAAGTTTGTATTTCTTGATTTCTTTATGGGTACATTTTTTTGAAAACAATAATTAAGGATCTTATAAAAAGTTGAAACTGCTTCGTCAATGTTAGAGAATGCTAATGTATCAGCAATTCCAGAAATGGTTAAATCTTCAGACAACAGTTTTTTTCCAAAAAAAATAAAAGCCTTACAAAAATTACAAAAATTTGGTAAAAATTGATTTTCGATTAAATATCTTTTCCAAACTTTGAGATATTGGCACATATTCATAGATGTTTGCTTAACTCTTGCTAAGTTGTTATTAAGCTAGTCCAGTGTTAAGGCTATTAATAAATAAATTTAAACCTAAGTTTAGCGCTCAACCTGTGGTTTAACTTTAATCATAGGAATTGCTTTGTTTAAGTAGTTATTAACACATACAAATGTCATACATATTTGATTTTTGTTTGTGAATTGAAAAGCTGAAAAAGTAAATTGAATAAAATAAATTTTACGGAAACTTGCTGTCTAGAGAAAAGTCGTTTGATATCTTAGAGTCTTAGAGGACTTTGAGTTATTTGGTGATCTTCAAAATACGCCACCAAGAAAAAGACAAATATACAAAACACTGTTCAATTCATTTGAATTAAGCGACAAGTATTTCTACTAATGATATCGTTTGGATAAAGAAACAGTCACAATTATAAACTTCCCATAGGAAGTTATTGTAATGGGTCCGATTTGTCAAATTGAAAATTTTGACATTTCTCGACGTTTCAAGGTCCCTAGAGTCGAAATAAAAGATTTTTAGAAAGATGTCTGTGCGTGCGTGTGTACGTACGTTTGTACGTCCGTACGTCCGTACGTTCGCGACGTTTTTTTCGTCGCCCATAGCTCAAGAACCAGAAGAGATATCGACTTCAAATAAATTTTGTTATACAGATAATATGGCAGAAAGACGCAGAAAGGGCTCTCAAGAATATTGCGTGGGTGGTTTTTTTTATAAAGCAGTTTGAAAATATGGTGAAAATTTTGGTTAACCCTTAATATCTTACGAACTAAAAATGCTAGAGACTTGAATTAAATTTTATATAATATATTGTAACATGATACCAAACAGGTATATTTTTTGAAAAAAATCAATATAACGGTTTTTTTTTTAAATCAATAAAACTGAAAAAAAAAAATTTGTCACCTCCAAAATTTTACGACTGAAATATAATTTCATCTCTAAAACAATTTTGTGCAACGGAAAATAATGTTTTTGACATCTGACAAAATTTTGAGAAAAATCTAATTGACAGTTTTTTTATAAAAAATAAAAATCTAAAAAAAAACATTACTCAAAGTTGGTAAAAATTGAATATCGATTCAAATATCTTTTCAAAACCTTGAAATTTAGGCTTCAAACTTATTTTATCTTATAAGAAATATTGTTTTCAACATTTTAAAGAATATTGAGAAAAATCGAATTTACAGTTTTTTTACAAAAAATAAAAACCTAAAAAAAAATTTATAAAAGTTGGTAAAAATTGATTTTCGACTCAAATATCTTTTCAAAACTTTGAGATATTGGCTTTAATTTACTTTAATCTTTCAAAACATCTTGTTGTCAACATTCAGTTAAAGTTTGAAAAAAATCGAATTGATAGATTTTTTACAAAAAATAAAAACCTAAAAAAAATGTATAAAAGTTGGTAAAAATTAATTGTCGACTCAAATATCTTTTTAAAACTTTGAGATATTGGCTTTAATTTACTTTTATCTTTCAAAACATCTTGTTGTCAACATTCAGTTAAAGTTTGAAAAAAATCGAATTGACAGTTTTTTTTACAAAATATAAAAACCTAAAAAAAAAATGTATAAAACTTGGTAAAAATTGATTTTCGACTCAAATATCTTTTCAAAACTTTGAGATATTGGCTTTAATTTATTTTTATCTTTCAAAAAATATTGTTGTCAACATTCAGTAAAATTTTGAACAAAATCGAATTCACAGTTTTTTTACAAAATATAAAAACCTAAAAAAAAAATGTATAAAACTTGGTAAAAATTTATTTTCGACTCAAATAGCTTTTCAAAAATTAAAAATATTTTCTTCAAACTTATTTTATTTTACAGAAAATATTGTTTTCGATATTCAGTGATTTTTATATAAAAATCCAACAGTCCGTTTTTTCATACAAAATAAAATCTACAAAAAATAGTACCCAAATTTGGTAAAAATTGATACGAGTACATTAAGACAAACTTTTAAGCAAGACAAATCGACAGACGGGATGGGAAGTTATCAGTGTGGGTCGCATCCCAGCCTCTTTTTTTATATTATTATTATTTTTAAACATTCAATTTGAGGAGACACACACTAAATAATAAGTTTGAAAATATGGCAGTATTTTTTGCTTTGATTTATCATTTGAAATATAATATTAATAAATCATAATAATTGTTTTAAGACACAAATATCTTTTCAAATGTGTTCAATATTCAGTAATTTTCTTAATAAAAATCTTACATTCAGTTTTTTCATACAAAACTAAAATCTTCAAAAAATATTCACAAAGTTGGTAAAAATTGATGTTCGGTTCTCGATATCTCGTGAGTTATAGAAGGCATTGACTTCAAATTAATTTCATTCAACCAATTTGTATTTGTTTACATTAGAAATAAAAACTTTTAAGAAATGCTACTAAAATTAGTAAAACTTGGTTTTCGGATAAAAATCTCGTTAACCAATATAAATTTTGAAATAAAAATCATACAAATGTTATTGATTACTTTTTAAACAAGGCACAGCCCACAAACCTTTTAAGCAAGACAAATTGACAGAGGGGATGGGAAGTTATCAGTGTGGGTCGCATCCAAGCCTCTTTTTACTATTTGAAATCATAAAAATGTATGTCATTTGGGTATGATATTTATTTCAAAATCTATACTTGTTTTAAAATGAAGTCGTTTAAAGAATTAAAAACATTTCTAAACCGAGTTCTATTATCAGAGGTTCCAATAAATTAAAGTTCTAACTCAAACGGAGATTTAAGTCAGAGTTTTTACACTTTAGAAGAACTTGATAAATGATAAGGGTTTTACAATTAAAATTTTAATAAATACAAAGTTATGGGTGTGGCATTGACGTCTGACCGATTGATTCGTTAAACATTTTGTAAGTAGTATTATAAAACAATAAATTTAAAGTAATTTAAATGAAAATTAAAACTTCTAATTCAGAATCTTGTAGTTGATAAAAAATATAAAAAACAAGATAAATTTACATCTTGAATCTTTTACAAGAAGAAATTAAACAAAAATTTAAAGTCGTGATGAAAAGTACCTGTCGCAAAAACATGATGTAACTATTAAGTAAATTCAGTATTTATATAGTGTCTATATTTTTAAGTGCATCTTTTAGATAACTGTTTAGGGAACCATTCAATATGGTTTTAGTTTGTTCCATCGTCAAAGTCAACTCACCGAAGTAATTGCATCTTAATTCTCTGTAGATGGGGCATATTGCTAAAAGGTGAAAAGTGTCTTCTTTTGCTCTCATATTGCATATTGTGCATAGATTTGTTTCTTTATTTATGTATGTTGAACTATTTAAATTAAGCATATCAAATCTAACTCTGCAAATTAAAGATATCGATTGGATGTTATTCGCATCATTAAAATAGTTGTTGCAGTTTAGGCTAAGGCTGAGCTCTGGGTAGATCGGTCTGTTGATAGAGTTAGTAGCTTGTTGAATGCATTCGTTGTGCTGATGCGTGTCGTGAAGCTCAAGTAACTGGTACAGATTTTGCTTCAATTCACCCCGGTCTTCGTATTGCAAGTTAAAGTTGAATCCACATTTATCAGACAGCGTTTTCCATTCGAGCGCCCATTCCATTTTCCTGTTTATTACAAACTTCGTAAGAATATTGGGTATTCTGTGCATTGGTGATTCAAGAGTTTTTAGGATATAATCAAAATGTAGCTTAAGAGTATAGTGGTTTAATGAAGGTAAACCTTTTTCTAGAGTAAGAACGTAATTTGGCGTATTCATCGGCAGTCGGAAGAGTTTTTTTTTTTAAATATCGTAGCAGTTTTTCAACTTCCTCATATGAACGGTAACCCCGAGTTTGGCAACTATAGCACATGACAGAGCGCATAATAGATTCGAAGACCTTGTATTTTGCGGAGGTCTTAATTTCATTGTTCCCGATTATATCTTTCCAGGAGGAATTTATAAGCTTTTTAGCCGAACCCAGTTTTTTCTCAAGGTGGAGAGAAAACTTCATGTTTGATTGCAGTATAACACCAAGGTATTTGTATTGTGTGACTGTTTCAATTGATTCACCATCTAGAAACCATTTTTCGCCGTTTCCCAATTTTGTTTTCCTGTTGCGAATGATCATAATTTTTGATTTTTCTAAATTTATTGGAAGTTTTACAATAAGTATTGAGTTTATTAATCATAAGTTGAAGACTCTGCGGAGATTCAGCAAACATAACGATTTCGTCAGCATAAAGAAGCACTTTAATTCTTATTTCTGCTACGCATACTCCAGCAGGTAGATGAGAAGAGATATCGTCAATGAATAGTGAAAACAATATTGCACTCAGAAGACAGCCTTGCTTTACTCCTGATATTGTGTTAAACCATTCTGACATGCTTTTGCCATCCCACACCGATTGTCGAGTATTTTTGTACATATTTCTGAGGACTTGTAACAGCTTCGTAGACAATCCTTTCTGTGATAGCTTGTAGAACAATGCATTGCGATCAATAGAGTCAAAAGCTGTTTTAAAGTCGACAAAAAATAGTTATAATTTTTTTTTGTTTCAGAAAATGTTGGGCAATGGTCGTCACAGTGAAAATGTTGTCTAACGTTGAGTACCCTTTCCGAAAACCTGCTTGATACTCACTCAATACTTCGTTTCTTTCTTTCCATTCGTTTATTCGATTAAGTAGAATTGCAGAGAAAATTTTTGCTTTTGAGTTCATGAACGATATACCCCTGTAATTAGATGCCGAATTAACATCACCTTTTTATAGATCGGGTACACTACAGCATCTTTAAATGCCTGAGACACTATACCGGTTCTGAAGATGAAATTGAAGGCGTCAAGCATGTGCGTTAGGAACTCGATAGGAGAATTACATATTTATGTGACAACCGATAGTCAGATTCCTTTTTTTGTGGTACTTAGTCTTTCGTTCGTTCACATAAATTTTATTTTTTTCTACAGAATTTTAATTTTCCAAGGAATAACAAGTTTTAGAGATTAGAACTTTGTTAATAATAAGTTTAAGTTCAAAACTGGGCGAGTTTTAAAATTTTCATAAATTTGATTTTAATTTCATTAAAATAATTATATCTGAACTATTTTGTATTAATTGTCATCATAATCAAATTTTTAAAAACTTAAACCCATAAAATCCTTTATAACTACAGTTTCGCCTTGAAACTTGTTTAAAAACAAAACTTGAAGTAAGACTTTTAACGTAAGACTATTATTCATTTAAAAAAAAATATTATGGAAGCGTCATTTGTTCTTGTCAAAGGTCTTTATGGGACTATAGAACCCATGAAAAATGTTTAATAAATTAATTATCTTTCCTAATATTATTAAAAATGACTATACCCCTATAACAATAATTACTAAATAATTGTTTGAAACAAAAAATATTCGGCCTGCTTCCGATGGTATAAGACAATGACCTGTCACAATAAAGATAATGCTTGATGATGATGATGAAAAAAGTGCCACAAAGTGTCTAAGACTGCAAATAGATTTGAATGAAATTCAAGGCCACAATTTTTCTTCGCCCATCTTTATATCTTATCTTATCTCATATTTCACTCCTTTATTATTATGTCTGTTTTTTTTTTGTTTGTACTTCCTTGTTTTTGTTTTTATTTTTCTTGAAATATGACTATCCACCTGTCAGCATAGAAAAACTAAACCACCTGATATCCAATTCTTTTTCAAATTCATTCTCCCTCCCTAGGCTGTAGGCAGTAATCCATCTTGCCACCCTATAGTGTTCCATCAAACAAAAAAATAAACATTCCTTAAAACCGAGGATTTGGGTTTTTATTCCTTGGCCAATGAAAGTTGTGCCTTTTTCAAAAAAAAAATAATACCACAAGAAAAAATATCCTTAAATCTATCCTTGAGTTATGATAACAAAAACACTCTCTTTTCTCTCTGACAAAAAATACTCCATTTCTCTTGAAATGCAACGTATGAGTTTTCTTAGCTATTCGAATTTTCGAAAATAAAAATGAATGTTTGAGCTGTTAACACTGGTTGTTTTGGGATATTTTCGTTTTTCCATGGATTTAGGAATTTTCATTTAATTTTGAAAACGAATTCTCTTTGAAAATTTGTATCGTCTGCGCATAATCGAGAACACCAGAAGTCGTGATGACATCTAGGATAAAACCGTGCATATTGCATCTTCTTGCTCAGATACTTTCCTTCCATCGTGTGAAGCAGACGTGTTTTTGAATTTAAAAAAAAGGTATTTTTTTTACTTAAGGCTCTGCGAAAGCTTTCAGTTCAGGATATTTTGCTGTCTGCTTTAAAATTGGGTTAACACATATATATTTTTGAGTCCCGGATACAGTTTTTATTTCTTTGTTGTTGTTACATTTTCAACAGAGGCATTTTAAGGAGTTGATGAATTTTAAGGAAACGTCAATTGATACCTCATTAAGGATTTTCATGAATGAGAAAAGAAACAAACTTTAAGGTTAATTCATGGTTAGGTGGAAAATTTTCTTAACCTAATTAAATTATAATACGTCCAACAAAGTATTGAGTTTCTATGAATTTTCATCGTTAAATTATAAATAACCGAGTTAAATATGTCTAAGGATATTCAAGTTTCATAAGGTATTTGCTACCTTGGTTTTTGAGCTCTTGTCCGTTCTCTTCGTCGTTGTCGTTTTAAAACATCACCTTGGATATATTTATTTATGTAGATTTTAGACTGAAAAAAATTAGAGTAATTAATTTTTCAACCTTAAAGCTGGAATTCATGCAAATTTTCTGCCTAAAAATATAGAGATACCTACCCAAGCCCAGGTAGCAGCACTCTTCGCTGATGTTGGCTTCAAAAAGGATTTATTTTATTTAACTTTACGCTGTTTTTGTGTTTACTTTATTTTAATTGAAAATTTTTGTTTGTTTTTATCATAATCGTGAATGAATTATTTCCCTTTTAAATCCATTTTATTCAATTTCTCTCGGTGACTGGTTTGAATTGAATTTCGTATCGAAGTAAGAGAGACAAATTAAAGGCACTTAAATTGAAATATGTATCTTTACCATCCCCCCCCCCCCCCCGTCTCTGGATTTCAGTGATTTTTCACAACAATAAACAATCGAGACAAAACAAAAAATAAAAAGGAAACTGAGACAGACGAGAGGATTTTTTAGCAACAACTAACGAGTGGGTATAATAAGCTTTTGGACTTATTAATTCTCTATACCCAGTACCCACCCCACACCTTTTTATAATCTGCTCGGCTCGTGTCCGATTTTAAGTGCTACAGTCTGGTCTGTGGTTTATTTCAACCTATTCCATTCACAAAAAAAGAGGGGATTTTTATTTTGTATTTTTGTAAGCTTTCATTTGAATTTCAGTATTTGCTGTGCTGGGCTATGATCCTGTCCCCAGTTATATATAGGTAGGTGAGTCTGAATGAATATGAAGAGTACAAATTTATTTGAATTTACCTAAGCTGATTGAATTAAGTTCATTTGATATATCGAAAATGGATCAAAATGATGTATCTCTTACAATTTTATTAGTTTGTGAACAAAGAGACAACAAATAGCCAGGAGGCTTTTTATGTCGGCTTGTCAACTACTTTATACTTATAAAGGTTTGCCAGGTATACAGCTCTATGAAAACCTTACATTTTAAAAGGGAATTAAGTACATTACATATATTTGAATGCTGCTTTGATGATGAAGTCTCTTTTAGAAATTTTGGAAATAGGTAGATAAATAATGATTTTGTGTATGTTCCAATGTAAGAAGGATTTATATCCTTTAAAATTTTATGGAGTTCACTTTTTGCTTATAGATTTTTGATTCTTTGAAGAAGTAGCCTAAGGACATAAATGGAAAACAGGATTACATTTTTCTTATTTGAATTTGGTCATAAGTAATTATTGGGGAAAAGAAGTTAATTCGTTTGATGCAAAAGTCTTTTGATTTTAAATTTAAGTTCATAAGGATTTGGGGAAGGTTTACATACAAATTGAACAATCCTTGGTGAGTCGGAGACTTAGTAATTTGGTCTGCTGAATCTATTGCAGAAAAATAAATGGGTATTTCAAAAAGGCGGTCTCCGTTTAGCAATAGATTTAAAGTTGTTATTTATAAAAACAATGGCCATAACAGTTACTAAAAAAAGTTATAGGAGATTTAAAGTTTCAAACTTTTTCAATCAATAATTAAAGTTTAAACATTTTTTGGTCTAAATATCCATGACGCTAATGTTTTGAACTAAATTGTTGTCTAAAAAAAAAAATCTCAAAAAAAAAATGTTTTCAAATTGTATTCATAGTTAACAAAAATTTTTATTTCATTGAAAGAAAAAGTCAGCTCAAGAAATATTTGAAAGAGAGAAGGCTTTTTAATGGCAGGCAAATTACATCTTTCGTAGCAATAGACCTATTAATGATCTGATGGTTAATCCAGCCGAATAGTTAAACAAATCTTTGCATAGTTTTTAAAAAAGTAAAATTATTGACTTAATATTTCAAAAGCATTTGATAGAGTTTGACATAGTTCTCTCTTTTGGAAAATGCATCCCTTCGGGTTTGACGAATCATTCGTTGGATTATAAACCACATTTTAAACCATTAAACACAAAATTGTTTGAACGGATTCAAGTATGCGAAATAAAATAAATTCTGGTGTTCCCCAGGGCTCAGTTCTGTCTCCCACACTCTTTGTCATTTTTAACTTCCCATAGGAAGTTATTGTAATGGGTCCGATTTGTCAAATTGAAAATTTTGACATTTCTCGACGTTTCAAGGTCCCTAGAGTCGAAATAAAAGATTTTTAGAAAGATGTCTGTGCGTGCGTATGTACGTACGTTCGTACATCCGTACGTTTGCGACGTTTTTTTCGTCCTCCATAGCTCAAGAACCAGAAGAGATATCAACTTCAAATAAATTTTGTTAAACAGATAATAAGGCAGAAAGATGCAGAAAGGGCTCTCATGAAAATTGCGTGGGTGGTTTTTTTACCATAGCAGTTTGAAAAAAGGTGAACATTTTGGTTAACCCTAAATATCTTCCGAACCAAAAACGCTAGAGACTTGAATTAAATGTTATATAATATATTGTAACGTGATACCAAACAGGTATATTTTTTGAAAAAAATCAATATAACGGTTTTTTTTATAAATCAATAAAACTAAACAAAAAAATTTTTCACCTCAAAAAATTTTACGACTGAAATATGATTTCATCTCCAAAACAATTTTGTGCAACGAAGAATAATGTTTTTGACATCTGATAAAATTTTGAGAAAAATCTAATTCACAGTTTTTTTTCATAAAAAATAAAAATCTGAAAAAAACATTACTCAAAGTTCGTAAAAATTGAATATCGATACAAATATCTTTTCAAAAACTTGAAATTTAAGTTTCAAGCTTATTTTATCTTAAAAGAAATACTGTTTTCAACATTTGGAAAAATGTTGAGAAAAATCGAATTGACAGTTTTTTTACAAACAATAAAAACCCAAAAAAAAAATGTATAAAAGTTGGTAAAAAATGATTTTCGACTCAAATATCTTTTCAAAACTTTGAGATATTTTCTTTAATTTACTTTTATTTTTCAAAAAATCTTGTTGTCAACATTCAGTTAAAGTTTGAAAAAAAATCAAATCGACAGTTTTTTTTACAAAAACTTAAAAACCGAACAAAAAATTAACAAAAGTTGGTAAAAAATAATTTTCGACTCAAATATCTTTTAAAAACTTTGAGATAATAGCTTCTAACTAATTTTTTCTTATAAGAAATATTGTTTTCAACATTTGGTAAAATTTTAAAAAAATTCGAATTGACAGTTTTTTACAAAAAATAAAACTCTAAAAAAAACAATACTAAATCTTGGTAAAAATTCACTTTCGGCTCAAATAGCTTTTCAAAAATTAAAAATACAGGCTTCAAACTTATTTTATTTCACAGAAAATATTGTGTTCGATATTCAGTAATTTTTATATAAAAATACAACAGTCCGTTTTTTCATAAAAAATAAAATCTACAAAAAATAGGCAAATTTGGTAAAAATTGATACGAGTACATATGGACAAACTTTTAAGCAAGACAAATCGACAGACGGGATGGGAAGTTATCAGTGTTCATATTCGTTTTTAGATTCACAGCTCTGCTCTATGAATGTGGATCTTCAGGGCAATATATGATAAGATCATAACATTCTTACCTAGACAGCATTTTAAAATTGGGAATCAAAAATCAGATAGAATTTAATGACTTCAAAAATCAATGCTGCCTACTGTCGTTAGAAAATACCATACTAGATTAGCCACTTTCTATGAGCTGCAATTGCGTCAATGATAATAAAAAACATTGAAATTGTTAGTATTTGTACCTACAGTTATCTCTTGTGGAAAGATCGCACATGCAATGTCACCAAAAAGCAGCTAGATGTTTGAGTGTCCTAAGGCGAATCAAGAATTTTCAAATATAATACTCAGAAGTCTTATTTAAATGCCCTCGGGATGAACATCGGTCGTTTTGTCAAGAAGAGATATTTGTTCTTTAGCCGGACTACACGAATGTGAAATGTTTAACCCCCAATCATTGCACTTCCTTTTTAATCGTCTCTCATTATGCATATACTGTGTCTAATAAGGTTATAGAAAATCCCCTTTGGTGTGCAAGTATTAACAATAAGAAGTTTTATGTCAATACCTTTATATTTGATCTCAAGACATTCCAGTCAAAAATTAATGTTTCAGAATATTTTGTTTTATTTTTTTATGAATTAACAGACTTTCTTAAAAACGAAAATGAAAAACTATCCAGAAAGTAAAACGATTTGTGATCGAAAAATATTCGAGGTGATAAATATTCAATTTTCTGTTCTAGAAAACATCTCCCCTTCCACTTTCGATTTCTGTTTCAAGTAAATAAAAAAAAACAAACATTGTTTTAGCTAAGCAAGGATGACTATTTTTAGAAATGAATGGAGGTTTCAAAAATACTTACTTTTTTGAAATATGTGCTATGCAAATCTATAGGCTTGTTAAATATAAAATTTCATTGAAACCGACAAACACATTTTTGAAATAAATTCTATAAAAAATGTCAAATCCCAAAATTTCTTCATCAAATCCATTAAGTTAAATAAAATGAAAAAAAAGAAGAAAATATATCTGAAAAAGCCTTAAGGCTCTGGTTACAGACAAACAATGTATACTATAGATAGATTTCTTATCAAAAATATTATATTTACTTGCGATGAAAGTGAAGACAGGTACGACGCGTATTTCGTATACTCGAATATTTGATGATTTGCATTGGTTCAATTTATTATTCAAATATTTATTTATTATTTGAATATTTCAACTGATGTATATTAGAGGCACAGTTGAAGGATGCGACGGGAAGTGTATAAAGAGTAAAAGTTTCCCAAGGTTATTTAAAGATTTCTCAAATATGTGTTATCCATCAATGTGATGATATTCGATATTCATGTCTCAATCTCGAATATACTCATAAAGGTTGTGTGTGTTTTTGAAATTATTTCGAAAGGGAAGGTTTATGTTTACTTTCGATTAAGACACATGGTAAATACTTGTACAGTAATTCTTCAAAGAATGGGTTTAATATGATATGTTCAAAGGTTAGCTTATTAAAAGGATGCCTCTTCAACTTGACATAGTAATTTTTGTGATGCATAAAAGCGTTAAATGGAAATCCTTAAACCATAAGCAGACAATATTTTAGAAAAAACATGAAAAAAAATTGAAAAACTTAATTTTTCGAAATATTTCTAAGGATGTTTAACTGTTTTAACAATGTACACTTTATATCCTTCTTAAGCTTTCATTAAAATAGAGATCTAATAAGACAGCTTTATTGAATACACTTTAAAAATCTTATTTTTCTGACCTTTGGAATTTGAAATTCGAATCACCCTGTTTAGTTAAAAATTATATTTAATCACTTTAAATAAGAGAATTCCATGATAAGTTTACCCTTGCAATAATATGTTTACTTATTTACTCGTGGGTAATGAAAATAATTTCATATCCTGGCACTCAAAATCTCAACAAAAAAAACAAGAAGTCATTTAATTTGATGT
Organism: Eupeodes corollae; assembly: GCF_945859685.1. NCBI lineage: Eukaryota > Metazoa > Arthropoda > Insecta > Diptera > Syrphidae > Eupeodes > Eupeodes corollae. The sequence continues at coordinate 156,809,321 of NC_079148.1, read as the reverse complement.
TGTGAATATAAGACTCTGACTGGACGACAACGACGACGACGACGACGAATGACAAACGAATGGGTAAACACAAATTTAAATGGCTAGAACTACCAGTTGGAGTCGACGGCAGTCGGCAGTTGGCAGTCATAGTCAGTACTCAGTAAAGGAATGTCAAAAGGAACTGAGCCATGACTTTTACATTTGTAATCTAATATCCTCCATGGAAGAGGAAGACGACTATGAATGACGATGGCAGGACAGAATGAAGTATATTGTTTGTGAAGTCGTGATTATTTTTGACATGATGGCAGTCAGCATAGCCTGGTTAAGGAAAAAAGTAAAGAAAGTAGCATTGTCCTATCTTTTCCTATATAAGTAACAACTATAGAAGCAAACAAACGTGACTTGAAATTTAATTTTTCAAGGCCACTAGTTAATAAAAGATGTCATTTCGATTATTTCTCAGTTGACTATGGCTTTTCGGAGTCATTTATATTTTAGAAATTTCTCATAAATTGTATTATCCTAGAGAATATTGGTTTTGTTGATGTATATGATTGAACCATAAATCCTTTTCAAAATCAAGCTTCAATTCTTCAAAAATCTTAAAAGATTTGAACGAAAATTAAATTTGAAAACACTTTGCAGTCATTTTTCTACAAACCCGTAGAACCCTTAAATTTAAGCATAGAAGAAACCTGAAGAAAACAAAAGGTTCCAAAACATCTGCAAATGACAAACCTATCTTACCTTTATTTGAAAGCCAATAAACTGCTCTAGCCATAACTGTCAATCAATTAATGTCCTTTATTTGGAAGGATTTACTCATTTTTATTTAAAATAAATCGAATGGTTGAGAGAGAGTGAGGTCAAAATTGTTTATCGAATTAAGGACCTCTTTCACAAAAGGACTAGAAAGCTTAAATAAATACGCTCAAGTGTTATATGTGACGGGATGTGTGGGGATCTATTTTTTTGTAGATTGATGAAAATTGATTAGGGTAGGGAATGATGTGTCAATCCATTACAGATATTTATCTTTCGATTGCAGAATTATTGAGATTTATTGAATTTAGTTTTGCATTAGTTTTTTTTTAGTCTACGCATTTGTTTATAGTTTGTCATTAATAATATACAAAATCTACAAAACAGAAGAAGGGAAATAACGTTTTAAAAAATAGCTACGATTTTCACTTAATTTGATGTTTAAAAATTTATTATAAATTAGAAGCTCAAATGCAACCCATTAGTGTCCTATTCTGTATAAAACAATTGTATTATTGAAAAACTTGAAACCATTTTTTGTTTCTTCTTTATAACATATTCGAATTGAAAAACACTTCTAACCAATTTAGTTTTTACAAACAAAAAAGTTCTGGAAATTGAACAATTTTATGTTTAAATGAAACAATTTTGTAGTGCCAGTGCCTTGATTAGTTTTGAAGATAGTTATATTAGCAAACTAGTACTAAAAACCTATCATTTAAGTGTTCCTAAAAATTGAATCAGATGATGAACTTAATTTCCTTCTTTTTCATAACAAAAAACTTAAATTGCGATCGTAAAAAACACCCTCTGCTTATTTTTATCTAAAAGCTTATTCTTTACAGTTTGACTTTATTATCCTTAAGACTAATTTGTTTTGAAATGGATATCTTTATTTTTTCTTGATCTGTGAACTTAGAAAAAAAGTATCAAGTAAAGAAGAATATACCTCTTTCAACCGACCATGAAACATCGAAACATAAAGAAAACTCAACATTTTAAGATTCACAACTCTTGGATCATTGTTAAATCACTAAAACAATGAATACATTTGTATAATAATAAAGTCAAAACAATGAAAAGGAGAACAATAATAAAACTTACAAAGAATCGCGACGGTACAAAGAAGCAAAATGTGTAACCGATCTGATTCCATTTTCTAAAATTGTGTGCTGTACATTTTGAACTTATTACCGCAAAGATTTAATTGTTATATATTCGGTATGTCTACTTTATTTTAGATAAGGACGAAGAAAAAAAAGTATCAAATAAACACATGCATACTTCGACCTTGACACATCGAAACATTAAGATTACTCAACATTTCAAGGCTCACAACTCTACGACTATTAAAAAATTATTAAAATAAAAGGAGAATAATAACAAACCTTACAAGGAAAAGCGACGGAACAAAGAAGACAAATTTGCAACCGATCCTTTTTTCAATAGAAACAATTGAAATTGCGGTAAAAAAAACAACCTCAAATTTTTTTTTCTAAAATTCTATTCTGTACATTTTAATTATCTAATTATCTCTAAAACTTAATTGTTTTGGAATTTGTATCTCTACTCTTTCTTGAAATGTGGAAACAGAAAAACAAAGTATCAAATAAACACAATTATACCTCTTTTCACCGACCTTGACACATCGAAAAATTAAGATTACTCAACATTTTAAGGTTCAAAACTCTTCGATCATTATTAAATCACTAAAACATTGAATGCATTTATATAAAAACAAAGTCAAAAATAAGAAAAGGAGTACAGTATTAAACCTAACTAGGAATTGCGACAGATCAAAGGATCAAAATTTGCAACAGATCCATTTTTGATCAGAAACAATTTAAATTGTGATTGTAAGAAACATTCTCTAATTCTTGTTTATAAAATTTTGTTCTGCACCTTTTGAATTTTTTTTCTCTAAAACTTAATTGTTTTGGAATCTTTATCTCTACTACTTTCTTGAGATGTGGACGAAGAAAAGAAAGTATCAAATAAACACAAGTATACCTTTTTCCACCGACCTTGAAACATCGAAACATTAAGAATACTCAATATTTTAAGGTTTATAACTCTTGGATCATTATTAAATCACTAAAACAATGAATGCATTTGTATAATAATAAAGTCAAAACTAAGAAAAGGAGAACAATAACGAACCTTACAAGGATTCGCGACGGAACAAAGAAGCAAAATTTGCAACCGATCTTTTTTTCATCAAAAAAATGTTCAATCTTCACACACAAACAGCTTTGTGACAGTGCATATGCAACTGAAAAACAAATTATTATTCTTTTAAGGAGTAAAAATTGCTAATAGAATATCCTTTACTTCTTTAAGCCTTTTTTGCTCAGATCCTGTTTTACAATATTCTTGTTTTGTATAATCACCACCAGAAAGATGGAAAATTAATTGCATATTTTTCTTCACTTCACTATAAAAAAAAAAACGGAGGGAAAAACCTCTTTTTTATACATTCTCTTCGTCCACTTGTTTGGCTTTTTGTTTCAGCTATTTTCTTAAGCTATTTTGGTCCAGCAAAGCAGAAAGTGAAATGTTTCCATTTTCATATTTTTTAGTTCTTCTCCAGATTATTCACTCATTTATGCATGCATAAAGGATAAGTTTTCCTTTTTTTATTTGGTTGTTGTTGTGGAAGCTTCTTGTTTTGCAAGATGATGGGTTGAGGCAAATCCTTTATTCAGTAGAAGAGTACTCGCTCTCTACACTTCTTTTGCAACAACAGCTTCCAAAAGAAACAGCAACAAAAGTAATTTCAAAAATCAATTCAAGGATTGCTGCAAATTTAATGCACTACTACAATGTACTGTACTCGGTTCTGTGCATGATGCACTTCTGCTGAATCTTTGATCAAGCAGAAAGAGGATGATGGTGTTCTGTGTTTATTACTGCGTTTAATTAAAAGGATATACGCTGGCTGCTCTGTGTTGATGACACATCATCATATCACTTGTAGAAAACTCTCACATAAAGTACACTTGATTGATTACAGAAATGAAAGTGATATTTCTTTTTTTTAAAAAAAGAGCCCCAGTCCTGGAAAGACCCCAAAGTTATTCAACTAGAACGAAAATATTAAAATGCTTCAGAGAGAGGGTTATTGGACTTGGATACGGCTTCATATATAAAAGTCTTTCTTACGTACCTACAAATGTTGTATTTTTTAAAAGAGGGGAATTCATATTATTTATTTGTAAATTGTCATAAGTGTTTCCGTTTTATTTACTTAAAACACATAGTAAATGCGTTTGTATTTAAAATTATTGATTTCGATAACTTTTTCGAATCCATGGAAATAAGATATTGAGAAAGGGGTAATCGATTCCTCTTTCGTATGCATTAGTTTCGTGAATCTTATAAATCTTAGTGACTCCTTTGAAGAGACCTTTAAGATTCCTTATTTAAATCTCGACCATAAATTACTCCTTTTAATGATGCTTGATACGCATCACAATCATCATCATTAACATCATCAATTCACATACAAATTTTCTTTTTTCTTCTTTTCTTCAAAAAAAAAGAAAAACTTTCATGCAAATTTTATTCACCAAAAACGGGCGTATATATGTATGTACATCCTGTAATGGTGAATAGTTTTGCAAGAAATTGTTACTTCCAGAATCGAAAAATTCAAAAAAAGAAAAAAACCATTGATTTGGTGCCATTTCCGTTGCCTCCTCCAGCACGTCGATGTCGTTTGCGTAATTTGAAAAGTTTTCTTTTCAATTCACAATCCCTTTTCATACTCGCATGTGAATGAGGAATGGCGTCCCGTGCCGATGTCGACGTTTACTTCCGTTTTCAATGCGCCAAATGAAATCGTTTCTGATTGGAATTATTTTTCTTTTTTTCTGTTTGTATTTATAAAGCGTGTTGCAGTAGTAGTGTTGGTAAATTTTTAAACGACCCCAGATGATTGATTTATTCGTGTTACTTTTTTTTAAATTTATTTATAAATTTTTTTTTTATTTTTCAATGTTTATCGATTTAAATACACACTCTACAATAAATCTACTAAATTTATGAAAATTTAATACACTTCCCTACAATAATATTCAAAAGATGGGAAGAACACTGAACACTTCTTTATTTGCCGATGCCGTGCTTGTAAACGGTGATTTTTTAAGAGCTTGAGAACTTTTAAAAAAAAAACGCATAAAATTTGCAAAATCTCATCGATTCTTTATTTGAAACGTTATATTGGTCCATGACATTTATTTTTGAAGATAATTTCATTTAAATGTTGACCACGGCTGCGTCTTAGGTGGTCCATTCGGAAAGTTCAATTTTGGGTAACTTTTTCGAGCATTTCGGCCGGAATAGTCCGAATTTCTTCGGAAATGTTGTCTTCCAAAGCTGGAATAGTTGCTAGCTTATTTGTGTAGACTTTAGACTTGACGTAGCCCCACAAAAAATAGTCTAAAGGCGTCAAATCGCATGATCTTGGTGGCCAACTTACCGGTCCATTCCTTGAGATGAATTGTTCTCCGAAGTTTTCCCTCAAAATGGCCATAGAATCGCGAGCTGTGTGGCATGTAGCGTCATCTTGTTTTAACCACATGTCAACTAAGTTCAGTTCTTCCATTTTTGGCAACAAAAAATTTGTTAGCATTGAACGATAGCGATCGCCATTCACCGTAACGTTGCGTCCAACAGCATCTTTGAAAAAATACGGTCCAATGATTCCACCAGCGTACAAACCACACCAAAGAGTGCATTTTTCGGGATGATTGGGCAGTTCTTGAACGGCTTCTGGTTGCTCTTCACTCCAAATGCGGCAATTTTGCTTATTTACGTAGGCATTCAACCAGAAATGAGCCTCATAGCTGAACAAAATTTGTCGATAAAAAAGCGGATTTCCTGCCAACTTTTCTAGGGCCCATTCACTGAAAATTCGACGTTGTGGCAGATCGTTTGGCTTCAGTTCTTGCACGAGCTGTATTTTATACTGTTTTACACCAAGATCTTTGCGTAAAATCTTCCATGTGGTCGAATAACACAAACCCAATTGCTGCGAACGGCGACGAATCGACATTTCACGGTCTTCAGCAATACTCTCAGAAACAGACGCAATATTCTCTTCTGTACGCACTGTACGCATTCGTGTGGTTGGTTTAATGTCCAATAAAGTAAACTGAGTGCGAAACTTGGTCACAATCGCATTAATTGTTTGTTCACTTGGTCGATTATGTAGACCATAAATCGGACGTAAAGCGCGAAACACATTTCGAACCGAACACTGATTTTGGTAATAAAATTCAATGATTTACAAGCGTTGCTCGTTAGTAAGTCTATTCATGATGAAATGTCAAAGCATACTGAGCATCTTTCTCTTTGACACCTTGTCTGAAATCCCGCGTGATCTGTCAAATACTAATGCATGAAAATCCTAACCTCAAAAAAATCACCCTCTATAAAACATATTGTGGACATTCATGCAAATAAGATCCTTAAATTGCCAAAAATTATAATATTCTGCATAGAATTATGAAAAGGACAAAGTTTACAATTTAATACATTTTTCCTCGGATTCTAAACAACGAAATAAAATAAACTTCGTAACATTTCTTTTAAAGTAAAATCGCAAAAAGGATCAAGGATTTCTTAATTCCATATGTCTTTTGATTTCTTGACATTTACTATCATAGGGTTTATTTGATTTGCTTTTTCTCATGAACTGTCACTGTTTAAAAGTGATCCAACGCACCACTGAAATAAATATGGTTTAAGAAAGTCTTAGAATAATAGTTCGAGGTTTTTTTGGAGAAAAACAAAAAAAAAACATTTTAATGATAAATAAGTAGAACGAACCCGGATTTTCTAAGAAGTTATTTTCGAATTGCCGTCTTTTTAAAATGTTTAATCTTTGGCCTAAAGAGATTTATTTTTAAAGAAGCTCAATTGAAACAAAATATTTTCAACCCCCTTCCAAAAAAGACAATATACGTAAAGAAATAAACTAAACAGCTTTCTAATCTAGAAACATAATCACAAGATATCCTACTAAATAAACCTAACCATCAACAAATAATAAAATCTATCTAAACAACAAAAACAACACCAAAAAATGTGTACCAATGCGTAAACAAAATATTCACTGGGTTCTATTTTACATCAACCGTAAATCCAAAAGCCACTTAAAAGCCTAACACCACACCGATGAAGGATATCGACCCTGACAGTTACACCACGAAATAAATCCACTTAAACTTAAAGGGATTTCAAGGACTTACTTCGCGTAGAGGAGAACAAAAAAAAAAAGGTATGCGAATCTAAAGTTGGTGCAAAGACAAACACAGAGGGGGCTGGAATGGCAATGGTGTTGGCAACGCAGGGAGGTGGGCCAAACAAAATTCTCTCAAAGGACAAGATGTAATCATTTTTGCTTTGTTATGTTAAGCTTAGAAATCCAGGCCAATGTAAATTGATATCGAAATGAAGGATGAAGGTAAGAAGAAAAAGAACAAACAAAAAACTTTATACCACCCCAATTGACTGTACGCTATGTTTGAAAAACAAATCAATTTCTCTTACTTATTTTTTTCTATCACAGGAAGTGAAAGTGATTCTGGTCAAGGGAAAAAGGAACCAAATCCTAACTTAAAGAAATTGATTCTCTGTGATTAGGCACTTAAAAGTATATTGCATTAATCTTTGACTCAAAACCGTGTTGTTTTAAATTAGTTTTTCTTGTTAAAAATGCAAGATTACTTTCTCAGAAGGTCCTTTAAACTCCTATTGTTGCTCAATATTTAACATAATTTAATGCTGTTAAATGCATAGACATTTCCACTTAAAGCCAAAATTGAAGGACTTTCTATAAATTAACCCCCTTTTGTGTGTAACACTACAAATTAGCTAATTCCACTAAAACCGCATAGGCGCACAAATATTTAAATGGCATGGATAATAGAAGGCTTATGTAACCCCCAAAAGTCAGGGACTAGATGGTCGCGAATTAGGATAGCAATTGGTTTTCGAGCAAATAACAAAATTAACTTTAAAGTTATACCTATACTTCAAAACAATTCGGACATTTGACGTAATCGGATCAAATTAGTGGCATGGATTTGATACAGGCATTATCGCCAAAAAGGCCATATTACATGGCTTTTGTGAGCTTTCGCGTTAAACAATATAGGAATTCTCTGGACAAAATGAAGTGGAAAAATATTTGTTGTTGTTTATCGAAAATATATAACTTCAACGATTCAATGTTTAAGTTTAGGCTTTCTCTAATTAATTGAATGAAATGTACCCAAAGCTTTGTGTTCCCATGTTTTTGGATGAATTTTTAGTAAATAAATGATTTGTATATTAGTACATGAATACAAGTTCTGATTTTAAATTCTTTGCAATATTTGAGCCTATTTAAAAATCTGTCAAAGAACTAAGGCACAATTTTTTAAAATTTAATTGACAGACAGAATCAAAAACTTAACGTGAATATTTCTTTTCTTAAGTCAACATTCATTAAACGAAACTTTTTAAGGTCTCCTAGAGCCTATTAGAATTTAAGCACACAATTTGACAATTTTTAAGATTTTTTCTAACTCAGCTCACTATTCTGCAATCCGTATTTTCCTCTTCTATATTTTTTCTAGATTTCTGAAAATAGCCATTGCAAACTTTCTTAATTCCCAGGCATGGCAATGGCTTGGTTTTTTCAGCTTCTTTTTAAACTTGAACTTTTTTAAACTAGTTCTTAAAAAAATTACTTCCTCTTGGAAATTCGATCATTGCATATAATATTTGTTCTACATTTGAGATTTCATTTGTTCAAGGATCAAAATTTAGAAGTTAATTAAATTTGAAAAAAAAATAAAATAGTACGCATACGCCTGAGTGACCTTTATTGTTTTATCATCATTTTAAACAGAAAAATCGTTGATGTGGTCCTGATTATCGATGAATAAAAACCATCGTTTGAAAGAAAATTAGTGAAAATAAAAATTTGTTTTTTCCTGGAATAATTGAAGTAATTTTTCTCATTGACTGAAAGGGTAGCAAAAATTAAAAGAGTGAAATTATAAAATAATTCCAAAAAATTAATGCAACATTCTTTAGAATCATGATAAAACATCATAATTGAAATTGTCGAGTCACAAAAAGAAAAAAAAAGGAACACAAAACAATTTTATCCTATATCTTTTTTTTCAATATCAATCTAAAATAAATATCTCAATCACTTTGCTGTCATTTCCTCTTACCAAAACGGGACTAAACGAAACGATACCTAAAACATCACTTATAGAATAGCCTTTATTGTCGACACTATCAAAACAATCATCGTTTATTTAATGTGCTGACAAAACGACGAGCAACAATAGGTCCGAAAACAATACCATTAACTTTAGCCCCCGAATCGAAGAACGATGCCGTCAAATCCATTAATTATGGCTAACAACACAAAACAACAGCCATCCAGCCAAAGCATACCACTTGATGGAAAGAGATAGAGATACAGAGAGAAAGAGAGTGAGCTATTCGTCCCTAAAATTCCAAAGCTCGCTGAATGTCCTTTTAACGAATTCTTAACGGGTCATTAATTTAATAATAATCAGATCAACAAGAACTTTGACCTATTTGTTAAACACGATTGAATAACATCGTGCTGCCAGAGAGCCATCATCATTGGGTTTGGGTTTGGGTTTGGGCTTGGGCGGCGCTCGGCGGAAATGGAGTTGCGATGGTCGTCCTCATCCTCGTCCTCGGGCCCGGGAGTGGTTCTTTTAATGTTTTCCATTTATGTTATATTTCGAACAAAAAAAAGTAAACAAATCAACACATCTAGATTCTACATATAGCAACACTCTGAATCACTGAAAGACTGAAACACTTTGAACATGAAAATGATAAATGTGGAAGTCTGCGTGAGCGTGAGGCTTTAGCGTCATAGCATAGCGAACAAAATGTATCCGTAGCCTCTTGCTTAATTCCCTTTAGAAGTTTTAAGTTATATATATTTTTTTTAAGGATTTTCGCGCCCTGATACCGTGCACAGTGCACACGTTTGCTTTTATCGCATTGTAGTTTCTTTTTTATAATTTTCTTTTATTTTTCACGATAAAAATCGCAATGACAATCACAAACGTAAAAATGCAAAAAGCGTTGATTCGACGAAATGGAAAGTGCTAAATGAAAGAGGGAAAGCGTTGAGTGTTGGGTCCTTTCGAAATGTCTCTGTGTTTTTTTCTTTGCTTGACTGTGACTGTAACTTCGTTGATCCGGAGGCGATATGCATATGTGGTTCGTGCTGGACGGATGCAGTGGTTTTTACCTACTTCTTTCTTTGTTACCAAACAAAAAAAAATCTGCTATTTAATGGAAATGCAAATGGGAGTCATTTTCGTGATCCTGATTTCTGGGATTCCAGTTACAGTAGAATGGGTATGATAATTGTAAACAAAGGAATATGCAAAAAATAACGTTCTTTTTGGAGTATTCCAGCACCATAAAACTTCAAAATAACGGAATCTTTTTAGAAGCATCGACTTTTAAAACCAAACTGGTCTTAATGAAAAATACAGAGCTTTTTTGAAAAACGTTTTAGAGAGAATTGAGCAGACAGATTTGAACAGTCTTTTTGAAACTGTCGTTTTCTAAAAATATTTAAATTCAAATTGGGTTATATTTACATCTGTTATTTGAACACTTTTTCGAGAGACTCAATATTAACACCCTGTTGTTTGAAAATGACAAAAGCTTAGCAATGCTAGTAACTAAACGTTACACTTCATCCTGCACATGAACAAAGGCTGCTCTCAATTCAGAGGGACTTGTGGTAGGATATTTAATATACAAGGGTGAAACTTCATTAGCAATTATTAGTCTTTTACTTTTAAATAGTTTTTGTACTATCTTGTGCACATTAAATTAATCAATTCAAGAGCACCTCGAATACAGGACCGAGACTTAATTTTTTGGGTCCTAAAAGGCCTTTTTTGGGTTTTCCCTTTTCCGTTTTATTCCACCATTCACTTTTCCAATTGTTGCTAGGGACAGTAAGATTCGCTCCACACCCACTATTCCGTAGATACTCAATTTTAATGACACTTCGAACATAGATTGTCCTGTGGCAAAGCTTTAAATATATTTTGGCTTGCTGCTGCTGGCACGAAGGGATTTCAGACTTGTTTATTCCGCCATCCCGGACCAAGCTAGGAACACAAAACTTGACCATCTGATTATTCTGGGGTTTCTGCCTATAAGTAACTCTTACCAGCCTCTAATCAGCCTCTTACAATCTCCGTTTCCCATTTCCTTGTCCCAGTTAAATACAGGTCTCAATGTTCGTACTTCCGTAAGAACTATATAATAAGATTATAATAAATATCATTCTATTTTATTCTTATAAATAATTTGTATCAGTTTGGAAACTTAGACCCTAAGTTTTTTTGATTTCTTAAAGAATATCCCTCGGCAACCGTGATCAAAAAAGCACCACCATATTTGTATATTTTTATTCTTTTTTTTAAATAAAATTCATACTAAAAAGATTTTGAGGTCAAAGTTATAATAATGCAGAAATTCATGACTTTAAATTCTTCCATCATTACTTTTCTAAAATGCTGAACCTTCTTCTTTGGTTTGACATGGAATATCTTGATACAAGATATCTTAAGCTTCAATTTTTAGATTGTATACTTTTTAAAGTTCAATTTGATTTTAGCAAAAAAATATCGGAAGACAGTTTTTCAGGACACCAATGAAAAGTTTTTAGTGTGGGTGTAGAATTGTTCAGCCTCTTTTATCTTAAACTTACTTACTTACTTAAGGTGGCGCTACAGTCCTGTGTGAACTAGGGCCTTACCCAACAAACTTCTCCATCTAGCTCGGTCCTTGGCTAGATGTCTCCAGTTTCGCCGCGCTCCAAGTTGGGTGAGGTTACTTTTCACTTGTGAGCGCCACCTGATATGCGGTCTTCTTTTACTGCGCTGTCCTGTGGGTGTGGATTCGAAGACTTTCCGGGCCGGAGCATTGATTTTCATGCACTCTACGTGACCCAGTCATCTAAATCGTTGGACTTTCATCCTTCTGGCTAAGTCTACGTCGCTGTACAGCTCGTCGTTCCATCTTCTCCTCCACTCCCCTTTGATGCATACGGGACCGTAGATCACAAGAAGAAACGAAGGATTTTTTTCTCGAACCGACCCACGACTGTTATCTTAAAATTGGCATTAAAAATAGACATTCTTATAAAACCTTAAAAACTTAAAAAGCAGTAAGGCAAGCAAAGTAAAATGTTTTAAATCATGTTTAAAAAAATATCTGTTCTTGGTTTATATGCCAACTTAATTAAATAAAGTCACGATAATCAATTTAAAAAAATACAAATGCAGAAAATTTCCAAAGTCCTTTAGGGTGTATTTTGCTTTATGAAATAATTTCTTAATTAAATTGTAAGAATTTTAAACTAAGAACATTTGTGATTGAAACAAAATATGTGTAAATATGTTGCAACAAGCTTCAAATATATGTCATTCCATGAGGTTTCCTTTTCACAAATTTGTCATAATTTATGCATTAAATATTTTCTTTATTGGTTTTACAAATACATAAATCAAATAACCAACAACCATCAGAAAGTAGTAATTTAAATAACCTTAACCTTTGAAACTTGTTCGTATATTCTATAAAAGTTTAGTATTTTATCATCCTAAATGCAGGTTTTTAACTCTAAAGAAGATTTAATTCAATTTTAGCTCAGAAAAGTATAGTTTTCTAAATATAGAAACAAAGATATTTTTTAATAAAAAAATTCTTGAAATTTGAAGTATTCTTCAATTCTGTTGACCAAATAGAATTCTAGGAAGCATGACTTACAAACTCATGTTAACCAAGTTCTAAGAATTATCCGATAGTTTACCGAAGAGAACTATTTTTCTCTGAATCAAATGTGTATTTTCCTTTCTTTCAGTATATCAGTCTAGATTTTATAATGCACTCCTTACATTGATGTTGACCATATTTGAGTTCTATATGTGTTCTTCTTTTATGAACTAAATCCTATTTTTAAGAAAAAGGAACTTATTTCAAAAAATGCTGTGGGATGCCTTGCAGAATTCTTTTGAATTCAAATTCAAAGTAAACGAAAACTTTGTGGAAAAAAAACTGATGTAAAATATTCAAGGTTGTAAGGGAAAATTTCAAGTTCGATTTTAATTGAGGCCTTTTCCCACTAAGGATTATTAAAAACTACTCAAAACTTTAAAATTAATTTCTAGAAATCGTCTCCAAATGTAACATCGTACATTTTAAATTCTGAGAATGTCGTAAAATAACAAAAATAATCAATTATCTGCTCAAAAAAAAAATAATAAAACATCTTGAAAACGTTTTATGAATGATTTACTATAAGTTCCTTTTCATAAACTTTACTCAAAGTTTCTTAGCTCAGGTAAATCCTCTTTGTGTCCTTAAGCTGACATCTCGCAATCAATTTCAATCATAAAAATGTCTCTTTATAGTTTTCATTTTATCAAACAGTTTTATCTAACATATGATGTGGTATAGGTAAGCCCCGCAGTATTGGACGGAACGTGTCTATTTGTCCATCCAGTTCCAGCAACTATCAAAAGGATCCACTCCACATACGTATGAACTTTTGTACGAATAAGGATGAAACTCAAATTTGTATGCACAAAAAGTTTTGTTACTATAAACATACATAGGGACTTGTATATATAAAATATATAAGAAGGCTTAAAATATACTTTAATAACCAACAGTGTTTCAACATGGAATCATTTTTCATTATGACAGATTGGATTGATGTGAATAATATTGTATGCAAATTGTTTCAGTTTTACCGTACTCTCTTCGTTAAAGGATTTTCTTTTTCTCTTTTTTGCTTTTTTTTTTAAGCTTGATGCGAAGTCAGAGAAGTGCTTTACCTGTGCAGCAGGTTTGGACAAAAAATATGACACATCATTTGTCAATTTATAGTGTGGCCATGGGAAGGAACGGTGGTGGACGCAGGAGCTATAGTGTTGAGGAAAAGGACTTGGTAATGTTATATAATATTGTTGGAATTTAAATGCCTTAATATGTTCGGTGATGAAAGTTCTTTCCTAAGCGGAAAACAATTTGAAATATTCTCTTATGGGAATGGATGGAAAATGTAGTTTTCTCTTCTTTATTTTCTTTATTAAGATTTGATGAATAAAATTATAGTAAATTATTTTTAAGAACATTCTGAAGTTAGTGTCATTTTTAAAATTAAAAAGTTGAAACATAATTTGCTTAAGTTTTTTTTGTTATTTAAACATAAATGAACTATAAATAAAATAACTATTCTTTAATTTTTCTAATTTCTAAATGGATTTTTTTGAACGTATGAAAGAATGATGCAAAAACTGTCTTCAATTTTACATACCAACAAACTGAAGGTAAGATCTTCGAAACCAATCTAGTATTCTTTGAACTGAGGAGTCAAAAAATGGGACTAACTTTTTTTAATTTGTTTGATTTAAAAAGCCTCAAGGAGCTGTTATAGTGTGTGTAAAAAATTGATTGTTTTCAGTTTTTACTTTCAAAAATATCTTATAAATGCAGAAAGGTGGTATCTTCAATAGTTTTTAAACGACAGCTTAATAAAAAGCTCCAAATGGGTCCGATTTGTCAAATTGCTAATGTTGACATTTCTGGACGTTTCAAGGTCCCTAGAGTAGAAATAAAAGATTTTAGAGAGATGTCTGAGCGTGCGTGAATACGTTAGTTCGTACGTCCGAACGTTCGCGACGTTTTTTCGTCATCCATAACTTAAGAACCAGAAGAGATATCGACTTCAAATAAATTTTGTTCTAAAGATAATAATTCAGAAAGATGCAGAAAGGACTCTAAAGGATATTTCATTTGTGGTTTTTTTACCATAGCAGTTTAACAAAAAAGAGTGGACATTTTGGTTATTGTTTTCAATATTCGGTAAAATCTTGAAAAAAAAATTAATTGACAGTTTTTTAAAAGTAGGTAAATATCTTTTTAAATATTTAAGATTATGGCTTCAAAAGTTGGCAAAATTAATTTTCGACTCAAATATTTTTTCATTAATCTGAGATTATGGCTTTAAACTATTTTTTTATAAAAAATATTATTTTTAACATTTGGCAAAATGTTCAGAAATATCAAATTGTCAGTTTTCTTATAATAAATTAAAACTTAAGTGAAAATTTAACAAAAGGTAGTAAAAATGTATTTTCGACACAAATGTCTTTTCAGACATTGTAGATTAGAGCTTCGAACTAATTTTGTTTTATTAAAAATATTGTTTTCAACATTCGGAAAAATTTTGAAAAAAACGAATTGACAGTTTTACAAATAATATAAACCTAAACAATGAATAAAAATTGGAAAAAATTGATTTTCGACTCAAATATCTTTTCAAAACTTTGAGGTATTGGTTTTAAAGTACTTTTATCTTTTTAAGTGTATTTCTGTTAACATATAGCAAAATGTTTAGAAAAATCTAATTGACGGTTTTCTTTTAAAAAAAATAAAAACCTAAAAACAAAAGCAATAAAAAATAAAAGTAAAAATTTACTTTCCAAAAATTTTAAATATTGTTTCCAAACTTTTTTATTTCACACAAAGTATTATTTTCGATATTGAGTAGTTTTGTTTATAAAATTCCAGCCTCTTTTTTCTTATCAGTTTCAACTGTTAATAATGGTTTCTATAATATCTTAACCATGATGGAAGAAATGGGCTTGGTTCCCGCCCCTTATGCGAAAAAATATGGAGTTTAAAGAAATTAACACCAAATTAACACCTTCAATTTTAATAATCTTTTTGATTTGTTTGTTTCAGCTACTCATTCCACCACAATCATATCAGCAGTTCTGTTTTTGTTAGGTAACCCGAAAAACTCTTTTATTTTTCAGTATTTTTGTACAAAAAAATCATAAAATTAATCTAAAAACATACCAACGTATTATGTCCAGAAAATTTTAAAATATAAAATCGAGTACCTTCATTGAAAAATTCCAGAAACAAGTTTAAAGTCAAGGCCTTGAAGAAGCCCAAAAATACATAGAAATACATTTTTGTATCGTTTGTTTGTTAACCTCTTTAAACTTAAATTGCGGTAAGCCTAGTTTGTCATCTTGGATATTTAAAAGTTCAAGTTTCAAGGAATTTGTAAGCAAAACTGGGATAAATAATCCTCAGCTACTCGTTCCACTACAATCATATCAGCAGTTCTGAAACTTTTTTTGTTTCTGTTAAGTTACCCGAATAACTCTGTTATTTTTCAGTATTTTTGTACAAAAAAATCATAAAATTAATCTAAAAACATACCAACGTATTATGTCCAGAAAATTTTAAAATATAAAATCAAGTACCTTCATTGAAAAATTCCAAGTTTAAAGTCAACGCCTTGAAGAAACCCAAAAATACATAGAAATAAATTTTTGTATCATTTGTTTGTTCACCTCCTTTAACTTAAATTGTGGTAAGTCTAGTTTGTCATCTTGGATATTTAAAAGCTCGAGCTTCAAGGATAAATAATCCTTAATTTTCTGCATCACAAGAATTTCAAAATACGATTATAGTGTTTCCAGCTTAATGGCAGACCTCAATAATTTTCAGTGGGATGTTGATAAATGGGAATATATTTGATTCAAAATAATATGTTTTAGATGGACACTTATACATACATTCAAAACAGATTAAATACAAAACCTTAAAAGCGTAACTTTATAAAATAGTTTACAAAAACCCGCTTGAAAGTTGTTTAATCTGTTTTCATTTATGTTGTTAAAATTAGCATCTTTATGTTGAAAACCATAAATCGTGCTAAATTCGTTGCGTGTTTTGTATACTTTTCAAAAAATGCGAATTTAAAAAGCTTAACATGAAAATTTCCTATTAAGCTATTTCAAACCTCCGAAAGAAGTAGAACTAAAGCATGTTTATAGATACAATTTCCGCCCATAAAGTTTTTGTTTCGCTTTTCAAAAGATATCCTCTGTTCTGCTATATGACCAATTCCTCGAAAATTCCTATTAAATCACCACCTGCAACCTAAAACAGCAAATAATTTTTGCATAAACACATAAAGACCGTTTCGGATAGTTTATTAAGCCTTGATGCACACGTTCATGTCCTTGTGGAAACTCAAACTCATTTAAGGATCTTTTTTGCTTTTACATCCAAACAATAAAGAGTATAGAATGTTTTTAAGTTCGTCCTGGAGTTAGCTTGTTTTTCTAGATAATGAACTTTTGGACACACCACCTACAAGCAAAGTACAGAATACATTAAACATGGTGTGGGTACATAATTTGAATGAACAACTTGCAAAATTTTCAGCAAATTTAAGACAGAAAAAATACATTTTGGATAAATAAAGATTTTCATTGGATTTTAAGGAGAAAACTCTTTACAGCTTTTGAAATGTTTTCATTTTCAATTTCATTTCGATGTTAATATTTTTATACTTTCGAGAAAATCCATTAAGTTATTGCATTTTGTTTGCCATGCGAAATAATACTTCTCTCATTGAAACAAAAACAGTGATAAGGTAATAGTTGAATAATTTTGCACTGTTTTTCTTAGAAATCAGTTCAGCACGAACAGAAAAAAACTGAATTGAAAGTGTTTTTCTTGAATTGCTTGAGGAGAAGTTTGTGATAATTGTAAAGTAGATTTGATTAAGTATGTTTTTGTTTCAGAAGAATTTTTGGTTTTTAAAATCAACGTTGTCATGTTTTAACGTAAGCTGAAAATAAGCTAAGGCCAACTATGTACTCTCCAAAGGATTTTGATAATACAGGGTCCGCCAAAAAAAAACTCCCGTATTTTTAAACGTTTATATTTAAAGCTATTTAAAAAATAATTTGGTATTCCGGGTATAGATACGTACCATTTTTATTATTCATAATGGCGTGGCACGGTGAGCATCCCGCATTTGTCGTAGAGAATTATCTCCGTATTTTTTCGAAGAAAATGGGCGAAAACTTACAGTTAATGTGGATCGCTAATGTCACATGATTAAGACCTTCCTCCAAGCAAATTTAAATTAGTTTACTAGGAAATACAAAGAAGTCTGGTTCCAACAAGATGGAGCCACAGCACACACTTCACGGCGTTCACTTTTAAAATATGGGAGATCTTTTTGCCGGACCCTGTATTTCGAAGATTGCATACATGTTTAGAGTTATATTCAGAATTTGTTCTGACACTTGTGTTAACAGTGTAACTTAATTTCTCTAAAAGTTTTAAAAATAACACGCAATCTTATATGTAACCTTTTTTCTATGTCTTTACAAAGCGCTCTCCAATAAGTGGTTTCAATATGAATAGAACTCTATTTGAGCAGCTGTCACTGTTGAATCTGTCATCTTTTGACATTTTATATATAAATCAGAATTGATTTGTATGGTCAGAAGTGGGAATTATTGATGTAGACTATTTTTATTTCTGTCACACAATTTAAGAAACAACTAGCCCACCCTTGTGGGAACCCCTGCAACCAAATATTGTTTTCAAGTGACGTAATTCAAAATTAAATATGTGCACTTTCTCAAGCTTTCTATAGTAAGACTTTGGTTTTTTTCGCGTTTCATAAAGAAAGAAAACCTTTTTTAATGTTTGATCAAAAATTATTCTTGCAAATTCTTTTCCTATCATCATGTTATGTTTCTTTTACATTTCAAGTTTTCTGGTTTCAAGTTGTCGAAAAATTGTATAGTAATTTAGTAATTTGAAATTACCCAGAACCCAAACGGAAACAGGAAAGGTACAAACCATTAATCTTGGTCAACATTGATTACAAGTATGACCTTTCTCTTGGGATGAGTTTTTGCTACCGCTATGAGGTGTACCTAAAGTTATAGCTTAAATGGTTTGCGTTGATACTCATCCGAAATAATATAACAACCCGAAAACCGGAGCAAAACAACTTAACAATGAAATCATTACAAAAAGTTTACTGATCGTTATATTTTTGGAAAAGGTGATCACATCACAATTCAACATCGATATCTGGAGACATACGTTTTTCTTTGGGATTTCGTGAAAGATAAGAGTTATTCCAATGTTCCACAGTCGATTCAAGGCCTTAAAGATGCAATTTGTGAAGTTATCAAGGACATAAATCCGTTGGTAAGCGGATTGTTTATAGAAATAGATAATTTAGTCTGATGTAGATTTTACTCCTTACAATGATAAAGTTTCCATTTATTCGTTTTTTTTTTTTGATTTATCAAAATGAAAACACTTATTGGAAAACCCTATGTATTCACAGCTTTTAACATTTTTTCTTTTGTCATCACAAAAAGCATTGTTAGCTTTCTTTAATCTCAATATGTAATTTGTTCATATACCAAAAATCAAACAGTCTTCAACAAAAATGTCCACACCCCAAGACCATACATCAGCCCTGATTCACCACCCCCCCCCCCCCCCCATCTTCCGCCAATCAAATCGATGACTATTTTTGGAACGCAAAAATACAAAAAAAAACTCACGACAGCAATAGCGGGTCGATGTTCGGAACACATTGCACATGTAAAACATAATGTTTCGAAATAAAGATTACAAATGGCGGAAACGTGCGTTGTTTTTTCATGCACGTCAAAAGGCCATTAGTTCCACTCTATGGAGGTGGAATATCACACAATCATTCTTTCAAAAAACGAAAAAAAAAAAACCGAATAGAATCTCGAACTTTAAACCAGTCAAATTCACCAGCAGTGACATATCGTCAGATGGCACCTTTTCATACGTAGCAGTATCGTATATGATTTCAACCTTAAACCAAACGAAAAAAAAAAGTTATGAGCCCTTAAATTTCACATCACGTGCGTCTTCATCCTGGGTGGATGGATGGATAATATAGGTAGTATATATACTTGTACTCGCTTAGGGTGTATATTAAGCTGAATGAGGAGGCATAGCTCCACTGCCAGTGCCAGTGCCAGTGCCAACACAGATAAAATAAATTACACGAGTTAAATCACCATCACCATACAGAATGATGCTCCACCAAGTTTCATGACAAGTGAAGCAAGGTGATGTCAAATGATGTATAAGGACATCACTTCCTCTCGCCCTCCACCACCCACTTCTCCAAACGGAAAACAAAAAAAAATCAAATCAAAGTATTGCAAAGCACTTAGGGTTTATTGGTCTAAAGATGTGGGTGGGAAATTTCATGTGAATAGGGGGCTATATTGTCCTTACCCACTAACATCGAAGAGATTCCTTTTACGCATCAAGTTCAGTGAAAAATATTTTTAATTTTTTGCGAGTTTTACATTTTGTTTAATTCCAAAAATCACAATGGCTGCTTAACCCTCAGTTAAAAGGTCAGCCTTAGGGCATTCATTTTATTTGATAAATTTTAAAGAGTTTGAAAGAAATTATTCGAAAACGAACCCGTGCAGTGCACTGATGCAAATGACTGACTGCTCAAAGATTTTATTTTTTTTTCTTCCTGTTTTGCATTCTATTAAAAAATAATAAAATTATTTCCACATGGAAAAATAGTGAAAAGACAGTAGTAACCCGGGATAGCATCACAGCAATTTAAGATTCATGGCTAAGAAGGGAAGAGAGATGTGGGATGATGAAATAAAAATGCAATTTCGTAAAAAAAATCGTTTGCTTTGCATATTTGCTCAGCAGAGCGGGAATAAATACAAAACTTATGATTCAATTAAACCTAAGACGACGAAGATGATGTAGTTAGTTTTTTTTTGGGATTTAATGACGAGAAATTTAATCAAGGATGTAAAATTAAGAATCTTATTACATGAATACAAATATATTTTTGCGAAATCTTAAAAATCACTTTAACTCAAATTTGTATTCCAAAAATTCTATTCTAAGAAAAATTAGTCAATGTTTAAAGACAATCATGAGCTCATAAAATTATTTATTTAAATTTAAAAATAAATTCTTCCTACATTTTTCGATTTCCTTACAACCCTAACTTCAACCTTAAAGGTGGAAATAAACCAACAGGCAATAATTTTTCCGAGCTTGCTTTAACATTCCAAAGTTCAGCTAAAAACTTCAAAATTACTCATGAATAATATTACTTCCAACAACTGGTGTCAAATGCATTAACATTTTTTTTCGAATTCAAGAGACCTAGTCTCGCTAAGGTATGCAAGGTCGCCTCTAAAACCAGCCACCTTCAATGCTCCTAGGCATCATACATACAAAAGTATACCTGCCCTTTAAATAGCAAACGTTTTCATAAATTATTATGGATCAACTTCATAGAACTAAGCCGGATGAAATAAGCTCACTACTTGATCTCAGGCCAGGGCAGTGCTAAATTTCAAACCAAATAAAAACAGAAAACTGCTGATGTGAAAGTCTGAAATCAACCTGTCCATGAAAATGAGGTTGAGCGTCGAGATGAACTAAACCATGAGGTGCCACGAACTTCGTAAGAAAATAAAAACCACCTTGATGGTTTGGCACCAAAAAACCAAAAGTCAGTATTCATTTTTTTGGACTTTTTTCATTTTTTATTTTTAATCCTTTCGTGGTTGAAGGTTTTTTTGTTGGTGTTTGTTTCGTTGGATGTGAAAACGTTAACGACCACAACATCATACAAAAATACAAACAAAACAAAGTGAGAAATAAAAAGTGGTTGCAATGTATACGGAAGCTAAAAACTCATTTTGCTCAAGCAGGATAAGAGAACATTTCAAGGACCCCAGAGTATTATTGCCATATAAAACGAGCTCTGCTACAATGGCAATGGCTTGGCTATATGGCCCTTTACCATCAGAAAATAATGTTATTTTGCCAAATAGGTGTTTTCATTCTCTCATGCGAATGTGAATTTTAGAAGCTGAAGGATTGTGTTCATTTTTCAACATAATGGCCAACTTGTTCTCGGGGAAAGGTCAACACGGGATGAATAAGATGACTGTCGAAAAGTGATGAGCCATGGACATTTAGAAGTTATATGCAACATAACACACTTGCAGGTTGTGATGCAGTGGTAAATTTGAAGGTGTTTTCTTTTTTTGAACTATCAACCTTAAAAATGACGAAACAGAATACAAATTGCAACTATTTTCCCTCGGTTCCGATGATGATGATAACTTGATGAATGTTAGCTTTTTATTGGAAAGTGTTTCTTATATTGATTGGCTTTACGATTCGACATAGCATTTAGGAGCCTAACGACTTTTGGGCCATCAAAATTCTCTGATGATTCTAGAACTAGAATTATGTTTCGAAAAAATCTATCAACGGCATTGGAGCACAATTTTAAATAACGTATGGTAAAGGGGTTGCAATTTTACTATTTTTCAATTTTCTAAATAGAAAGCTAGTTACTTGGTACTCTAAAATGTTGACCCTTTGAAAACTAAACTAAAAATAAGTCAGTTGACAATTGTCAAAAACAACAAATCTGAAGAAAGTATTGCCAGTTTGAAAACCACAAGTCTAAAAATATCTGTGCATCTGAACAACACTACAGAGAGGCTAACTAATCTAAATTTACTATAGAGAGGTTTGAATTTGGCAAATTATTAACGGTTCCGTAAAACTATAGTGAAATTTCAAGACACCATGAAAATTCTTTTAAATAAGGAAGAAAATCTTTTGTGTGCTAAAATGTCAATAATATTTTATCAAATAGTTAAAGACTTTATTTTATAAAAATAATTGTGAATTTAAATTTAAAAGAAAAAAGAGGCTGGAATGCGACCCAAACTGATAACTTCCCATCCCTTCTGTCGATTTGTCTTGCTTAAAACTTTGTAGGTTTTCGTGTTTGGTTAAAGAAGTTGTTAGTTAAATTATTCTTAAAATTTTTTAAATAACCAACAATATTTTTCATATAAAAAATAGTTTAGTTCTAAAATCTAGTTTTTTTAAAAAGATTTTTAGTCGAAAACAAATTTTTACCAACTTTTGTTAAATTTTCTTTTGAGTTAATATTTTTTGTAAGAAAACTCTCAATTCGATTTTCTCAAAATGTTGAAAACAAAAGTTTTTAAAAGATAAAATTAGTTTAAAGCCAATGCCTCAAAGTTTTGAAAAGATATTTGAGTTAAAAATCAATTTTTACCAACTTTTGCAAATATTTTTTTTAAGGTTCTTATTTATCGTATCGTAGGTTCTTATTTTCAAAATTTTACCAGACGTTCAGTTAGACAACGGTCACCTATCATCTTAAGAGCTCTCTTTTGAATTCTGTCTAGGAGACTCAAGTAGGTTATAGGAGCACCTGCCCAGATATGGGAATTGTACTAGAGTTTCGGACTAATATAGGCAAATATGTGATCACTCCACAATAAGTGGATTGTAATGCACATACCTAAGACTGAAAGCTCTTCGGTCTCCTCGATGCAAGTACCACTCTTGGATAGTGGCATAGGAAGAAGGTAACGCTTTTTCAACAGTAGGCAGCAGAATCTAGAAACGAATATGAAAAGCTTAGGGTACTGTCATCAGCGAAACAATTAAGTGGGTTAGAAGTTTCAGACAAAAGATTATTTATAAAAATAAGGAAAAGTGTCGGAGACAAAACGGAGCCCTGGGGCACACCAACGTTTATTTTGTGGATATCAGATTTGGACCCGTCCAAGACTAATTGAATTGAACGGTCCGAAAGTATTTTCTAACCCAACGAAGAAGGGATTCATCAATACCAAATGCACGCATCGTCGATAAGAGAGCTTGGTGCCAAACTCTATCAAAAGCCTTTGAAATATCAAGTGCAATAATCTTACTTTATCCAAAACGAAGTAAAGATTTGTTCCACTATTCGGTGAGATAAACCATGAGATCACCAGTGGATCTATTGCAACGAAAGCCATACTGCGGGTCATTAAGAAGCTTCCGTTCTTCAAGATATTTCTTAAACTGAACATTGATCAGTGTTTCCATGACCTTGGACAGAAGGGACGTAAGTGCAATTGGACGATAGTTAGATGGTGACTGGTGAGAAGGATTCGCCTTTTTTAGGGACAGGCTGGACAAATGCAGTTTTCCATCCACTCGGAAAGAGCCCTGTACAATAGGACAGATGGAAAAGCTTACGCAGTGGTTTTGCCAGTGTTGAAGACCAACCTCTTCGGAACAATAACGGGATACTATACGGGCCAGCGGATTTGTGAGTGTCAAGATTTTTAAGTACTTTAGTAACTGAACGAGTGTGTTTACTACCATTGGGACATTATAGTATTTTTTGCCGTAATTTCTGATCATGCAAAAATTACTTTACAGCTCGAATCAAACCATGAGTTTTCTTTGGGTTTGATAGATTTTATCCTATTGGGGATAAAAGTTCTCATTCCAAAAAAAAATCAAGATTGTAATCATATCTGCACTGGAGTCCACGTCACTATCGAGGAAGCATTGTGAACAGTTAAAGTTCCTGTAGAATTCATTGAGACCGCCCCAGTTGGCTTTCTCACATTGCCAAACGGTTCTCGTAGGTGTTCTTACTTTAACTGTTTTTTTTTTGCCGTTAGAAATTTGCAGATATGACACAATGGTCTGATTACCCTAGAGGCGATAATACACTGGCAGTATATTTATTAGGATCAGAAGTAAAAAACAAATCTAGAGTGTCGGTGGATCGTCAACTAACTGAGTCAGGTGGGTTAATTCAGCAAAAATCTCGACATACCTTCCTTCGGATGTTGTCTGAACAGAATAGAGCAGCCACGAAGAATTGTGTTCATTGAAATCGCCTGTAACAACGATATCACTGTGCGGAAAATGGGAAGTCTCTAACGTTTTTGGTTCGTGAGATATTCAGGGTTAACCCAAATGTTCACCTCTAGTTTAAACTGCTATGGTAAAAAACATATGATCAATTTTCTTGAGAGCCCTTCCTGGATCTTTTTGCATTTTAATCTGTATAACAAAATTTATTTGAAGTCGATATCTCTTCTGGTTCTTGAGATATGGATGACGAAAAAGACGTCACGAACGTACGTACACACCACGCACAGACATCTCTCTAAAATCTTTTATTTCGACTCTATGGACCTCGAAAATTCTATAAATGTCAAAATTTTGAATTTGACAAATCGGACTTATTACAATAACTTTCCATTGGAAGTTAAAAATAAATATAAATATAAATATAAATATAAATATAAATATAAATATAAATATAAATATAAATATAAATATAAATATAAATATAAATATAAATATAAATATAAATATAAATATAAATATAAATATAAATATAAATATAAATATAAATATAAATATAAATATAAATATAAATACAAATATAAATAAAAATATTCGAACTCTTCGTTTAATCGTAATTTCCATCGATTCATTGAAAATACGAATTAAATGACAAAACTATTTAAAACTCATACCAATGAAAAAGGTCAATTCCTTATACGAATTTATTAAGTAAATTCAATATTTTGTATTTTAATGAAAATTCTAAATTGGACTGAAAACTTACAAATAGAATAGTTATATTTATTTTAGTTGAAATGTGTCTTTTTAAAACATATTTTCCAGATACATTTTCTGTTCCTTCAATGTTCTTGACACAAAAATATCATATTTTATTGACATAAAGCATTGTCAGTAGTAAGTGAAGCGTTCCACTCCTTTTTAACGAGACACATGTCAAGCTCAGTTAAGCTTTTGGGTAGAACCACTAAAAGAGGAAGTTGTCACTGTTCGTTCTTCTTTTTTTTGACTGGTATAAATTTGTGCATCATCTTAACTGTTTCCTGATGTAAGCTGCAGGAACAATAGGAAAACAGGTATTAAAATGACTTGTTTTTAGTATTTGGTGCACTTCAACTGCTGATGAAAACAAAACACCTATGCATTTGTGTGAATTCAATATTTGTTTTTAAGAAACAAGGAACAGGAGAACTTTTGTTTTAAAAATACAGCATTTATTTTATGCTATATAATTGAA
Source organism: Eupeodes corollae (assembly GCF_945859685.1). Classification (NCBI taxonomy): domain Eukaryota; kingdom Metazoa; phylum Arthropoda; class Insecta; order Diptera; family Syrphidae; genus Eupeodes; species Eupeodes corollae. Next base: position 156,783,667 of record NC_079148.1, on the reverse strand, counting down.
TACATTATGCATTCCTTTTTAGAAAGTGTTTTTATTTTGATGATAAAAAATGTTCTTTAATCAATCGTTTAAAATTTTCAAGGCCAGTAAAAATCATTTCTGAAATTTCTATCAATTTCGAAACAAGGTAGGAATTTTTCGCAAGCGATTATCCAAAGCTTGCATTTTCTACTGAAAGTGATTTCAATTTCACTTTTCTGTGTTAATTCTCGTTTAAAAGGAATTCAAGGATAACGAGAAAAATAAATAAAAATTGATTAACACTATATTCTATTTATTGCATAAGGATACCCTGCAGACATTGAAACCAGAACGCTTATCTGTTCCCCTTTCACTTTATCTGCCTGAACTATTTTCATGCTTTCTTTGGCGTTATCGATACTTTTGTGCAATGTCTGTATTCAATTAAATCCGCACTCACAAAGAAATCTACTGACCCGAAATTCAAGAAAAATAAAAAAAAGGAAATACCTATTGCACAAAAATTTCAAGGTTTCGTTTAGATTGTAATGCACTTTGTGAAGTAGTATAAAGATACATAACATTCCTAACTATTTCTTCATATCTCGATACTTTTCCTGAACCAATTATTTATTTCAATTTTGTGAAAAAGCTGAAAATGCAGAAAATACAAGATAATTACTTTTCGTGAATGCCAAAGGAAGGCAAACCAATATCACATCCAAACAGAAATAGAAACACATCATGACCCTTTGAAAATAGATCGAAAGAAAACTGAACAGGCCGCAAGATTTGGTTGTTTGCTGGAAAAACGATATTAGAATTGGAAAATGAAAATTAATTAAAATTACATTGAACAATTTTTGATACATTTTGATTTAACCTTAAGCTTTAGCGTTTATATGGATTCAAGCAATTTTACTTGCACAAATATTGATATCAATTCAGAAATGATGATAGTTAGTAAGCATTCTAAACATGCTCACAAAAAAAGTCTGCTCTGAGCATTTCCTGAACCCTCAACTTTTTTTAAAGATATTGGCGAATTTGAAATACAGGAACTGGCATTTTTGATTTTTAAGGACTAATAAATTTTAGTTTTAAATTAATGATTGTTTAACATAAAGAATTTTATTTTAATGAAACTAAAGGGTGTCCCAAAATGAACGCAAGATTTGAATTAAATAGAAAACGCCGTTCTTAGTCTTTTAATAGTTATATTTTTATTGACTCGTAAAGTACATGGGATAGGGTTATGTATGGAATAACACATCGGACAAATGGCCTCCGCGTCTTTGCATGCACATGCGCACTCTTTTGTTAAAATTTTTCATGACCATTCTGCATAAATGTGGCTGAATTTCGTTGATGCAGCGTTGAATCTCCTCCTTTAATGCACGGGTGGTTGTGGGTTTTTTGACATAGATTTGTGATTTCAAATAACCCCATTAAAAGAAGTCTAATGGTGTTAAATCCTACCATCTAGGGAGACAATTTTGATCACCGAAACGAGAGAGTACCAGACCTGGAAATGTCTCATGCAATAATTGAATTGTTTCACGAGCTGTATGACATGTGGCACCGTCTTGCTGAAACCACATATTGGACACATCAATATCATCCAATTTTGGCAGAAAGAACTGTGTAATCATGTCGCGATATAGAGCACCAGTAACAGTCACTGCTTGACCAGGATCATTTTCAAAAAAATATGGCCCAATTATGACTCCGGCCCAAAATCCACACCATACAGTCACGCGTTGTGGATGCATTTGTTTTTCGACAACCACATTTGTGTTGTTGTGGTCCATTTGTTGATGTTCAATAATCCATTCAACGAACTCTCTTCTCTGTCCATGGTCATTAGGCTTCAATTGTTGTGTTAATTGAATTTTGTAAGCATGAAAACACAGATCTTTGGTGAGTATACGCTGTAGAGAGTTTCTTTTGCAATTCTTGTCCACGGCGTCGAATTGAGGTTCCTGGATTGTCAGCAACACTCTCACGCACTGCTTCGACATTCACATTTGAACGGCTTGTTTTTGGACGACCAGTGTGTTTGGCGTCTCCAACGGATCTAGTCTCCATGATTTTTTTAATTAATCTCTTCACAGTTGACGAAGTTAAAACAGTATTCCGAACATATTTTGTATGAAATTTTCGAACTGCGGCCGCCAAGCTTTCACTATTTTTGAAATATTTTTTAATAAAGAAGATACGTTGTTCCATCGCGTAACGCTCCATTTTTAATAACCTTATACTGTTAGCTGTCAAATTGCTTTTTTTTCAGGGTTGAAAACACTTCACTGCACAAATAGCGGCAAATTCAAATCTTGCGTTAATTTTGGGTCACCCTTTTGTTTAAGTAAGAAGACTTTTGAAATCTGTAATTAAAGGTGTTAAGTAATTGATATCTAAATGTAATTTTAAACTTCTAGTTTTTCACAAATTGCACCTTCTCTGCCGGAATAACCTGCTCTTTCTGCTATTTTTATTGTGTTGATAATTTGTATTCAGCGTTGCATACACAACTAAAAAACTTTACAAAACTTTAGAGCTTCAGAGTTGAAGAAACACAATTTTTAGTATTAGAATGCAGGCTCTGCTGAAAAGCGAAAAAGAAGAAAACATAGTTAAATTCTAAGCGTTTAAGACTAAGACTATTATTTCACAATATTTCAGTATAAATTTTCCGCAGGAATTTTCATGATTGACATTTGTATATATATAAACAAATGAAGTCTTCATTAAAGTCTCAATGAATTGCGTTCAATAGAACTGAAAGTGTAATCAATGAACGCTCAAATGTCATTTTACGAAAACAATACATTATTACATTAGCTCATTTGTCTTAATAACATAAAATGAAGCCTAAATACTCTTTTCGGATGCAATAAACCCTCTTATCTTCATTTTAATGCCACAATTGCCTCCCAAATCCTATCCCAACCTCTTAATCCAACGAACAACTTCGCAAATTGAATAAAATTAATCCTCATTGATAATCCGACAAAATGATTTTCCACTTAACCTTTTAAACACAAAATTCTCTTTTTTTTTTCTCGAAAATATAATCCTCTATATAAGAAAACCTCATGTAAGACATTTTACAAAGCACCATTCTGCTAATTATAAATTTCAAAACTTTTTTGTTTATTTTTAAGTTAAAGTCACCTTAACGTTGACAAGCACTAGGAATACGATGAAGATGAAGATGAAGACGGAAAGTAGATGTCAGATGGAACCTCCATTAGGATGTCTCCATCTCCTGGTGGTGTACACATAGTGGCCCGTTCCCTGCTATAGAACCGCCACTACTACCGCCATTGCCACCGTCACCGTCACCGCCACCTTTGTCACTTTACTCTCAACAACTTTTGCAAACTTTAACCATGTTTTCTTTTCGGTGTCGTGGCAGCAACGTTGTCATTTTTTTTTATTTTTTTGCTGTGTGTTCTTTGAATTTTTAAAAAACCTTGTAACTGCAACTATCTATCTTTATATAGTACATAAGCTACCGCCTTCAAATTTTCCCAACAAACACCAACCAAACCAAGTCCCCAAGTCTGCTCTGTTGTGCTCTAGCTCTTGCTCTTACTCTGTGCTTTAGCCCTCCACATCAACAATTCAACATACTCATAAAAAGTACGCAAGTTTTTATTTTGAGAACGGCAAACTTAACCATCCCTCGCGTATTCCTTTTCTTTCAGTCAGTCTTTCAGTTATTGTGTGCTTTCCTAAGCCCTGTGGCTCACAGTGTGTACTCTATCAAGATACAACTTTCATCCTTTCTTACAACTTCTATAGGTATTCTTTTTTTTCTTCTTATACTTTTGCTTCTTCTTCTTTCAATGTCCTTATTATATGAACTGAACGAAGTCTCAAAAATAAATCAAAAGAATGCACTTTTGCTTCTGACAGAATCAACACATTAAGGACCCATAAACTTGCGTTACATTATATGCTCGGAGTTGTGTGACTCTCTAATAGTCAGCGACAAACTGAATTTTCATTTGTAGTGTAAATTTTTACAACAGTCACCGTTGAAACTTTTCACACAGCTAAACAATTGCGTTAAGAGTTTTTATATAATAGGCTTAGAAGTTATTTCTGAATTCTAAATAAATTCTTCATATTTTTTAGCTTCTTTTTTATTTGATGAAGTTGAAGACAAACTTACAATGGCGACTGTGGACAAAATAAAAAGTAAAGTAAATAAAGCAACTCAATAGAAAACTTCCAAAACTTCGTGCTGGCAACATTATTATACGAAAACTTGGAAGTCTTCACACTTGTTTTTTTTGGTTTTGTAGCACATGTCACATTTTTTTGTGTAAAGCTTTAGTTTTCTTTTTGTTGCATTGCAAAGGAAATTGCATTCACAAAGGACGAAGTATGCTAACGAGTATTCGAGCATTGCACTCTATTCAACTTAATGGAATGCCCTCAAGAAATGTTATCTTTTTTATGATGTTTGTAATATACTTAAAGTTTGGGTTTTAAGGAATTTTAAATTAATTTATGTTTCAGCTGAAATAATAAATCTGATATGATGAAGGTGTGACAGTTATGTTTGTTTTTGAAGTGTGCTAAATGTCCTTAAGTGACGTCACACATTGAAAATAGAGACTTTCATAACACAAAAAAAAAACAAAACAAATCTCCCCTGGGGGAGAGAAAATGAAAAACAAAATACAAAAAATGAAGAAAACCCCTTTTTTTAAATAAAAAAAAAGGAAAATCTGATACCTTGGCGAATGATAAAATGAAATCTACGCCAAGAAAAAAGACAAAGCGAAGAAAATCCACCGACACCGACAGACAGAATCTGCTGCTGATGCTGTTTTGTGGGCTGACAGACCTTAATCTGGTTCGAAAAGAAAAAGAAATTAGGAAAATAAGACACACAAGAGTTTTCCAGCTTTTGTTTCAGCATCAGCAGCCCAAGGTGGCAGTTTTCTTGTTTTTTTTTTTTGCGGCATCGGCAGGTAAAAATCTGGGGTGTGGAAAATTATGTTGATGCTGTTTTTGTTTTGTTTGTTTCGCGTTTTTTTTTGTCTTCTTCAATGCTGTCATTGTTTTTGGCTCAAAAGACAAACGTTTGGGAGGTGAGTTGGGTATAAGAAGAGAAACAGCGGCGGCGTTATGATTTTGTGATTATTATTTGTATGTGTCTTACCCATATTTAAAATGAAAAAAATTCGCAATTTCAATTTGTGTATCCATTTGCATTGTATCGTAAGGATAATATAAAATATCACTGTCAAACGGGCCTAAACAGTTTAAGGATATTCGTTTTGTTTTCTTTTTCCATTTTAAACAGCAAAGCCCATGACCTTTGAAATGTTGTATCTTTTTTTCAATTGTGATGAGAAGAAGCATTTTGTGTTTTATTTTCATTGCACACAAGTGTCAGGGTCTACAAATTAGTCAATCGGGATGTTATGCATTCAAGACTTAACAAAAACAATCATTTCTGATCTTTCCCACTTCTCGGTGAAACCAATCATTTTTTTGAACTTTCTGTACTCACTTTAAGTGTTTCAAATCGACAAATGAATACTTGGATAATTTGCTTCTAATTGTTGTAACAGTGTTGATTTCGAAATTCAATTTTTGTGTTGCTTTTTTTTTAGTTAAAACCAAAATTAAAGGTGTGTTTTTTATAAAGCCTAAGAAAAACAAAGAAATCACTTACTTGAATTTTCTAGAACTAAATTAGTATTATTTAACGGTTAACTAACGAAAAATTAATAAACAATGAATCATTTGAAATACAAAGCACTTAATTATTTTCTGGAACTGCTTAGAAATGTTAACATCAATGTAGTAAAAAGACTACGTAAAACATAGAAAACTTTGCATGATAGACTTGAAATTTCTCCAAACAATTTAGTATTAATTAACGGTTAGTTAAAGTACAATTAACAAACAATAACTTATTACGTATTTGAAGCTCTGGGTGTGCTTTGACCTGTTCACAATAATGTTAAAAGAGACAAAGCATAACATTAAAGCACTTGGATTACGCCGACAATGTTTGCTTACTCTCTCATAGGATCGTGGATCTCCATCAAATGACAACAAGTGTGGAGGGAGAAGCAGAAGTTGTGGGGCTGAAAATTAATTCCGGCAACAAAAATGATCATCCTCTGAACTCGACCATTCTCTCAAATAAATATTTTCTCGCAACCGTTGGAAAAAGTGGAGAGCTTTCAATATCTTGGAAGTATCGTCTCCATTGAAGACGGAACCGAACAAGACGTCGTCTGCCCCATCGACAAAACAAAAGCGGCGTTCGGTATTCTTTCGAAAATTTGGAAGAATAACTCTATCAGCTTAAGAACAAGCTACGACTGTTTTGCACAAGTGTCGAATCTGTGCTTCTTTGTGGGCTCAGCACTGGGAAGGTTACTTCAGCCATTACAAGACATCTGTAAACCTTCGTGAATAGATGTCTTCGTGGCATCCTAAAGATTTTTTGGCCAAGCTGTATATCAAATGAAGTTCCTAAAAGGACAGGGCAGGAACATATAGATTCTATAACACTCAGGCGAAAGTGGCAATGGATTGGACATTAGCCTCGAAAAGGTAACGATTGCATTGCAGGCCAAGCAACGCAATAGAATCCGCTCACACAAGAAGGAAGAAGAGCTGGACGACGAGAAGCACATGGTGCAGGACATTCGAGGAGGAATTCGCGTCACTAGGCAAGGGTTGGAGGGAGCTGAAACACATCTCCGGAAACCGTTCACGATGGCGCGTAAGCGGATTAGACACCCTAGGCCCTTTAAGCCCTTTAAATGATTCCCAATGGACTTAACAGGTCTGAGGACCCAAATAAGTTAGTTAGTATAACATTGCAAGACAGACCTAACATTTTCAAATCTAGAGATAACTAATGGAACATTTTTGGTAGGTAAATTATTCAAGGCAAGAATCTTAAACCAGATTTTAGGTGTATGCTGAGAAACGCAGAACGACAAAATCAAAATTAACTTCAAACTATCGAATTAAAAACTTTTTATAGGTGAATGTGAATTAATTCTCGGGACTTATTTAAGTTTAGAATTCGAAATCATATGGATTTCCTGTAAATATACGAATTTTTGAAATAATGAATTTAATTCAGGAAATATCTATTTTAATTCCGAGTCCGTTTCTTGTGTTTTGTTTTTGAGATTTCGTAACATTTTGCACATTTATTTATTTCGTTTTTATCTTTTTTTTTAAATATGGTCACTCTATAATATTGAAGAGTAAAATATTATGAACTTTAAATTTATCTTAATATTGAATTATTAATATTGTAATAGAAATAGAATCCTAAAAGTGTAATGTTCAAGCTATATTATTCCTTCCTTAATTGATAATTCCAAAGGTCAATTGGATTTATTTGTGTACAACTCTGATGGTTGTTGAATGTTCTTTTAAGGATTTAACCTTCATTTTAACCCTTTTATTTAGTTGTGTCTTTTTCTATTTGAAAATCACTTAAAGATTTATCTCTATCAACTTTTGCTCACTTTCAGTTTTAACCTGATTCCTCGCAAGTACAGAACTCAATATTCAATTATCTTGTTCATCGATATCCAATTAATTTTGCAAATTTCTGGTAAGCGCAAAGGCGAAAGATAATAATCTAAGAGATCAGTAAATTCTAAAGGTTTCATTAAGTTCATAGGTTGGAAGAGGTAAACGACGACGAGTAAGCTGTCATCAACGGACGTTCTTCCTATAGCTCGACGGGTGCAAACAAAAAAAAAAAGAAGAAAAATAAAAGTTAAAGATTCTTGAAAACCACTCAAGAGGAAGCAAGCAACATGGAACATGATTATGACGATTATTTCTCTGTTTTCCGGTATATAGTTCAGAGGATAAGCTTCTGGGAGGTTAGATAGGGATGTTTAATCCGTTATTTTTTTTTTCTTTCAACCTTTTTTTATCTAAAAAGCAAGGTGAAAGTTGCGAAGATAACGTTGCTGGTGACCTCAAAGGAATTCAATTATTATGTTTTCATTATAAACATTAAGAGGAAAGTAATTAAAAATTGAATTAGATACTCCTTTGGGTATAAGTATAAAGCTATACAAGTCTTAAATATCCTTGAAAATATAAGGGGGAAAACTTAAATGAAATTTAGCAAAAATTTTAAATATTTTAATAGGGAAATACATATTTTTGTGAAACTTGTCCTCCTTTCCTGGGATGTACATGTTCAAACCCAGAATACACTTTTAGAAAACTAGTTAATTTTTTAAAAACTTTTGCAGATAACTTGGATTATCAGCTTAACTATTTCATTATTAAAAGTCTTATTCCATTATTTTCTCTGTGTCGAAAAAGGTTCAAAATTTGGTGATTGAGGCATAAATGAATTCTTTTTATTTTACTTAATACTTTGTAGAATCCACATAACAAGAATCCATCAGAATTACTTGTCACAATATTTTACCTACATACCTTTTACACAATTTCGTCTTACCCACATCAAATCAGTTTTTCGGAAATCGATTGCTGACATTTCAACAGGTAATTTTAAATCGAAGAAGTTTTAAAACCATTTCCTTTAAACCGTTGAGCGAAATTCAATTTCCTTTTTTAATGAACTTATTTGTATTGGTATTATGAAAAATATACGTTATCACTATATGTGTGACATATTCACTTATAAAATAATCCTTTTCACTTCTCGCTATATTCAAAAGAAATCACTCATGTCCCAATTTTTACCAGATAGCAATTTTCTATTGAAAATTATTCTCCTTTTTCTCTTTTCTGTTTAATTTTAAATTCCATTAACTTATTTTATAAATGAGGTATTTGGTAGGAATCCTTTCATTCAAATTTTTAATGTGTTCCAGTAAAATGTTAACTTTTTACAATTTAAATGAAAAATGTCAAGAGCACGATAGTTTCACAATAATACTACGAAAAATTAAGTCTTTGGATTCAATTTTATAAAAATACATTTCCTATTTCTCTTACAGAAAGTTTAATAAAAAGCTGACCCTTCTCGAAGTGTCGACCGATCACACAGTGGAAATCTTTAATAGTTGTTTAAAACGTAAAATTATTGAACTTTATGTTTCAAAAACTGTTGAAAGAGTTTGGCATCAGTTTCACCTTCAGTTTTGAAGAATTCCTTATCATTGGTTTAGCAATTACCTTTTAGACCGGTCAATACAAGTACAATTGGATGAATTTAAATCTGAGCAATTTAAAATAAAACCTGGTTTGCCTCAGGGCTCTGTTTTTTCTACAACACACTTTCTTATTTTTATTCATGATCTCCTTTCTAAAAATTCTTATCCATTTTATATTCGTTTTAAGATTCGTAACCTTGATCCTCGGATGTGGATCTTGAACGGAAATGTATGATAAACTTGTATGATAAAATGGGGTATCCAAAATCGAGCAGATTTGAATGCGTTGAATACTTAATTCTGCCTAATGTGGGCGCAATCAGATTATGAGGTTCTATTAAGAAGCTGAGACGTTGGCAGCTCATTATAAAACTCTACTCTCAGCTGATAAAGACCTTCATACCTTTGATTACGCGCTGCCTGATACTAGAGTCAACGAGCTGGATTTAGAATTCTCATTGCCCGAATTGGAAGTAACGCTCAAAAAAATTAAAAATAGCAAAGCTCCTGGCCTAGACGGCATACCAGTCGAGTTTTATAAAAACAGCAATATTGATTTCAAAAACTACCTCATGTCCTTTTATAACAAGTTGTACAATGATGGATGTGTACCTATCAGTTTCAACGAATCTGTAATTTTTGCCATTTTTAAAAAAGGTGATGTTAACGCTGCGGAAAATTATAGAGGTATTTCAATTTTAAATTCAATAAGAAATCCTATATGAAAGGTTCACAAAATGGATTGATAATAACAGTCTTTTGAGCATCTTTCAAGCCGGTTTCCGCCCAGGTTTTTCAACCATGGATCATATCTTTGCCATTTCAAGCATTGCTCAACAATTTATAGATAGAAAAAAGAAACTATACACTTGCTTTGTTGATTTTAAAGATAAGACAATAGACAAGCTTTAATTTACAAACTCTCTTGTTGGTTTGTCACGAAAGTTTCTCCAAGTGTATGCAAGTTTTATTTCGTCAACAAATGCAAGGGTATGGGACGGTATCACTTTTTCAAATCTTTTTGAAACAACTTCAGGTGTTCCTCAAGGTTGTATCCTCAGCCCATTATTATTGGCCCTGTTCATAGATGATGTCGGCGATCTTCTTCCGAGTGGAGTTAATTTTGGTAACATTTTAATCAAAATCCTGTAGCACGCCGATCTAGTTATGCTTGCTGACAATCCTTTCACGCTACAAATGCAAGTCAACCGTCTAAGTTAATTTTGCGAGTCTTGGGGCTTGCAAATTAATACCCAAAAAACTAAGATTGTTGTATTTGAAAAGAGACAATCAAGAAGGCGAGCGGAAGAAAAATGGTCTCTAAATAATGCACATATTGAGGTTGTACAGGACTTTAAATATTTGGATGTCCTCTAGACCTACAATTTAAGCTATCTAAAGAACTCTAAAGAAAAAAGCAGCGAAGCTAAATTAGCACTTAACATAATGTGGCCAAAGTTTTTTTCAAACTAAAATGTTGAATTAATGTCCAAGTACAAAGTTTTCAACGCGACAGTAAAAGCATGCATGGCATATGGCGTTCAAGTCTTCGTATACACACACTTCGAAGCTTTTGAAACTGTACAAAGGAACTTTTTTAAAAGCATATTTCGTTTGCCTAACTCAACACCTAACTACACCATATATCTAAAGTCAGGAATAGTCCCTATATTATATACAAAATTGGAAGGCAAGTGCGAACTTCATTACTAGAGTGATGAACAAAAGTGAAACTTGTCTTCACAAAATCATTCTAAGAAAATTACTTCGAGTGAATGCTTCCCCGTTTAAAGACTGGAACGAACTAGCTTACTCCTACGAAACAAGTTTAAACTTATCAGAAACTAATGTGAACGATTGGCAGGCTCAGTTTGCTGATGTGATTGCTAAGGTGGATCACAAAATGTTTCTGGATAATCTTTCCAGAGCATCTTTATCTACTTCAAGAGCTATTTATAGTCATTTAAACCACCAACTGCCCTCGGAAGTCTTTTACTTTAGTAATGAATTTTCAGCCTCGGTTAAACGTATTATTTTTAGCGCAAGAGTTGAAATTTTAAATTTAAACTTTGTACCTTTGGAAAAACTTTTTGAAATTTTAAATGGAGCAATGGGCTGGCGCAGCCTCTTTAAATATTGCCAACATGCTCTTTCTCACCGTAACAGTTTCACATATTAAACCTAGTCGATTACGATACAAAATTTGATATTATATCTTTTGTGTTTCAAATCACGTTAAAATTGATATCATTGTTTTATATAAATATATTTCTTCATATCTTTTGCTGCTTATTTATTTTTTGTATTTTAAAATGTTTGATCTTTTATTATTTCTCTTATTTTTAAACCATATATGCAATGTCATCTCAGGCAGACGGCAGTATTGCCATGTCCTTATTCTTAAGTATACAAATTTGTAAACTTTGTGATGAAAAAATAAAGAATTTATCTATCTATCTATGTCTCTTCTGTCTAATGTCGTTAAAACCTCTAAATGTTCAGTATGTGTCTCTACAATCACCTCTTTTGGAATAATAACATAAGCAATGTCTCAAAAAATGGTGCTAGATATTTGGGTTTCCTCAAAGCAAAGAGTTTTGTTCCCAATCTGATATATCTGTTATGTGGACTTGTGCTCCTGAAACTAACTTAAATTTCTTAAAATGTCGTAATATTTCTTATTTTACTGTTTTTTATTGCATTCATCTATAGAAGCCCTATTATTTTTGCCTCTAGGAATAATCATCAATACAACCTTAAGTCTAATTGCAGTCGTTTTGTTAAGTACAGAGATTCGTTCTTTAACCGCACTACGCGAATGTGGAATTCTTTAAAACAACCATTTTTCCCCATTCCAATATTCATAATTTCAAAACTTATGCCCACCGAATCTTTTTTAAATCTCTCTCTTGGCATAATAAGGGTTTACGAGATCTCATGGAGCTCGTGCAAATTTATATTAAAAGAAAAAAAAGAATCATTTGAATACCCAAGAAAAAGACACGCAATTAAAGAGTCAGGAAAAAACTGTAACATCATAATTATCTTCAGAGTCGAATTTTCGGAACATATCAGTTCAAAAACCATTACTCAAATTAAGGTCTTAAAAAAACTGCTCCTGAAAATCCTTAATTCAATAGTTAAAATAAATGTAATCAAATCAACTTGAGCTTCGCCCTACGAGTTAAACATTATTTAAAAATCACTCCTTATTTTTCTCCCAGGACCAAAACCTTATATCCGATATATGTATCTCTCCATAAAACGTCCAACACAAATTGTCACTTTAATTTTTAAAAATAAAGTAAAGAATCAAAATGACATAACATACATACAGGATTTCATTAAATTCGTACTAAAAAAAATCCTTTTTCGCGATAAAAAGACAATCACAGACGTAAACGCAAAAAACTGTTGAGTCGTCGAAATGGAAAGTTAAAAAAAAAAGAAGTGAAGTGGAGGAAGTGCCGATGTCGTGTCGTTGTCTTTATTTCACTGTAACTCGGTGAGTACGACACGACACGATACCATATACGAAACGTAGTGCTCTAGATTGCTACGGAGGCCAGTTCACAAATTTACGAATTGTCCACCATCCAGAGATGCCATTTTTAATGTCTTCTTATTTCATTTTCGAACTTTATTTAAATTTTGATATAGACGAGCACCATCCCTTAACAACTCATGTTTTTCGTTAACTATGTGAAAAAATCGTATGTAATAATAAAAGTAATTTATCGAAATAGTTAATAATAGTTCATGTGTGTAGACAGACAGACACCAAGGCCCTATCCCCAACACAATCTTAATGGCAACAGAAGCATAATTATAAATCATTTTTATTGACTTTAGTTAATACCATTACGACATAAATAAATAAACATTTGTGCAAAAATACTGATTTATATTTTAGTAAAAAAGTTAGTAGCTGTGTGGTATTAGCAAAAATGTCAAGCAGCATCACTGGTCTTCTAAAAATGACTCGTTTTTGGACTTTTGGTGTTTATACCTATGAATATACCAAACATAGACGAATTCGGTGTTGGTATTGGAGCATTAAGGTGTCGGTTTATGGGGGTTGAGAATTAGTAACGCTGGCACTGGTTGTTGAAACCATCCCCCAGTTGGTGGTGTTGGACGTAGTTGGGAATGACTGTCGTAATCTTGATTGCTGAAATTCATTTAATGGCATCATCAGAGGGTAGTCACTGGGTGGAAAGATTGGATGAACGCTTTTGTAGGGCTTTTTTCTCGTTCTTGTACTTTTTTTGTATTCCATTTGTTGGATATATTGCGACTATGGCCTGTTAGCTTAAGTGTATTTTGTTAATAGGGTATGACTTCTTTGATTCATTCAAGTTGACACCATCCTTTGAGTATGCATTTTCAAAATACTCACATTGGTGATTTTGATAGAGAATAATGATAATACTTCAAGGAAATTGCTTAATTTTGTTCAAAACATAACATATTAGGTCATTTATCCTCTTTTGACTCAATAACTTATTTCATCAAAATTGTACTCCTTTTTAAAGTGTAGTGTGTCTCGCTATCGTTCATACCAAACTTTAAGTTGGCTGTATGTGTTTTCCTGAGTTTCTTTTAATTGAGATTTTTGCGCTTTAGCTTTTGTTTTCGACGCGTTTTTATGTTTTATTTTTTTTTTACTACAAGACAAGGGCTAAAAAAATCGAAAATCCTATGTACAGGTTTTTGACCAAGCAGCATCACTTCACATAATACTAAGACAGGACTTATATTTCTTTGTAGCAGGTTAATTGGAAGTAGGTTTTATGGAAGTGAGGAATAATTTTTTAAAAGACAATCAGTGTTGATTTTAATTGGGTTTTTTTTCCTGCAGACAATGCGGTTATAATATAACAAAAAGAATCCATTAACTTCATCCCCCACAGACTTTTGATTGTTGATATATTTTGTTTAAATACTGTTTTTTTTTTTCGTACAGAAATGCGGAGAAATCTTTAAAGATCTTTTAACATGTTTTTTAGACGAACTAAGAAAGTTTTTTAAATTCAAATATGTAACTGAGTTTGGAATATTTTATTATACAAGTTCAAACATTATCATCCTCAAAGGGATTTGGAAATAAAAGCCCAAACAAACCTAACATAACAGCACTTCAGAGTGCTGCGAATTCTCATCTCAACAAGTGTGCAATAAATAGTCTGTCAATAATGATTTGGTAATGCGATACACTTGTAACATACGTACAACATATCCGCCACCACTCCATATAAAAATATCTATGAACTGACAGAAAGAGGAAGTGGAAAAAGTATCGCCTCGATTTTATGAAATAAACCGTTTGGGGGAAACGCTTTTGTGGTAAATCATTTCCGGTTAGATCTACACATCAGCCATAGCACCATATCACAGCACCACCCGCTATGCCACAAACACAAAAGGAATGAAGCAACAAAACCAAAAAAAAAGGACGAAAAAACACTCTTTCACAGATGTGGGGGTTTTATTGAATTTCGCATGCCGGATACGGGATGTGTTGGGTTGTTCAAATCCATGGAATTACTATACAATCTACAACACCCACTTATTCACATCCTTTAAGGAGAACAAAAAGAAGGAGGAGTACTTGTCGCTGATGAAGTAGTATAACTATTAGCAGAGTGAATAATATAGAAACGATTAGTTTCATTCACAGTATATTTAGCCTAATGGACTTATGGCACACCCAATGTTTGTCCTACCTAATTAAGTATAGGTACCAATTTATCCTTGCAATGAAAGAATTCAAATTGATAACTTGATTTTCGTCGTACCTGGTATTGAATTAATATTCTGAAGAGACTTTTTTCTAAGAAGAAGTCAAATTGAGGTAAATGCTTGAAATTTTCGAGCTGAAAAATAAGTTTCTTGCAGTTTTCTTTTTGATCAATCCGATTTGTCTAATTTAAATCTTCGATATTTCTAGCCGTTTTAAAAAAGAAAGAAAACATTTAAATTAGCAGCCTTCTGGACATTTATCTGCTTGTGGTGTGGAGCGTTTTAAATGGCATTGCCGGTTTATACATTAACGATGCATTGAAAACCTTTAAAAGACAGAATTCCTCATTAATTATCAAAATTTTCCAGACTTTGCCATTCATTTGGAATAAGAAGAACAAGGCTTAACAAAATCTCATAAACAGCATATCCCCAGAAGATGACGATGTGCATGTCGTCAATTATTTATGCCAAATATCTTAGAACCTTTCTCTTAAGTTCAACACCAAAAGCTTTTGGAAATTTGTTAATACAAAGATAAAATATATAAGTAAATTTTACTTATAAGAAAGATAACCTAGTTATTACTCCAGAAATTTGTTTGTGAATAACTTACATCTATTTATTTACTATTAAATGGTTTTAGTTGAAAAAGTAAGAAATTAACTTATTTAATCGCATTTTTCCACAAGTCAAATAACCAAGTACGCGAATAAGAAATGCACTGTATTTACATTAATTATTGTAAAGATTTCTGCACACTTTTGCGTGCCATCATTTCATTTAAACTAGAGGCAATTGATCATTTGATCAATTGATCCTCAATTCATCACATGTATTTCTTATTAATCTAAAATATGTTTTAGCAAGTTAAATT
The DNA here is from genome assembly GCF_945859685.1 of Eupeodes corollae. Lineage (NCBI taxonomy): Eukaryota > Metazoa > Arthropoda > Insecta > Diptera > Syrphidae > Eupeodes > Eupeodes corollae. Next base: position 156,767,941 of record NC_079148.1, on the reverse strand, counting down.
CAGAAGTTCTTTCTACCACACTTTCATTGTTAAATCAAGAGTACCCCAGGTGAGTCATTTGGGACCATTACTCTTTATCTTAACTATCAATGGTGTACCTCTTTATGTCAACTTAATCAATGAGTAATTCTTCAAAAGCATATGATCTCTAAACGATCAATTGCTACTTCAAAAGGATATTAACAGTTTTGTTAATGTGAACTAAATTTTAATCCGATTAAATATTTCATTGATTATAAAATCAAGAAGCTCCAACCATCGAGGTCATTTGATTTCAATCGTTAGTAAGCCCAACTCATTTTAGGGACTTGTTAAACAATGTTCTAAATCCTTATGTTAATTAACAATTTTTATCAGTGCACTTAATGTTAAAGGCCTTCATTTCAATTTTGGTAAAATGTAAAGATGATACAGAATGAAATTTTATTAAAAGCAGTAGCATTTTTTAAATTGGTTTGTTTTTTTAAATTGTTAGACCTTTTTAAAGTAAATTCTGCACATCTTGATGCGTTTATATGTGAAACAAAATTTATTTGAAGTCAATATCTCTTCCATATTTTTTTTTTTCTTGACAAAATTCTTATTTCATCGATATTTTTGGGAGCTAAAAATGTCTGTCCATTGAAAATTATCTCATACCCGATTTACTTCCTTTAAATAGGCTTCTCCTTAAGACTTAATAATTCACTCAATTTTTCCTGCAATTTTTGCAGGACAAAAACTATAAACTTACTGTGAAATCAAGATATCAATCAAGCTTACTCTAAAAGTCACAAGGTCTCCTGATCTGCTCTATATAAGTTACTTTGCTCTACCAACAGTTTTCAAGTTAGATATTTAAAACTTTTTGAGATTGAATGCGAAGTCCTAAAATAACAAACTCTCCACAATTCCCTTTAGTATCTATATAGTGCAAACCGGTCTGTATAGCATAACTAAACTATAGTAGACTTATTTAAAATACAATTTCATTTACCAAATAGTCACCCAACCGTTGACCCAGGCCAGAAAGAGTGACCCATATGGAACGAACTGTACGCAAAGATACAAAAGTTATATCGTATATGTGTTGGATGAGGTATATTTACCTTTCTATAAACCACACAATTGCATCTACCCCAGGAAAAAGTTGTTACCATATCCTGTGTGACACACATTTTACCTTTATATATAGATACATTTCCCAAAACGAAATCGAATACGAACATCAGAGAAAAATTGAAACCCTAGTTTAAACGTCTATATGGAGAGTAAACCGAAACGAAACCCACATTGGGTTGGGTCTTTGTTCAAAAATAGGTAGATTCCAATAACTACACCTACTTACTTGTTCTGCTTCTGCTTCTGGTTCTGCTACTGATGCTGTGTCCTGTGTGAAAATGTACCTTTTATGCAGGAGAGGACAACCTTTTGGGATATTGCCATAACAGAAACACTTCACCCACACGAAATATACATAACCGGAGCATGGTAAATCTGCATAAAACACCTTAACAACTCTCAAAGTTTATTAAACGTTGCCCACGTCCAGAGATATGTAAACTTATCTGAAAATTGAAAAAAAAATATATGTATACATTTGTTTTAAGGGAAAGGGTTAGTTTTGGACTTACATATGAACGTTTGTAGATACAATGTTGTATTAATGTTAAAACAAAATAGCAGGCTACACAAAATATATAAAAGAGGAAATTAACTTCACAGGAATCTTGTTTTACTTTTAAGAAAAAATAAACAAAAATGCTTTTATTGAATAGTTTTTTATATGTTTTACGTTGACTTAAACAATATTGATTTAACTCAAAATTCTGGAATTCATATTTTTCCTTCTCACTTAAAGTTAACAAAATTATTAGACGCATTTAGGTTAAAAGATACAAAATGCATTCAATTATCATATCCCCAATGTTGTTGCTTGAAAAAAATGTATATAAATGTAACGTAACGACTTCATATAATTTTTTGTAACGAGAAAACGTATTCGAATTCATAAAACATGCATGCAATTATATATACACAGCGCATACACAGGACATACATTACATTTGCAACCCTATGACCACACCATCCCATTTCTGATCCTGATGCATATAAAATTCCACAATACAATCGGTAGCGTACCTCGACTCTAGTGTTTGGGGCAGGAACAGCAGCACCAGCATCAATATCCAGCAGCAGCAGCTTTAGCAGAAGCATCAGCTCTAGCAGCATCTAAAAGCAACACTAGCAAGAATTTGACAATTTTATCACAATGTTGTAGCCAGGTCACGTTCTGCTGGAAATAAATGATTTCATTGCTGCTATCTATTTTATTTTACGGAGCATTTCCGTCGGATATGCTGATCTATAGTCACAGGTTACACATAACATACAATACCTAAACTTGCACTTGCATTGACGGTTTTTTATGCACATATGTACTGTACATATGAAGCTATTGAAAAAAGATCGAATGCTTTTGCAATGAGTTCAGCTTAAATTTGTCTGGCCATTTCTAGGGAATTGAATGGTTTTTTTTGGAAAACATATTTCGAACAATTTGAGCAAACTTTTAATAGACAGTTAATAGCAATTCTTGGGGTAGCCACACTATTAATTGATAGCTGTTAATTATCAAAGTTAAACATTGAACCAGCTCTCATGTATTTATAAGTTTTGATAATTGAAAAAAGTTCAAGGCAGTTGTTAATAAAAACGAAATTTATAATTTCTCAATAAATTAAGTTTTCAAAGGTTGAATTTTAATATTTAGCTGACAGTTCAGCAAAAATCTGTCAGTCCATTTTTGGCAAAAATGAGATATATAAGCGAAATTTAATCAAATAACATAATCTGTATTCTATCAAAATAAAAAATCAGATTAAAGTAATTTAAACAGATTGACGGAGATTTTTTAATTACTTATTTTTCTAATGGTTATTAGTCTACGGATGATTGAAAAATTTGCTCTTAAAATATTAACAAAAAAGGAGAAGTTGAAGACCAATATTTAGTCAAAACTACCTTTGAGAAAGAACAACATTTCAGTCTAATCTTCCCTACATAATATAACGTTAAGAAACCCAGTGGAGGTTATCATCCTTTTTAACTAAGCCATATTTCTCAAAATAGTATTGTATAACGGTTAGTTAAGTTAATGTTAAAGATAGAACAGTACACATTTAGGCGAGTTTAATGGCTAATTGTGATACCACATGAAGCTTGAGGCTTCCTCCAAAGCTCAATGAAACCAGACTTAATTTAAGTCGTACAGAGTACACACCTCCATCAACCCATTCTTTTATTTTTAAATTCATCTGTATAAAAATGAATTGACTCGTCTTCCAGGAGTGCCCTATCCTCCCAGTAAGATCTGAAAGGTATAGAAATCTGAAAGTTTCTGTGGAATCGCAGTTGGGGGATAGTGTAGTCTGTGTGCTTTAGAATTGATTCAAAATACCTAAAAATTACGGAGTGGCCAATGTTGTTGTTAATCCACTGCGACGAAGCTTTGAGGCGAATAGCAGAGCTTGCAGCTATTTGTTTGCTAAATATATCAAGAGGTGTTAGGAAGTGTAAAGTGTCCAGTGCCGTAGATGGGGTCGTGCGAAATGATCCGCTCATACAGAGGCAAGCTAAACGTTGGACTTTTTTAAATTAGTTGCGGCTAATAGCTTTCTCTAACCCCGTACATTAAAATTGGTCTTATTACCGATGTGTTTAGCCAATGCGTGATTCTGGATTGTAAGCCCCATTTATTACCAATAGCTTTTTTGCAAGAAAAGCGAGCTACAGTAGCTTTTTTGACTCTTTCCTGTACATTGTTTAGTTTTGTTATCTAAAATAAAACCCAGGTACTTAGCCTCGTCTGAGAATTTTAATTGGATTCCTTTAATATAGGGAGGGCTGACAAATGGAATTTCGTATTTCCTCGAAAATAAGACTAAATCGGTTTTTTTAGGGTCAACATCCAGTCCAGTCGCAGTGTTCAACGCACTCACCTTGAGTTTCAAAGTCCATATCTAAACGCATAAGCAAGATTCAATCACCTGTTTGGTTCATTCTTCACAGAGCTTTCTGTCAAACTACTTCATCTCAAGTCAAAACCCAAATAAACGGAGCTGTCCGGATTGGGTTTGGTAAGCAGTCGCACTTGTGTTAAAGCAGTAGACATCATATCACATTAGTTTAGCAGCATTCCGACTTAGCAACTTTACAACAATGCATGGCTTAATTTTTAAGTGACTGTCAGGGCCTTTTCCGGTTCGGCTCTTTCATGTTTCAAAGATTATGAATTAGCCGATTCTGATAGTTTCATAAATCATCCATAAGTAATAACTAATACATTGAAACCAATGTGAAAACTTCGACGAACAGAATTAACAATAAGTAACTCGTAGCCACTGCAAGTTTATGCCAGAAATTATATTAAACAAATAAATACCATTAAATTACTTAAAAGATTTTAATAATGCAAAATTAATTTGAGCAGTATTTTCGTCTCTTGTTTTTGTTTAAAATGTTCAAGCTTAAATAGTGTGTGTTTGTGTCCTTAACATTATTTGAAATATTGTCAATTAATTCATTTAAAATAAAAACATGTCCGGTAATTGCTTCTCGTCTACAGAGAATCCCACAACACAACATCCTCCAAATATAATCAATCTCAATATATCAAAATGAAGCTTCAGCTTAGACATTAAAAAATAAAGAATAAATTACTTACGAATGGGATATTATTATAGCGGTGAAAGTATTCCCACACGCAATTAAAACTTCAACTTCCAACTTTCTATTCAACTCTCCATGTTTATTTAAAAATGTGGTTTTCTGCCGTTTTCAGTTGTTTTCATTTTTTTATTTTTTGTTTTACAAACAAAAGAGTGCCAGAAACCATGCCTTAGTCCGAACCCGAAGATAACTGCCAAAGGGACAATCTCCCTCGGTGTTGAAAAATAGAACCCCTGGGGATGGATGGAAAGATAATAATAACTTTGTTTGACCAGCCGGCGCGGCGGCCGCGGCCGGCAGTAGTGGCAAATGTGGCAACTGAGTTTGAAGCACATTCATGCCACACAATTGTTTTAACCCAATTTTTGAAATGACTTTTTCACATTCACTTTTATATTTTTTTTCCTTATTTTTTTTTTTTTTTTTTGAGAAGTCAAGCCGAGTCGAGCAGAGATCGATTTAAAATGTCAGTCAAAGCTGTTTCACGGTTTTTGATTTAGATAGAGTTTAGGATCTCTTTTTCTTGTTGAATATTAAATTTGACGCAATAATCATTATGAATTTAAATAAATATTAAATGTGACACATTGACAAGCTGAAATATTTGCATGTTGTTGTTATGCGATAATTTAAATAAATTATCATCAATGTCATCTTTATTTTCATACACTTAGTTCGGAGATATTAAAATTTAAGTGCCTCAAGTGAATAGGTATCATATCCTAGGGACGACATCGACGCACGACGGGACAGATATTAAAATTCCATCAGTTGACATTGACATAAAATCGATAGCACTGTGTTTTTAGTGCTTAAAAGGAATAAGGAAGTCTGACCGAACCAATACTGAAACTCCAATGCATGTCCAACAATTGAGTGCTGATTCTTCGATATTTTTGTGTTTTTTTTTGATAATTTAAATCTTCTTTTAAGTTTCAAGAAATATTTCATATTTTCGTGAAAATTCTAAAACTAGTTCTAAGGTATATTCGTTGCTCTTTACTTCTTTGAGGGTACTTTAAGCTTCACTACTTTCGGAAATATTGCTATAACTCCAACCCATCTTATTACTCCAGGGACTCATTAACTTAACAAGCTCATCTATAAAAACAAAGAAATAGTAAATAAAAGAAAAAAACTTCTGAACCATCCTTCAAAGCCTTGTTTATGTTAAAGAAGAAACAAAAAATAAAACAACTTCCCTCTGAGTATAGCATTTAAATTTCCATAATTGTGTCAAAGCACGCTCTTAAGACATTCTTATCGTTGGAGTTTTAAAATTCTTATCTTATGTGAGTGAACTCTTGTCGTTGATGCTTAGTGGATTTTTTAGTTATGTTGTTCAGTCTATTCGGGCTTACATCCCCCTTAAACAAGCTAGCAACCAACAAGCGACTACACACAAAGAAGACCGACAAACTTCTTCAACTTTTCAGACACTAAAACTTTTGCTATTAAAAATGAAGTATAATAAAAATAATATACAACAAAAATATTTCCAAAGGATGCATAAATAAATCACAATAGGAACTCATGTCTCTTATCAAGCTATACGGAGCAATGGCGAGCACTATACAACACAGCTTCTACATGAGAATTTGATGATACTATCTCAATGGTACATTGTGGGGAAACTTAAGGCTATAGATTGTAGACAAGTTCCTAGATACCTTAAAAGTAAGGCCTTGTTTTTTTTTCCCAAAGAAAATTGATGGAAAAACAAGTTTCTTTCGTACATAAAATATCTCAATCTTGCATTTTCAAATTTAATAAGCCTTATGTTTTAGTTTCAAACGAAATATTTCGAATGGAATTTGTTAAGTTATGAACGAAATATTATTTAGAAAATAAGCGTTGTTAGCCTTTGAAAAACGTGGAACTTCGAACGAAAATCGATCACTTTCCGTTGAACGACCAATACTGTCGAAGAGACTTAGACTTAGCTGCAGGAACACTAGAACAGAGATGGGATATATATTCAAGTTTTCGAAATATGAAAGTCCTAAAAATCACAGTAGGATCAGAGAGGAGAACAACTTTTTTTTTCAACCCAAGACTTTCTTAAAGGAACAACATTTTTGTCGATTTGTTGTTTCATCAAAATTAAAACTTTTATACTTTTAAGTATCAATAAGGCTTAATATTTGACAATAGTTAAGACAGTTTTTAAAATTTTAAAAATGTTAAGGTGACTAATGTTTATGAATTAGAATAATATTCACGTTAATTTATCTCGAAAAAGGGAAACAGTGTGTATTTGATTTCTTTCCGTTAATTTCCTTTTTCCATCTTAGATTGAATTAAACAACAATTTAGCACACCGCCCCTCCCCTCCCCCTTCTAGCAAATTGCGTTCCATTTCCCATCTCTCGCATTTCTGAAGCTATGTCTACTACTCTAATGCATATTCAACAAAATTTCGGAGGAAAAAATCCATAACATTTGCTTAAATATGATATTACGCTGCTAAAACACGTTCACCCTTCGCTCACTTACGCTAATATACACCAGTACTGTTAACTGAGAGTGTGTAATTAACTATGGCCCATAAACATTTACATTTAATTAAGTTATTTTATGAAGTCAGCAATCTCCGAAAGGATACAAATCTTTTGACAACACTACGAGACTAAAATAATTTCTTAGGAAGTTAACTTTAACTATGAGTACGTAGGTTAAGGTACACTTTAGTCTGCTTTATTCCGGTACACAGCACAGGTATGAGCTTTTCGTCATCGGTACTGTACTGTACGGTACGGTACGGTGGTGGAATATTATATAAGGAGGTTGGGAAAGTGTTTAAGATTCTGCGAATTATTATGGAATCATCTTTATTGCATTGAGATAAGATGAACAAAAAAGTTCAAGAAGAAGAAGTAGAAGTTTATGTGCGATATCCTGCACACATAATATTTTCTGACAAAATATGAATAAAGTACAGGTAGAGTACATATCTGGATCGTATGGTTCTACTGTATATAGTGTATAGGGGTAGCTGTCAAGTAGAAATGCCTGAAACTGATCGCTCAGTCTTTCACACTCAAACCCCTTGCCTTCCATGCTAGACTCTTATTTATTTATAGGGACGTATTTTTCCCTGACTATAGGGGCCAATATAAAGTTACTGTTTCTCATACTTTTTCTGCCGCACAGAACAGAAACAGAAAGCTGCATGCATACTAATCCTATAGGTCCAGGTAGCTTTTATCCACTCAAAATGGATACCTTATCTTATATCAACCGCGTTTGTACCTATACAACACTTATAATAGAAGTATCATGGATAAAATTCTAGGAACGACATGACATGACGACACAAGGACGACAACGAACAACGACGACGACGCGACGCACGTTAGAAAGGGGATGGCAATGGTATACCTATAAAAAAGATATTTTTCTACTTATAAAGTTTTGCTATCAAGAAGAACTCAATGAACAAGTCTAATCAGGCAAGAAAGCATATATTCTTGGGTAGGTTAAGGTACGAGCATAATCTTTATGTATGGGATTTAAAATTTTTAGTGTTTATTGTGTTACTTGTAAGTTGAGTACTTACCTACAAACACAAGGTAAGTCATTAATTGTTAACTTCGAAATCAAAAATATCAAGGGAAATGGTAAAATTTTTAAAAACAAACTTTTATTATTTTTACTGAACATTTATTCATTATCACTTTGGTATTTTTGTGTTTTAACATTTTTGGATATTCAAAAGAATGTTAGTATGTTCTTTTCTTATCGATTTTATATAATCTTCTTCAATCTTATGGTATTTTTTCCAAGAATATTCTAAAGTGTTGAACTTTTTTGTGATATATTTGTAGGTTAGGTTTATGGTTTTCGTAAAAAATCTATCAACTGTTTTTACTTGCGACTTATAGAAGCTGCTTGGAAAGTATTCCATTTGTAAGAAAAATTCCAACTCGATATTTTAATCAAACATGACCTAACGATGTTAGGGAAGTCGAAAAGACGGGCCTAGGAGCCCAAACCATTGGGTCGATTGAGTTCAAACTTGAAAATTCTAATTCCTTTTAAGTTCTAATCAGAATCGCATTAAGCATTTTTTTTTCATTTGATTGCAAATTTGTTAGCCAAAAATCGAAAATTCGAATTTTTTCAAATAATGTTTTTAAATTTTTTTAGGAACTCATGAAGCAACTTTAACAATTTTTTTTTCTGCACAAGCTCTTATGTTATCTAAATTATATATCATGATGAAAAATATCATAAACATTAGATTTTTTTAGAATTCGATATTTCGAAAACGGGTTAAAATTTTAACACGAAAATCAAATGTAAAATATATGTTAATATGTTATTATAAACAGCATACTAAAAATATTTTTTAACAAAAATTGAAACATTTTATATACACTTTAAAAACAAAAAATCGGTTTTGAGAAGTCAAACTGTGTTTAAATTTTCGTAAAGGCAAACTGATTCTGCAGGTATATTTGTAAATATTAATTTATAGGTACTATTTGTAAACAGACTTCTTCGATACAGGAGGAATTTTGTGCAATCAAGTCATGCATTTTATAAGTTACAATTAGTTAAAAGCCATAATCTCAATTTTTTGAAAAGGTATTTGAGTCGAAAATCAATTTTTATCAACTTTTGTTAATTTTTCTTTAAACTTTTTTGTTTTTTTGTAAAAAACTTTCAATTCGATTTTTTTTTTCAAAATGTTAATAAATGTTGAAAACAATTGTCTTTATAAGTTGAAATTAGACGGGAGCCATTATCTTAAATTTTTGAAAAGATATTTGAGCCGATATTGAATTTTTACCAACTTTAAGCAGGTAATTTCTCTCAAAATTTACCCAGTTGATAAAAACGTTACTTTTCGTAGCACAAAATTGTTTATCAGATAAAATCATCATTGTATTCGTAAAATTTTCGAAGTGAAAATTTTTTTTCAGTTTTTTTGATTTATAAAAAAACTATTGATTGGATTTTTTTCAAAAAATATAATTGTTTGGTACACGCTACAATATATTATAAAATAAATAAATTAGGGGGCGTAAAAGTCCGTAGTGAACTAGGGCCTATTGACTTATAACTCTCAACCATTCCTGTGTGCGAGTAATTGAAGGGATGGAGGGGACCTACAGTTTTTATGCCCAATCCGTACGGCTAATTTGAGAAAGCACTTTTTCATGACAAGAATTACTCTTGAAGGATTTGTCAATTCCTCGCAAGAGGCAGTACGGTGATAAGAATCTTACAATTATATTTTTGTGGGAAAAACTTAAATTTCCAACATAAACCTTCAATTTGTTGACTATATCATAGAAGAGCGTGTCAACCTTCAATCCGTAAAGTAGGTTTTTCTTTTCTTTAGACAGTCAATTCTTAAATCGATTTACACAGACTCTGCCCGTCAAAAGTAACGTGTTTATTTCTTTTTTCTAAGAGCTTTTTACTTACAAATATGTGTGACACTATACGAGTAGGAAGATTCCATACATATAAGAAAACAAGTACACCGAGCGTGATACTTCAAAGAGACGTTAGACGAGTGAGACGAGAACTCTGCGGCGGGACTGCTAATTCGGTAGTATAAGCCCGACACATTCCAGATTTCACAACAACAAAAGAAAACAGTCAACAGAGTTTTGCACTTGAGTTGTAGAGAATTGTTTATCGTGACAAATGCACCTTAACAAAAGTGCATATAAATAAAGCGGTGGTATACAGTACATATAGAGTCAGGCTCGGGTTCCTTGGAAATCCTTAAAGGATGGCGAGCGAGAGGGTGCGATTGCGATGGGCTTTGGTTTTTCCGATGTTGTTTTCTTTTATATTTTCACTTAGTACGACGACGACGAAAAGCGGCGAGCGACGACGACTACGACGATGACGCCAACGTTATAGTATAGTACACCCTCCTTAAGGGATAGAGTATTGAGATTGAGAGAAAGACTAGCAATCCGCTACTGCTACTGCTACTCGTACTGAACGTGACTGCATCTCAAGGATATTTTATTAAATATTCTTCGTCTTGTGCTTTTATAGTTATATCCACAATATCGCCCTCTGTTTGTCTTCTTGCTGAGAATGATATGGATTTTTCTTATCCGCCATGGCTCAGTTGTTTAAACCATTAAATTGTAATATATTCTGAGTGTTTGTTTGTAGCTTATGGTGAGCTCTATTGTCTCTGGTTTCATTTTTAGTATTGTTCTCTACCCCCATCCAGGGGTGTACTCATATAACGAACTGTATAAATATACATCAGACGTGCAGATAGCACTGCATTTCTTGTAATAATATGAGAGTTTGTCTTTATTTTCTTTCTATTGTACTCTAGATATAAGCTTTGAGAGGAAAAAATTATTTTTTGTCATTGTTTTGAGTGAAAATATTGATTTTATTTTTATTTTTTTTATTTTTTGGTTATTGTTTTGAAAATCATCAATTTAATTGGATTTTTAATCGAATGTATTTATGGATTGTTCTAAGTCTGCTTTTTGACAAATTAATAATAGTGATTTTATGTCAAGAAGATAAATAGGTACAATCTAAATGTATGTGATTTATCGGACATTTAAATATTTAGAAAACAATTTAATATAATTTCATAATTGATAAATAACTTTTTTGTCCATACATGCATAGTTCAAATAACTTTGAAGAACTTTCCTTATAATTTTTTAGATTTATTTTACTCTTCATATCAATAAAATGTTACTTTTCTCCGCATCCTGACTTCTCAAATAAGAATGTTTCCATTCATGATGTGAAAGCAACTGCATCTGAGTTTGATCTCTCGTAATTGACATCGATTATGTTGGATTTCATGAAGATGTAATTCATGGCACGTTTCACTTTTAAAGTTTTTCAAGCTCTTATAAAAGATGCTGGAGACTATTGGTTGATAAATTTTCAAGAACAAAATAATTTAATGAAAAAAATAAAAATAAAAGCAAAAACTAGTTTAAATAATAAAATGCGTTTCTTTTAAGTTACCTACTTATACAAAAAATATGTTGAAAGGCTTTTTAAATTTACTATATTTTCGTTAAAATATTTTAAAGCCTTCATTATTTGACCTTGGATGAAATTGAAAAGGTTTAAGCATAGTATATGTACATACCTATATAAATACAAGGACTTGAGAAGTATGTATTTTTAGGAAGAAATGACAACAGATGTTTCAGTTTCAAACATATAGTCTGGAAATTTAAGTTGAAAATACAGTTTACAAAATTCTAAGACGATGTTCACATTATACTCATTTTGACATTGCATACATTGAATATCTATTTATCTCGCTCCAAAAAATAAATTAATGGTTTCTTCCCTTTCTACTTTTTCTATAATTTTATTAAAATAAATTTGTTCCACAAAATGAGTAGATACTTCTAAAAGTTTAAACAAAAATTTAACTCGAGTAAGTATATAAAAAGTTCAAAATTGTCTTTGAATTTGGTAGACAAAATTACTTTTTTTCTAAATTCGAATCTTGTCACAGTCGAAGAAGCTGACGAGTATAGATCTGTCACTGAAGAACTGACCAAACACCAAATACAATGGCATTCATATGAGAACAAAGCTACAAGGTCAATAAAAGTAGTAGCCAGAGGTCTTTATTCCTCATGCTCTCCCGAGATCTTGTACAAAAAGGCTTCCAAGCCCTTGATGCAGTCAATCTATTTAAGAATGATACAATTAAAAACTTTTCTGGAGAAACGATGACAAGTAAGAGGTTAGTACCTTTATTCATGATTACTTTTGACAGCAAACAAAGTCTCGAGGAGATTTATAAAGTAAGATCCATCTTGGGCATAGCTTAAATCTAAAGTTTTTCCGCAGTGCAAACTTTGCCAAGCTTTTGGTCATACCCAAAAATACTGCAAATGAGAGCTTGCTTGTGTAAAGTGCTAAGGGAAACATGCAACTAAAAATTGTCCTATGAGGAAAGATCAGAAAGCAAAATGTGTGAACTGCCAGGGTAATCACCCGGCAAGCTTTAGAGGCTGCCCAGTTGCAAAATAAATACATCTGCTAGAGACAAACGCAGAAACACAGTAAATACGGATTCAACTGCTGAAAACAATACTAAGAAGGAAGAGCCTAAAAAAGCTGTTCAAAGTAAAAGCGATGAAAATAAAGCCTATTCTTAGATTGTTAAAAATGCTACAACTTATTCTTCAAAGGATTGATAAACAGGATTTGAATATTAAACAGCTAAGTGAAAAAGTCGCTCTTAAAAACCAATGATGGACAGAACACTTAAAATTTCTAAAAATCTTTTAAGATCTAGAACATATCGATATTTGCCTGGTGTCCGTTACTCATTTCTCCGATGGGCAAAGTCTAGATAATGTAATAGAAAACTATTCATGTTACCACGCTCCACATCCAGCGGACAAGGCAAGAGATGGATTGGCGATTCTTATAAAAGAAAGCTTAAAACATTATGAAGTAAACAAGTTTACTAGTGAAAATATGCAAGTAACAACTGTTAGTATTGGTATGAAAAAGAAAGAGTTTGAGATAGCAGCTATATCCTGCCCACCAAGCACTCCCCGACAGAAGATGACTATACAGATCTATTTAATCTTCTTGGGCATAACTTTCTTGTTGGTGGAGACTTTAATGCGAAACACACCTATTGGCGTTCAAGACTTATATCAAGAAAAAGCAAACCACTTTTCCAAGCAGGAAGTGAATACAATTGCGAATTCTATTCCTCTGGCCTTCCGATACTAACAAAATACCAGACCTTATTGACTTTTTTGTAGCTAAAGGAATCAAACGAAATAACATAAGTGTCGAAGGTAATTATGACCTGTCATAAAGATCATACTCCAGTGATTCTATCACTAAGTGAATCGGAAGTACTACGGAAAAAAAACCAGAGCTTGTAAATAAGAAAACAAACTTTAATGATTTTAGAGAAAGGCTTGTAAGTTTTATAAATTTAAGATCTCTCATGGATACAATCGAGCAAATTGACCATGAAGTGGAACAATTTATTGCTGATGTGCAACAGGCCGGTGAAGAAAGTACTCCAATATTTTCTAATAGAAGACAAAATGAAATAAAATATTATTTAGAGATAAGAGAGTTGATAATAGAGAAAAGAAGGGCTCGAAGAAAATGGCAAAATACTAGATTTCCATATGATAAAGCAACGTTTAACCGTATAAGCAACAATCTTAAAAAAACAAATTTACAAATTCAAAAATGATTCACTAAGTACATTCCTTAGGAATTTATTGACTGCCAAGCGCCTGAAAAGACCGCAGTTACAAAACTCGCCCTTGAAATCTCAAGATCGGTAACCCGAAAGAAAAAGCTAACTTTTTCGCTAAACATCTGCGAATGTTTAGCCATACTCATCAAACGCGGCTGAAAATAGCAGTTTGTTGATAAGATAGATAAAAGTGAAATACCAATTGTAAGACTTAAAGAAATAAAAAGTATGTGTTTACATCAACTATTAAATAAAAAATCACCAAGTTACTATCTAATTACTGCTCAAGTTATGAAAGAAATGCCATTCACAAAACTCCAATATATAATAAATGCATGCCTTAAGCACCGGTATGTCCCGCAACATTTTAAAATTGCTGAAGTAATTGTCATACCAAAGCAAGGTAAACCATCTACTGAAGTGACGGCGTAGAGACCAATATCGCCTATAACAATTATGGCAAACGTTTTTGAAAAACTGCTTCTGAAGAGACTTAGCAAATTCATAGAAGAAAGAAGGTTAATCCCAAACCATCAGTTTGGCTTTAGAAATAAACATTCCACGATAGACCAAGTTCATAGAATATCGGATGTAAAACAAAAAGCATTAAAAGAAAAACAAGTATGTTCAGCTATTCTCTTAGACGTTGCTCAAGCTTTTGACAAGGTTTGGCATGACGGACAAACTGCAAAGGGATCTTCCCAGGCAGTACTTTGAAATATTAAAATAGTACATCTCAGAACGATTTTTTACGATCAAGAATACTCGGAATTGAAGAAAATAGAAGCCGGTGTACCACAAGGAAGTTTGCTAGGTCCTACCCTGTATTTACTATACGTAAGGGATATTCCAGTTGGTAATCGCACCATAATGGCTACTTTTGCAGATGATACCGCAATTTTGGTACCCGACAAATGTGTCTCTAAGGCAGCAGTAAAACTACAAAATGCCGTCGATATAGTGAGATCTTGGACCGAAAAATGGCGTATCAAACTCATTGAAACAAAATCTTCACATATAAACTTTACAAATAAAAAGATAAACAATATTTCAATAATCATTAATAATCAACCTTACGCCAATACAGCCAAATACCTTGGAATGACTTTGGATGCAAAGCTAAATTGGAAAGAGCACATCAAAAAGAAAAGAGAAGCACTAAACTTGAAATATAGAAAAATGTACTGGTTACTTGGTAACAACTCTGATTTATCAATCCAAAACAAAATAATGCTGTATAATCAAGTACTAAAGCCTATTTGGACCTATGAAATCCAATACAGTACAGCCCCATAGTACAAAGAAAACAAATACCGAAATCATCCAAAAATTCCATAACAAAGTCGTTCGTGGAATAGTTTATGCACCTTGGTACATAAGAAATACCGATCTACACCGTGACTTACAAATAGAAATGGATACAGAAGTTGCTAATAAATACGCTGTATCGCACAACTAGAGACTGCAAAGTCATACTAATTCTGAAATGGAGTCCGTCTTAAATATAAGAAACCATATTCAGAGATTAAGAAGGATCAAGCCTCATGAGCTTATCGTCTTAAAACCATGGGAAAGTATTAAAAGTTTAAATTTCCCCTAAAGTGATTGTACAAAGTTAAGAAAAAAAAATCGGAAGTCGATCCTTCAAGATTGGTCCTGATGAAGAAATGGTTTTAGTGGTTAAAAGTCCCACACTACTTGGTGTCGAATACTGCCAAGTGTCTTTTGAAGATTTCCTCATGTCAAAAAAAAAATCTTACCTTTACATTTTTCTAGTACATTATATTTTTAAAAAATATATCATTCCAAATCTTGAATGTAATTCCTTTAATTTTTCAAAATTTGCTCTAAAGTGGGTTTTTACTGCTGTTTCAGAATCCAAACTCCGATTTTAGCTGTATGTGTTCAAACTCAGAAATACCAGTTTTCATCCTTATTTTTATATTTTTTCAATAACTTCCAAAAACTTTATGTTTCTTTACCGTTTTTCATGTTTCTGCTTATAATCGTATAATTGCTTCAACATTTTTTAAATAATATATGGTAGGAGAAGATTTACAAGTAATAAGGATTTTTCAAAAAATTATTAAAATACTGAACATTTTTAAACGGAATATTGAAGTTGGGGATTGTAGATATGAAAAATCATTATGTATTTTATTGCAAAGAAACTACTTCATGAACTTACATAGCCTAAAAGAGTTCAATACCAATAAAGGGTTGTATCTCAATAACTTGACGTGTTAGATTGATTTTGAACTAAAGCAACCAAAAGAAGTTCAAGGCAATTAAAAATCGAAGTTTAAACTATTTTCTGTCGCAATAATCGTGTTGTTAAAGCAGTTCCACAAGTATTTGTGTTAATACTTTAATTTTGCAAAAAAAAAAATGTTTATTTTTATGAAAAGATGACAACAGTATTTTGCATGAGATGAAATAAGTTTGCTGTTACTTTGTATTCAAAAGATTTGAGTCAAAAAACAGTTTTTACCACTTTCTTGCAATTTGTTACTATTTGTAAAAAAATGATTCAGTTGGATTCTTTAAATTATTATGTTTCTAAAATAATCTATATATTTAAAAATAATATTCCAATTTCAATTGTTACCTTTTTTAATTAGTTTTTTCTTTTTAATTTTACTAAGTGTCAAGAACATTTTGGCTGGAAAACATTTGTTTTTCGGTTATTTTGAATTTTAAATACAATAATTTAAATTGATATGTTGGATTTATGTCGGCTGAAACCTTAACTCTGTTACTCAGTGTTCAGTGTTTTTATTTTTCAAGTTTTAATAAAAAGTTTGTTTTTTGTCTACAGCTTATAAGATTATTTAACTTTTTCAAAAAACGGCCAGTGACAGTCCAATTCCCAGACTATTAAGTGGCAATTAACAGTGTATATCGGAAAAGAGGAAGTAGAATAGTTTTGGAAACTTTTTCATGTTCAACCTTATTTGCATACAAATTACGTAAAGAAATAGACAAAGTTTATCGTGTTAAGGCGACTCTATACAAATATACAAGTCCCTAGGGCTATATTCACTCCTCTTAGTATAGTGTTGTTTTGTTTAATTGTTTTAAGTTTTTTTTTACACTTTTAGGGTGACAAAGATTAGAAAAAAAATCAAACAGAGATTGTTGTTTTTAGAAGGCTAAGTGGGAGTTGAAGTATTTGTTTTTTAGTAAAATGATTAAATCAATTGCTACTAATTGGTTAGCTTTCTAAAATATTATTATAATCGGCAGAAACCAAAAAATTTTACGCAATAGAACTATTACAGATATATTTAATTAAAGAATGCCCATCATTTCACCTTTGGAATTTATTTCTGACTTACGTTCAAGTATTGAGATTCTTTTCTTAACCAAACATCAAGAATGTGAAACACTTACCCAACTCTGATTTTTCCTCTCAATTCGATCTTCAATACTTTAAGATCATTTTGAACTGATATTGCCTCTTAAATTCTTCAATACTTTATTATAGCTCACATTGTGTTTAAAACAAACAAAAGTATTTAAAAATAATACAATTAATTCCTTCACTTTCTTCTAATTGACTGAGTCATTCCTCCGAATGATTTTATTACTGTTCTTCTCTAATTTGAGTATAGTATGGGTTTTCGTTTTTTTTTTAAACTTCTATAGATTAATGAGAACTAAAGATACTATGTTAAATTGTAACATACAACAAACTACGTAACGAATACGAAAATCTTAGTCCATAAGTTATTGTTATTTTTTAGGTAAGGCATTGTAGTTTAAAAATAAGCTGATCTGTTAATATTTCCTTAACAAAGAAAAACATTTAAAAACTAATAACAAACTAAAAAACTTAGTTTTATGTTTTCCATTTCCAAAAAAAAAATTACAAAACACTTTTCGATAGCAGTTTCTCGTTTACATAAAGTCATATACATGCTGTAAACCATGTTGTAGATAGGTAACTATACTCTATGTTGTAGAATGTAAAATGTACAAGGATTGGTATAAACGTATCATTTTCCATCCTTTAAACCTTGCTGCATGTTTTTTGTATAACTTTGCGATATGCAAATTGTTGATTCCATCCTATATTCTGAATGCTGCCCACTAATGCCTCTGCTCCCGCTTCTGCCACCCATCCATCCATCTACCACTTGACTCAAAGTAAACAAGGAACTTTTTAATAAAGCCCGAAAAAATTGCAAAAACAGTCCATTTGTTATGATGTCGGGTGAAGAAGGATGCTGAAAATCCCAGGTAAAATAGAAGGTCGGCAAGTACCTCCTACTTGAAAGACCGGCGAAAGAGTGAAAGAGAGATAGATAAAGAGGAAGGGGGAGAAAAAAATAGTGTATACAGTGTACTAGCAGCACCCGTAACAAGTTATACATTCCCAAATTGTGTTTCTGCTTTTTTATGTTTGTTTTGTTTCTTTTTTATCCCATCTTTTTGTGTGTGTTGATATTCCGTGTGTCTGCTCGACTATAACCTTACGTCAATATAGATACAGTATTTTCAGAGGCGAATATCGAACAGTGTATACGATGTCTTGTACAAACACCGAACGTGAAGTGCTCGAATATTGAAAATGTTCAAAAGTTTTTTTAAGTCTACATCCCATACCCACTATACCCAGTACCCCTACTATACGTTGTCGTACATATGGCTATGGAAAGGATATGCGAAGATGATGGGAGCATGTGGAAAAATTGGAGTTATAAAGTGAAAAGTTCGAATGAAGCTACTTTAGACCAATCGTCTATCTTAAAATATATCCATTAAGCTGATAAACAAATTTTCTCTGGGTATTAATTAAAAATCTATATCAATGATGTTAAAGATTCTTTTCGTATTTTCTAAATGAGGGTAGAAATATTTATAACCAACAAACTTTTCGTGGGAAATTAATTTTTCATTTAAAAAGTCAAAGTTTTACTAACAACGTAATGTTAAACAGTCAGTTGGAAGAACAGGTTAAACAAATCTCGAAAATCTATTGATTCCTAGAACGACTTTTAAAAAAAGGAAGGTTTTAAATTAGAAGAGAAGTAGTTTCGAAGAATTAAGTAGTTGAAGTAACATTAAAATTTAAATGAAAGTTTTCAACCCAACAAAAACCTTTTTGTGATTATTAACAATACGTTGGAAAGACTAAAATATTTCAAAATCCTATATGATATTTTTTGACAATACGGCTGCTTCTTTTTCTCAAAACGTTTTGTCCTTTAAAATTGCAATTTTCTTGGTTGCGTCCTTTTACAATTTTTTCTTAAAATGCCTTTAAAATTGTTAATCAAAAAAGAAGAGAGGCTTAGATTCGAACAATACTAATAACAATACTAATAACAATACTAATTGGTACCCTTTAAAATAATTATTTTTCAACAAGCCAAATTTTCATTTGAAGAACTTCGAAGAATATAAAATCAATAATTGAAGAATATAAAATGTTATCGGTGGCATGATGGCTTGTGCGTTGGACAGTCATGCTAGAGGTCTTGGGTTCGATCCCTGCCAATGCCATCTAAAGTTTTTTTCACGGGTACTGCCTCTAGCAAAGTATTGACAAATTCTCCAGGATTAATTCTTGTCATAATAAGTGCTTTCTCAAATTACCTGTTCGGATTCGGCTTAAAATAGTAGGTCACCTCCCTGACAATAATATACTCGCACACATGAATGGTTGAGAGATGTAAGTCACCAAACCCTAGTTTCCAATTTATTTATTTATAAGAAAAATTAACGATCATTTTATTAATTAATTTCAACTTTCTTTTTAATTACAAGAAAAATGTACATTTCAATTACTTTTAATTTTAATTACAAAAATAAGCCTTATTCAAGTACAGGAACATACACAAAAGCATTAAGGAATTTAGTATATTTTAGGAAACTATTCTCTAATTAATTGTCAAAAATAATATTTAATACAATTTTTGTGCAATGATTAGGTAAGTAATAATTTTGCGTTTTTGTAATTTAATTGGAAGTAATTGACGCTTTTCAATTACTTGTAATTAGTATTTGCAATTACAAGTAATTGATGCTTTCCAACTACATGTAATTAGTAATTGAAGAGTTTTGAAGTAATTGAAAAAGTGTACGATGACTGTTTTTGATTTGCTTATAATAATTTGTTCCCAACTCTTCTTCGTTTGTTCTCAAGATATTCAGATATTCGAAACGTTTACAATAACTTCCGAAGGAAAATTAAAAAAAGGATTCTGATAATTTGAAAAACATTGTTGTATAATCCTCAAAAATAGACATGTTTTTCTAGAAATGAATTTAATTTAAATAGAAAATTCGAAAACCCCCAAAAACGTAATTATGATTTTTAAACCATTTTGTCAACATACAACAAACTTAAGGAAAATCAATTTAACCTTTGACTCTTTTTTCATATAACACGTAATCCCCTAAAATAAGCCAGCATCACCCAAAGGCTTATCACTTGTACAAACTCTCATAACTCTAGTGTGCAAAGCAAACAAACGCATTTAGGATTTTCTTTTCAAAACTACCATAGACTACATAAAGATATAGTAGTAGATATACCATACCACAATTCTATGCTTATGTTATCTCTTGAGAAATTTTCTTCGCCTTTCGTCGCCTTCGTTTTTCGGCGTCTTGAGCTGCTTCAGCTTTTGCACATAGTGTATAGAGCATCATCATAGAGTGCACCTCTTCGGCTCTTTGGAGTTATGGGGGGTTTGAGTAGCTTATAAGAGTGCCAAAGTGTAGCTGCAAAAAGATATAGAACATAGAAATGTTTATTTTTGCAACAGCCAGTGTTCAAATATACTTTTGCCTCCGTTTTGTCAGCAGAAGCAGAACCGCATACCTGTGTGTGATAATGGTTTGAGAATGTTTGCAGTATTTGTTTGGTTTCGTCTAAACGAAAATATGTAAGAATGAAGGCGTAGCGGGTTGTAGGTTTCATGGTTCGTAGAGTCCTATGGATTTTAAATGTTTGTGTAGCCCCTTCCCTACTCATAAACGTATTTCTATAAATTTTAGTTTTTATTCCGTGTTTTAATTATTTAGATGAATGTTGACTTTTCAACATACTCGAAGGTATAACGTAAGTACACTTAAGTCCTTTTGTTGACTACGTGAATTTTGTATATGTTAAACAGGATTCATTTTTGAAAAATGATTTTCTTAGGTGATGTTGTTTTACAAATTCTTTTATTAAAATTGGTTAAACTTTTTAGAAACAATAATATGTTTTTTTTTCAAGAATAACACTTTGGTAACAATTTAAAAGAGCCAAAGTTCAAGACCCAGATTTCCGCATATTATTTGTAACTTAAATTAAACAACTTCCTCTACAACACATTAGAAAAATAGGTTAAGCTTTAAGAAAAGAAACGGTCTTAAAATTCTGGATTTAAAAAAATTGATGGGAACACTGAGTTCAGTGAAGCACTACACATTCTTGATGTGCGGCTGAAAAAATAATTTCCAAACCTGTCAATACTTTCAAATTTAACTCAAAGGCTAACTGATGTAGGCATGTCTGGAAACTCAGTAGGTAGGAGAGAATTGTTTTAGGAATTCAACTGACTATTTTATCAAAACGTGGTTTAAGACAGCAAATATATTTTTGTAATTATTGTTGATCTCCTAATTTACAAGAGTAAACCCTTAAAATTGCATTTTATTGTTGTAAAAAGTCCTAACCAATGCATATTAAAAGTGTGTATTTAAAAAAATTTGAATTCTATATAGTTTCCTTACCCATTTCTTGTTTTTTTTTCAAGTTAAACCTTCTGGCAAAAACACTTGATCCCACAACAAAGTATACCGACGTTTGATGAAAAGTCAAAGTTATGTAAACAAAAACAGAGCGGTGAATGGCAAGTTGGGTTGGGCTATATCTTGGTGACTGGGGAATGGAACAGGGAGGTTGAATTCCTTTTTTCTCTTACATTATACCAAAGTTGTCGCTGGCATTCATTATAACTTCCATATACAAAATATATACACACATACAACCCCCAGAGCTCATACCCCCATCTCAAACCCTATGTAGCTTGGATATGCTAACTGCAAACAACACTTAACCGACGATGTATTTAGAACAGGCACTAAGTGGAACGAGAGCGAGTAGACAATTTTCCAGCCAACACGTCATGAGCAAACACAAAGTAAAGTAAACTTTAAAAATGAAACTGTGAGTGAAGTTTGCGGCATATTCCACAAGGAACAAAAGAAATTAAATGCACCGGGAAAAAGGACGAATAGCTATGTACATATAGCCGTATTATATACGACTATTTGAGTACAAGAACGACGACAAGGACGATAACGATGACGGCTTATCTTTGTACTATAGGTAGTTAAACAAGTTGTCGGAAATAGCCCATTGAGATAAAAGTCTTTAACTAAAAAAGTGATAAGTTAAATGAGATTAATTTAAAGTTTTGGTTTTTCCTTTTTTTTGTATTGCATTGTGTGGCTATCAAGTAATGCGTTTAGCTGCCACATCAACTCTTGGAAGGGAAGGACAATTTTTCTTTACAAAATGAGCTGAGACTGAAAAAAAATATAAGAAGGACAGTTTATTAAGACGTTTTCAAACAATGGCTTTTTGTTTGTTACAAGATAGACTTAATATAAGACTGTGGAGACTTTAAACGGTTTTCATGCTCTTTAACAGTAAACAAATTTAAAATGAAAAATAAGTTTAGTTACATTTTGAACATTTTCAATATTTATTGGCTGCAAGTTATAAACACCCAAAATACAACAATTTTTTAACCCAAAACAAAACTGTTTAACCAATTTGGATTTTTTATAAATAGCATAATAGAAATAGGCTTTGTCTTCTAAAATATTGTACAAACAAAATATGATAGTAATGGAATAATTTTATCCAAGTAAAAATAAAGTTTTTGACGTTTAGTTAAATTTTTTGTTTAAACTTTAGAATTGACAGTTTGACTTTACAGAAACCAAAAACTAAAATACTTAAAACTACTTCTATTACAAATTGTTAAAAATTAATGTTTGATTTAAATATCTTAAAAACAAATAAATTCATTGACCTCTGACTCTTTTTTAAACAAAATTAGTAAACGGTGTTTTTTTAAGAGCTTGAGAACTTTAACAAAAAAAAACGCATACAATTTGCAAAATCTCATCGATTCTTTATTTGAAACGTTAGATTGGTCCATGACATTTACTTTTTGAAGATAATTTCATTTAAATGTTGACCACGGCTGCGTTTTAGGTGTCCATTCGGAAAGTCCAATTTTGGGTAACTTTTTCGAGCATTTCGGCCGGAATAGCCCGAATTTCTTCGGAAATGTTGTCTTCCAAAGCTGGAATAGTTGCTGACTTATTTGTGTAGACTTTAGACTTGACGTAGCCCCACAAAAAATAGTCTAAAGGCGTCAAATCGCATGATCTTGGTGGCCAACTTACCGGTCCATTCCTTGAAATGAATTGTTCTCCGAAGTTTTCCCTCTAAATGGCCATACAATCGCGAGCTGTGTGGCATGTAGCGCCATCTTGTTGAAACCACATGTCAACCAAGTTCAGTTCTTCCATTTTTGGCAACAAAAAGTTTGTTAGCATTGAACGATAGCGATCGCCATTCACCGTAACGTTGCGTCCAACAGCATCTTTGAAAAAATACGGTCCAATGATTCCACCAGCGTACAAACCACACCAAACAGTGCATTTTTCGGTATGCATGGGCAGTTCTTGAACGGCTTCTGGTTGCTCTTCACTCCAAATGCGGCAATTTTGCTTATTTACGTAGCCATTCAACCAGAAATGAGCCTCATCGCTGAACAAAATTTGTGGATAAACACATTTCGAACCGAACACTGATTTTGATAATAAAATTCAATGATTTGCAAGCGTTGCTCGTTAGTAAGTCTATTCATGATAAAATATCAAAGCATACTGAGCATCTTTCTCTTTGACACCATGTCTGAAATCCAGCGTGATCTGTCAAATACTAATGCATGAAAATCCTAACCTCCAAGAAATCACCCTTTACATTCTTCAAAAAAATTAATTCAACTGTTTTCTTGTAAAAATAAAAATCTACAAAAATTGCTGCTGAAAACAGGTAAACAATTATTTTGAATTAGAATATACTGAGAACATATTAAAAAGTTGACTTGTCACTAATTTTTGGTGATATTAAAAATCAATTAACAATTAAGAAAAAAATACAGTCTTTCGAAAAATTTAAAATGCTTTTCGGAACTTTTTAAATCGCAATTTTTATTATTGAAAAACCATAGTTTTTAAGGGAACGTGTCTTTATCTTCCTAAATAAAAATCTTCAGCATACTTTTTAAAAGTTCATTTATAATATACAATTTTACTTATTTTGAAATCTATTTTAATTCGAAATCTTTTTTGATATTTCTGAACTCTAAAATAAATTGTACATCTTTTCCTCAATGTATGAAATACGATGAAATTACATCCAATGATATTCAGTTCTTGTGACCTATTCGCTCGATTCCTTCAAACTTATTATAATTGTGATATTTTAACAAATAATAGTAGCTTGTATCCTGATATAACTCCTTTGACTGATTTTAAACTACAGAGTTTTTCAGAACAATATGCTCTGGATAGCTTAAAAGAAATTGATGGGTCAAAAAAACCTGGCTTTGATATGACTCCTCCTATTCTTTTGTGTTTTAACCCTTATTTTTAATAAAATTTTACAAACCGGTGCTTTTCTTAATGAATGGAAAATATCTTATATAGATCCCATTTATAAGAGTGGTCTTAAGCACTTAGTGTAGAACTATAGACCAATATCAAAAGTTTCAGTTTTTCCCAAAATTTTTTAAAAAAATGGTCACCCAAAGACTTTATTTTGCTGTCAGAATTTCTGGACTCAACAACATGGTTTTGTAAAGCGTATATCAACGTGTACTAATTTAAGTCTATTTGCAAATTATTGTTATAATCATGTTGAAAAGTGTAGACAAGTTAATGTCCTGTATACTGATTTTGTTAAATCCTTTGACCGCGTGCATCATGGTCTTCTCCTACAAAAGCTTAAGATGTTAGGATTGAATTCTTCATTTTTAAAGTGGTTAGATTCGTACCTCTCTGATGGAAAACAAGCTGTTAAAATAGATTGTTGTGTTTCAAATCTTATAGACGTGGTGTCGGGTCTTCCACAAGGCAGTCATTTGGGTCCACTTATTTTTATAATCTTTATTCGTAAATGATTTACCTTCTGTTTTTAAATTTGATGTTGTAAAAGTTTTCATAGCAGCATCTTCACTTGAAGATTGCTTATTAATGCAGCTGGATATAAACAATTTTCTTAATTGGTGCAACTCCAATCATCTTCAGCTGAATTACTCGAAGTGTAAAATTTTAAGTGTATCTAAGTCTTCGTCCCTTATTGACTTTGAATATAAATTCTATGATGTTAGTCTTCTGAGGGTAATTGAATTAAATGATCTTGGGGTGATTCTTGATTCAAAGTTTGACTTATGTTGATTGCATAGTATCTAAAGGAAATTCACTTTTTCACAGGTTTCTTGAAGCGGAACTCCAAAGATTTTAAGGATCCCTATACTTTGAAGACCTAATTTATGTCTATAGTTATACCTGTTTTAGAATATTGTTGTATCGTCTAGGTTGGGTTTTTACGAGATTATAAATCAAGGTGCGATCTTATTGCCTTAAAAACGCTTAAATGTCGGAGACAAGTCCAAAGTGTTTCGATTATTAAGGATATATTGATAACAGAATAAATTCTTGTGATTTGCTTTCACTAATTCCATTCCATGTTCCATCACGAGTTTTTCGCAACAAAAATGTATTATTTTATCCTTCTCTTCATAGGACTAATTATGGGCTAAATGAACCAATAACGCGTTCTCTGTGTCCATTTTTATAATGAAATTGACCTATGTATGAATAGAGATTGTTTTAAGAACAAAATTCTTGAAATATATAGTTGATTAATTAATTAAATTTAATCTTAAATTCCTTTTAAATGTGTATATATCTTATCAGCTTTATTATTTTGTAGTAATTTTGTAACCAGCAGATCTTCTATCAATTGATGAAATAAATAAATATCGTTCAATCTTTTCTTTTCAGCGTATTTATTCATAACAATATGTACCTGCATGGCCTGGACATTAGAGTGATTTAATATACAATTCTGGTGAGTTATACAAATTTTAATTTATAAATAAATATTCAATAACTTAAGCAGGTAAACTTTAAGGAAACTTGGTTACTAAAAACTTTTGAACAGTCGTATTTCAACTTTTAAAAATTAGAAATATTCTAAATATTCAGCAATTCCTTTCTTAACCAATAAGTGCGAACTTGTTAAATAATATTCTACTTTTATTGAAAACGATTTAACTGAATTCGATAGTGAACTTTGATGATAACAAAAAAAAAAACAAAATAAGAACTAAAAATTCTGGAAATGCAGAGACTCAAAATGCCTTAAAAACTTACTTATATTTAAAGTACTCCTTTATTGATTCTTACCATGGTAACATTTTAAGAGATATTAAGTTCCTAAAATCGTTATAAATTTGCAAACTCATTATTTTAGCTAAGTAAGTTATTTATTTTAAGAAATCGTTTAAGATTGTAAGCTTTCATCTTCTGCCAAATTTTTCAACCCGTCATTTTGTAAATTATTAAAACCTACTTAAGTAATCAATAACACATACCCTCTCAACACATATCACATAAACTTCTTTTGTTCGGCTAGGACGTGTATGTCATTTAAAAACCTAGCCTCTCCATTAATTCTCCAAAATATTACATAACCAAATTACATAAATTTGTCATTATATCAAAGTATAAATTCCCGCAACATCTTCAATATTGTTTACCTAAACGTCAAAGCCTTTAGACAAACATAAAGCAAAATTTATTTGTACATTTTATTTGTTTCAAAAAAGCAACAACTCAATCAAATACAATACTACACATATAAATCACCGCAACCCCAAAACATTTCAATGATGTCAACTGCAATTTTCTTTTGGAACCAAGTTTTGGAAGCCAAAAAGGTATCCAACCAAAAAATGCAACGCCACCACAAACGTCTACCATCACCGCGTCATTGTCACCAATCCCAACCAAAGCTTAATGCTCCCGTTTCTACTTCTTCTACTGCTGCTTTTGCTACTCCTGCTCCTGTGCTGCTGCTGTTCATTCTACGCTCCTGATGCTGGCTGCTGCTGCTGCTTATGTTGCAAATTGCTGCCATAAATTATTATGAACCATCTCTAGAGCCAGGACGAGTACGCTAGCTGCAAATCCAAAGATAAGTACGAAAACTGCTGATGTGAATGTCTGCATATCAACCTGGATAATCAAAAAGAGAGAAGGACCAAAAAGAAGCATACAAAAAAAATACATTTATAAGGTGGAAATGAATGAAGAGTGAGGTGCTAGGATTTCTATGATACGAAACTCTCAGTCGCACTCGAACCCAAAATGAGAAACGACGAGGAGAATGTGGTTATATGTATTTTTAAAATACCTTACGCCCTCTGTGAATGTGGTTAGTCCTTGTTCGAGTGGAGGGTTCTTGTTTTCACCTTTGCAAATGGTAACGACGAGACCGCAATATCATGCAAAAGAGCACAAATGGCTAAAAACTCATTTCCAACGGATAAAGGAACATTTTAAGAGATCCTCACTAACAACACCGCACAAAACAAAACAAAAAACAAGAATACTATTCGACACTATTCCTCCCCCTGCCCCCATCATGTAAAGCTCAGGTAAACCTTCATTTTAGCCCTTGGATATAAAAGTAAAAAGTTCGGCTAAAGGTCTCTCTCACTCTCTCCATCCACAAAGCTGGGAGCCCCGCATTGACGGTACTCATTTTTCACGAGGCATGCTTCTTGTCAGGCGGGAAAGGTCAACGTCAGTTGTTTTGGGATGTATAAGATGCCACAATGGCATACAATAAAACAATCTGCCACGTTGCAGTCTCAACTCTTGAATATATACTCCGTATACTCCTTATACTGGGTATCCTTGGAGCTTACATCAATTTGTGCAAAAAATACCAACATGACAACATACGTATTCTAGAAATAAATGGATTAACTGCACTTTGCACACAGCAAAAATGAGGAGTTCATGGGAATAACTCTTGGAACAAATTTATCGTTCCACTCTGTTTGCTTGGTTCGGCGACTACGACGACAACGACTACGACGAAGAGCGACGCCACGCCGTTTTTATGTCGGTTCGGAATCGTTCTGATGGTGTGAACGCTATGAACCGTAAAAATCCATTAACAGTGTCCCACTCGAAAACTTTAGCTCTTGGGTCACAAGCAGAAAACTACTTACCCTCAAATCATCAGTTCGGATCTGCTTCACGCACCGCGGTTTTGGCGAGTGCCAGACTTTTCTCTGGTAATCCATTAGTCCGGCTTCTGTGCTTCGACGTAGCCTGTGGAAAAATCAAAAAACCGAGTGAGACCCTGATAGTTAAAACAATGGACCTTTCCTTTGACTAGCCTACGTTCTAGTATAATTATTTATATGGTGTATAGCTGTGACCAAGTTACCTGCATCTCTGATGTTATCGGTGGGGTCTGGGGTAGTTAATTTATTAGGCCCATAAGAATGGATTTATGTTTTCGAAACATTCTGATTCAAGCAGTTTTTAAACGAAAGGAGGTAGATTATGTAAAGTCAGAAGGCATGTGTGTCAATTATGTTTATTGTAGTATAAATGTAGAAAGGTTCCAGTCCAAGACCTTTGTTGAAATTCTCTATTTGCTCCATTTTGAATGACCTCAAAAAAAGGGAGAGAGATAGAGACTTTCCTTAATTCTATTAAAGATAAGACGGTAAATCAAACAAAAACAATAGAAAAAAATTGTTTAAATGTTAAATTGTTACAAAATTCTACTGATAAAAAAACACATTACAGTTCCCCTGTTTATACATTGTTTTAAAAGTTTAAAATCAAAAGAAACGAAAAAACTTTAATAGTATTAAGTCATCGTCAGTTAAAAAGCCTTGAAAACAGAAATTTCGAAAATTCCATGGGCCTTACAAAATTAAAAAAAAAAAAAAAACAAGAAGTAGAAATCACATAAACCTTTCTCATTATACAAAATTTTCTTCCAAACAGTCTTAACTTCATGAATAAAGGGCGTTATTTAAATTACATAATGGCCATAAAACCTAAAGGTTTTGATCCATCCATACAGTCAACTCAGCAGAATTATTTTCTTCTTCTTCTTCTTGTTCAACGTCTCTTTTGTTTTTTCCCTCTGAAAAGACCAACTTTCTGCACTCAAATTATGTAATGAAGTTTCCTCTTTTTGAGTTTTGCATATTATTGCCATACAAATTTTGGTTGCAACACCTCTTTATCTCCCCCACAAAACACTATGATCAAGTCCCAAAAACTAAAGGGACAACTTTTATGGATATGTAAAAATGAAAAATAATAATAATAAAAAAAGAAAGAAAAAAATATTCCACATACGCCACAGTGACCCACCAACAGAACAGCATAGGACTCACTATACCAGTCCCATCTCGTTGTACATATGTACTCGTACATTGTATATTGTACACACTGAAAATTCCAGACAAATTCTATTCGGTTTTCCAAAGCAATAACAGCTTTGTCATATACCAGCAAATGTCAGTCAGTACACGAGTACAGTACCAGTACAGTGCTCTTATTCATAAAGTGCTGACAAGAGTCTTAATATACATTTTAATTCAAAATCATTGCAAACCTGGTCTTGGTGAGTTTTCTAGTGTCACATCATTTAATTTTATTCATTTCTATGTACTCATAGTTATTCGTCCCCGTACTCTTCAACTGATAAAACTATGGTGAACGAACACAGAACATGGAACAAGCTACGAGTCTACGAGAACGGCAGACAATTGTGTGCACTCTCCAATTGTTTCAAACAACTCGTTTTCGTTAACATTTCCATTCCCAATCCAGTTCCCGTTCCTGTTGTTGGAGTTAAAATTTTCAAATCGTTTGTCGGTTGGTCGAATTTAGTTCTAGAACCCATACTCTCTCTAATACTAGAGAGTCTCTAACTGGCTTAATTTTGCATTTGAATGCTGTAATAAATTTCATATTTCCATTAATGTGCTCAACAGTGAACAATAAATTCATTATAAATTGCCCCAAATATAATTTTGTGCTGTGGAAGCCATCAGCATAAGGGCTCAAGGTTGAAATGATGTTATAATATAGGAGGTTAGAGTAGGGCAGTTTAGTTGACAAAAGATTTGTATGTTTTGCATGAATGTGTGTAAAATGTAATAATTACATCATCACTGACTCGGAAAAACGGAATGAAAAAAGGAGTTTGTTAGTGGTGTCAAGGGATGTCAGTAGAGATTAAAACAGTTTAGAAAGCACGATAAAACTCTGTTAGAACTGTGTTAAATTAACTATGAAACTGGTGTAGTAGGCTCGGAGACGGGTTTCCGTTGGAATGTATGTACTTATTTTCAGGAATAAATTTACAAAAAGTTTGCGTAAATTGACAAAACTAAAGTGTATTAAAAACTGCAAACTTATAGCGTTTTTTGTTGATTTTAAACTTGTTTGTGAGAAAAGCAACGACAATTGAGTTGAAATACTAAAACCAGGCTTTTCAACGATCGATCACATTTGTACCATCTATAGTCAAACCGTTTCAAGCACGTAACAAAAAGGTCTTCGCATTTTCAGAATAGTTTAGCACCAGCTCAGAAGTCAAACAAGGATGCCCACTTAGCGCTCTTTTGTTCTCGTTATTTATTATTAATGTTGCGGATAAATTTCTTGGAGGAATAAAAATAGCAAGCTGCACCATGAATGTGTTAATATATGCCGATGACCTCGTTTTACTTTCAGAATCACTCGAAGGTTTACAATTGATGATCAGTCGGTTATCTGCATATTGTAACAATTGGAGATTTTCTATCAAGAGAACAAAATCCAAAATAATGGTATTTGCCCGTACACAAAGCGCTTATAATGAAAAAAACTGATAATATAATGGTACGCAACTGGAGGTAGCAAAAGAGGTCGAATATCTAGGCTGGTTTGCCCCAGGGCTCCGTTTTGTCTCCGACTCTCTTCCTTATATTCATAAATGATCTTTTGTTTGCTGATGACAGTACCCTCTGCTTTTTAAATTCGTTTTTAGATTCTCATCCTTATTTTTCGGATGTGGCCTACCAACGCCAGCATTGTCCAATGGGGAATCAAAAACCGTGTAGAATTTAATGCTTCGAAAACTCAATGCTGGCTAATGTCACAAAAGCATCACCTTCCCCCAATGCCACTATCCATTAGTGATACTTGCATCGAGGTGACCGAACAGCTTTTAGTCCTAAGTATGTGCATTACAAACCACTTGTTGTGGAGTGATCACATATTTGACATCACCAAAAGTGTTTAGGTTTTCTCCGAAAATGCAAGATGTGTTTTAGCCCTTCTGATCTGGCTATGATTTAAAAAGTTGTATTCGTCCAAAACTTGAGTTAAACTCTCATAATTGGGATGGTGCTATAATAACGTACTTGAGTCTTCTGAATAAAATTGAAAAAAGAGCTCTAAGAATGATTAGAGACCGTTCTCTTTCCGAGACATTTGTTTCTCTTGAACATCGATGCAAGGTCTCATCGTTATTTTTATAAACAATGCTCTTGCGAAATAACCAGTTGCATTCCACCCCTTAAACAATTTAACCATAATACCTGTATTGCTAACAATGCCTACTAATTTACCCGCGAGCTCAATTCTGGACATACTGTTAAATACAAAGATTCTTTCTTTAGCCGCACTACAATAATGTGGAATGCTTTACCTGACTCAATATTTCCCACTCTTTACAACGTGCAGACATTCAAAATCAATGTTCATCGGTTTCTCCCTTCTAATCCTATCCTCCTTTCGTAATTGCTCGCACTGTGTTTTATCATTATAGGGGTATTCATAACCCCTTTAATGCGCGCACAATATAAAAAAAACATGGACAAATGTCTTCTCCAACAAACAAATTAGTTTATTTACAAAATGCAAAATATTTAATTCAGTAGTGAAATCTATTCTCTTGTATGCTGAAGGAAATTGAAAAATTTAATATGAATTTTATAAAGAAACTTTTCAACCTACCCCTGAATACTCCTAGTTTCCAAAACTTTTAACAAGCACCCTGAAATCTCAAGTTTACCACATTATCAAACTCTGCAGCACCCGTCAGAATACAAGACTTTCGAAAAAACTGCTTTTATATGAGTTAAGAAACAAGGACTTATGGTTTGCAAGATGGCAATGATTTCAGCGATGTAAACCATGTGAAAAAACAAATGTACAACATCATGGAGAAAAATGAGAACATAGTGAGGCATTCACTGATAGAAGAAGCTCAAGACTCATTTAGTAGAATAATCTAAAGTCAGCTCAGCTGTAATCTTGGTTCCAGAAATTATTTCAAGGATTCACTGAGTTATGAAGAGATATCCCTAATCTTTAAAACAAGGTGTGAAGTTCTCATCTTAAATAGAAGTCCTTATATTGGTAATTTTAACCAATCCTGTTCGCTGTGCAACTTAAAATAAAAAAAGAAATTGCCTACATTTCGTTTTTATAGGTTCAATATTTAAATTCAAAATATTGTATAAAAATCTTGTAAATTAATGTAAATAAATAAATCACTAACTTACATAGTTACTAAAACCTAAACAGCAAATTGATCGCACTTTTAACTCAATCCATATTTTTTTTTGAATTAAGACCACCAATGTCCATCATTTTAAGTTTAATTTTGGATGAATTTCTCATGTACAGAGTTTTTTTTCAGCAGCACATGAAGAATGTGAAATTTTTAAAATTACTCTAATTTTTCTTTACATATTGAAATTCATAATTCTAACATCAATGCACATAAGTATAGAGATTATTTTTCAGTCGCGCCCCAAGGATTTTTGATATATTGTCATGTAATGAGAATCTTTTTTTAGCCGCACATCAAGCATGTACAATTTTTTCTTTCATTTTTAAAATCAAAAACTTTGATATCAATTAACTTCCAAATTTGAAATTTAAAACGTTTATGAGTTTGCATCAGTTTATCCTCTTAAATCTTTTCCAATGTTCTAAAAGCAAAATATTCTTTAAATCAGTCTTTTAAGTAGGTTAATAGAAGGTTTCTTGGTCAACAGACATTTTTCCAAATAAAAATACATCTTTCTTTTTGTGAAACACAAAACTTACCCATATGTAATGATCTTCCTCAATGGTGAACCCTTCTGCACAATGTTGACCATCTTTTGTGGTGGAAATAGTTGAATTTCTGACAATTCACAAATTTCCTTTTCAGTAAAAGTATCCGAGATTATTTTATATGCGGTAGCCACATCCACATGAAAAGCATATCCTTGAGCAGAGAAAAACAAAAAAAAATCGGATAATAATGCTCATTAAAAAGTGCCATCAAAAGTTTATTCTTTACGGTAGCTCTGTGGTGTATAGCTTGTGGTTGGTGTTTTATAAATTTTAATATCATCAACTTATTCAAAAAACAAAAAAAAACACAAAAATACAAATACTATTCATACACAATACCTTTGCCTTTTATATACTTTATATACCTGATCCTGATTATGAGTTGGGTTTGCTTGGCTTGTCTCTATACTCGTAGCTACACTCGTAAATCCTTTTTCTAGAATTCTATTTAATTCTACTATTTCTAGTTTTTGTATCCACAAAAAGGTATTCGTATTCGTGTACAGTGTACAGTGTACAGTGTAAAGTGTATAGTAATAGAAAATATTATTTTATTTTAATAATTTTCAAACGGATAATATATTCAGTTCATTTCAACCGAATACCTTTCAGATTTACCACCGAACGACCATCTGACAGGAAAAGGACTCACACTCTTTTCTCTGCTGTTTCTGTCGGTAATGCAATCGGCTTATCTGTCTGTGAACCGAACCGAAGTACAAAGTGTACATTAAAAGGATTTCTGATGTTCCAAATGAAAATGCATGTTTCAGCGAAAGACTTGGAATATTGCATAACGTTGTAAGCTCATTTGGGGGACTTGCAGTTTTGATTAAGTATGCATGTTCGCTTGATTATTTTTTTTTTTCTTTCGTTTTTTGGGGGTGGTGATGTGGGAGGTTACTCAGTCTTGTTTTTTTTTTTTTTTGTTGCTCACCTCCTTGTTTAATTTTTGCCACGCCATACTCGGGATCATGCCAGTTGGATGCATCGCTGGTTTTTGATTGTACTCTATTCCTGTGATTACTGGTGGAGGTGGTGGGAACCTCTTTTTGCCAGTGGTGGTGTTGCTCTTCTAGTGTCTGGCTTCGGTTGGTTTGGTTGGTTGGGGGTGTTGAATTCTGGTCCGGAGGTAGTGATACAGAAGCATACAATTGAATGGCATCTGGATCTTTTGTGTGCTAAGAAAAGGAAGAGGTGTTGTTTCATATTATTTTACGGGGTGTAAAAGATGGAAGGGGGATATTTTTGAACGTATATCTATTTACCAGGAAAAAGTCTCTGTTGTAGAGTATATCTTCAATTCCAATTTCGAGAGAGCTTTGAATCAAATTGCGTAGTGTCTTGATGGTTTTTGGTTTCTCCATCAACAACGTACCAACTATGCTAGCCGAGTAGAATTGGTAGATGCAAAATGAAAACAAGAGACTGGTAATAATAACACACCGACAAGATATCAGATTTGTGGAGAGTGATAATCCTGAAAAATAAAGAAAAATGGTTTTAAAGTCTAGATTTTCAAAAGATATGAATAAAAGAATACAAAATACAAAATTAACTTTTTTATAAAATGTTTTCTCTAAAAAAAGGGACGAAAGTGATAATCGAATAAGACTGAAAGTTTTCTATAAAATAAATAAATTAGATGGCGAAACAGTCCGTAGAGAACCAGGGCCTAGTGAAAAAACGCTATTAATTAGATTTTTACAATTTTTAAAGTTGTTTTTTTTTTTTTTAAATTGAAATGAAAACTAAAGCTAAAAACGCGTTTTTTTTGTATGAGAACATTATTCCAGATTATTAAAATATAATTCAGTCTAAAGTAATTTTTAGTTCTTTTACTTTTTTTCGTAAAGTTCAACAAAATGTTTCAATTTTTTAAATGGGCTCCAATAAGAAGTTAAAAAACGTAGGTATACTTTTTTGATGAACCTATTTAATACCTCATTTTTTAAATATTGTTTGTATTATTTTGTATAAAATTGAAATTAAAACGAAACGCGAAAACAAAAATAAAATGTATTAATTTTTTTAAAGAAGTTTTCAAAATAGAGACATTATTTGCTTCGTTGTTGAAGAATTTTATCAAAGAGTTTCAAGTTTTAGCCTGTCTGTAGGTACAGCAGTTATTTTGTTTTCCATTTTTTTTGCCATAAAAATTCTAATCTTATTTTCGAATTATTTGTGTCCTAAAATATTCCCCTAAGAATTACTTCAAAACCCTTTTACTTTGTCCTCATTTTATCTTTCTATTTAAAGTAAAAGAATTTTACTCTTTAAGTCGAAGTTTATGCGGCATACTTGTTAGCATTTTGTTTTCATATTTATTTGAATATTGCGTGAAAAATATTTTTATTAAAACTTAAAAATTATTCTCGAATCAAACTTGAACCGTCTTTTTTATGGCTTTCATACAACAGTTGAAAATGTTTTGCCTCTGAAAAACTGTTTTATTTTTCAATTCAAACAAAGCCTTTATAATACTTTTCCTTTATTAATGAAAACTTAAAAATTAAAGTTTCTCTCTCGCAGAAAAAAATAAAATAAAAATCGTATACCTTGTTGACAAATTGATCCAATATAAAAGAGCATTGACTCCAACATTATCTCCCATCGTTTTTTATTTGAAATATTTCCATTTCCATCTGTCTTGCAAAAGTATTTCATCGAGCAAGTAAAATATTTTCTCAAAGTTTTCCCCATCTTCAAACTTCCAGCTTCAATATGGCCATGGTTATTAAGTGAAACTACAGCATTGATCGGGCCACTAACTCTGACACCATTATCAATACAATCAATTTCACTTTGCGCCAAGACATGAGCTCCATCGCCATAATCCACTGGGGTGTCCTCTTTTTTTCTGATTCCTCCAGCTTTGATGTTGAATCGTTGAGTTCTCAAAGTTAAAGCATTGTTGATGATGGTGGTGTTGGTGCTGGTGCTGGTATTGCTATTGGTATCCTCATCCATGTTTGCCAACCCTTAAATTGAAAGTTTTGATTTATGATTTTTGAGTGCATTCGCCTCCATCTCTACGAACGACCGACGAAGACGATGAGGACGGTATGAAACTTACAGGGAGCTGCAGTTCTAAAGAGACCACGCTGCCGCTGCCGTGCCAAGGGCATTGTATTCTTCTGAGTAAAGGGACTCACTTCGGTATCTACTTCCATTTTTGTTGTCTTCCTCAGGGAATTATGTTGGTTCTTAGTGTTCTTAACATCGATTGTATTCGTTGTCATTTTTTGTTCCTCGAAAACTGATGAAGACGATTTGTCAGAATCTATGAGAGAATTTTGATAAAAATATGAAAACAATAAATTTTCCATTTTTACTTACCACCCTCCTTCATTTTTTGCTCCACAATAGTCAAAGCAGCCAAAAGAGTTATAGTTATTCCTCCAAATATTGCCACAAGTACCCAAACGCTGTTTGAAAAAGGTTGAAGGAATACGATTTGGTCCGTTCGAACCGTTCGGGGATGTCGAAATATGAAACAAGGCCTGTATAATAAAACCAGAAATAAAAAAAAGACAAAAACAAACAACTTTGAACAAGTGATCCATGGTTGGTGATGGTGACACTCTTTTGTTTACCCTAATTTAAATAAACACTAAACACCAAAATATAACTAATTTGGGGCAACATTAGGGTTTGTTTGGCCATCCGGGACAACATCCCTCCCATAACATCCAAAATACCCCCTAAAACACACCCAACACAACCGAACCCAACCAACTTGACAAACATGAAATTATTTTCGGTCAACCACTACTTAGCTCTGGGAGCACATCTGTGAACACAAATCCATGCCCCAAACCAAAAGTGGGTTGGCAAATAGCCATTGTCAAGCTTTAAAATCATCCAGAAAACCACCCAAAAGAGAACTTGTGAACATAAAATATTTTTCAAAGAGACCAAAAACGGGATTTTGACAATGCTATGTGACATCTTGTCTTTCGGCTTTTGGTTATCTGGTTCAATGTCACAAAATAGAGTGCAATGTTTCAAAAATAATTTGCTTGTTTTGAATTGTGTATAGGTCAAGGTCAAGAAGAGAGGCCTGCTTGTATAAGGATTGAATTTTGTCAGGAGTTGAATTGACAAATTGATTCGAAGAAGATGGACGGAATGAAGCAAGGTTTAAATATTGTTTTGTAAGGCATTTAAGATGATGAACATAATAAATACATTCAAATTTATTAATATTTATAACAAAGAGAGGGTTCGTATTTGAAAAATGGGAATATAAGGAATTTTGAAGAAAAATTAAGGAATGTTACGAATATTGCAAGCTTTTCAAAAATCCATAAAACGAATCTAATGCTAAAAAAATGTTACATTTACGCCCAGTGTCCTAATAAAATATCAATACGAGAAAGAATTGTTGCAAGTTATCAATATTTATTTTATATAATTTATTTTTTAACTAAACTGCTGTGAAAAGCAAGAAAGACTAATATAAGCTTTTTAAACAAAAATCCAGTGACTTTAATCAATGTATCAGAATGAAAACCGAAGAACTCTTAAATCCAAAAGCATTTTTTATTTTCCTGTAGGAATGTAGGATGACACCTAACAAACAAAAACGAAGAATGTTGTCTTATTTCAAGAAAATCTATAAATAAAATACGTATACGCCCAGTCTTCCCATAAAATATCTATACCAGAATAAATTAAAAAAAATATTAGATTGAAAATATTTTTAAAAGAAGACAATACTTACGTAAATATATTATAGTAAGACTAACATAAAAATGTTAAGAGACTCGTAACTCCTTTTGCTAGTAGACCTTAAATGTTTATAGTAAGAAAATTCAAGTATGTTTAGAATTTTGTTCATGTTTTATGAAAATCGTATGATTTAGAGAACTACCCATATAAAGGCAAATAAATAAATACCAAAGTCCAAACGCTCAAAAATTGTGCAAATAAATGTAAGAATCAATTATGCCAATCAATACGTCCCTACCTACTTACTGTTAAGCCTACTTAATGCTTTTGGAGAACCTCCTTAGTAATATTTTACTCCCAGTACAAGGAATCGTAGGAGGTAAATAGATGTTAGTAGGTTCACCCATTGACATACATATTTCCTCTTCACAAAAGGTGTTATTACGAAGTTTTCATTTAATTTTACATTGCCCACACAATCAATCTTCACAATTTCAATACCTTGCTATGTAGGTAGGTAGAACTTTCACCTATACCTGCCTTAAGCTGCACTTAACTTGTAAAATGAAAATTTATATCCCATCTGTGTCACAGGATTTATTCCCAATTAATGTGGCAACAAACGCCCATAACCCATACCCCCGTCCATTTGTTTGTCTAACATGATGCCCCATCTCTGTTTTAGAAGCCGCATCGCCTGCCGCCGTTAGCCACCAAACTCCGCTGATATGCCTGCCTATAAACAATCTTCTTGTGGTTAACCAAGAAAAATGACAATCTAAACACGCAAACACCCCTTAAACCATAGAACAGTGTCATCATTTTTCATTCGATTGACAGCTAACAATATGCCAAATTAAAACCCCACCACACCACAAAACATAACATTCATTGCTTTGAAGTGATGCGGTTCGATGGCGGTGGGCGGCGATCGGCGGCATCATGTGGGGTATGTAACTTTGTACTGTGTGTGTCGTATAGAGGTGCTATATCTACTGTGCTCAATGACACTCTGTCTCACCTGGCAATCCATGTCCTTGTTGTGTAATCAATCACCTTCGCACGTTCTATTCGAAAGAAAATCGGTGATCCACCGATATCTGCCTGACGTTGTACAAGAGCTCCTATCATCCCATCGAATTTTCCATTTTTCAGATAGCCCCAAGAGGGAGTACGCGACATGACCAAGCTTTAAGGCGAAAATAATTGAAAATATAGCTAAAGAACCATCAGAAGCAAGGACAATTTATGTACCTACAGTTACTCGTACATATACATATGTGTATATTGATTGATAAATTCTTTAAAAACACTCACAAGAACTCTCACAAGGATACGAGTAAATACATATTACTCACCTGAAATTAAATAAATCCCTGACGTAGGAGAGAAGAGCGAAATTGAAACGGTGCATCGAGTCCAGGTGGATGTCATATTGCTGTGTCAAGTAATCCTCAAAGTTGTCCAAGTGATTCTTGTTCGTAATCTTCAATGCATTGGGAGAAAATTGGGAAAGTAGAAGTCTAAAAACTCACAACCAGAAAACACAAGCACACAAAAATCATTTATATGTATACGAGTTTCTATAAAATCTAGTGTTAAGTGGCAGAATTAAGAATTTAACCCAAGGACAGATAAGGGAAAGTAGAGGACATGTATAAATGTCCCATAGTACATAACTGACACCACCCGAAACATCTGAAAATTTAGAAGCACCAAATGGTCTCAGGTTTCAGTTTCAGCTTCAGATTGCAGATGCTTTGGTCTGGGCGAGAGCTTGACAAAACGGCAATTGGGATTCATGGAAGGATCTTATTTGTTTGTTCCTCCTATATGCTTTCCCATATCCCAGAGCAGCGCTCTAACGTTATGTTGGCTTGCGGCTGACACAATTTAAAATGAAAAAGGAGTAAGAAAACCAAAACAAAAAGAAAATAATGTAAATCCTCCTCATTGGTAGACCCTTAAAACAAAGATGACATGTTATATAAGTACACATGGGAAATCAGAGATCCCACGTACTAGTATACATATATCCAGTTTTTATGTTTTCTAGACTTTTGATTCAAACCATCGTTGCTCGTCGTGATGAGGATGGACGTGTGAAGGGGGGGAAACTAATATGGAATATCAATACTCACCACAATCATGCAACGGATGCGGGCATTCATCATGTCCATTCTACGGATGATTGTGGTTTGTTGCCGATACCACTTTCGCAATTGAAGGCCATTATCTTCTGAGAAATTTCCAATTTGTGTAACGTTTAGACTGCCACCATACTGCAAACCAGGATTCCTGTATCAAAACTCTTAATTAACTAGAATAAGCTTCGAATAAGCGTACGTAAATAAAAGTACAAGAAGATGTTTTGTGTATATGCTTTATATCATAAGAATCTCAAGAGGGATTTTCATATAAATGAGAATATTTCGAAATGCATGGAGATATGTTTTAAAATTGTTCTTAAATATTTATGGGATGAAGTTTAAATGAAGTTATAGCCAGAGCACAGTTTTAAAATATTGACTCAGTATTTGGAAAGATTATTTGAAGGTCATTAATTGCTGGTTAATAAATCACAGAGTTATACAATTAACCAACTATTTGATAAGAGAGTTCTATATTTAAAAATGTTCTGAAATATTATGAACAGCAAGAACTTAGATAATTTCTCATTCTTCAATATTTATCAACCATGAATTCTTGCAGTACTGACGATATATCAATTTAAAATGATAATTTAGTGTGAATCTGTTTTATTGAATGTGTAACATTAAACATAAATTTATAATTTGTTTAAAATCTTATCTTCTAATTATAAGAAAAATATAAAATACTGGGAAAGTACTATGTGAAAATAAATGGTGTGTGTATTTGAGCGAACTTATCGAATGTATAAACCATTCATGTCGATAAGGTAGTTTCGCATTATTTCATATCAATTGGAATGAGTTCTTTTTTTAATGAGCGGTCTAAGGAATAAACAAGTCAGGGGATGAACCATGTACGATTTTTGTACGGCTCATCTCATCCCGTACTGCAGCTCATTCCATTCCTATGCTCAATTTATGAGAATAATTATGTAGATAGTGCAGGTATAAAGATAATAAAAGTTGATAGGATTGTATTAACCTATTTTAATTTGAAACTGTGGATATTTAGTTACACAAAAAAATATACTCGCTTAGTAGAACACTTTGACAAAACCCTCGTTATCCAGTTTTCTATGCAAAATTGCAGTACATGGAGCGCGGCAATCCTTAAACAATTAAGAGCCATAACTTTGGGCGGGCAGTATAATCAATTTGTATTTCTTTCGAAATGAGGAAGCATCTGCGGTTAAGTTGATGTTCGAGCGCTTTAGAGTTATGCTGAATGATTGGTTGGTTCCAACAATTAATTAACTATAAAATGTTCTTCTGGTTGGAAGAAGTACCAACAACGACTAATAGATTAACCTTCAGGACTTATATATGCATAATTCGAAATTGTAATAAAATTTCTTTCAGTTAAGTTTTGTTTTCCACCAGTTGAATGATTCCGGAGAAACACACTTTGTTAAAAAGTCTTTATAACATCAGCATTTAAAATAACTTGAAAATCAAAACAAGTATATTGTATGTAAGCCCCTATTTTTGCAATAATTAAATACCTGCCAATATTGTTTCAAGCATATCTTTTGTCTCTTGAAGATCAATACAACTTTATTGGCATCCTTTGCCGAACTTCAAACATATATCATATTACCATAAATATCCTTTCATTCATAAAATCTACCTTACCTATGCTATACATAAGGGAAGAAGAAATATTGTTCCAACCTCAAGAACACTTCTTTATCGTTGCAGAATTATGAGATCCTTAAATAATCTTCAATCAAACGTCCTAACTAGATGAGTTATCATCTACATCTGAGTGTACTCACTCTTTGCGGAGCTATCAACTGGAAATCTTCCTGTTTACAATCATGTTCAAGTTCCTTCGTACATCATACAACCCACATTCGATTCGTTTAAATCAGAATGATGCACAAGCAATTGATAAACATCATTGGGTAAAGTTATATCCATATCCATATCTATATGTATTATGGTACTCTTAGAGTTATATGTACTTACCAAACGTCATACAGCATGTAGTAATCCTTCTTTGAATCCGAATCTGGACCCCCATTGATTCGCTTTGCCAATATTAGCTCAGTATTTATATTGATGTTGATTTTTTCTAGAAACTTCTCAATAAGCAATATGTCCTTCTCTTGCTTCAACTGTTCCCCCTTCTCAGCGTTATCACTGTCACTGGAGATGGAGCTGAACCTGGAGATGGAGACTTTGTTGTCACTAACGTTGCCATTGCCGTTGCCGTAATCGTCTGCGTCTCGGCCATCACTATTGATTTTATCATCTCCTGATGAAGTCCCAGAAGCGGTATCAGTATCTGGAGCATTAGAAGTAAGGATATCCTGCAGCAGTTGAGAATCATCCCGACCGTCACCATCTTCATCCTCATTCTCGTTCTCATCGTCATCATCTTCTTGCCGATTAAAAGTATAATCCTCAATCAAAAGCCAATGATATGAGGAGTTGAAAAGTCCTTTGTTCGAAGCCTGGTTTTGAATGGGAATGAGAATGGCTTGAGTATGTGTGTTTGTTTGTGATACGAGTTTAAGGATAAAGGATATGACCGGTTGAATATGTTAGAGAAAAAGAGAAGACAGAAAAACAAACTAATTACATATTTATTTATTCTTCTTTCTTTATATCGCCCCGAGATCTACCGCAGAAAGACCAACTGAGAGAAACTGCTGGACAAAGGAATTCTCCTTGTTGTTGTTGGTGTATTTTCTTTCCTTTTTTTTCTTCCAATCCTGTTGTTACTCTTATGCTGCGATTGAAAGGAATTGAGATCTGAGGGATGAAGCCTGGATAATTGTGGATTACCGAGTCTTCCTCGACAATTAAGGAAATTCAACAACTGATTTTTATCGTGCCACTGGATTATGGTAATGGCACGATTGTGATGGTAAATGGCTGAGTGTTTTTGCATGCAACAGTTTTTATGGATTGGTTTGTTGGAATTGGCCATTGGATCGTTTGCCATTGGGTGAGTAAGTGGATTGTTGGATGATGGTAATACTTAATGTCAATTATACTCGAATGATTCATTAATTTATTTTTTCTATCGAAAGTGAGAGGAAATTAT
This sequence comes from Eupeodes corollae, assembly GCF_945859685.1. NCBI lineage: Eukaryota > Metazoa > Arthropoda > Insecta > Diptera > Syrphidae > Eupeodes > Eupeodes corollae. The sequence continues at coordinate 156,724,893 of NC_079148.1, read as the reverse complement.
GGGAATGCCTTAAAGCAACCATACGTCATTTTCTATCATGGTTTTATGCACATAAATTTTGTAATATTATTTAAAAGATATCAATGGAAAAAGGTTGACTAAATGAGAACTAAATATTTGATGTTTTTGAATGAAAATGGACAAATTTCTTGTTTTTTTAAATAGAATTTTGTGTAAGATGAATGGAAAAACATAGAGGTTGTTACAGAAATGCGTTTTGTGTATAATTTAAAAGTTTTCCAATACAAAACTTCATTACAAAAATCCTACTAATAGGACATTTTTCACTTTTGAAGCTTATATTGTTTTGCATTTGACAAGTAAAAACTAGGCCATTACTAAAAATGGAATAATATAGCCTTTAATAATACATTGAAGTAGTTAAAATAAACTATAAAAATAGTAAAAAAGTGGTGTCACAGATCGCAGATTTGCAAAGAAATTTTTCTGCCCGTTTTATTTCTCGAAGAGGTGATAAAAATTGCCCACCAAGATGTTGTTGTTTAAAACTTTTTGACTTTTTGTTTTTAAAAAAATAAGGTCTACGCTAATGCTCCATAACCTATTTAAGGCCTTCAAAATTGAATTCAAGAAGTAATCGAGAATAGCAGCCGCACATGAGTGGATTGGTCATTGAAAACTTAACTTAGAGGATTTTAATGGCACATTTTTTCTTATTAATTAAGTAATTATGCATTGATTTCTATTAAATATTTTTCTTTTTTGTATATCAAAAATAAAACCTCTTATTGGAAAGCACTACATCAATAATAAGAATAAGGAATAGTATAGGAATAAAACTGATTGTTTCAAACATGAAAAAGGAGTTTTAACTTGTTTTGTTATAATGCTAAACAGCAAAATTTTCAAAAATGCAGCAATCGTTAACAGCATATATGAAATACCAAGTGTAATGACAAAAAAAAAACATTTTTTTACACTCAAATTCTTTTTCAAAATTAATATCTGAAGATATGTACAAAAACAACAATATAAACTTACCATCTGTAGGACTTTTCGACTAGCAATATTGCAAGACAAATCAAGAACAACAAATTGTCGCAAAACTTCACTCCGAAGGAACGTCGCAAGCAACTCGTCTGCAGTGTCACTAGAATTATTTTTATTTGCAAAACTCTTGCTTGCTTGACTATTGATTAATAGATCTATTCGCAGAATTTTAATTAAAACACCCTTTGGCTGAGAATCTGCAGAGCGTCTATGTGCAGACCCACGACTTCGACTATGGTGGTTGTGACCAATCCAGTCACTTGAACTGATGCTGCTGGAAATGTTGACACCATCAATCGTGTGTCCCTTATACCAACGACGATTATCCTTGCCTGTGAAAAACGATCTCAATATTGTCAGCGTGTCAATATTAATCGATGTCCTTGTTTGCTCTCGCTGCCTTCTGGTTGGTGACCCGTTGCCCATATCTACGTCCACGTTCACGTTTACGTTAACGTCCAAGTTCCCATTATCCTGCTGGCATGTTAGCAAACTTACTCTCGGTATATGCTTGTATTGGACAAGTTCATAAATTAAATGATGTAGCATCCCTGGGCTGCCTGCAGCACTTTCCAGATGGTTGACATCAATATTGTTCGACTTTTTGTCAACAAAACGCTTGCTGTCGAAGAGTTGTTCTGATGGCAATGGCACTGGTGATGGTGATGGTGATAGTGATGGCATTTGGTGCAATAGCCCCCGAGTGTAATAAGATGCAATTTTCGGCTTTATGTTTGTTTTCTCTGTTTGCAATGTTGTCCATGATGCGTTTACGAATCGATGTAGAATTATTGCCAAAAAAAGAAATGAAATTCCTGGAGTATGGGGATTTTTTTGATATTTGTTGGAACTCATATTGGAATGTGTCGCTCGTAGCTTCTAGTAATTTATGCTTTCTTTTGCAATATATTTCGGTCTTTTAAAGCCTTTTAAATGGGTAAGTCGTTTCAAGATTTTTTTTTAGTTGAAGGGCAGTTGGATAATTGATTTTAATAGGATTATAAAAAGAAACCGATTATATGTGAGTACACTGAATGAAATAAAAATTGTCTACCAATTATAATTCTATTAAATCAATTACCTTATCAATTTGACAATAACTTTATGATAAAATGTGAATAATGATAGTTCATTGAATATAATTTAATTGCAACTTTTCTAAAACATCATTTTTTTACTTCTAAAAGGTTAATTTCTACTTAAGCCTTTTTTCCTTCTGATTTGTTAACTTCTCATAGTAAGTTGTTATAATCGATTCAATTTCAAGAATTTTATATTTTGACATTTCTCAGCATTTCAAGGTCCCTATAATTTAAATAAAAGGTTTTAAGACAGTTTTTCTGCGTGTGTGTGTTCGCACGTTCGGAATACTATTTTTTCTTCTTCAATATCAAGTATTGATTTGATTTTCGACGCAAATATCTAGAGATTAATTGAAGGTATATTGACATAGAACTTATTTCATCATATGCAAAATACTGTTGTTAACTTTATACAGAATATAAGACTCTTATACATTTAAAAAAAGATTATTGTTGACACACCAATCCTATAAATGAAGTCTGTTTGCAACTTTTAACAATCTGATACATGTTTTACGATGCAGTATATTTTCAAATCGTCAGCAAACATAAGACATTGTGAATGACCAAGAACATCTGGAATATCATTGACAAGTAGAAGAAACAACAAACTGCCCAGATGACTTCCTTGTGGGACACCGGATGTAACCTTAATAGCATAAGAAAGCCTTTTGTCAATACGAACGAATTGGGTTTGTTTACTCAGATACGACTCAAACTATTTCAATAGATTAGAGTGAAAACCATATCCCTGACGCTTTCGAAGCAAGATATAATGATCAATTCTATCGAATGCATTGGAAAAATCAATATAGATCACATCGCACTGAAAACATTTCTCCATTGTTGTAAACGCAAAATTAGAAAGAATTATACGATTTGTGTAAGTAGATCTACCACTTACAAAACCATGTTGCATTGGAGAGATCACTTCTTTTAATAAAAGTATAAGTTTCTTATAAATGAACTTTTCGAAAAGTTTTGGGATAGCTGATATTTACAAATTGGACGACAGTTTTTTTGAAAAAAAGAATTTTCCAACTTTTTAGAAATATGCCTGACTGAATAGACCGGTTGAATATATTGCTAAGTGAAAAAGCAATTGCCTGTGTGGTATTTTTAAAAAGTATTGGCGGGAAACCATAAAATCTTGCTTTATTATCTAAAGTCAGCATGTTTAACTCTTCTATAACTTCGTTTACCGAGAGATTCATATTTCTAAAATTATGAATTTATAGAATTATTATGAAAAAATGTTCTGTCTTGATTTTGAACCACATATACAAATTGAAAAATTGCATACGGTTTAAAGATCAGATGATGTAACGTCTAGATAGAGCATTGTATTAGGAATACCTATAGACTTTTTCTTGTTGTTTATAAAACACCAAAAATATTTGGAATACCTTTAAGGCTGACAGCATTACTAGGCCCTGGTTCTTCATGGACTGTTGCGCCAGTCAACTTTAAAAATGTAATGCTTATACTGAAATTCACTAAGATAATCGAACTGCTTTTGAAGACAGCAATATTTTTAATAAAATGTTTCATTATTTTTAGAATTACGGAATAATCTAAATGTTTTATTTTGCGGTTATTTAAATTAATCAATTCTTTTGTTAAACCATGGCGGTTTATTTGGATTTTTTAAGCGAATTTTTGGAACTTATAAATGAATTGCCAAGTTATAGTTGATGCTGCAAATTTGACATCGTAATAGTAGAAAATTGTCTGATACTAAGATTCTGATCAAAAATTCACATTTCTTTTAGAAGTCTCCTTTTTGAAGATCATTTACATTTTTTTTAATAAACTTGATAGTTTATTTTTTGAAACTCATTATGCTTCTCCATGCCTCATTTCACGAAAAATTTTTAAAGTTCATCATTTCTCTTAAGTACTTTTGATGATAAATTTAGTGCTTTATGGTGTCAAAGATGGACAAGATATAATGTACAGTAGTAATTATGGGATATAATATCTATTCCACCAACAAATACATAATATTTTGACACCACGATTACCTTTTGTTTACCTTTAACCTTAAATTCACCCACTGCCAACACGGTATAAACACCGAAGACACTCTTTAAACTCCCGGAATATTATGAAACGGCACGTAGACGGAAATTGTTTCAAAATGCCTTAATTCGGTTCATTAATTTCGAATACTTGACATTGTTGTTGTTTATGGCACATCATTCAACAACGAGAGATGAAAGTTAAAGAAAAAAAAGCGAACTAGTTCCCAACTCAAATTCGGGATAATAAATGATGATACTCTGGATTTTAAACTTAGTTGACTATGGCTACCTATCGCTCTTCCGAAATTCTTTCCGGGCATTGTTATAGACTTATATACTTTGCCAACAATTGGAATTGGGACTTGATTAAGGAATAATTGAATTGGCAGTTGGCCAACAAAACATTCAAATTCAAAGTTAAATTGTTATCAGGAATTCATCAATCATCTGTGATTCTCATGTACATATATTTGTCGACATCAATTTAAAGGTACTCCCATAAGTAAAGTATGACGAAAAGGATACAAGTTTCATAGTTTTTTTGAAATTTTGGCAGTGAAACTGAAATGAAACTTTTTAAATTACAGAAAAGAACTTGGATGCAAAAGGCAACTCAAATCAAATCGTGCATGGAGTAGAGGTGAACAAGGACATGTTCAACCAAAGGAGTAACTACTCAACTAGTACAATCTTTTTGAACTCGAAACTTCTCGTCATTTCGGAAAAAAGATAATTTGAGTGTGGGTCTATTTGTTAGGAAACTTTTCATCTGTAAGGAATAATCTATATGCAATGAACCTATACATCATTGAAGTCCTTTCTGAAATAAAACGAGGGGTCCTTTGTCAGATTCTAGCTAGTTCACTTTGCCTCCATTGAAATTGTTTGCCTATTCGTTCGAACTGATCTGATTTAATTATAATTTACAAATTCCAACCACAACAACATTTTGAATAAACTATTTTTATTTTTTTGTATTGTTTTGTGTATAATTGCGCACAAATTTAATCCAGGAAAAGGTCAATTTAAAATAATTTTTGATTTGGATTTTGATTCACAACTGAGTAAACAGAATATAACAACTATGAAGTTTGTAGGTCTATAGGCATACGGATAAAATTAGGTGATGCGTTGCCGCTGCAGTTGCATTTCACTGCATACGCTCTGATTATACTATATTATTCAACTTCAACATTGATGAGCATGCAATGTTTAACCTTCACAAACTACATGACATTTAACAAAAATCTACCCTTACATGTTGTTTTTTGATGTAAAAATATTTTTACGATAATTAAACACTACATCTGATTAACATCATCAACGGCGTGGTTGGAGCGGTAATACTTGAACAACGAACGCAACGAAACGGTGTCCATACTCCAGACCCCATCACAGACGCGAGAGTAATGGCTTGGCTCGTCCTGTTTAAATATGATGTCCACGTATCCTGCATTTACGAAATGCCCGAGTATGTGGATGTGGAACAATAAAGAACACGTTCACTGTAATAATGTAACTAAAATAAATTGTATAGCTTGTTATAATTCGAAAGACCGTCGCGTCGCGTCGACCATTCATCGAGACAGTTTTTCATACTTTATTTTACTTGGACAACGGTGACGTCAGTGGCACGGTGGAAGTGGTTGTTGGCGAAGCGGACGCACGGACAACGGTTTACGGGCAGACGGCTGTAGTTGAATACATTTTCACGTAGATATATAAACGGATTAACTCTCGCCACTATAGATTTAATGATATTTAAATGAATTCCTTTAATGGTTGGGCAAGTAATAAATTTGCCTTGTGCGATGATTTAAAAGGGCTTAATGCACAATGAAATTTAAAGCGTTCAACCATCATAGATTTACAAAGTGTTTTAAGTTTTACATAAATATATAATAATGTTAAAATCGATTAGTGACTAAAAAAATTAATTTTTTACCTAAAATAACATTACTTTATTTGTATTATATTCAAATATCAAAATCTTTGATTCAAATTCAACACTATTGAAAAGATTTCAAAACACTATTTTTATATTTGTTTTGAATGGTCTTCAAGGACGTCAAATATGCATTCGCGTGTTCCGGCTAAAGATCGAATCTCTGTACTTGAGAATACGGCCGAAATTTTACTCGAGGGTATACTGATGAGCATTTCTAGAAGCGCGAGTATTACGGTTGATCCTGTTGATGCTGTTTAGGTCGGAATTTAATAAGCTTATCATATTTTGGCTTTGCAGTTCCACGTCCGAAGAAGAGGGATGTGAGTCTAAAAACGAATATGAAAAAGTAACAGTACTATCGGCAGCGAAACAATGTATTGGATTAGAAGTAGACAGGAGATCGTTAATAAAAATGAGAAAGAGTGTTGGAGATAGAACAGAGCCCTGTGGCACACCAGCATTTATTTTATTAAATTCAGACTTGAATCCATGCAATACTACTTGAACTATCCGAAAGTTAATTACTAATCCAATGAAGCAGGGATCCATGAAAACCAAAAGCACGCATTTTCGATAAGAGAGCCTGATGCCAAACCCTATCAAATGCCTTTGAAATATCAAGTGCAATAATCTTACTTTTTCCCAAGCGATGTAAAGATTTGCTCCACTGTTCGGTGAGATGAACCATGAGATCACCATTGGACCTATTGCTTCGAAAGCCGTACCGATGGTTATTAAGAAGCTTTCGATCTTCAAGATATTTCTTGAGCTGATAACTAATCAGCGTTTCCACGATCTTGGAAAGAAGGGTCGTAAGTGCAATCTGTTGGTAATTAGATGGTGAGGAAGATTCTCCTTTTTTGGTAATAGACTTAACAAATGCAGTTTTCCATCTGTTCGGAACGAGACCTGAGGGGTAGGACAGATGAAAAAGCTTAAGCAGTGGTTTTTCCAGCTTCGGCGAATTGCCTAACAAAACGAGTGTCATTGACAACGAGTGTAGGACCAGAGGAAGAATTCCTCAAGTTTTTAAAAAATGACTAAAAATGCAGTATTTTTTCCCGTAAATTTTGCTCTAATAAGAAAAAAACGTTTAAGTTTTTGCTATTTGAATTTTAGTATCGTAAAATAAGTAATTGTTTTCTACTACTCAAAACTTTAAACAATTTTCCATCGATTTACTATAATTTTTGAATATGTTTCTTTGAAAATAAATTTTTTAAAGTACGCAGGACTTTTTATATTACTGCTATCAAGAATTATAAGAGGATTTTGCACTCAAATTTGTCAATGTTCATTTTTAGAAGTGCGCCATTTAGCCAACAATCAATAACTCCTACTCATTTCTATATTGAAGTTATTATAAATAATCATGCAAAGGTGCAAGTACAGCCCTTCAAAAACAAGGAGATTTACCCTCGGCAATTTTGAAATAAATCACTTTGGAACAATTATTTTAAAGAAATCTCCCTTTATTTAATTTTATTAAAGTTTCGAAGTTTTTGCAATAAGTTTATGAATCCGATTGTTATTGCTTAGGAAGACTTCAAATTAAGGCAAAAATGGATGAAGTCTCGAATAATTGCAATCAGTTGATATCAGTTCCAGAATTCGAAGTCTCTGAATGAATTCAAGTATAATTAAATTACTTTTATTTTAGGAAGCAAAAGACTTTATTCCCATGTAGCTTTTATTTTAAAATCTCTGTCCGTATAATAATTTAGCATGATTTTTTTGTGATACTCTTGTGGCAAACGTTTTGTTTCTTTTCTTTGTGTCAGAAAAATAAAAATCTTAACAATTTTATTTCGCGAAAAGAAAACAACCAACAGTTTAAAGCCTTACCTCTAAGACGCCGCGCTACGCCGTCAGACCGAAAAAATTCCAACTGGAAAATACTACCTAAGAGTAAAGCAGAGTGTCTTCCATTCTTACCATCAGGATACACTTTAGCACAATACACATCTCAATTTATGTTTTACGTGACCTCATATTCATACAGGATTTTGATCCTTGTAAGTGTTAAAAAATTTCGTATAATAAACTTCTTCATAAGGAATGTTGTCTCGTGTTTACAAATTCTTACTCGGAAAGCAGGAAATAGCAAAACCAACACAAATACAACAACAGCAACAAACAAAAAAAAAAGAACCTTTAAGGGAAACACTTAAAGACGATGAAATCTTTTAAGGAAGGTATGTGTCTCTTGGGGGTGAAATGGGGTGCAGATGATATAAGGACAAGGATGGGAATGGAGTTGGGAATGGGAATGGGAATGTTGAACCAAGCTGATGCTGTTTCTTGAAAACCATGACATTTCCTAAAATTTGTACCACATGTGTGTACTCAGGTCCATTTAAGTTGTAGAGGGCTTGTTTCTCCATTTTCCATTGCGAAACTTCTGCAAAATGATTATATAACATGTATCATAAATAAAAATGTGACAAAAACGCGACATAAAAATCTAAAACAAAAAATACTCTTATAAAAGCAAAATTTATTGTCAACTCCGGAAAAGAGGGTTCGAAGGACACATTTTTGTACGAAAAAGCAGCCAAAAAAACGCATGTTTCCAATTCCAATATAGTATACTCTTTTTGATGTATATATACATATAGGTACATATATATGAAGGTGAGGTACACATGTTTTATAGTTTAAAACATTAACAGGAATAATAATAAAAAAAAAATAAAGAAGAGAATGACAGCAGAATCTTTGGTTGGGATTCCATGAGGTGAAAGCGTATCTATTGTTCTTGTTTGTTTTGCAAGGACATCCGCATATAGCTTTTCGTTTAGGTTCAACGTTGGCGACGACGACGACAGTTTTTCCGGCTAAATTTCATCTCGGATTTTTGAAAAAAAAAAAACGCAATACCCCTCGCTGTGACAGCATATCTAGAAATCCCATATTGCATTGCACCTAGGAAAATGGAACACACGTAAGCTCAACTTCATGCTCAAAAATGTATGCCACAATCTTAATTTTAACTGACACACACACAATGAGGAAGGCAAGAAGCTCAAAAAGAAGAAGTAGCTATTTCGTTAGGGAACAATATGATTGGATTACCTCGCAGGATATCTGAATCCTGACACAGAAAACAAAAAATATACATACATTTTAAATTTGAAGATTATCTTAGTAATATATATGACACGATGTTTACCCGCAATGGACTCCTAAAATACTAAACCGATTTTACTCAAATTTGTAAACCGTGTGTGGTTTGGTCCAACTTAAAAGATAGGAAAGCTTGAATTTCAGTCCATGATTATTTCCAATATTATTTGTTTATCTGTCTATTATTTGACAATCACAATTATCTGTTAGCTCCAAATAATTCTAACAGATGACAGCATCTTTTGACTGGTTCAAGTAAGTATTCAATAGATGGCGCTATGTCAAACTTCCAAACGTTTCATACATCTTTTTCTCATGGGCAGCTATACTGTTGCATGTTCACGTGTAGGAAAACTGTCGAACCTTTTTGTGTCAGCGAAAAACAGGTGAACCAAAAATATTGTTCACCGATTAGTGCTAAATTAAACTATCCGCCCTACCCACCTCATTCATAAGTTTATCTGTCACATAACATCTACTAAAAACTTTGTAATATACTCACTTGTTACAAACTTGAATAAAAATAATAATGCATTTTAAATTCAATACCTTTGTATTGATTTTTGCTCAACATCAACTGTACGCAAATTTAGATCGATTGTCAAAGTCAATCCTCTTCAAATTCCAATTGGTATAAAAGCTTTAAAATTTTCGTCTTCCTTCGTTCGTAAATAATAATTTCATTATAACGGTAGTAGTAATCAATCATAAAGGTCACCATGTTTTTCTTACAAATGGCATGTATTAAAAAAAACATGATGTTGTCCATGTCTGATGTTCTCCTACCGTCCCCCTTAAATAGTTTACAATTATATAATATGACAAAAAAAACCTTATCCATAGCAACGCATGGCCGGGTCAGCTTGTTTTATATAATGTTTAAAAATACAAATAGGAAAGGTAAAAAGAATGTAAGCCTAAGAATATACTGATAATATATTTAAAAGTTTTACAAAATATTAATTACAAAATTTGTCTTTAAGATAAAAACGATTTGTAGCCAATAACAATAACAATTGGATTCCCGAGATATTTGATTTGAGACCCAATTTTTCAATAAAATGTTACTAAGCTTTTTATTTTAATACCTTCATTCATTCTCGTTTTCCCTATTTTGTGTAGTTTTATTTGGAGATTTGTATAAAAAAAAATGACAGTTACATTTTTTCTTAAAAATTCCTAAATTTAAAAAACAATATGTTATGAAAATACATTAAGTTGTTGCCAAGAATTTGAAATCGAAAATTAATGTTAACCAACTTTTAGTAGCATTTTTCGTAAGCTGTCACTTCGATAAAAACTACCACTTAATTTTTCGATGTTTTCATCAACCAAATTTTATTTGAAGTCGATATCTTTGACAGTTCTTGGCATATAGCCGACGAACAAAAGTGTCCCTAAAAACGTTTGAATCAAGTTATGTAATATTTCAAATACCAAAAATTATTTGTCAAATTTTGTAATGGGTCCGATTTGTCCAAATTGAAAATTTTCACATTTCTTGAGAGTCGAAATAAAAGATTTTTGGAAATATTTCTGTGCGTGCGTGTCCGTACGTCCGTACGTTCGCGAGGTTTTTTTGTCGTCCATAGCTCAAGAACCAGAAGAGATATCGACTTCAAATAAAATTTGTTATTCAGATAATAGTGCAGAAAGATGCAGAAAGGGCTTTCAAGAAAATTGCGTGGGTATTTTTTCACCATAGCAGTTTAAGAATAGGTGAACATTTTGGTTAAACATAAATATCTTACGAACCAATAACGTTAGAGACTTGGTTTAAATTTCTTATTATATTATATTGTAAAGTAATACCTGTTTTTTTTTTAACTTCCCATAGGAAGTTATTGCAATGGAACCGATTTGCCAAATTCAAAATTTTGACATTTCTCGACGTTTCAAGGTCCCTAGAGTCAAAATAAAAATTTTTTAGAAAGATGTCTTTGCGTGCGTGTGTACGTACGTTGGAGACGAATTGACAGGTTTTTTACAAAAAATAAAAACCTAAAAAAAATGTATAAAAGTTGTCAAAAATTCATTTTCGACTCAAATATCTTTTCTAAAATTGTAGGTATTGGCTTAAACTTAATTTTATCTTATAAGAAATATTGTTTTCAACATTCAGTAAAATTTTGAAAAAAATTCGAATTGACAGTTTTTGTACAAAAAAATTAAAAACCTAAAAAAATTAAACGAAAGTTGGTAAAAATTGATTTTCGACTCAAATATCTTTTCAAAAATTTGAAATATTGGCTTCAAACTAATTTTATCTTATAGGAAATATTGTTTTCAACATTCGAAAAAATTTCAAAAAAATTGAATTGACAGTTTTCTTACAAAAAATAAAACTCTAAAAAAAACAATATTAAAACTTGGTAAAAATTTACTTTCTACTCAAATATTAAAAATATAAATATTTTGTTCAAACTTATTTTATTTCACAGAAAATATTGATTTCGATATTCAGTAATTTTTATATAAAAATTCAACAGTCCGTTTTTTCATAAAAAATAAAATTAACAAAAAATAGAAAGCAAATTTATTAAAAATGGATACGAGTACATATTGTCTATATATATATATATACTTTTAAGCAAGACAAATCGACAGACGGGATGGGAAGTTATTAGTGTAGGTCGCATCCCAGCCTCTTTTTTATAAATCAAAAAACCTGAGAAAACAAATGTGTCACCTCGAAAATTTTACGAACAAAAACGGTTTTATCTCAAAAACAATTTCGTGCAACGAAGAATAACGTTTTTGATGTCAGGTTAAATGTGAGAAAAATCGAATTGACAGTTGAAAAAAAAATACAAACCTAAAAAAATTGAATTTCCACTCAAATATTTTGTCAAGTATTTAAGATTATGGCTTTCAACTTATTTAGCCTTATAATATTGTTTTAACATTCGGTAGAATTTTGAGAAAAATCGAATGTTTTAATATTGAGTAATTTTTTTTATAAAAATCTAACAGTCGGTTTTTTCATAAAAAAATAAAATCTACAAAAAATAATACGCAAAATTGGTAAAAATTGATGCTCGGTTCTCGATATCTCGTGAAGATTAGAAAAAATGTTCTTTAAATTAATTTTATTCATCCAATTTCTATTTGTATATATTTGTATATTTGTATAATGTATATATAAGAGAGAAAAGCTACTAGAATTGGTAAAAATTGGTTTTTGACTCAAAATCGCATTTACAAAAATAGATTTTGAAATCAAACTCTATTATATGCAAAAAATTGTTGGTAATTTTTAATTTTTTTTAGAATAATTTTACTGATAACTTTTTTAACAAAACACGAAAACCTACAAACATTTTAAGCAAGACAAATCAACAGACGCGATGGGAAGTTATCAGTGTGGGTCGCCTCTTTTTTAATTCGTAAAATCGGGCCGATTACAATAACTTCCAATGAGTACTTAACAAGATTCATATCTATTTTCAAATCTTGTTAAAGAGTCATATCAAGATTCTTAACTAACGAAAGAGATTTCACATTTGTATAATTATATCCTTTAAAAAGGTGTATGTATATTTCAAAAACCTGACCTGATGGAGAATATTTAACGTCACATTCAAATTAATGGAACAATTTACGGTTTTGACTGCACAGTATGCATCTACCTGATAATCCTTGGTTTAAAAATATGATACCTTCAAATTACATATGTTTTCAAAAATTCAAATTGACTCTGTTAATCTAAAGCAAAAAAAACCTACTTTTTAAGATATAAAATATTTACCACTGACATTTTCAAAGGCAAACGCAAGTGTGTAAACAAAATTACAGAATAAATATTTTTGTCATAAAAATATTACTCTTGCGTAGTATAGATAAGGTACCTTACAGATGATAAAAAATATTTTCATTCCATACCAACAATCCCTTCAATTAAACTCCTTTTACTAAATTACAAAAACAACCTTTCTATTTTTATATCAATTTTTGAAATTTTAAGAGAGCTCTGTATCGCACGTACTTACAATAACTGCGAGGGTCGTTCATACATTTTTTACAGTAATAATTGATCTGGGAGTCGGAAAGTAGTAGTAAAAAAAAAAACATTTGTAAATTAAAATTCTAGAATCCTCTGGCCGGTTTAATAATTTAGCCAGCATCAGCATCAATATCAACATCAGCATCAACATCGAAAACCTACAATCGTTAGAAAATGCCATTCATATTTCCCAACGTTTAACACTTCAATCAATTTTATCGACTTTATTCCTTTTCCAACACACACTCATTCACTTACTCATACATATGTCTATGTATTTATGTAGTTACATATGCTCTGGCATTATTATCAAATGAAACGAAAGCTTTTAACAAAATTAAATTTGATGTTGTGGAAAAGAACAATTTTAATAGAAAAAAAAAGAAGTAAAGATACCTATAAATGTGCAAGCGTTTCCAACATCAACAAGTTGTGTAAAGCAGCATTTAGACATTTCGAAGTGACGTTTATCTGGACATTTTACGTTTCGATTTTATAGTTTCTTCCTTCTTCGATAGCATCAGGCGGATGTGGACGTGGTCGTGGAGGTGGCGCTGGTGATGGTGGTGTAGCTAGTAGGGCTTCGGCATCGCTTTTAACTTAATTGAGAGAGGGACCGTTTATTTTTATTACTATTCCTAAATAAAAATGTTCCCTTCTCTTTTGGATGAGCGAAAATAAAAAACAACAAAAATAAAATAAATAAATGTCCTTGTTCGAAGGTTCAACAGTTAAAATGTGAAACCATCTTTTTTCGCCTCCTTCCATGTTCCTTTTTTTTGAAACCTCTATAGTTAGAGTGAAAGATAAACTGCGCCATGTTTCACTCTGGTGAGCTGTATACAAAGCATTTTATTAAAGTTTACCATGCGTCAAATTGAAGTCGTTTAATTTTCTGCATCTTTAAGCGCCATTAATTTGTGTGTCTTATTTAGACATTAGTCAATATTTTAATGGGGAATAACAACTGACTTATGAACTCTTAATCAGAAGTGTTTTTATTTTTATATTTTAGATTGTGTTCATATTTAAGGAACTTAGTTTCCAAACAAATTTTGTAGGTAGTATTTTTGAATCTTAAAATTTTGAAAACTGAAAAATAATAGGGAGAATGTGCTGTTTCGCGCATATTGAGGATTTTTTTAGATTTGTGTATGATGGAGGTCGTAGAATTGTAGATTTCTTATGGCATCCAAATCAATGAATTTCGATTTTCAGTTTTAAGATCTATGAACTTACCACCTCTTTTTCAGTTGCTATTTTTAGTATTATCATATTTTTTAAGATGTACTTCAATATTTTGAAGCTACAATTAAAACAATTATTAAAAATCCAACAGAAAAGACAATAGTGAATTCAGTTTCCATTTATGTATTATGCATCCAAGCTGTCCCCCTTGTGATGCTTACATCCTCAGGAAACTGATATAAAACATTATAATAAAAAAATAAAATAATTTAAGCTAAATCGCTTTAAAAATGGTTTAAGCACTGTAAAGTGTGCAGTGTAGATACGTACGTGCTATGTCCTCAAAAATAAGGGTAGCCTGGATTAAAAATTAAACAATAGCCTTCCGAAAAATCACTGCTAGCCCCTTAATGACGTTAAAACAATTTACCGTGACACTTCACCTACACGCCTATCACACAGCGTAACCGGCCCCATGGCAGGCATTATGCAGTACATCGACGACTACGATACGACGCTGGAGACGGCGACGGCGACGAATATGACGATGACGACACTATACGTCGACAGAACCAACAACTGAAGCTGGAAGTTGCGTTTTGATTTTCACGTCATTTCCCATTCCAGTATATGTATATATAGATCTATAGAGTATACCAGTTTTCAACTGCCGCTAAAAGGCCGTGAAGCTTCACTGTCAACCACCAACACCACCCGTCGCCGCTGTCGACCCCTGCCCTGGATGGTGACGATTTAACACGTGTAATTTATTTTATCTGCACCACTGCTGCGCCCTCATATTCTGCTTAATGTTCAGTCGAAGCACATCCATTCACAATGACGATGCGACGTGATGTGTGCTGAATGGAAAGGGTTAATCTTTTTTTTTCGTGAGTTCCAGGGCGAAAAAAAGACTCATCTGGCGCTGCTGTACGACGAACAACGTACAAACATATATTGCTGTATTTTTGAATGGGAACAAATTTACAATCATACCAGGGATCCAAAAAGAAGGATTAAAAACTTTTTTTTTTGAAAAGTTTAAGGTTTTCAAGTGTTATGGTTCAAAGACTTTAGCAATAGGTACCTACATACTACCTTTTAATAGGATTTTTGAAAGAAGCATATCTTCACAGTATTGTAGATACTTTTATGATTATTGTATCCTTAGTCGATTTTCGTAAAGTTCTTTTTTAAAAATTGTCTCTTAAAAATCGTTTTTATTATTTTTTTAAATACACTTACTTCCAAGCCAGACAAACAGAAATCCAAAAGTAGGGAAATGGAAAAGGGATGCATTTTTGAACAAAGTGTTATTTATTAAACACGAATCCTTTTTAAAGAAATATTATACTTTTTTAAGACAATTTTAAATGACCTAGACTCGGGGGTATACCATGGTTTTTGGTTTCAAAATAAGCTTTGAAGAAACTCAATAAAATGGGCGATTTCAAGTTATTTTTAAGTGTAGTAGAAATCTGATATTAATTAAGGATATATGAGAAATATGCTGCGGTCCTCCTGAAAAACCAAACACGTAATTTAAAATATTTCTTGTCACAACGTTAACTCCTTAATAGTGTTGTACATCATATTTTCAAAGTTATCAACTTTAATTTACGTGACATTTACCAATGCTTCATCATTTTAAAACTTCACCCAACTTTCTTTTAAACTTGACTTCTGAGATGAAAAGAGTTGAAAACTAAGCAGGTTAAGAAAAACAATTCTTGGATTTTTACTCTAAAGTTGATCAATTGCCTGGTTCCAGAAAAGTTCGAAAAAGAATTTAAGAACATTTATATTATTTACTTAGTAAGCCCCCCTCCCCTTTCGGGTCTCACGTTAAACCAATTTTAACAAATAAGGTTTCAAAAAAAAGAAACACTTTTTGTAGACTATGCGAATTTTATTTGAATTAAATAAATGGTTTGTGTATTTGTGCAAACTAATCGAGTGCACAAACCATTTCTGTCTTTCTGTCGATAATATAGTTTCCCAGTATTTCATAATATTTGGGATGAGTTCTTTCGTATGTTATGAGAAGTTAGTTAGAATTAGTTACTAAGCCAGGGAATGGTGTGTTTTTTTTAACTTTCAAAGTAACATTTTTTTAAGTTTTCTTGAACTTATAACATACATTTAAATAGCATTAAGAATCGATAAGTTAAAATTAAAAGCCGCCTTACCAAATTACAATTAACCACTTCTATATTCTAAAGGCTTCTATGGAATAGAAACAAGTTTATAAGACAGTATATAATAAGCCAATTTATCAATATATTCAAATGCAAACAAAATATTTTTGCTTCAGTCATGTTAAGTCTTTCTATCTTTTACACAAAAGTTGTTAAAAATTTTATATATGCTGCTTGTAGCCCGCAGTTAAAATACATATAATACTTTTATTTATCTTCAAAAAGTAAAGCTGTGAGTTAAGATTTGCTTAAAAAATTTAAGCGACAATGTTGAATTAACTTATTCTTCTTTTTTTCAAGTTTGATACTAATTGTAAGATAGTCAAATTGGTCTTCAAAATTAAGTTTTCTGTCCCACAAACAAAACCATAATTTTTTTAAGAATTAAGTTGTCACGAATTTAAATCAGGTTCTCTAAAATAAAAAGTGATTCTCCATTTTACTCTGTATGATGTTTTTAGAAATATTGAAATATCCGTTTTCAACATTATTTTTAAATATTTTCAATATAAATAATTTAAAAACTTGATGTATTACCCTTGTGTAGACGATAGATTCGTTGCAAAGTCGTTTAAGTTAAGATTTTTCAAAAATTGTATAAAATACTACAAATAATTCATGAATTTAAATACATAAGTTCAAAAAACCTTATTCTGTATTTGAATGTTTTTTTTCGAATTTTAGTAAAGTAATACATCATAATGTATAGTGACTTTATAGTCGGATCTAAATAAGGGCCATCATATCCTATAGAAAAAGTTCAATTTAAATACCAGAAATAAAACTTTGGCTATTAGCGTTATACGTTAGTTTATTAAAATCAATCGTTGAAAAAACATTTTTGTTTTCTCAGAGTAAAATAATACTTCCTTGAAGCTCCCTTATTTTATAGCCTTTAGTAAATCCTCTTTGTAGACTTTTACTTTGAAGTATCAATTTAATTCTTTATAGAACTTAATTTGTATTTAATTATTTGAAAATTTGATTACTAAAATTTTAGAAACTAATTCCTGATATAGATACGGATAAGCACCTTCCAAGCTTTAAAATCTTAAAAATCCTTTACACTTTAATGTCCCAATATTCCACTCGTGTCTATTATCTACTTTAAGCCCTTTGTTGCATCAGAAATGCATTCATTTTACAATATTCACTTGCAGTTGTGGTTCCTGAAATCATTCAAAAAATAAAATAAATTCTATAGCACATATCCGAAAACTACAAACATTGGACTTTCTGTTCTAGAACTTTCAGTAATCAAAACATATGTACATAAAATACTGTTGCAATAGTGTTTTTTTCTGAATTACCATTTAAATTAACTCCAGGACTCCGCAACAGCAGAACTCTTTATTACTCTTTATTGTACTCGTTTATCTGCCAGTTTAAATTTTTGTTGATTTTTCTTTTTTCTTTTTGGTTTTTGTTTTTTTTTTTTTAATTTTTATTTAAAATTTAAACTTTAACATCCGCTTTAAGGACTTCCTCTCTGTCTCTCACTCTTTGGTGGTAGATTGGATGAGTATTTGTGCTCTGTATACATTTTGAAACTTCAAAGTGGAGCTGAATAATTTGCCTCAATTTCGGCACAAAATTACAGACAATATGGCACCATCATGGTATCGTATCGTATCCGTATAAAGTAGGTACTTTGTACCCTATGGCGCACACCCTTTTTATTTAATTTTGATTCAAGTTGATAATCAGTTTTAGGCGTTTAGACTCATTAACATGTTGCCTTTTGACACCATATCCAAATCCAAAATGTATTAAAATAATTGAGGCGACAAAGCGTGTGATGAAAATGTGACTTCAAACCGAAAATATTTTATTACGTGCGAAAAGCCAGATATCCCTTTTTGTGAATGACTTTGGATGGAAAAGCGTGTGAATGGTGGCGTGTGGTGCGGTGTGGGTGCCGTAGCGTGGCGCGGCATGGCGTGGAGTTGAACATTGATGGGAGTTTATATACAAGACAGAATGTTTGGTTGATTGTGAAATTCAAATAAAATGAAATTATTTTCAACCTACGTTTTGGTTAATTACGAATAATAATTATGATTTGGGTTTATTTACGGATATCTTTACGTGCCGTGCGGTAGGTTTTCGAAACACGTTTAAATGTTTCCACGTCTGGGTACGTATGCCTATAATCTACATACGTAAGTATGTTGCTAAAACATATTTTTTTACAAATACATTTTCTTAATGACGGGTTGAGCCCCTATAATATTAGTGATGGGCAAAATATAAATATTTAAAATTAATAACAAACAAGTTTTTAAAAAATTTAATAATTATTTCTATGTAAATGCTTCCGGTTTATAGCTTAAAAGTCTTTTTTCAACAACATGACAATTTCCAATTATTGTTGTCTATTTTTTGATTGTTGAGAATTTCACATCTTCTGTAGAATTGTGTTTATGAGCGTAATTGTCGTTTATGGACAGAGGACAATCCTTTGCAAGTCATTACCGAATTTCCATTACTTCTATTAAAATTTACTGGTGGCATAATCGGCCTTTAATTCTTTCGAAATGATTAAAAAGCTGCCATTACGGTGCATGGTTATTGGTCAACGCTTTCGAGAAAATTAATTTCCAAGAGGTCCAAACTAGGCATATAGCGCACTTGGCCAACCATTTTTTCCAAATTTATATTTGGTGACAGCTTTATTTCTAGAAGCGTTTGGGTTAATTGGTCTCTATCTGTAAATTATGCATTTCAAAACAATGGAATCTCTATAAATCTTCTCAATCAGTCTAAAAGTGAATAAAAAAAGGCTGGCGACCTACACTGATAACTTCCCATCCCCTCTGTAGATTTGTCTTGCTTAAAAGTTTGTAGGTTTCCGTGTTGGGTTAAGAAAGTTGTTAGATGAATTATTCTTACAAAATTTTTCATATAAAGAAATAGTTTAGTTTGAAAATTTAGTTTTCTTAAATAGATTTTTAGTCGAAAACAAATTTTTACCAATTTAAGTAGAATTTCTAAAATTTTTACAAATTTTGTGAATGAAATTAATTTGAAAGATATCAAGAACCGAACATCAATTTTTACCAAATTTGCGTATTATTTCTTGTAGGTTTTAGTTGGATTTTTATAATAAACCACTGAATATCGAAAACAATATTTTCTATGAAATAAAAAAAGGTTGAAGACAATATTTTTAATTTTTGAAAAGCCATTTGAGTCGAAAACAAATTTTTACCAAGTTTTAATATTGTTTTTTTTTTAGGTTTTTATTTTTTGAAAAAAAAAAACTGTAAATTAGATTCTTCTCAAAACGTTAACCGAAACTTGAAAACAACATTTCTTATAAGTGAAAATTAGTTAAAGCCAATATCTTGGAGTTTTGTAAAGATATTTTAGTGGAAAATCATTTTTTACCAACTTTTGTTAATCTTGTTTAGGTTTTTATTTTTTGTAAAAAAACTGTAGATTCGATTTTTCTCAAAATTTTAGTGAATGTGAACAACAATATTTTTTAAAAGATAAAAGTAGGTTAAGGCCAATGTCTCAAAGTTTTGAAAAGTAATTTGAATCGAAAATCAATTTTTACCAACTTTTATTAATTTGTTTGTTTTGGTTTTTATTTTTTGTAAAAAAAGTGTCGATTCGATTTTTCTCAAAAGTTTAACAATTGTTGACAACGTTATTTTTCGTTGCACACAATTTTCTTGAAAGTCCTTTCTGCATCTTTTTGCCTTATTATCTGTATAACAAAATTTATTTGAAGTCGATATCTCTACTGGTTCTTGAGCTATAGACGATGAAAAAGACGTCGCGAACGTTCGGACGTACGTACGAACATACACACGCACCCACAGGCATCTTTCTAAAAATCTTTTATTTCGACTTAAATATTCAATTCGACAAATCGGACCCGTTACAATAGCTTCCAATTCCAAGTTAATAAATGCAATCTTTTGAAGATATTTAAGATCGCATTCACAAAAAATTGCGGGTACGTCATCCATTGATACCATTTTTAAAATGGTAGCACATCTCTTAATGAACTCAGTTTGAGTGGATTTAAATTTTCTGCTGTCTCTGTGAAAAACAACTATGAGTGTAAAATTTAGATACACTACATAATGTGTCTAATATTAAAATTGTATATGTCCGTGACTAAAAGTTTCTGACATATAAAAACTTTCTTATGTGATGTCCTTGTGCAAAAACTTTGTTTTTCGAGTTCTTAAGATGCCACATAAACACACCAAACCGACACATAGACCACCACATAGCCAATGTAATCTTCAATTTTAATTTAAAAGTTTTTACTCACACCAACAATGACATACACTCTCTGCGATGTCATCACCATCTTTCAAGTTTAAAAGCATAGGTATATATGGAAATGCATTTCTTTACCCTTTTAAGAGAAACAAACCCAAACCTATACTCGAACCATAGATATGATGTAGAATTTTCTCTGGAAGGTACCTTTTAAAATGATGTTCCAATGTTATGAAGTAAAAAAGTTACCCCAACAAAAAAAAGAAGAAGCAAAGCACACCCAACAGAGCACAAGACGAACTTTAAGGTTAGCCACAATCTTGCCGCGAAAGCCCTTATATAATTAACCTTAAAAACCATAAGCAAGAAAACGAAACAATATATATATTAATTTTGCTAAAAACAATCGTTCGTTCCAACCAACTCCCACGCCCACTTACTGTCACATCAAATGCACACTTTTGCCAGGGTTGCAACTTGCGACTTCTCCGATGTTGGGCGTGTGGGTTTTTTTTTGCAAGAAAACTCAGGAAGATGGTCGAAATTTTGCAGGGGGTTGTATCTTTTGTTGTCTCCATCTGGCATAGTAGCAACAGAAAATATATACGAATAGTAAAAACGCTTTCAAAAAGAGTAGAATGAACCATTGGAAAATGGTTGGTGAAAACCGCAGTGTCCGCAACGGATCAAAAAACTTAAAATGGCTCACGAAATATAGAGAACTTTTACTCTATAGTGCACTTGTGATGCAAAATTAGTGTTGTTCTCTTGTTGTTTATGGATTGTTCTTATTTTGCATAACTTTGCCAGTGATTTTGTCTGGAGGCGGCTTGAATATTATTAGCCTCAAATTAACTCAGACATGGGGTTTCAATGGGTGTTTAACTTCTTCTATGGGGTTTATGACGTAGGATTAATAATGCAATCTTTATGATAGAGCAGTTTGTAAGATGTTTTTATGTCTAATTATTTTTAAATACATTCCAGGACATTAAGTCGGAGTAAAAATTTTCTTAAACTTGCAAAATTTAGATTTAACTAATTTAAAATGTTTCATTTAAAATTTTGCCAAAATTGAATGTTAGGCAATAGAAAAGTAATTAGGTTATAACCATAATTAAGAAAAGAAGATTATATCGCTAATAGTTGGATCTAAAAACCAAAAACACAAAAAATCGTCAACGTACGGACTCTAGGAACCTTGAAACGTCGAGAAATGTCAAAATTTTCAAATTCACAAATCGGACCCACTATAATAACTTCCTGTTTGAAGTTAAGAAGTTTAAATGCAACTTAAACTGAGGACTTCAAATTGGGCTTCTTTATTTTTTTTTTGCAAGTAAAACTGTCATTTAAGTAACTTTGAAAAGTACGCAATTAATATCACTTATCGACAAAATTAATTTTTTTAAGGATTAAGTTGTACTGAATTCAAATCTGGTATTAAATTTATTCCGTCACATCACATTTTTAAAATATTTCCCTGTAAAATTGCTTAAGAAAACCAATTTTTAAGTTTAAGGTAAAACACAACATATTCCTTAACAATAAATTGTACGATGATTTGCAAAGAACAAATTATTATCTTTTAGATACATTTTAAGTTATTTTAGTATTTTACATAATTTTCGGAAATTCTCGTTTTTTAGAGCTTTTATTTTACTCTAAATAATGTTTTGAGAAATCTTGAATTAAACGCTTTGGTGGTTTTGGTTGGATTTCAAACTCTTAAAATTTTAGAAACACGCGTTTTCGATAATATCACATGTTCGATATTGACAAAAATGCAAAAATGCTGCTAGGTGCTTAGGATTTCTCCGACGGTGCAAGAAATTTGTATCCCCGGAAAGGATCCAAAAAAGAGCTTTGAAAATGATAGGCGAAAGAACTATAACAGAAACAATTACGTCACTCGAACACCGCCGCAATGTTTTATGTATTTCGTTGTTCTACCCATATTTTTATAAACAGTGTTCTGTCGAATTAGACAGTTGCATCCCCCCTAAAATAATTCAGCCGTAATACTCGTACTTCCAGGAATGCACGTCAGTTTAACCTTAAGCTCAATTTTGAACGTACTGTCAAGTATAGAGATTCTTTTTTTAACCGCACATTGAGAATGTGGAATGCTTTACCCAGCTCTGTTTATCCCTATCATTTTGATATTCAAAACCTTAAGACCAATGTGCGTCGGTATCTCCTTTTTAATCCTACTCTATTTTCCTAAAACTCGCACTGTGTTTAAACTTTAAACGTGTTAAGGGTATTAATAACCCCATAAGTGCCTGTAAATCATTAAAAAAAGAAGCTAAGCCTTATATGTTTTTATTCAAAATATAAAAATGTATATCTCAAAAACTTTATGGAGTATTTTTGGATTCGCAAAACTCATCGGAAAATTAAAATTTCATTGCCAAAAACAAAACCTTTCTGCTTATAAAAAAATTCAGGATGATGCAAAAATTTAATATGGTATTTTTATTAGATTTTTAATTTTTTTGAAAATTTGATTTATTTAAAGTTAAAAATAATATTTTGTATAAGATAAACTAAGATTAAAGTAAATTCTTTGATTTTCAAGGTAATCAAATCCAAAAACACTTTTTGTTAATACCTTTTTTTTAAGTTTTATTGTTTGTAGAAAAACCTGTCCATTCCATGTTTCCGAAAATTATACAGACTTCAAAAACGGTATTCTTCTTTTTGTATTATAATACAAATAATTATTTTTCGAATGCAATCAAAAAAGTCCCAATCTTTTAACAAAATCTTGGATCTTTTTGATTTTTTAATAAAATTTCTTACGCTACCAAATGTTACAAAAATACGTACAACAAAACAGACGCTTTACCAACTAATGACGCAAACTGCAAGATTTTTGCGCATACTTAATTTAGCCAGGTTTCAGAATCCACAAATCTTTTTTTCTTAATAGAATTGATACAAATCACATGAATAAGTTTATAATAATTCATCTCTCATTTCGGAATCTAATTTAGTTCAAACATCCGTTCCAAAGTCAATCTGTTACTATCTCTGTGTTCAAATTAGCTTAAATAAAAAACAAGCTCAAATATATTACAACTAATAAATCATTGGATATTAAAAGAAAATGTACCTTTTTGTTATGTGATATAATATAAAATCCTGATCCTGGGTAACCAATTCCAATTGACATGCATCCTTTGTATAGCTCGTCTCAATATATTAAATCTTTTCT
This sequence comes from Eupeodes corollae, assembly GCF_945859685.1. Classification (NCBI taxonomy): domain Eukaryota; kingdom Metazoa; phylum Arthropoda; class Insecta; order Diptera; family Syrphidae; genus Eupeodes; species Eupeodes corollae. The sequence goes on along the minus strand of NC_079148.1, from coordinate 156,700,851 downwards.
GTTATTTAGAAATCAATTCAAGCCGCACGAATATTTTTTTCCAAATCAAAACAAAAACAAGAACAAAAATGAAATCGAATACTTACAAAAACAAAAAAAAAGGATCAACTTAAAATGAAGAACAAAATGAAACAATCAAAGATCAATCGGTCACGTATTCTTTCATACATGTATCTGTTACACACATCCTGCAAGGTAGAGAATATAGACTCCCAAAAAGTCCCAATCACACCCTCAACCATCGCACCGCATCAGGACATCATAGGATCTCCCACTTTCTCTGAGTCTCTGTTTATATTTTCAGTGGTATCCTAATAAATCTTCCAAGTTTTCATTTTTATTCCAAAACACTCCATGCGGGTCCTTTCTTTTGCTTTTGGGAAAATTGGTATAATGCCATATGATGGAGAAAACATGAGCATCCTTTGATTGTGCTTTCTTGGCAGAGACGCATTTCTAAACGTATACATATTATCCTTCCCTCTCAAGTAGATAGAAGAGAAGGCTTCAACTCCAACTCTTTTTTTTGGATATTGGAATGGGAAACAGCAATAAGTATCCAAATTTAGTATGGAATTCACAAAAGAGGACTCTGGACTTGCAGGAGTTGAAGCAATATATTAAAAGTAGATGTAAACTCGTGTCCTCCTCAAAATGTTGGGAGGAAGAAAACGGGTTGTGTGGTTGTGATGGTGGCTCTAGATGAAGGACCAACAGCAAAAGCATGAGCATAACCATACCAAACCAATAACCAAGCCAGTTTGGAAATAGATTTGTCGTCCTTCCATTTCCGGCCAAAGGAACATCTGTTATACTGTCCTTTTGATATTGTTGTAGGATGCTGATGTTTTGTGAAAAGAACAGGGACCAAGGATACAAAAAATATAGACGTACAAAAATGTACACACAAATTCGGACCTGGAATATATATTGTTAAGCTCATCAGAGAGATTTAGGATGGACGATGGATTCCTCTTCTTGTGTGCCAGAAGTTGTTATTAGGATGTTTAGCAACAAAACGTGCACAATATGTTTATTGTCACGTATCCTTTTTTCTTTTGAGTAAGGATGGAGGCGTTTGAGCCGCAACAGCACCGATTTTTCATATTCGAACGTGTTCAAGCGGAAAAGTGGCATACGTAAATTATTTTATTTCTCTTTTTTTTTGTTGGTATCCTTGATATAACCTTATATTTATTTTTTTTTTGATACAGTTAAAGTTTATATAATGAGATTCAAATAGAAAGGGTTCAAAGATGCTAAATGTATATGTAGGAACGAATATAGGTGCTATCTAATGTTTGCGGTGTAATGCTGGTGTTTGTTACCTAACACCGAATATAAAGTCCTTTAAGGCGGATTGAAAGGACACATATCGGATTGGCTTTACATTCATGGTTTTTGTGGGGATATACGATTTTTTTTGTTCGCATGCCTTTCTTTCTCAACCCCAGCAGAAAGGAATTTTTTCTGGAATTGCTGAAAGGGATGTTTTAAAATACATTTGAATTGTTGACGAAATACGAATTTAAATGTAAAAGCGACTGTTTTATTCATAAAAATGACTATTTGATATACGTACGACGACATTCGTTCAGTACATAGAAGATCTCATAGCAAGTACCTGTATAGAATAGAAAAAAAAGTAATGTTACACTCTTGAAGCTTTTGGGACTCCAACGAAAAAAGACATTTTAAAGAAGCTTCCTTATATTTCAAGGAATTGGTTGTGTTTTTAATTTTTTATTGAGCGCCAAAAAATAAGAATAGAACATGGTTTAAGGGAAGTTTGAAGTAAGCTGATAAACATTAATAAAAGATTTTGGTGAAATGGTGACACAAAAGCTCATGTAGACCCTCTAGAATCTGCAGAATTTAAACTCTCTTCAATTTTTTTTGAATTCATGTTGTTGGCAGTATAATACGTTAAATTTGTTTACACTTATTAGTTTGAAAAAAGTTCTAAGCAAACAAATATTGTAACCTTCAACATTTTACGAACCAATAATTTTACTACCTCTAGAATAATTGTATGCAATGAAAAATAACGTATTTTACAACAAATTGACAGTTTTTTGACAAATTTCTAAAAATGATTAAAAAATATTTTTTGACTTTTAAACTTACTTTTAAGCTTACAAAATACAATCTTTACTTTCTAAAAATTTAACAGTGTTTTTCTTTAAGAAAAAAAGTAAATTTTACCAAAAATATCACTTTAAGTAGGGTTTAACAATAAGAGGTTTAATTTGATTTTTAAAAATTGATATTTTAAAAAACAATGCAATTAATGTTAATTTCATGATAAAGAGGAAGGTATGCCCTTAACATAAGAATATTGATCAAATAACTGCACGGCTGTGGTTGCAGAACTATTCACTATTCATTAAATTTTCCATGCATAATTCTTATATCATATACGTATATTTTCACGACTTCTATTTATAATTAATTGAATCAATTTTTGAGCATTGGCAAAGATCTGTACTTTCAAGTAGCCTTAAAGAAAAAAGTCAAACATTTTTAAATCCAGAAATAACACGGTCGTTACATTTATCTTCCAAAATTGGTATTTTTGCTATGTATTTTTTTTTAGTCATCAGAGATGCCGCCTCTGAGGTGCTAGGTTTCACACGGCCACCACAGCGAAACCCCTGGTTTGACGACGAATGCCGGCAAGCGCACGCAGCGAAACAAGAGGCATACAAAACGGCGCTGCACAAAAGGACTAGAGCTGCTCGCGAGCTCTACGAGCAGAAGATGGAAAAAAAGAGAGCATGAGAAGCGCGCGATCGAGGAGATAGAGGGATGTCACAACAGGAATGAGGTTCGTAAATTTTACCAAAAGGTGAAAAAAACCTCCCAAGGGTACCAGCAACGAACCGAAGCCTGTAAAGACGATCAGGGGAACATCGTAGTAGAACCGCAGTCGATGCTGAGAATATGGAAAGATCACTTCTCCTAATTATATAACGGCGATGACAAACCGAATTCCGCTGTAAGGGAGATAGAACCACTCAACCTCGGCGACGCAGATCAACAATTCCGCCTACCCGACCTTGACGAATTGAAGTTAGCTATATCTAAACTGAAGTCAAATAAAGCTGCTTGAGCTGACGGCATCGCTGCCGAACTATTCAAAGCAGCAGGCGATGACTTGGTACGGAGCATGCATCAACTCATCTGCAAAATATGGTCGGAAGAAAGCATGCCCGATGAGTGGAATCTCAGCATAGTGTGCCCGATACATAAGAAAGGAGACCCTCTAAACTGCGCCAACTACAGAGGCATCAGTCTCCTTAACATTGCGTATAAGATCCTCTCTGCCGTATTATGTGAACGTCTGAAGCCATTCGTCAACAACCTGATTGATTCTTATCAGTGTGGCTTCAGACAAGGAAAGTTCACTATCGACCAAATATTCAACCTACGGCAGATCTTGGAAAAAACCCAGGAACTTCAAATCGATACCCACCATCGATTTTAAAGCCGCGTATGACAGCATCTATAGGGAAGAGCTCTACCGAGCAATGTCTAGTTTTGGCATCCCTGTCAAACCGTTTGTGCAAAATGACGATGGAGAATGCACGCTGCTCTATCAAGGTCAGAAAAGATCTTACCGATTCATTCGATGTCAAAAAAGGTTTTAGACTGTCATGCGACTTCTTCAACATCGTTCTGGAAAGAATTGTGCAAAACTCAACCGTCAACACTAGAGCCACAGTTTTCCAAAGGTCCATCCAATTACTCGGATACGCAGATGAGATTGACATAATTGGAATATCAAATCGTGATGTCAGTGGAGCGTTTTTGAGCATAGCGACGGAAGCGAAGAAGATGGGTTTAGTGGTCAATGAGGGCAAGACCAAGTATATGCTGTCATAAAAAAAGGACATTGAACAACGACGTCTTGGACAAAACGTCAGCATGGACAGCTATAACTTTGAAGTAGTTAAGGACTTTGTCTACCTAGGCAGCAGAATTAGAGTCCAACGGCTTAGATGGCTAAGTCATGTAGAACGAATGGACATCAACGCTCCAGCCCCAAAAGGTCTTCGAATCCAATCCCGAGTTACGGCGCAGTAGAGGAAGACCGCGACTCAGGTGGCGTACCTAGGTGGGAGAGGACCTCAACCAACTTGGCGTGCGAAACTGGAAACAGCTACCTAGGGACCGAGCTGGCTGGAGACGCATGTTGGTTGAGGCCCAGGTCCGCCCGCGCTGTAGCGCACCTTAAGTAAGTAAGTAAGTAATTTTTTTTAGTCATTTTGAAGAGTGTATTGTTCTACATTACATTTTCAGTAAGAGTGTGGTTTTAAGTTGTCAAACGTCAAAAGATGACAGCTTCAAAAATGACAAATGCTCAATAGCACCTTTTATTAAACAACCATCTATTTATTTGACGTATTTCAGACAACATAAGTTAGGCAAGTTTCTAGTATCTGATTGGTCAGCTGCCAAAAAATGACCTTCCAATTAAGGCAATTTCATTGAAAAACTGACTGGGTAGTTAGTCAAGAAAAATCTCCCTAACTATAAAGTTAAGTCTACTTCTTTCAAAATGACAGTTGATCATGTTTTTTTATTCAACTGAAAGCTGAACTTTATTACTCTATGATTTATTTATTTTCTGCACAATTCCATTTAATGGTTTCTGTGAAAGGATACCTTTTCAATTTGGAAAAGAAATAACTAATATTTCTTTACAATCAAAATGAAAATCTTGGTGGACTTGTAGCTTGCCTGAGGAGTGTTTTGTGGACAATAATTTTGTTGGTACTTTTTGTACTATGAACTTAAAGTAGAGGTTTGCGAAGTAAAGTTCTGAATTTGAAATTCATGACACTTGCAAAATTAACTACTTGCCTTGATCTAAATTTATGTTCAAAGAAGGCTTTTGACTGCAAATAAAGTCCCTTATGTTGTCTGAACGTGCCCAGTGTGGATCGAATGTTTTTATTTTTTTAAATTTGACGAACAACATTTCAAAATTCAGGGTAATTTCTTTCCTCTCGAAATATTTCTTGCCTTCGAAATATGTTCTTAAATTCCTGTCAAAACCAATGTCATGGCAGACAAATTTGGCTGAGAAAATTTTCCCGATTCTGTTTGCTATTGCCCTAAAAATGTGTTTTATATGCATGTATATGTCTTAATACTAATACTATTTTATTCACTAATTTTCTAACTACATACTCCACTTCAGGATTTCTGACATTTCAATATTCCAGATTTAGGTTTGTCTGATTTGTTTGTTTTATTTTTACGAACGGTCAATTTTAAGACGTGTTCAGGTTTTCCATTGCTAATAACAGGAAATTAATATTTTAGTATTTGGCATACGATTCAAATTTGTAATAGCGTGCTAATTGCTCAATATTTAAAAAATTGCGAACTTCAAAATATGTTCTCAACTTCACACAACATTATTAAAAAAATGTTGTGCCATTACTTTATGAATAAAGTAATCATATGTTCCTTAAATAGAATTGATAAGAGCATATTTCCAAATAGATTAGTGTAATACTTAGGCACAGGTTAAATGTAGGGTGATGGACCCCTCAATTTCAATACTGCTTTTGGTATTTAGAACACTTCGTTGACGCACAAAACGTTTTCCAAAGCCGTATTCTATGTGTTTGTTGTTGTTGTTATTGCTATTCCACTTCCAATCACATTCAAATCATAAACAACCCATTCAAATCATCTGCATTCGGCTTAGAATTCAAAGTCCTAGATTTCCACAACACCTATCGAATATTTTGAGTACGTACCTATACTTAAAAACAACACATACCTGATGATGGGTAAACCATTGAGAACGTATCCTTTCATTTCAGATGCAGATCTTTAACCATCTCATCAACCTTGTACAATTGAGCCTCAATCAGTGTGCGAACGATACCATCAGTATCAGCGTCAAGGCATCCAGGTATTCAAACATCTAAACATCCACCCACCCACTAACTAACAAAAATATCTGCAATCATCCAATTGGGTTAAATAATGGTTCTCAAATTGTTCTTGAATAAAACCTCTACCTCTCCCTTAACCAGTGTCTACATAACTTTCTACCTATTATATACACCTATACATATTTTGACTGGCTATAGAACTTTGCAACCATATAAACCCAACTCAAATAAATCCATTTATTGTTGGTCCTGTCGAATGTCGATATCACTTGCAGGAACCCCCTCATTATGAACATGTTCATGTTCAACTTGTCGTCGTCTTACAAAAGCTTCAATTCGATTAGAATTGAATCCAAAATCAATTGAGCATTTAGTTATTTGAAATCGATAATTATTCATGGTTAATCTGGATATTACACATCGACATCACAATACACTTTCTTGTCATCTTAAAAGACTTTCAAGAATTACGAGCATAATGTCTGTCTATGCAGGAGGACGTATAGCTAAGTGAGGTCCTTGTGTTTCGTCTATTGAGACTTTGTCCGCTTGAAAATTGCAATAGGACTTATGCCGAATTACATATAAACTTGTGAAAGAGTTATACGCAGAGCTTCAAGAAACTGATAGAAGCATTCCAATGAGTAAATCTTTAGAATCTACAAACTACGATTAAGTAAGTTTAGTTTGGCGGAAACGGAAATACAGATGCTTACAACTCTAACAATGCTGTGGTCGAAACCGTTCGTTCCTCTCCTGTAATTGTTTCTGAGACAAGATTATAGTTGAGTTAAATTATGTGTTTTGTTGGGGTCTTAATGTTGTTTGTTTTTGTAAGAATCTCCTTTCCTAAACAAGTAAAGATTAACAGTTTGTAAAACGAGACAAATTATTAAACTGACACATTTGGCCAGTTTATATTTCTAAGATTTCTAAAAATTTTCTCTGACAAATTGACAGAACAAGAGAACGAAATGAAAACACGATTTACTGTTCTATTAGCTATGCATTTCGTTCCATCCTTTTAAAATTATGATAAAGAGAATTCCTGAGAATTCGAATCATACAAATTTTCTTCTCAGATTTCTCACAGAAAAAATGAAAACATTTGTACAAAAAACTTTGTTCATATTTTTGAGAATACGGAAATCTATGAGGTCCTAGGAAGATAAACTGACCAAATGATAAAAACAAAAAACTCAGATCTGTTCAAGGTTGCTTTGAATGATAAAATGGCACTTCTGTCATTAGCAGCTGTTATTTTGTCTCAAGAACTTCCGTTTGGAGTCACATTACGTTATTTCCTTACGATTGTCAAATGAAACGTGAGGTCGAAGCTTCATTGGCTGCGTTCCATCTCAGACAGATAGGGTATCCGGATACCTTTTTGTTAGGGTTTTACGTTTAAAATAACAGCTGATCAAAAACAGCCCAGATGTCAAAAAAGGAATCCAAAGGTATACAAGAATTTCTTGGGTATGTATGTAGGTATCTGACAGAACAGCTGATTCAACACATGGTTGAATTTCAAGAAACTTGAAAATTGATTTCAGCTTTTTGTATTTGTTGGTTAACAAAAAGATACAAAATGTTAGTTGAAGTTGTATTTGAGGATGTTCTGTACGTAATAGACGATGAAGCAGTTATTTGCCTCCGAATTTTCAAAGGTAATTATGATCTATTTTTTTAAACTTAAAACTTGACTTATTTTGTTCGCGTTTTGTAGATGATCAATTTGCTAGGTTGTTTTTATTTTTTGACAATACAGCTATCCAACTCGTTCAACAAGGTATCTGAAAATCCACCTATCCAAGATACCCTACCCAACACGAGATTGAACGCAGCCATTGTGATAGCATGCATTAAATTCCTATGATTGAATTCTTAAACGTCAGGCGAAGCCGATGCTGAAGCGTGTTTGGTTTTTAGCCAAAAATGACTGATTAAGTTTCTAGTAAAAAAGTTAAAATGACATCTTACGTCAATGAGTCCATTCCACAGTTTAAGGTTTGTTTGTTTAGTTTATTTTTCACAAACTTTCAATTTTCACACGTGTTCAGGTTCAGATGAAACTTTTTTAAATACAATTGAGTAAGTATTTTTCTATTGAGAAAAACTATTAAAATATTAGAATATTTAGTAAATTGTTACCAAAATTAATATAGGCTGTTTTAAAATTCCGCCAAAATGTGTTTCATTTTGTATTTATGAGATGATTTTTTGTCTAACTATAAAGGTCAAAAATGGATAAAAATGAGGATATAAATAAGAACGAGTCTTACTATTTCTATGAGAATTTTCGGAACTCCGATTCCAAGAGGTCAAAAATCTTCTTTCAAGGTCTTTTAGTATTTAGTTACCATTTGGCTAAAAAATTTTTCAAAGAAAATACATCTCCCATTTTTCTCTTGCACCGAATTTTCTTCACAGGACCAAAGAGTGTAAGTAAGTCAAATGACTTGATAAATTTGATTGTTATATGTATTTATGGCGGATATCATTCCATTAAAGTGATTTATCCAGCTGTGTACTGCTAATAAATTTCACTCAGTTATTTTTTCTAGAACCTAGAACATAAAAATAAAACAACAAGCATAGAAAAGTACAACATAGCATTCGAGTAAAATGGTTGTTCTGGACGTTTCCAGTTTAGTTTCCATCCATATCCCGATGGACCAAGGCACATCAAGGCACCCACCATCGCATCGTATAAAAAAGGCACTGCCTGGAAAACCTCAGACAAATTCATATGCCAAAAGAGATTTCACAAAGGAAATTTATTATGATTGTCTTCTCTGAATAGAACGCCAGACAGGACAGCATCAGCGATGGTCAGCTGGGCAGTGGACAGGAGTTAGTTCTAGAATATACTCATATGAATATATGACATGGTTATAGTTTTTTGTGACTTGGCATGCGTTATAATTGATTGATTCGTATATTTTTTTGTTGCTAAATCGTCGTCGTTGTAAGTCTGAACGTTAATAAAATCTAAACATTGCAAAGTTGTGTTCTGGTCACAAACTCATGCATTTACTATACAGACAATCAATCTTCAAATAAAGTCCATGTCGCAAAGGCATAGTTTTGAATCGTTAGAATTATGTTTTGGTTAATGGATGGATGGCGAATGTTAAATAAAAATGAATTATTTTTCTTGCAAGGATTGTTGAAATGGAACAAAAAACTCAAGGAGTCAAAAGGCTACTTGGCCATATAAACAGAGAGGTCATATGATTACAGAATACGATGTTTTCGAGTGATTTTTTGAAGGTTTTAAACTAAATGTAGTTCAAATGCCAAAATTGACGTTTGATTCATTTCAAAGCCTATACATTTATCTAGTTTTTATTTCTAAGAAATTAAAGATTTCTGAATTCTCATAAATATGCATAAAATGTCTTATAAAAACTTTTTACTGTCAGAAGTATGGGTATATAATTTTTGTGGTTTGATCTCACAAGAATTCGCTATCACACAATTAAAAGAAGGAGAATTCTTAAAATATAAACTGCCAGTTTGGGTTCTGCATTCGGTGTCTTTTATTTATAAAGCTAAATTTTACACGGTTCTACCACCGTGTTAACACAGCTTAGTAATCTTAGCTTTGACAGTGAACAAATTTGATGGTATTCGTATTAGAAAAAAGTAAGGCGGATATTTTGTTTACTATCAAAAACGTCAGGCCATCACTTTGACATTTTTTTTTCGAGAAAAAGGCAAATAAATTATGAAATAGCTTCTTTTACAAAATCCCAACTATATGGACAAAAGTTTAAATGACTCTGAATTATGTTTGAAATAAATATACATACTGCCAAAATTTTACGAGTATTAACAACGTTGAACTACAAAACCCAAATCTCAAGTCATAACTATTGCAGGGCTAATTAACGTCAAATTATGAAATCATTTCCGTGTTTTGGATTTTACACGAATAACAAAAACAATATCATAAAGTTAAAGTAGAATCTTACTACGGATGGGTTTTTGACATTTATACGAGTCTCGAATAGATCTTATATGATTTTGTTCTCAAATGTTGGTAAGATTGATATTGCATTTGCATGTATGGCTGTGTTCGTTGAGTAGTTCATATGTTTTCCATTTGGGAAAAAAATCAATCTGTTACTGTTAGATAATATTATTTAGTTTTGTTAATCAAAATCGACTAACTGTGCTTATTTTGCAAGCGTAAACCATAGAAAAGATAATTGAGTTCTGCTATGTTTCCACCAAAGGTTTATCTCACTTTAGATTAAATAAATCTTTTTGGTGTTTCCACCGCACAAGAAGATTCAAAAATGATTGAGTTTGACATCACTTTCTAAAATGCAAATGGTGTTTCGAAGTTTTTTATAAAGTGCAAGTGGGATAGTTTGATTCGTGTTAAACAATGAAATACTGAATAGTTCACAACCATATAAGAATATCCTATCTATTCCATGTGCTTTTCTTTTAATTTGATTAAAACAAAACTATATGTTTTGCACACAAACATGCAAATAAACAGACCATAGTGAATTATCTTTAAAATCAACTTCTCCACACAGGTTCTTCTTCACAAATTTTGATTCGACTTCGATCCCCGTAAGTAATCGAGTCGCATCAAGCTCATTTCAACTCGATTCAGGTATATAAAATATTAATGGCAGCTTCAGTAGGCTACGAACAAATCCCTCCTTGAGGTTTTTATCTTATGTCAAAAGCTGCAATTGTTGAATTAACATATTTCAGAATCTCAATTCCCAGATATTTTCTTACCATTTCTTCTTGAAAATTGACTATTTTATTAGTTTTAGCTAGTTTTTTTTTTGCTGAAGTTAATTTTAACTTTTGATTTTCACAAAACTTTCTTCTATTTGTGTTTTTTTAAATTATTATTCTGACAGGTCTTCTTTCAGTTGTACCAATTTTTAAATACAAAAATCTGGCTACCGCCGATGCGTTTTCTTGGGAATTTTCTATTATACTATTTATAGAATTCAAAAAAATGCGTGTAATTATTTAAGGTAAGTATTAATTTGCAAAGCTCAAAATTCCAAGCCTCGTAGTCTACACCATTTAAATCCATCATTATGTATTCACATCAAAAAAGAATAGTTATTTTTTTTAATTTTGTTTTTACAAATTGTGGTTCAACATCCTTGTTACAACGAAAAACATTAATAAATCGAATAAACTCAGAAAAGTCAATTCTGTTTTAAATATGATATTCTTTAACACAAGTTAAAGCTAATTTTAAAATTCATTCAACATTTACTAGAAGATAAATTAAAAAAAATGGTAAAAAGAAAAAAATTTAGGTAAAATAAATCAATTGATCTAGATCTGTCAAAATTCAAATTTCCCCTGTTTTTGAAGTTCAAGGTTTAAAATAAATTGATCAATTTTTATTTAAAGATCAAATCTGGATTCGGTGGATCTTCATTTCTTTAAACTAAGACTAACTCAATTTTCAGATGTCAGATTAACAAATAAAAGAGGCTGGGATGCGACCCACACTGATAACATCCCATCCCGTCTGTCGATTTGTCTTGCTTAAAAGTTTGTCTAGATTTTATTTTGAATGAAAAAAAGGTCTGTTCGATTTTTATATCAAAATTACTGAATATTGAAAACAACTGCTAAATATCCTGAATCACAATTTCAACCAATATTCAACTCGAACTGTCGGAACATATAAACGTTACAAAATGTTTGCTTCCTTCAAAGGGATGTTTTATGTGCAAAAAAAGTCATCTTGGCATCACTTTTCATAAAATTTCCCAACCTTAATAGACATCTGGGGGAAAAATGCATTTTTCTCTACTTGTCAAACTTTTCGTGTGTTTAGCGCTGCAATACGATTTTGATTTTAGATATTTGTATTTTTCTTCATTGAATCATTAATTTAGACAATTTCCCTCAATTAATCTATTCTCACTCAAAACCAAAGTGTTTTAATTGATAAATTAAATTCTAATTGTGCCTAACTTCGAGGTATTTACCCGATGTGCTCGAAAAACAAATTACGTCCCGACCCAAAATAGACCATTGTACCATAGTTGAGCTGAACAAAATGTTAATTTAATCAGAAAACTTCACGATCGCGTTATCCATTCAATTAAAATGGCACCGACAAAAGAAAAACTACCCGAAATTAATAAATCCGATATAATAGTCTCGGTGGATGGAGTTGCAAAGTTAAAATTCGGTTTTCTAGACGAACAACATGCAGATAGTAGCCGAAGTAGTTTAGAACCTGGCGAGGTCAAAACTCCTCCTGCAAGTCCGGTAGTCAGGTTGCTACCTGCCCTCTCGCCGCTCACTCGAACCGATACAGAGATGGACGCCGCGAAGAGGCGAGAAGAATTGAAATCAGCATCGCAGGCAGAGGCGGCGCTGTGCCAAGATAAAGTTCGTGCGATAATGGAACTCGATGCGATTCGAGAGAAAAAGGAAGCTGAGCGTAAGAAGATATTGGAGGAGATAAAATTGGCAAAGCTGGTGCGGTCACACGAGAAAAAGAAGAAGAAGAAAAAGGAGAAAGAAAAGGAAAAAGGTAAGTGCAGTTTCCAGAGAAATTTTGGGTTTTCTTCAGGAAAGTGGACAATGAACTTTGTTTGTTTTAGAAAAAGTTGCCGAAATCATTGACAGCGATATAAGTGAAGGTGAGTTGCCCAGGAAACGGCACATGGGTTCTGGGAAACTGACTTATGAGAGTAACGGGGAGGAAGAGGTGCTCGATAGCAGCCGGGCAAGCAGCGATGACCGTGGCAACAATAAGGAACCCATGACCTTTCAAATGGGCTATCCGCCGCAGGATCCTTTCAAGAGATTCCGACCAGTCGGTCCTCCAATGCACCCTTTCATGCGAGGAGGTGGTCGCGGAAACTTCCATCAGATGCGACCACATCACCGACCGAGGTTTGACGGCCGCGGTGGAATGCGTGGAGGAATGAGAGGGTTCTTCCGACCACACGCCCCTTTTGGTCCTATGGGCGGAGGTGGAGGGCCAAAACATCGATTTCCGGGGCCTCATTTTAGAGAGTACGCTTAAAGTTGAGTTTTTGAATTACCAGAAGGTTAATGTGTTTAATTATTTTAGGCCATTCGTCGAACAAAGACCCACCAGTCCTGCCAGCAGGATTCCAAGCTCAATTGTGCAGCTACAGGGAGAGAAATCAAACTTAAAGTAAGTGTTTTTGTTTGGTGCAAGAGTCCCTCAAGAATCATAAAATTAATAACAAATTTTACGTTGCAGGTGGACAAAAAGTGAGCCATCAATTTCGTATTGCTTCAATGCCTCCACCATAAACATTGGAATCGAGAAAGGAATTGAAAAGATGCACAAAGCTTCAAAGAAGAAGAAAAAGCATAAAAAAGCCAAGGGTCGAAAAAACAAAATTCATGAAAAATCCAAAAAGAAGAAATCCCAAAAACCCAAAGAGAAGGAAAAGGAAAAAGAAAAAGAGAAGAAAAAACCCCGAAAGAAACATCGCAAAAAGTCCTTAAAGAAATCTAAAAGTAAGGACCTTCCCTCAGATGATGAGCTAGACGAATCAATGCGAGTAATTACAATCAAGCAAGAAAAGGTAGACAACTCCTCGGAGCAGGAGTGTTGGGATGAGGACAAAGAATCGAGTGTAAAACAACGTTCTGCAACACCTCCAAAGAGCTACAAGCACATGAATGAGGACAAAAAATCAACCGCAAGCAGTCAGGACGGTACTCCACAGCGTCGGCGCCACAAGAAGAAGAAAAAGCACAGCAAGAAGAAGAAGCCGTCAAAGTCGCGGTCCAAGGAAAAGCAGACGGAATCGTTTAGCCCGAATCCATTGGAACTAATACAGAAGCTTCGAGACTCGGTTGATTCGCCTCAGGAAAGGAAGTCAGACTTAAAGACAATTATAAATGTGGACGTGCCAAAGGAGCCTCCACAAATAAAGGAAGAGAAAAAGGACAAAGTGGTGAAAGTGATCAAAGTAGAACGTGACTGTAGCAAAGACAAAAAATCGAAGCCATCTGATACACCGTCTCCAGAGCCAGCAAGAGAAAGTATCAAACCCGCTGAAGAACGACCAAAACCACGGGAAAAATCTTCTTCGATAGATTCACAATGCGGCTCCACTCCTCCAATACCGAGTGAGAAATTCGATTCGATGAAGGATTCAAATTCAAAGCAGGACAAAAGTCCAAGAAGCAGGTCCCCAATAAAGACCCCCTCATTGTCCAATGAGAAGAGGAATCTTTTCATTGAAAAAAGATCGGTTGATATGGTGGTTGCAGCCAAACCCAAGCCAGCCACTTCCGTTGAGCGGCGGAACCCATTCACCGGGAAGCCAATTCAAAACCGGTCCCGATCGAACTCGAGGAAACGAGTTTCCTCCCCAGAAAAACGGAATCCATTCTCTCTGCGGGACAAATCTGCAGATTTACCAAAACCCCAAAAAGATGTGAGTTTGGACAGAAGTTTCAGAAGCAGTCGTGGATCTCGATCGAATTCTCAGACAGACAGAAATGCAGACAAAAAATGGACACGCTCGCGATCGATCTCGATGGAAAAGTACGATGGGCCTTGGGACCGCTCAATGGAGAGACATAAAAGAAACCCAGAGCCATCGTTTGGCACTTCATTCTCGAAAGGAAGAAGATCCAGATCGCCCAAGAGAAGGTCAATTTCAAAAGAGAAGTTCAACAAGCGCACATCCGACCAAAAGCAGCTGGACAGATCCCTTTCCAAATCGAGTAAATCTCCTGGAAGAAACCCCTTTAATTCGAAAGAAAGAGTTGGGCGAGGTAGATCACCGCATTCGTCCAAAGAACGAAGAGAATTCAATAGGCGATCGCCAGGCTCCTCACACAACCGCTCAATGTCTGTGGAAAAAAGGAATCCATCACTTGAAGGGTCCAAAAATCGTTCAGAAAGAAGGTCCTCACCTGATTTGTCTCCTCGAGAGTCGATGGATGAGAAAAATGGATCGATGGTAGACGAAAAAAATCCTGACACAAGAAACAAAGCGGACAAGTCTTCAAAAGCAGACAAAGTATTTGACATGTTCGCTGAGCACGTGGAAGAGGCTCCAAAGAAGCCCTCGAATCCCTTCAAGGTGACGAGAAGATCCCGCTCGCGAACTCCACCACTTGACAAGAATAAAGCTTCAAAAAGCAAGACTCCGTCAGAAAAACGTGAAACAGAACACCCAAAACCAACCAACAGATCACTCTCTCGTGATAAACAAATCAAGACCCCGACAGACATTTCCAACCAATCCCAATTGAAGACTAAGGAACCAACAACTAAGCCGAAGACGAAGTCTCAAGTTGAGAAACCAGGTGCAAAGAAGTTAACCTCGGAACGTCTTTCATTCATTGACGATCTGGTCCCACGGAAGGATAAGAAAGAAAAAACTGCAGGCATAGTAAAGGGCGATGAGAGCCCCGATACGGACGACTACATGGACAATTGGGAGAACGATGTGGACTTCATGACCAATCAAGACAGTTCGACGCCAACAAAGCGCCTGGACCTGAAAAAAATGCTTAAAACAGATCATCCCAACAAGGGGACTCCTCCTCCCGCATCGCTCGAAAGCGAGAAGCTTAGTGATGGCTTTGAAAACCCACTTCTGGTTAACCCGAGTCCACCGCCATCGAAGCCCAACGACGATGATCCGAAGCCAACAGAAGTTTCCGTGGCTATCATACCTCCTCCAGTGAAAGTGGTTAAAATTAAGCTTGAGACATTCGAAGCTGAGACAGAAGTTCCAACAAAAACCGGTTTTACTGCGAAAACACCTCCGAACCCAAACGGAGAAGATCCAGCTGTTCTCTTTGGGATGCAGGAACTCTACGACCAATTTATCCGAAGCGTCGAGGGAACCGGTGTGGACATGTCGAAAATCAAAGCCAAGGATAAAACTCCAGAAACAGATATTTCTCACGTGGAGTCGGAGTCCACTGACCCCAATCACAGCACCAGCTCGTCGAACTCCACAACATCGACCATCTCCACGTCGTCGTCTTCTTCGTCGTCCAGCTCAAGTTCATCGTCGTCATCTTCCTCCGAGGAAGACAACGAAGAGTCAGACTCATCCAAGAAAAACAAGAAGAAACGAAGCAACCGCGTGGCATATGACTTCAAGAAGATCCAACAGCTGGAGGAAAATCTCGCGAATATACAAAGTATGCGAGCGAACTACGATTCCGGCGATGAGATTGTCGAGGAGCTGCGGAAGATGGAAAACCTTCTCCTGCAGGAGAAAAACTTTATCTTGCAGAAGTATGCTAAAGACTTAACCACAACCGACTCGGGAGTGGATTCCAGCAAGAGCAGTTGTGAGAATCTTGCTGCCACCCAACCCCAATTCATCCCAACTCTGCAGGAAGCCAGTATGGAAGAGGTGAAGACACCAGCCGAGCAAGAAGACACCAAAATCTTTGACGCCAACAGAGAAGCAATAAAATTGAAAATTTCTCCCATGAAGAAGCCGAAGACTGCCGTGGCCAGTGGATCGGCGGCAGTGAAGGCGATTGAGCCTCTAAAGCAGGAAGAAGATGCGGACTTCACCGAGAAACTACTTGCGAAGCCAGCCAAGGAAGTGGCGATTGTGAAGCCGATGATCGACACAAACACCTCGAGATCGAGTGAAGATCGCCGGTCGAGCGATAGGTACAACCGCAGGGAAAGTCGATCTACGTCGAGGTCGAGAGCCATAAGACCACGGATGCGTTCGCTCTCAGTAAGTCCCCGGAGAAGAGGGCGGTTTTCTTCACCACAACCGAGGCGGGGACAAGGTGGTAAGTTATTTTACTTTTAAGGTTTTGATCTCTCTTTTTTTGTAACTAAATTAAAACATTTTTGAAGCTCGTTATAGAGGTCGTCGGAGCCGCAGTCGCTCACCACTTCGCCGTCGTCGTCGACCGGATCCAATTTCGCGGAAGGGACGAACTCATTCTCGCTCGCGATCTCTCTCGCCAGGCCCTCAAGGGCGACGTCGATCGCGAAGTGGTTCCTACGACAGAACTTTCTCTAGATCTCCGCTCCCATTCAAACCTCCATCGCCACCGATGCGAAGAAGCTCCTCCCGAAGTCGCAGCCACTCGCCCAATCGAAGTTCTTCACAATCGATTTCGCCGACCTATCACTACAACTCACATCGCTCATCCTACATCCCTCAGGAGTCGTACTACTATCAGGACCCATCCAACCGCATATCACTCGACGCTCGGATAAACATCGTCCTAAACGGTCACGATGCCTCCACACAGAATCCCTACGGAGGCTACAACTACAGTACGTACGGTTATATGTCTCTGCCACCTCAACCAGGCGGACAGGCGTCCAACTATCAGCACATGAACTACGCCAACCAATATGTCAACAGCTCCGATCAGCAGGTCTACTCGAACATCCCGACAATAAGCTCAGGAGCGAATAACTCCAATTTCTTCTACGAAGAGCAGCCTTATGTCCAACAACCACAATCACAACCCTCGTCATTGCTCAAGGAACTGCCCAAGGCAGCTGCAGTTGCGGTGCAGAAGGGCAACGTTCTGGAAATAGTCCCCAGCGTTGATGTACCTTCGATTAAGTTGACCGAAGAAAAGAAAGACCAATTAACGGAACCAACGGCGGCGGTGGCGGCACTGGCAGAAGTCAAAGTGGAGAAAATGAGTCCCGAGAAGACGAAGGCGAAAAAGGTGAAGAAGATCTCTGCGATTTCGTGGAAGGAAGAAGTCAGCAATAGACACATTGCCTCGGCTGTTTTGAGACTGGGAAAGGAGTCTGATGGAAGTGCCAGGGGAATTCTAAAAAAAATTGCTTTGGAAGAGTAAGTTTTTTTTTCTTTTGGAACCGTTTTTCATTTGATCCTAAATTTTTGTTTCCATAGAAAATCCCTCAGGAAAAAAGTTTACTTCGAGGATGGCATATTCCCGAATCGGGACAGTGAAGAGGAGGATCGGAAAGCCATTGATACTAAAATTCGTCGGAAGCTCAAGGCTTTGCGCAAAAAGCACGGCTTAAAGCCAGCTAAGGAAACCGAAGTGGTGAAGGTGGAATCCCAGAAAGAGGTAGAACCTGTCGCGAGTGAGCTGTCGTATAAAATCGACCCAGAGTTGGACAGTTTGCCGCCACCTCCGCCACCACCGGGCTCTCCTCCACCAAACCTAGAACAACCAGTCTATCTAAGGCCACCTACCCCAACGCCTCTCTTCTATTTCCACTTCGACGCAGTCGTACATTCCATGTATGTCTCGCAAATGGAAAATCCCATTCCGCCACGTCTCCTCAATCCCAAACTAGTTCCGCCAAATTTAACCACTGCCGGAGCTCCAACAGCTGCGAATGCAACTGCTACAGCAGCAGGTGCAGCACCTGCGGCTCCATCTCCCTCAACCACAGTCTCTCCGCCTTCTACAAACTCGAAAAAGGACCCATCTCGGGATTTCTCTTCGCCCAAAACGAGTAAGGTTCCCTCTGCTGTAACAGCATCGAGACGTGAAAGCCCGTCGATCAAACCGAGTCTAGTTGAGACTCCGCCACCTCAGCGACCTGCATCACCAAAGATATCACCGCGTATCTCTCCCCCGCAAGTACCGTCGCCGAAATTCACGAGCGGCTTCGTCGCCGTGAGTGGATCGACCGCCGCACGGATGTCGCCGATTGGCTTTACTGGTATACGACCGACGGGACTCACTCGCCTGCCCCAGTCGCCTCTTGCTAGAGCTGGACCTCTACCTGTTATGCCGCATCAGTTCAACGTTCCACCCCCAAACATGACTGCCCCACATCCTGCACCAGTTCACAAGATGATGCACGGTACACCGCCTCCGCAGTTCTTCATGCGAGGTCAGGCTCCCATAGACATGCACAACATGAGGAATATGCCCCCGATGATGCGCAACATGATTCCGCCGAACCATCTTCTCCCTGGAAACGGCCCCTCATCCCATCATCAAATGCATCAGCAGCAGCAACACCACCCCCAACAGATGCTTCACTCTCAGCAGCATCCACATCAGCAGATCCCACAACACCCTCCACAACATCCGCTCCAACATCAGTCAATGAATGGACCCCAACACATGCCACAGCACATACCCCAACATGTGCAGCTGCACCCCCAACAAATAATGCAACAACTACCCCCGCAGCGCCAGCAGATCCCGCCTCAAATCATGCATCATCAGCATTCGCATTTACCGCATCCGGGTCACCAATCACACGCCCCCCATCCACAGGCAATGGTTGCTCCCTTTAATATTCAAAGGAAATAGTTCTAAAACAAGAAATAAAAATAAGGCCTAGTCTGCGGGGTGTTAAGAACACTCCTTTTTAATTTTGTTTGCAACACAAAATGTATACATTTGAATATGAATTACCTATACAAATGAAACAAAACCTTAGAACTTCATTTATGTATGGAAAATAGATTAATTGATAATTGATAAGGAAATATCTGCGACGATAAAGGCGCAGTATATTTATAAATAAATAAATAAAAGTTAAACAAAATAACAACACTTTTAGACTTCCTTTCCTTCATCTCTTTTAAATTCAAATCCTTTAATTTTGAATAAAAAAATTCAGGAATTTTATTTCCATTTTACAAAAAATTCTGAAATATCGGAGTTGTTTACCGATACAAAAAAGTATTGATAAAAAACTCAAAAAGTTATTAAAAGTTAAAGCGTGTTTTTTTGTTGAGTTTGTGATTTTCAATGCCGATCAGTTTGTAATTGATTTCGAGCTTGAATTGGCACGGAAAGCATATTTAGCTTTCTTTCCTTTTTTAAATGTATTTGTTGCTTTTGTTTCGAATATCGAATTAAGGAATTTTACGGACAATTTGCTGTTTAGTTCACTATTTCAAAATTAATTTAAACTTCTTGGCAAACCTTTGTAGCGCTGTTCACATGAAAAGGAAATTAGATGTTCCTGTTGAGAAAAAATAACGTGTGTAACTAAGAACCAAACTAAGATTGTTGGCGTCATCAGTGCGAATCTGACTTCAAAAACACTGTATTATGCCAGGTTTTTGAAATATCGTATTTTTAAATTGTTAAAATCATCATATTAGACTTTTTAAGACGATGTTAATTCACAAACTATTACTAAAAACCCATCTTTGAATTCAGGTTAAGTATATTCAGTATTTCTTATTCCTAAAAAAAAATAACCACTTTAGCTAAAACGGTTTTTAGGAACAAGTTAAAAAGTATTTATTTGATCCCATTTCAAATAAAGTTTTTGACACATTAAAAAAATTCAGCAAAAATATTGTTAAAAACGATTTTTTTTAAATGTTGGTAAATATTATTTATTATTAATTCAGATTCGAAATCAGTACTAAAAATAAACGTAGGTATTTGTCAAACCCATGAAGGCTTGAGATTCCAAGATTTTCGAAACTCAACTAGTTTTTGGCATTTAACCTCGGATCGGCGTTCCATTGCCTTTGTATTTCAAGTTATAGTTGGCGTTTATTATTGAAAATGATGGTGGGTAAAGAATTTTTCAAATCCACTCACAAATTAAGATGTCCGGGATACCATAGAGATTCGATGATCGTGAAGCCAAAACCTCTCATAACCTCTTGCAAGGATATGTTTCCATGGTTGCAACATTGATCCAACACTTAGCAAAGAAAAGCGACGCCACTCAATGATGCTTCCGTTTAAGTAATTTTTGTAAAACGGAATCGAAACTCCTTTCTTGAGGACGCATAACATTTCTTCCACAGTCAGACTAAAAAAGGTTTATTTTTCTTGCAACACTCCTAAGACTTTAACGCTGAACACCTGTATAGGTAATCACTTTTTACTCAAATTTAGATCGAAATTGAAAAATAGTTTGACAACTTAATCGTTTTTTAATACTGAACAAAGGTCCTATAATCGAAATTGAATTTTAAAAAATTTCCGGGATGAAAGGAATAATGAAAACAAATTTAGTCGTTATTCAAATTAAATTTCTGTCGATTTCTAAAAACTATATAAAGGAGGCAAATGAATAAATAATGAGAATTTTCTGAAAGTAATGGGGTTTTCATCGATTGGTTACGAGTTCCTTCAATCGTCTTGATATTGGAATGGTTTTTTCTTGTCATTGCATTATAGTGGAACTTTGTGTACGTGTTCTGCAAAAAAAACCGAGATCTGTTGATTTTTTTTTAAATCATAAATAAATCATTTAATTTTGTCCGAAAAAATTTGTGTTTGACAGATCTAGGTCAAAAATATATTGATTTATTTCACCTATGGAAAACCCAATATGTAAGATACTTAAAACAAATTAAGCTGTATCTAGAAAATAAACAGTTGTTTGCAAAGTCAAGGTTGTTGTTGTTTTTTCTTTGCTATGTCTTATTTTATCAAAAGCTAAAAAATACCGTATTGGGGATTTTTTTAAGATTTCAAGAACTTGATCTGATGGTGAAATTGTGAGATCAGATTCAGGTTTTTTGATTTAAGATAAAACAAGCTTAATTATTTAACACCAACAAATAATTCACAAACCAAAAATATGATTTTAGCACGTTTTTTCAATAAATGCACTACGCTTCAATATTTTAAACAGATTTTTATAAAAATCTTTCAAATGTACGAAAAACAAAAGTGTCATTATCTTTTTTGTGTAAAATCAAAGGAGCTGCAATGTTTTCAATAAATCTATAGTTTGCGAGTAATTTCCAAAAAGTGTACTTCATCCCCTTTTACCCCTCCTCTATTTTGTTCTGTTAATGGTACATAAACATAGCTCTTAACCAGAATTCAGTTTTGTCAAATTTTTTTAGTATAAAATTCAATTCTGTATCTAATTTTCCTAAACCATACATTTCTGAATTATTTAGAATTTTGGTTTGTTGGTCAATGTTCAATTTTAGGGGTAAGACAATTTTAACAGAAAAATTTGCTTAATTTGACATTCAATTTTTGAGGCAACAAAGAGTTTCTATATTTATTTTATGTTCCATATTCAAAATGTGACCACCAGAGTTACAAAAATGTAATAAGTTACTATCAATGCCATTTTGCGGTTCAAGCGAATATTGAGGAACATTCCTATTAGCGGTTGGTAATGTCCTTTTTCCTTATAAGAACCAACTAACTCACGAAAACGCACAGCATTAGCTTTAGAAAAAAACAAGTGACGTTCCTTAAAATTTTGTTACTAAATTCTTCAATTCACCATATACCGAAATCAAAAAGTTGCCGTAATTAAGTTCCGTACATATTCATAGTTTAGTTTTTCAGTCTGTCATGTCACCTTGAAAAATATGACCCCATTGATCTGACCACGGAAGGTATTTGAAGTATACATTTTGAAACAATCAAAATCGATTTCGAAAAACAACCGTTTTCCTTGGCAATTTCAATCTCGTCCCTGCGTCCAATTCTATTGATTGAAAATTATTTGTTATTACGTATTTATAAAATTGGTTAAAAAACATATTTTTTTATAATGACTCTCTAAATGAAAGTTTGAGTTTTTGAAGAAAGTCCATTTTGGGATCTTAATTAAGTTAAATGCTAAGAAATAGAATCGCGAAACTCTCAAATTTATAGGCTCCACTTTTATATTTTAAGTATTGAAAATTGCATTTTGTTAGTCGAATACATTATATATTATAGCTGAATAAATACTAATTTTGTTCTTTAATTATTCTAGGTTCTAAAACAATACATAACCTAGCTTCAGCGAAGTACATATCTGTTAGAAGGAGAATGCATTGGAAACACAACTCGAAAATAATTAAGTACCTAGTACACAAATAAGTAAATGATTTTGTTTGTGATATTTTTTTCCAACAATTTTATTTAATTTTTTTCCATTAAGAAGGCCTATCTCGAGTTCCATTGTAATCGGAAACTTTTACGAGTTCCGAAAAACCGTATCACGAAATCGGTTCGTTATGCAAAATTGTATGAGGTTTTCCCCTACGAACGTATTTGGAAATAGTTTTTTTTCGGGATTCGTAAAAGTTTCCGATTCTGATGGAATTTGTAATAGGGTCGTAAGGGAACAACAAGTTATGCGATAAGTTTTCAAAAAACGTTTGACCGTTTTTCTTACGTTTTCGACTTCACTCAATTTCTAAAACATACATAGCTCATTACCAAGTTTAAAAAAATTACCTGGCAGTTTTGTTTCCGTAAATTTAAAAAAAATTAATTTTTTTGTGCGGTTGCAATGCAGTTTGGGAATTGCAAAATTTCGTTGAATTCGTTGGCAATAGCGTTTCAAGCCTCTCGTGCTTTCGGGGTCTAAGAACCGCAATTATTAAACATTCAACAATTGAATTATGTAAAATTACCTGAAGATATTCGTCCACGAGAACTTTATATATAGCATCGAGGACATGTGGAATTATTCTCGAGATCGTTGTAGCAGAAATGCGAAACAGGTCGCCGGTAGCTAGGTATCGTAGAGTTAACGCAAGACGCTCACCTGCAGGAATGCTTCTGCGCATATCCGTATCTTGTTTTTGAATATGTGGAGCCACCAAAGCTAAAAGGTGATCAAATTGCTTGCAATCCAATCGTAAAAAATTTCGATACAGTTCTGGTTCCTTTGTTCGCAATTCGACCATACATTTGCGTAAGATCCCTCCTGCTCACGACGGGCCACCCAATCCTTTGTATATACCCTACGACACATCTTTTTGGGATGTTTGGCTGTTACTAATAAAAAAGCACTTAAAATAGTCGCAACTGCTACGTTTTTTCCATTTATCATATTTTTTTATATTTCACTTTGTTGTAGCTTTAAATTTTTCTGACTGATGCGAATGCGATGTGTGACAATGAGCTGAAAATAAATTTGCAGATCCAAAATTTGATTTGATGTGTAAACGGTTGGCAGAAAATCTACAAATGTTTGCAAATCTATTACTAGCTATTTGGCCAAATTAGTTTGTCGACATTGTCAGACAAATATTTAGCAACAGATTTGCAGATGTTTGTAGATTCTGCAAACCGTGCACATACAAATTAAATTTTCAGCCCATTGTCAGCTCATTTTCACACATTGTCAGACTTTTGCAGATCTGGCAATGATTGTCAGACCTGGCAATCGTTTAAACTTACTTTAATTCTTTCTAAATTGTGGTTCTGGTTTCCTTGAAGCGTTTAGAAATGTCAAAACATTTCAACTCGACGATTCTAAACAATTACAATACCTTTTAATAGGGCAGGTACAGACAACATAATGGACTTCATTTGCAGTCAACTTCATTCTTTGAACGTAAATTTTGACCAAGGCAACTAGTTAGTTTTTTAAGTGTCACAAATTTCAAATTCAGTACTTTATTTCACAAACCTCTACTTAAAGTTCGTAGTACAAAAACTACCAAAATCATTATTGTCTACAGAACACTCCTCAGGCAAGCTACAAGTAAAGAAATTATTACTTGTTTCTTTTCGAAATTTACACGTAAGCTTTTTACAGAAAGCATTACACGAAGGTGTGCAGAAAATAAATAAATCATAGAGTAATAAAGTTCAGCAGCGATTTTTACATAAGTTGACTTGACTTGATATTTAGGGAGATTTTTCTTGGCCAATTTTCTAGTCAGCTTTCCACTAAAGTCGCTTTAATTACAGTCTTTGGCAGCCGGCCAGATACCAGAAACTTGCCTTACTTTTAAGTCCCTTATGTCGCCTGAACCTGCAACTAGTAAAAATAAGTTAAAAATAAATAAAAACATGAAGACACATTTTTGTTTACTCCTCATCAGTATCTACTTTCATTATATTTTTTTTTATTAAACCTAATTTAATCAATAATATTATTAATTATGTAATTTTGTATTCTTTTCCATATTTGCTGTTTTTATTTTTTATGTTTTTATTACAATTGTCCAGTGATTTGCATAATTATTTGTTTTTTTTTTTGTGTATCGTTCACAAACTTTTCTTTTTGTTTTGCATTTTTATTGCGTGGTAATTCATGGAAAAATTAAAAAATATAAATATTTATTGATTTTACATTATTTTGCAATATATATATAAACTATTATTGTGATAAAGAATTTTCTATTATGTATTTAAATATTATATTAAAAACGCCGTTCACTACAAAAAAAAAGAAAACAAAAACTAATTTAAAAAAAAGGAATAGAAATGCAAGGACTATCGTAACTTCCTTATTTTTTTCAAAAT
This sequence comes from Eupeodes corollae, assembly GCF_945859685.1. Classification (NCBI taxonomy): domain Eukaryota; kingdom Metazoa; phylum Arthropoda; class Insecta; order Diptera; family Syrphidae; genus Eupeodes; species Eupeodes corollae. Next base: position 156,675,787 of record NC_079148.1, on the reverse strand, counting down.
TTAAACAATCGAAATCTTAAGCAAACTTATTTAAAAAAAAAGAATTAATTATATAATAATAATACATAAAAGTATTGTTTTATTGTATAGAATACTTATAACTAATTTATATAGAAGTTTTTGCGGATTAAGGACTGGTCAAGATTAGAACATTGGTTGTGTGGTTTGTGTGTGTGGTTTGAGATTAAGAGCCAAAGAAGTACACCGTAGAATCAAGTCATCACAATTAATTAATAATTTTTTTTGTTGTTTTCTTTTGTCTTCATATTCATCGAGGAAAAAGTTCAGTTTTATAATTTATTTTGTATTTCGTTTTAAGTGATTCGATATACAAGAAGAATTTAATCGATTTTCACATTTGAATAGATTTTTCTCACGAAGAAGTTTGTTCCGGCGTAGCCGACAGTGCCGCAAATGAGACCAAGCGCTCCGCTGAACAGCGCCATGTAGCCAAAGTAGAAAGCCGTTTGGAAGAGTCCATACATTCTTTAAAAAAACATAATTAAAATTTAAATTAGAAACTAACTAATTTTTTCAACTTACTTAGTTTTAAAGAAGAAATAATAAAATGAATACGCATAGACGTAAATTGACGTTGATGCTGCCGACAGGAAGCTCGTCCACTGCCACCGATAGTCCTCTGCATTTAGCAAGAAATACGTGCATACAATTGTTACACATACGGTGACGATTGTGAGAATCGTGAAGACCAAAAGCATAAAACCGTAGACGTAGTATATTTTGTATGCCCAAAATGACGTGAATATGAAGTACCTAGAAAATTGATTTTCCCATTTTCAAAAAATAGTATTAGAACTGAGTTATTTTTGAAAAAAATAAAATAAAATATTACATTTCAATAAAAATCGATCCAAAAGGTAAAACTCCTCCGAGGAGAATGATAATCGCTGGCTCCATGAACCACTTCTTTTCCGGGATGGGTCTGGGTACTGCGTTCACACGGCACGGGAAGTCTGGTTGGCCATCCAAATTACGTCCGACAACCGTTCCCACGAGGGTCAGTGGAAGAATAACGAAGAAGCAGATACAGGTGACGGCAACCATTGTACCGAATGGAATTGCCCTCGAAGCGTGGTAGTAAATTGCAATGAAATTGATGAAGAACGCAGTCCCACAAACAAAGACCGGAACTAAAAATGCCGATACTATCATCTGTCGAATCCACATGCGCCCACCCAGCCGAGCGTACAGGGATCCTCCAAAGTAACCGTTGATGGGTGAGGTAGCGGCATAGACAAATATCGCAGTGGATAGAAGAGACCCCCGTCTTAAAGGGAGGAAGACAAGATTAGTTTGTTTTAAGTGAATCCTTTCGATGGTCTATACTTACTCTGTATATAGTTCTCCTACGATAGCGAAAATAATGACACAAAATACAACTGAGATCAGTTGATATCCGGCTCCGATGAGAGCTGAAAAGAACAAACTGTGTTGCGGAGTTCGGAATACGTCACCATGAACTTGTTTCCAGCCATATTCGTCACCTAAGTCACGTTCCTGTAAAAGTTAAACGCATTTAAGTATTGATTTGAAACCCTATACCAAAGAGATGGATAAAGTAGGCTTTGCATTTCAAATTGAAAGAATCATCAAAGCTTAAGTTTAGGTTGTTAGAAACTTGAAAAACTACAAGACAGACAAATTGGGATAGGTTAGGCTTAACAGGTGGTTCATCTTCAAAATCCGATAAGCACATTTCGAACTAATAGGATAGGAGGATTGGATAAGAAAAAAGATACAAATAAGTTTTTAAAGTCATATTAAATGAGTGGGAAATATTGAGCCTAATAAAGCATTCAAAATTCGTGTAGTGCGGCTAAAGAAGGAAGCTCTATATTTTCAGTCCGAAATTGAGAACAAAGGGTAAATTGATGAGCATTCCTGAGTGGAGAAATGCAATTCCTATTTCACTAAAGCATTTTTAATGGAAATAGTGGTTCAATTATGAAAGGATTGGGACCTTGTGAAGACAACATTGGGTTTTCGAAGCATTAAATTCTACACGGTTTTTGATTCCTCATTGGACAGTGCTGTCAAGATCAGAATTTAACAAGCTTAACTACGCTGCCGTTTGTAGTGTACATCCGTAGGAGAAGGATGAGAATCTAAAGAAAAGCTAAGGGTACTGCCATCAGCGAAACAATTTAGTGTGTTAGAAGTTTCAGACTAAAGATAATTTTTATAAAATTAAGGAAGAGTATCGGAGACAAAATGGAGCCCTGTGGCACACCAACAAAGTTAATTTCTAACTTAACAAAGAAAAGATTCATCAGAACCAAATGCACACGTTTTCGATAAAAGAGCTTGATGACAAATAAAAAAAAAATAAGTGGCGCAACAGTCTGTAGAGAACCAGGGCCTGGTGACTTACAACACTCAACCATTCCTGTGTGCGAGTATTTGCAGGGATGGAGGGGACCAACAATTTATATGCCGAATCCGAATGGCTAATTTGAGAAAGCACTATTTCATGACAAGAATTACTCTTGGAGAATTTGTCAATTCCTCGCAAGAGGCAGTACCCGTTAATAAAACTTTAGGTGGCACAAGCAGGGATCGAACCCAAGTCCTCTGGCATGACAGTCCAACGCACTAACCATCATGCTACGGGTACTACATGATGACAAATAACTGGTGCAATAATCTTACTTTCTCCAAAACTATTCAAATATTTGTTTAAGCGGTTCAGCTTTACTACGAAAGCAATACCGCCGTCATTAAGAAGCTTTCATTTTTCAAGATATCTGCATTGCAATGAATAATTACGATAGGTGGACTTTAATAGAAGGTTCGTGTAAATATTGATTTTTGGGAGAAGCCAGGATGTCTTGCACCTTATTGTTTTGTTTTTAGACTTAGGCCATTGCAGAGGAAGTGGGAGATGTACTTTTTCGTCTCCTCATCGTCACACCCTTTCTATAAATCTAATGAGCTGATACTTATCCTTTTTAATGTGGGAACCGATTAAATTGTAACCAGTCAATAGAAATAATTGAGACTTTTCTATTTCCTGCTTGAAGCTTCGATGGAATTTTGATGAATATTTCCATTTATTTGTGTTTTAGTGACGTACTGCCTGATTCGGATTAAGAAGTGATCTTTTTTGGTCTGGATTCTCATAACCTAGTTCTCTACAGCACATCTTAACAAGTTTTGACTTCGTTATAATAGAAAAGATAGTTTAGGTTAGGTTATGTAAAAGTGGCTGCGGATTCAGAATCCATGCACTTAGGCCAAAAGAAAAGACCAATTGTGGTACCACATGAATTTAGAGAATTACTTCTTACTAGTCGAACCATTTTGAGCTTTTTAAAAAGCGAAGAAGATATTTGATATCCTTTCTAGTTCACTGGGATTATAAAAAGAGTAGTCTCCCAAATGAAGTTTGCGTCTTAGTGAAAGAGCAGGACAAGTGCAGAGAAGGTGAGAGATTGTTTCCTCTTCATCTTCGTCCATACAGATCCTGCAGAAGTCATTTGAGGTTACACCAAGTCGTATTGCGTATCTGCCTATAAGACATTGTCCCGCAAGGAAACCTATTAGGGAGCTAATATGAAATCTGCTTTGAGATAACAAGTCTTTAGAGCACTTTAGGTCCAGTTTAAGGCTATATGAGTTTTGCGCATGTTGATAAATTGTGCCACCTAGAGTTTGTTATCTCAAAAGCTGTTTCTTTTAACAGAAGTTTACATGTAGCACGTAATAATTATAACGGTTGCATTTTTAGCGAGTTTATCGGCTCTATAATTTTCCTGTGATGTCTCTGTGGCCCGGCACCCAACAGAGGATGTTAAATTGTTGCGCCATCTCCATAAGAGACGATCGACAATCAAGCCGTTTGAGATTTGGTTGAGACACCGTCAAGAGATTTAATAGCAGCTTGATTGTCAGAGAAGATGCGGCAATCAGAAGTTGATATCACGTTTTCTCCTAGCCAGGAGAAAACCTCTTTGATCGCTAAAATTTCCGGTGGGAAGACGCTTAGATTAAGCTTTTCTGAGTACACGCCACTACCAACTCCCTCATTAGTCTTGGATCCATCTGTATAAAAATGAATGCTTTTGTCATCCAGGAGTTTTTTGTCTTCCCATTTATCTCTGGATGGAATAGATACCTGGAAGTTTTTTCCAAGTTGGGGTTTTGGAATAGTGTAGTCTATGTACTTTGGTGTAGAACCAAAGAGGTTCAAAATGATGGAGTGCCCCACATTGTTGTTGGTCTATTGAGATGAGACGTTGAGTCTTATAGCTGTACTCGCTGTCACTTGTTTGCTGAAGTTGTCGAGGGGTGCCAGATGGAGGAGAGTATCTAACACTGCTGAGGGTGTGGTTCTCAATGCCCCGCTTATGCAGAGACATGCAATGCGTTTGACTCAGCTGAGTTTGTCATAGTATGTGACTTTCTCCAGTGCAGTCCACCATATTGCAACCCCGTATTGGTCGGATGACCGATGTGTATAGCCAGTAGGTTATGCGAGGTTGAAAACCCTTTTTGCTTCCTATGGCTTTCTTGCAAAGGAAAAGAGCTACTGTAAATTTTTAACTCTTTCCTGAATATTAGGTTTCCAACTTAGTTTTTTGTCCAATATCAGACCAAGATATTTGGCTTCATTGGTAAAAATAAGTAGTACACATTTTATTGAAGGAGGTACAATTACTGGGATCTTGTGTTTCCGTGTAAAAAGGACGAGGTCTGTTTTTTGAGGATTAATACTAAGTCCGCAGTGATCAGCCCATCTAGTGAGCATATTGAGTGCGTTTTGGCAGAGGTCTCTCAGTGTATTAGGATGTTCTCCTGTGACGGCGATAGCAGCATCATCGGCATACGCAACCACTCCGTAGCCTTCCCTCTCAAGCTAAGATGGCTTTGATTGCCAATTAATAAATAATATGTCTTTGTTGTAGTTTATCGATTTGTGGGAAGTGAGATCTTAAGTGGCTTCAGAGACTTGAAGCAACTCTGTTTGAAAGACACTGCAGAAGCCTGGAATATTTATTGATCTTTCCAAGAAACATTAGATGAAAAGACATTTCCCTTTCTGTTTTGGAACCATTCGTGAATACGATAGAAATTCTTCTATGAAGCTCGTTTCACGGGAGCATTGACATAACTTCAAAGTGAAACGATTTACAAATGCCGATTTTTCAAGCGATCTCACTTGTTTTAGAAGCCAACTTATTTAGAGATTTTGAAGTTCAAATGCTCACATGAGTGCCTGAAAATGAAAGAGTAGAAAATCTCTCTTTTAATCAAGATCATATCAACGTTTCAATTAAAATTTCATTGGAACTTGCATAAATTAGAGACCCACATAATTCTTTATCTTGAATGTCAACAACCGTGAAGAAACTTTGTTAATATGTTCCCCTACCCCTCCATTCTCTCGCTTTTTTTTGTTTAACTCTGTTTCTACACAAAAACTCTAACAACCTATGATAAACGATTACACCCTATAAAGATCGTAGACCGTTAAACAAGACATTTAAGTAAATTTTGTTTTTTTTGTTGCAAATTAATTTTAAAACAGATTTTCTTATCACGCACGAAGATAGCGATAAACAACTACAACACACATGCCTTAACGTTGGCAATTTCAAAGGGTGACTGTCTTTGGGAACAAAGAATGCTATTTGAACTCACCATATCGTCCATTTCTTCATCTTTACTGTATCGTGCGTAGTCCTTGCGCAGAGTTCGCATAAGAATCATTGACACGAGTCCAACCAAAAAGATCACCATCATGAAACTGTTGAATATGCTAAACCAATGGATCTAAAAAACGGGATTGTCATCAAATAAGGCCTTAACTGTGGTAAACTTTGACATACCCTATGTTGGAAAAAGTTGGGATCCAAATACTTGTCGAAACGGTTTTCGAATTTAACCGGAGTCAACTTCCAGATGACTTCATAGGAGAACTTAATCTTGGCTCCCGGTACGAGTAGTTCCTTCTTCTCCGTTGTCAGATTAATGTCCACAATCTGTTTGCCATTGTAGCCGATTTCGAATTTCTTGTGGGTGTAGATGGAGTATTTGTTCTCTCGCTCCGAACGCTCGCCCACCTTTCCCCAAATCGGCAGACCGTCAATGTACATCTGATACCAGTACTCGTTCTTAACGGCATAGGTGAAAGCCTTCACTTTGTCTTCGGTCAAGTCAACCATGCAGATCACAGTCGATGAGACGTCGACTGAAAGTAGAGTAAAAAGTAGAGCATTTGAGAGTTTTCAAAGTCGACCGGAATCATTATCAATTTACCTTTGAAATCGATCTCGTAGCCACTGAACTCAAGTTCGACTCCCTGCAGAGCTTCACTGAGGGTCTCATGGTAATGGCTTATGCTCTGTTTGGAACCCGAACAGAATGGCAACGAGAAATAGGCATAGGTCTCTTGGCGATTGTGATAGGGGCCGACAGTGTTCATCCATAGAACGACTTCTTCGCGGTCGTTATACTGGCAAAGGGAAAGAGTCAATCTTTAGGAACTTCTTCATTTTATTTTAGCAATAATTAAAAACTTACAATGTGATTATGTTCGTCGCTAAACGCTCCGAACACGCATAAACAAATTATGAATACGTGGGCAAAAAACATTTTATTTGCAACAATTTTACAATAAAAATCAAATGACTCGGGTTATTGTGTGATGAAAAGTTGTTTGGGTTTTTAGTTATTTTGCATTTTTCAGCAGATTTTTGCAAAACAGAAAAAAATTGATTTCGATTATGGATGAAGAAGATGAAAATTCTAAACACGTCAACTGACAGGCGGGGGACACTTTTTTTAAGGTTTTTTCTTATTTTTTCTTGTGTGCCTGTGCAGTTGCTGACATTTCGATTTTGACAGCTATTTGTCTGTGAATAAAATTGACAGATTCGAAGCGACACCTAGAGGAGAATAGAATTTAATGAATTGTGGTGAATTATTCCATTAGGTCAAATTCACATGAATTAAATTTGAGAAATCGACTTTAATTTAGAGATAGAGAATGAAATCTTAAGATTATTTACTGCCTGTTTCATTAAATGGTGACATTGGATTTGTCAACGGTAGAGTGTACAAAAATAGTGCTCCTTTTTAAAAAATAAAATTTAATAGTTCTTTTACTCTATTTAATCAGTTTTATTGAAAAAAAAAATATCTTAAATAATACATGAACATTTTATTATAAAAAGTGCTGCACTGAAACACAACTAAATATATGTTTTTTAGATTTAACATTTGACTCAAATCTCTATGAGCAGTTAGAACAAAAGAAAAGTAACCGAACTTTCACCAGATATTTCATCACTTGCGACAAAAGTTGCTTCTCTTAAAGCTACAAATGCACGCTTAAATAAAAAACTCTTCAAAATTACGAATAGATGTGATCTTCTAAAGTCGCAATTTGAGCTGCTGTCACGTAAGGCCTACGAAAACACCATAGTTTTGCATCTTCCTTTAAAAGAAAACACCAATGCAATTGACTAAGCAAAACAAACATGCAAGGGTCTTCTCAATCTAAAGGAAAATGATAATATCCTTGTTAAAAAGACGAAGGAATTCACTAACAGAAGAAAATAAAGATGCACGGTTATCTTAGAAATTGACTTAGCAAACACGATACAAAAGATTCTGCGTGGCTCAGGTATTCTAATAGGAGCTGGAATAAGTGTAACAATCACTTCTGCATCCTTCTGTCTTTATTCGGAACAAAAAACAAATTACTTGGATTGAATCTTACTGCTAAAATTGCAATAAAGGTCATAAAATGGAAATTAACAACAACACGTTTGTTTAAAAATGCGTTCGCGGATTAGGAATCCAAACATCAACAGAGATGACATTTATCCAACAAAAATTTGGTTCGAATGCACTTGAACTTTTTGACTGCAAAGGGAGAACATTAAACTGAGTACTCTTTACCCTCAACAGCGCCTCTACCGGTGTATATTAATAATGAATAGGAGAACAGTGCCGTCTGCCAAACAACAATTACTAGTAGTAGATTTATTAATTTTAGTATGTTTATCTACAATATAGCTGGAATTAAAAATAAATTAATGCTGGCTGATTTTTTTAATTTAATTCAAAAATACGATATTATTATATTGATTGAAACGTTTAAAAAAAAAGAAAGACAAAATGAAATGTCTAAATATTTTAAGGACCGGAATAAAGTTAATACCAGCTATATTCCGGTTGTAAGCAAATAATATTCAAGGAAGAGCAAGTGGGGGAATATTGTGGGGTATTACAAAAAATAAAATTAGTATTTTTGTAAAGTAAGTAAGGCTCAGAAGTTAAGTTGTTTAGAAGATTTAATTTAGACCATTTTAAGTCTGCATATCTGGAAGCTAGCAAAATATAAAAAACAGGTCTGTGGGGCTAAAAAAGTTAAATTACAAATTTAATTTAGCGACCAACTTAAAAAGGTGTAAGGATTCAAAGAATTTTTGGTATAATGTAAGGGAGTTGGGTGGAAACAATCGTATGTCTTCAAACTTCAAGTGTATTACAAGCTGAAGTTCTGGCATCCCATTTCCGATCCTTGTTGACATGTCAAGATGACTTGCTCGTTTCATTACGCTTGGCCAGACACAGTCGATAATTTCCTTGATTTTGTAATAGTCCTTAATGAACTGGAACTTGCTCTTTTTAACATGAAAAACAATAAGTCCCCAGGAATTGATGGCATTGCCGTTGAATTTCTGAAAAACACATGTTTAGAATACAAGCAATATCTTCTTTCTTTTTATAACAACTTGTACGATTCCGCTTGCATTCCCATCAGCTTTAATAAAGCTGTTATATTTTCAATATTTAAGAAAGGTGATGCTAGCTTACCTGAGAATTACACACGAATTTCAATATTAAATTCCATCAGAAAAGTATTTGCTAGAATCCTATATAAAAGATTTATCAATTGGGTAGAATCAAACAATCGCTTAGGTATGTTTCAAGCTGGTTTTCGTGAAGGCTTTTCAACGGGTGACCATATCTTTGCTTTATGGAGCTGCATTTGACCAGCTTTCATTTATAAAATGGCCTCACTTGGTATATCTAGAAAATTTCTAAATATCAACGAAAAAATATTATGTAAAACTAATGCTTCAGTTTGGAATGGGCCGAGATTTTAAAATGGTTTCAAACGTGTGATGATAATTCAGATAATTTACCTGGTGGAATTTGTTTTTCTGATATTCGTATAAAAGTGCTTCTTTACGTGGATGAATTGGTTATGCTAGCGGATAACCTATTTTCTCTCCAGCTACAAATCAATAGGGTCCCAACGTACTGCAATGTCTGGGACAGAGAAAACAAAGATAATGGTGGTGTTTGAGGCACGGAGTTTTAGAGGGTTGGCAGAAGAAAGGTGGTTCCTTAACAACCAACCTATTGAAATAGTACAGGAATTCAAATATCTAGGAGTGTTGATGTCTGCTAACGATAGCTTCAATAAACATGTTCAGCGTAAGTGCAAGGAAGCTAAAGTACCTCTTGACATGATTTGGCCAACTTTCTTCTCAAACAGAAACATAGACTTATGATCTAAATACCGAGTTTTCCAAGCAACCATTAACACTTGCTTGTCTTACGGTATTCAAGTTTTTGGTCACACCTATTTTGATGAATTTAAGTTGATACAACGCCTCTTTTTCAAAAGATTATTTCGGTTACCTAATTTGACTCCAAATAATGCAATTCATGTTGAAGCATCGCCATAATGTTTCCTTGAACTGAATGAGTTTAGCATAGATAACTGGCAAGATATCTTTTCGAAATTTATCGCAAAAGTTGATGAAAATATATATCTTCAACATTTAAATAGAGCCATCCATCGTCATCTAGAGAAACATATAGAAATCTAAGCCACTCTTTAAATACTAATGCGACAAATTATTTCGATAATAGACTTTCTGCGGCGTATTTACCATTTGATAGCTATTTGTCCGATACTACAAGTAATTCGAAGGCTCTATTTTCAACATAGTGTCCTCTCTGGAGAACAAATGTTTTGTGTAATAAACGGATCCGTTGGGTGGACAAATCTCTTCATGTTCTGTGAACATGCTTTAAAATATCGAAGAAGCTTTTCAACCTTTTAATTTGTTTAAAATTCCGTTTTCATACAAATATTAACTTACAAATTTCCAAAACAATTTATAATATGAATTTATACAAACGTAAACTAAAACACAAAAATCAATTGTAATCAAAAGATCATTTACTTTTTTCTGTTTGAGCGAATGTAAAACAACAAATAATATTTTTTTTGTATAACAAGAAATCTAATGAAAACCTACCAACTATTTATTTAATTATTTTATTAAAGCAAATGCTATTCTATATTTAACTAGCTTCGAAAAAGAAAAAAAAGGAAACAAACTGAATTTAAAACAACGTTTTATTTCTCAAACAGAATATATTCACATTTATATGAATAAAATAAAACTAAATGTGCACTTTATAAAAAATACAGTGAAAATATTATCTTAATCGATTCAAACTCGCGATGTCAAAATCCGAAACGAAATAATATTCACAACAAATAAAGCAATGTCAAAATTAATGACGTCACAAAATATCACCAAAGAACTTCACACAAGAATATTTTTAAATTGTTGGAAACAAAAAACACTATGTGCACAATTTAATTTACTGATTATCGTACGCACTCGATATATATAAAATAAATGTACTCGCGTATGTACTTACATAAAACCGGCTTTGATTAGACCGTTAACCAAATCACGTCATATGTATGTATTTATATGAAATTTATATTTAATAGATCTACACATTATTATATTTAATGTAATCAAAATTATAATAACATGTAAATCTACATTGATATAAGAAAATAAATCAAACAAAAAATACATATTCACTCAAAATTAAAATTTTCCATCCAACAAACACTCACCTGGATTCTCCTTGCTGCGTATTTGCGCTGAACATTTTATTTAAAATTTAATTTTTACAACACTATAATATATTCACAATTAAAACAAACAACAAAATTTAAAATTAAATACAATTATTAAAACAATAAAGGTTAAATTAATAAAATTAAAACGTCACAAACACAATTCACAAATAAACTAACGCGCACGAACGAAAACCAAAACAAACGATCAATGGGAATAAAATACACTACTCATTGTAGTAGGCTTTCAGGCTCGGCATAGTTAGTTCATAATAACCAACGGGTCTTTTCCATTCATATAGAGAAAAGCAAAAAAGTAACATGTTCATGTGCAATTGTTGTTGTCGTAGATTTGATGCCTTCCTTGTTTCAATTCTAATTTGTTTTAATTCTTTATTTTCAATGTCAAATTAGATAGCGGCTTACGGTTATGCAGAAATTCAACGAGACCTGTTAAGATGCCTGCAAAAATGGTTGTGAAACAGAACTTAACCCGAGGGCGAAAAATGTGCGATTATAAATACATGCATTTATTTATATACAATAATAAAATCAATAAAATTAATAAAAATATCAAATTTATAAAATCAATGTAAATTGAGCTTTATGTATGTATATCAGAATTGCCAACATTTAAATTTTAAAATAAACTTATCAAAAAAATAATATATGCAATTCAATGTCAAATTAAGGTTATTATAAATTAGGCTAATATGTTTTACAATTATACATATACTTTTACTTTTTGTAATAAACTTTTGTTTGAACGCAACATCTCAACGATTTGCTCTAAATATATTCAATTTCTTTTTTTCTTAATTTTTTAACATAAAAATTCTTGTGCAATTTAAACATAGGTCAAAAATTATTCGTAGGAAATGTGTTTTCGATGCATTTTCATTAACCCTACAAATATGTAAATAAAAAGGTTGAAGAAAAAAGGTGTCATCATTATATTTAAGGTTACTTACAGTAGTGAAAACATAATTCGATAATTTTTGACATTTTCAGTAATAGCAGAAATGTCCAAATTGACATTTGAATCATGTGATTCAGTATTGTGTGTGAATGTTTTGAACAAACATACGCCTTACAATTATTTCTTATCTTTTCTTTATTTAAACACTTTTAATTCTACTTAAAAATACTTTAACATGTTAACTATCAAAATTTGACAGAACGGGATAGTTAACTAATTGCTGGTTGGCTTCTATACAACTTTGCGTATATACCATCCCTGGCTAATAACTGCTGATGGTTACCTATTTCGGTTATTTTTCCATTAAGCAAAACGCAAATCAAATCTGCATTATGAACCGTGGTTAGCCGATGAGCAACGACAATGCATGTTCTTCCTTTGCAAGCTGTATCAAGAGCTGATTGAACGATCTGTAAATGGAAATGTATTAAGCATTCGTTTAACTAACACCTCTTTTAAGAGCTCTTAAACATTGAAATGAGTTTTAACTTACCCTTTCACTTTGCAAGTCTAATGCAGAAGTAGCTTCATCAAGCAACAAGATCTGCGGATTTCGAACCAAAGCTCTTGCAATGGCAATTCGTTGTTTCTGGCCTCCTGACAGCTGAGTTCCCTTTGCTCCGAGTTTTGTTTCAAATCCGTTTGGCAGCGCCACTATAAACGAATGTGCATTTGCAAGTTTTGCAGCTTCAATAATCTCATCCATTGGAACTTCTCTGTAATTGTCTCCATAGGCTATGTTCTCAGCAATGGTCTTCTCAAATAGAACAGGTTCCTGAGAAACGATACCCAATCGACGACGAAGTGTTGGCAGTGCTAGATCCTGTTCGATGTCCTGACCATCTATGCACTTAAAATATAGGATATTGAATTATTTTCCAAACGTAACGTTTTAGTCTTACGATTTGTCCTCTGTCAGTTTCGTAATATCTCTGCAAAAGTTGTATACAAGTTGATTTTCCACAACCAGATGCTCCTACAAGTGCAATGGTCTTTCCCTGTAAGACCTCCAAATTCAGACCGTTCAAGACTTGCACATCTGGCCGAGTTGGGTAGCGGAAGGAAACGTTATTGTACCTAATTCCCTTCAATGACTGTTTAATTTTTAAATTTTCTCTAACATCACTGTGACGGGATGATTTAATCCGCGGCCTTCTGTCTAAAATCCGAAGTAAAGTATCGCCGGAAATGAGAGCGGATGTGAATGTTGGAGCTAATGCGAGGGAAATGGCCAGAATAAAGAGACCAAAAAGAAGTGATTCGGAAACTCTGAAATTGAATCATCTTTTTTCAACTGTTTAGAAGAAATTTTTAACTAAGAATATTACTTGATAATATTGTAGTACTGGGCCTTTCCTTCCGAACAAAGAATTCCACCGTACGTTAATGCAATGGCGTATCCGAAGTACATAATGGAGAAACCACTTGAATTAACAACTCCTCTAAAACGGAATTTTTTTTTGAGGAGCCGTATATAAGTATCAACATCTTTGTTGTACTCTTCTATCAATTGAGGCTCTCGTCGAAGACCAGCCACAGTCCTGATATTGGCAATGGCTTCGGTAGCAATCCGACTTGTTTCCTCGAGTGTGCGTTTTTCATGCACTGCCGAACTTGCCATGAATCTGAAAACATGAAGAAAATCAAATTTAGAACAAGAAATAGATTCTTCGATTGATGTCAAATTGATAGTTCTTGATCTAAAAAAGAGATTTTTGAATCACATTCTAAAGAGATTTACTTTGCTTCGATGAAGATTGATCCTATCATAAAGGGTGAGGTACACAAACAAGCCAACGACATTTGCCAGGAGAAGTAGAACGCAAATGACAAACAGCAAACAAAATTTGCAGCTGCTTGAATCAAACCACTCATCGGCTGTCCAATAGCTCCTTGAACACTTGCAGCATCTCCTGCCAATCTTGCAGAAAGAACTCCAACACTGTTTTCTTCTTCATCGAACCACCCGATTTCTTGAGCTAAAATAGCCTTAAAGGTTAATGATCTGCAAAAGATTAATCTTTGCATTTCGAAATTAACCAAAATATAAATAAAATCCACCTAAGTTTTGTAGTTAAACCAATTCCAGATAAGTTGAAGATATAAGCTTGAAGAAAACAAACGGCTGCCACAGCAAACCCAACTCCTACACAAATAAAAGCAAGTTCAGAAGTGCGGTGCAAAACAACTTCAGGATTACTCTGCCCTAGAGCTGCATAAAATTCTCCAAATAAGTAAGCATATGCTGGTTGGATACAACCATATAGCATGGCGCAAAGTGTTCCAAAAGCTAGGTAACACCATTCACTCCGAGCAATGCTCAAAAGTCTTCGAAATGTTTTCCAAAATTCTGTTTCTCCCTGCGAGGAATCTCTGTCTCTTTCAAAAGCGGATCCATTTGTGGAAAAACTATTTTTGTTAAGTAGTTTTTTGTGACAGCTGCCATTTTTTCTTGTCTGATTGATGGCAACGTCAAAGTATTTCTCTAAAACAGAATTTAACCCATAGTCAAAATCATAATTTATTTTTACTCAAACCTTAAATCATACCTCTATCTAAAATGTCCTCGTCATTTGTATTTTCATCGTTGAATTCCTGAGCCGTAATCATGTCGAAATACTTGCCGCGTAGCTTCATTAGATCATTATGAGAGCCTTCTTCAACAGCTTTCCCATTATGAATGAAAACAATTTTGTCAGCATCCCTGATGGCTGATAGACGATGAGACACAACAATTGTAGTACGACCTTTACTGGCAGCACTGAGAGCATTTTGCACAATTTTTTCGGAATTATAATCTAGAGCAGAAGTAGCTTCGTCAAGGAGTAGAATTTTAGGGTTTTGTATAAGAGCACGCGCAATTGCGATCCTTTGCTTCTGACCACCTGATAATTGAACTCCCTTTTCACCAATCGAAGTGTCGTAGCTCTAAAATGTTAAAATAGAGTCAGATTAGAATAAGAATAATAATGATTGTAAAGTTAAATGGCGCCCAATGCAGGTAAATCATTTACATGACTCTTTACTTACGAATGGCAGTTCAATTATGAAATCATGTGCTCCAGCTGCCTTAGCAGCAGATTCAACTTCTGTTTGCGAAGCTTTTGGCTTTCCATGTCTGATATTTTCCCCTAAAAAAAAACAACATTTATTAAGTTTAATGGAAACAAATCACATGAACACACCAATTGTGCCCTGAAACAAAACAGGCTCCTGACCCACGACAGCTATATTTGACCGCAACCAGGAAACATTAAACTCTCTTATATTCATTTGATCTACAGTAACATTTCCAAATACTGGATCATAAAATCGTTGTAAAAGTTGAATACAAGTCGATTTTCCACAACCTGAGTGACCAACAAGAGCTACCGTTTGTCCGGCTCGGACCTTTAAATTTAGTCCTCTCAAAACGATTACTTCTTCACGAGAGGGATAACTAAAGAAAACATCCTGGAATTCAATATTGCCCTTCAATTCGGAATCATGCATTTTTCCCTCTGAAGACATTGGATCGATATCTGTTGCTGAATCGATGACTTCATAAATCGGCACTGCAGAACCAATAGCTGAACTAATAGCATCTAAAAACGGTGAGCATCTCGCAATTTTATCCACTCCAATAAGAATTCCCAAAAAAGCCTGTGTTTTAAAAAAAGCTAATAATCATATATTCAGTATTTTGACAAAAATAATTACAATCATTAGAACTGCTGGGGTGTATTCCGGATCAGTTTTTCCCCGATCGCCTAAGACCAAAATAACTCCATAATAGTACGCAGATGCAACTGAGAAAAACTGCATTGATTTGGTAACAGCATCGCCAATTCCAGTGAATACTCCTTTTAATTTATTAGCTTTGTGAGCAGGAAGCAGAAGTTTATCAAACCGCTCAGATTCCAGTTTTTCACCACCGAAAGAGACAACCGTTCGTACTGCACCGATGATTTCTTCAGCCAAACTCCCTGCTACGACGTAAGAGTCCTGTTCACGCATCGTAAGCTTGCTCTGATACTTTGAGGGAGTTAATAAGATATCAGAAATATATATAAAGGCAATTACCTTAGCTACAATATAGTTTGCCGCCAAAATCAAAGGTATATAAGCACTTGTCACAAGATTCAACTTCCATCCATAAACAAACGAAGTGGTAATAAAAAGAAAGACGCTTATAGCCAAATTCACAAAATGGCCCAATTTTTCTGATATTCCATCACGAATTTTTTCCAAATTACTAGAAAAAAACATTAATTGAATGAGCTTTCGGAACAATATCCAAGTTTTCCCTACTCCGTAATTCGAACAGCAAAGTTTTGATTTGATGCAACATCATGCCATCCAATGTGCTTTCTTAAAGTTGCTTCAAAAAATGCTCTCCTCATTTTCGAAGTGATTCTTAAGCCCACAAGATTCAAAATGTCAACATATATAACTCCAGACAAAAAAATCAAAGCTGCAAGTATTGTAAAAATAATTCCGAATGCCCAAGAATCATTTCTTAATTCGGCCATGTTTTCTTCCCTGGTTGCATTTGTTCTAAAATAAAAGTTCTTTTAAATAACTTCTTGCCTCATGCCTCATAAAGTGAAAACTCTTAAACTTACAGTATTTTGCCACCACCAAATATTGGTAGTGAAATCGTTTTCGAAGAAGTTCCAAAGCCTAAATTACGATCCACAAACATCGCAACCAATTCGCTGTGGACAATTATGCCAAAAGCAAAAACTAACGCCTTAATAAAGCAAGAAATCGAGGCTATGAATATCAGCAAAAAATCCGATGAAGTTGCATATCGGAATAGTTCCCAGAAACTCATGGATTTATTTTTATTTTCAGTTGCATTTGCGGTTTGTTTGGGTCCCCTAAAATAAAAAAAAAATGCATTAGCGTGAAATTTTCTAAACATTCAATAATTTAATAATAATTTTAAATTTTTAATCCTTTACCAACTGAACACGTCTAAACTTTGACAGTTCGGGACAGGAAAAAAAACAAACAAACCTTATTTTTAAACGTCAGGAATTTTGAATCAAAACTTCAAATGTAAAATGAGTGTTAAGCTACGATTTATTTTTGTAACTACAGTCCTGAGTTTTTGGTGGCATTAAGTTGCGCTTAGTAAAAGCGTATGATTTAGTCAGTTTCAGTTCTCTGATATCTTAGAAATTTAAACCGGCCAATTAAATCCTGAATTATCTGTTTAATCAAAATCTGCTTGCCTTACATTTTTCAAATTAAATTTAAGATAATTTAGGTGAAAGAGGAATGGGTAAATATTTTCAAAGTCAATAATCTTTCGTCAATCGTTTTTAAAATTACCGTTAAATAAACATGTATGAATGTAAATACATCAACATCTGTACACGAAGTTCATTAATAATGCTTAACATTAAAAAATAAAATTATAAAAAATCGAACACAAGCGCAAACAAATGTGTGCCTCGAATTGTACAGTTTTTTTTTTTTATTTGTAATGTACACAGGTTGTTTTTTGGTTACTTAAAAAAGGCCGAGTTTTTGTGCCTAATTATAAAATATTAACAAAGTTATATTCACGATTAAGAAAAACCATTTGTTGTTCTAATTCATTAAAAATTAAGACTTAAGTTAAGTACTGACAATTATCAGATCTTAGAATGTTGTCAGATAAGTCAGTGTTCTGGAATTAGTTGAGAATGAGCTGTGACAGTTACAAAATAAGTTCCAATGACGAATTGTCGGTTCACAAGGTTTTATGACAGACACTTGACAGCAATTTTCGGATCCGTTAAACATATGTATCTGACACTTTCAAATGTCATATCGTTTGCAATGACCTTTGGCCGACAATAATTTTAATTGAAATATTTTCACGCTAAGTTACAAACTCACACGATTCAAAGACATTTTACACACATTTTTAGTGATACATCTTACAGCATTGTAAAATCTGAGAGATGCCTGTACTTAAACTTTATATCTTTTTACAATGCTTTCATGCAAATTTAGTTATGCTAACGGTCACTGATATTTTGTTCCACTGCAATTAAATTACTTTAACTGCTGAGTAAATTAATGAATTTTGTTTTCTCCTAAGAGAGAAAAAATTATAATAGATTATTCAGAAACGTGGCTTAAAACGTGTAAAACAAATTTAAAAATAGTAGAAAAACGAGAGATATTTATAAATTGAAGGTAAACAGTTAGAAAGGACTAAAAAGTGTCAATTTTTTTAACGTATACAATTCATAAATTTAATTTATATTTTTTTCATTTTAATTATTTTAACACTATTCCCAGAAAAATAAAATAGCACTCACATTTTTATCACTTTATACAAAATAGTCTTAGGAAAAAGTAAATATTTACGCACAAAAATCTTAACTTTTATAAGAACATATTTTTATCGGTTGTAATTTTTTGCATTCGCGTCAAGTGCTTAGATTTACCGAATGAAAAAAGAGATCCTAATATGAACTCCAATTTTGCAAGACTGAAAGTCTCGGAAAATACAAAAAGACTTGGATAGGTAAGGTATCTCATTTTTAAATATAAAATTAAATATGCTAATGTGTTGTACTTACTTGATTTAATTAATGCATGAAACGTTAGTAATATTGTCGATGCTAATTCAAGAAAAAAATACAACAAACAAACTTCTTTACAAATTTTGTAAACACTTTTTTTTATTACTACTTTTACTGTTACTATTGAATAAAAATTCAAGATTTATTTTTTAATGAAAATTGTAAACTTTTTTCTTTATATTAATGTTTAATATTAATAAGTTTTTATTTTATTGAGGAATACCCGCTAATTGGACTTCAAATTTGTATGAAATATTAAAAATTATTTTTTAAAATGTGAGTAATAATTTTTCACGACAAGAACTGATGTCTTTTTAACATAAGACAGATTTCTTGCAGCACAATAAAATAACATTTTGTAGCTTACGATGTACAATTTTGATATTACCAATAACTCATCTTTAGGCAAAACCTTTAAGAAATTAAATATTTGTTGGTTTTTTAATACTTACGCAGTCAATCTATCTATACATGAATTTGCGTTTATTTCGTACTTTATATTTTTAAACATTTGAGCAAATAATTGACGTCTTTCAATTTCAAGCTGGCACAATACTTTTTAAAATTAGAAAAACGCAGTTTAGTATCAGTTGCTTGTTATAGTTCACCTCGGGCACGTGTTGAAACACTTCTTCAATTTCTTTCAAGGTGGAAAAGCAAGTCGCCTTTTCTTAATTAGACAGGACATTGGAATCAGAAGAATTTAGAAAAGTTAAGACAAAAATCACAAAGTGTACTAAAAGTGTTTGACATAAGAAAGATCTTAGTTATGTTATTAACTATTTTTACTCAACATCATCATTTTAACTTAATCAAAGGAACCTTATACATATACGAAATACTATTATAAACATAGTCATGTGGATCTAGCTTATAGCAGGTTGGCTTCTATATAACTTTGCGTATATACCATCCCTGGCTAATAATTGCTGATGGCTACCCTGTTCGGTTATTTTTCCATTCAGTAAAACGCAGATCAAATCTGCGTTATGGATTGTGGTTAACCTATGAGCAACGACAATGCATGTTCTTCCTTTACAAGCTGTATCCAAAGCTGATTGAACGATCTGTTATAAGAACAAAACTTGGGGTATTAGTTTGATTGGAACCTTGACATGGATTCTAAATTTACTGACCTTTTCACTTTGTAAATCCAATGCAGAAGTAGCTTCATCGAGCAACAAGATCTGTGGATTTCGAACCAAAGCTCTTGCAATGGCAATTCTTTGTTTCTGGCCTCCTGACAGCTGAGTTCCTTTTGCTCCGAGTTTCGTTTCAAATCCGTTTGGCAGCGCCACTATAAACGAATGTGCATTTGCAAGTTTTGCAGCTTCAATAATCTCATCCATTGGAACTTCTCGGTAATTGTCTCCATAGGCTATGTTCTCAGCAATGGTCTTCTCAAATAGAACAGGTTCCTGAGAAACGATACCCAATCGACGACGAAGTGTTGGCAGTGCTAAATCCTGTTCGATATCCTGGCCATCTATGCACTTAAAATGTAGAATATTGAATTATTTTTCCAAACGTAACGTTTTAGTCTTACGATTTGTCCTCTCTCAGAGTCGTAGTATCTCAGCAAAAGTTGAATGCAAGTTGATTTGCCACAACCAGATGCTCCTACAAGTGCAACGGTCTTTCCCTGTAAGATCTCCAAATTTAGCCCGTTCAAAACTTGCACATCTGGGCGAGTTGGGTAACGGAAAGAAACGTTATTGTACGTTACTCCTTTTGAAGACTTTTCAATTTTTAAGTTGTTCTCGGAGAAGTGTGATGATCTAATTCGTGGCTTTCTATCCAATATTCTCAGAAGTCTGTGTCCAGAAATGAGGGCTGTTGTAAAGGATGGAGCAAAGGCAAGGGCAAGTGCCAAAATATAAAGGCCATACAGAAGTGATTCGGAAACTCTGAAATTAAATTTAAGTTGGTATAAATTCAGAAAATTCATATACATCAATCAAATATTACTTGATAATATTGTAATACAGTATCTTTCCTTCCGAACATAGAATTCCACCATATGTCAATGCTACGGCATATCCAAAGTACATAATAGCGAATCCACTTGAATTAACAACTCCTCTGAAACGAAGTCTCTTTTTGAGTAGTCGTATATATTTATCAACATCCTTGTTGTAGTCTTCTATCAATTGAGGTTCTCGACGAAGGCCAGCCACAGTGCGAATGTTGGCAATGGCTTCAGTTGCTATGCGACTCGTTTCTTCGAGAGTTCGTTTTTCATGAACAGCTGAACTTGCCATGTACCTAACAATCAAATCATTATAAGATTTACATTTGAAATTACAGAACGCAATATATGTGTTACCTTGCCTCATAAACCACTGATCCTACCATAAAGGGTGCTGTGCATAAGCAAGCCAACGCCATCTGCCAGGAGAAGTAAAAAGATAATGATATACAGCAAACGAAAGTCGCTGCTGCCTGAATCATTCCACTTAAAGGCTGTCCTATTGCACCCTGAACACTGGAAGCATCTCCCGACAACCTTGCAGAAAGAACTCCCACACTGTTTTCTTCTTCATCAAACCATCCGATCTCTTGGGCAAGAATAGCCTTAAATGTCAAAGATCTAAAAAATATATATATTATCTGAAAACAGTTCTTTGAACAATTTATTAACCGAACCTTAATTTCGTTGTAAGTCCAATGCCAGCCAAATTGAAGACGTATATTTGAGTGAAACAAATCGCTGCTACCAATAAGCCAACTCCCACGCAAATAAGAGACAGAACCGAAGTACGATGCATAACTACATCAGGATCACTCTCTCCCAATGCGGCGTAGAATTCTCCAAATATGTAGGCATAGGCTGGTTGAATGCAACCATACATCATGGCGAAAACAGTTCCCATAATTAACAAGCACCATTCCTTCCTGGCAATTTTTAGCAATCTCTTAAATGTCCTCACAAATTGTGTTTCTTCCTGCAAGTCACTGTTGCTATGAACACGCTTTGCAATAGTTGACGCATTTGATAAACGTTGTTTGTTCAGTTCGTTCTTTTCAAGATTGATACTCGTTTGATCGAAGGTAATGTCAAAAGGTTTTTCTACAATCAAAAAACGAACTCGGGCGTTAAAAATTATTGCCGTGCATCTTCATGTTTCACATATTTTACCTTTCTCCAAAATATCTTCTTCATTGACATCGTCATCGTTGTACTCATGGGCAGTTACCATGTTAAAATATCTTCCACGTAACTGCATCAGTTCTTCATGAGAACCATCTTCAACAGCTTGGCCCTCATGAATAAAAACAATTCTGTCAGCATCCCTGATGGCCGACAAACGATGGGACACAACAATTGTAGTGCGACCTTTGCTGGCAGCATTTAAAGCTTTCTGCACAAGTTTTTCAGAATTATAATCTAGAGCTGACGTAGCTTCGTCAAGGAGGAGAATTTTCGGGTTCTGAATGAGAGCGCGTGCGATTGCGATCCTCTGCTTCTGGCCACCTGATAATTGTACGCCCTTTTCACTGATCGAAGTATCGTAGCTCTAGAATTTGATAAAACGTATAAATAAGAATCATACTTCGGATTTAGTTTAGATTCTGGATTTTCAAGATTTTTATATTTATTATACTTACTAATGGCAATTCAATTATGAAGTCATGTGCTCCAGCAGCTCTAGCAGCAGATTCAATTTCTTTTTGTGTAGCATCTGGTTTCCCGTGTCTAATATTTTCTCCTAAAATAAAACCAAAGTTTCCATAGGGAATAACCATCCTACATTCATATGAACTTACCTATTGTGCCTTGGAATAAGACAGGTTCTTGGCCCACAACTGCAATATTTGAACGCAACCATGATATATTATATTTTCTTATATCGGTTGTATCTATGGTCACACTTCCAAAGACAGGATCATAAAATCGCTGTAAAAGTTGAATACAAGTCGATTTCCCACAACCCGAGTGACCTACAAAAGCTACAGTTTGTCCGGCTTGAACTTTAAGATTAAGTCCTCTCAAAACGATTACGTCCTCACGAGAGGGATATCTAAAGAAGACATCCTGAAATTCAATATCTCCCTTGAGTCCGTAATTAAAAATTTTCCCATCTGTAGACATTGGATCAATGGTTGTCGTTGAATCAATGACTTCGTAAATCGTCACAGCCGAACCCATTGCTGTAGTAAAGGCGTCTACGAACGGTGAGCACTTTGCAATGTTATCGGCTCCAACAAGAATTCCCAAAAAAGCCTGAAAAAGAAAGTTAATGAACAAGTGGACCTTATGTTTAAATGAAAACCTGGCGTACAATCATTAGAACTGCTGGTGTATATTCTGGATCAGGCTTGCCTCGATCACCTAAGACCAAAATAACTCCATAGTAAAATGACGGTGCAACTGCGAAGAACAACATTGATCTAATGACTGCATCCCCTATTCCGGTGAATACACCTTTTACTTTATTGGCCTTGTGAGCCGGGAGAAGAAGCTTATCAAATCGTTCAGATTCTTGTTTCTCGCCTCCAAAAGCAGTAACAGTCCTCACTGCCCCGATGATTTCTTCAGCCAAACTGCTAGCCACTACGTATGAGTCTTGCTCACGAATCGTGAGTTTGCTTTGATACTGCAAATTGGTTTAATAAGTTTATTGAACTAGAGACTGCATACAACTTACCTTTGCTACGACATAGTTTGTGACTAAAACCAAAGGAATATAAGCACTAACGGCTAGAGTCAGCTTCCAACCGTAGACAAATGAAAAAGTTATGACAATTACGACACCGATACTTAGGTTCGCAAAATGTCCCAATTTTTCGGATATTCCATCACGAATTTTCTCCAAATTACTAAAAAGTTATTAAGTGAATTGTTGTTGGTAACATATGGATTCGGAATGATTTTTGACTTTGTGTTCTGTAATCAGTCTGTAAGTCTTACTTACTCTGTAATTCGAACTGCAAAGTTTTGATTTGAAGAAGCATCATGCCATGCTATGTTCTTTCTTATTGTGGCCTTAAAAAATTCCCGTCTAATTCTTGAAGTGATTTTCAGGCCTACATGATTTAAAATATCAATTAAGATAACTCCAGAGAAGAACAGCACGATTGCAAGTATTGTCAAAATATATCCAAATGCCCAAGAATCATTTCTCAACTCGGCCATGTTTTCTTCTTTGGTTGCATTTGTTCTAAGAATTGATTGTTTTAAATAATATCGTGCTTTATACGGTGAAGACTTTATGACTTACAGTATTTTGCCACCACCAAATAAAGGCAATGAAATGGTTTTCGAAGAAGTTCCAAAGCCCATATTGCGATCCACAAACATTGCAACTAATTCACTGTAAGCAATTATACCGGAAGGATAGATTGCAGCCTTGATAATGGAGGAAATGAATGCAATAAATAATAGGAAGCAGTCGAAAGGCGTTGCATATCGGAATAGCTGAACAAAACTGACCGATTTACTATTGGTAGTGTCCTTTTCTGTGTTTTTGGAGCCCCTAGATTTTAAAAAGAAAGTAAAAGCAATTTTAGTGAAACACATTCTATATTCCTTTTGCAACGCTGCAGGGAGACATTCGTTTAGACTAAAAATAAAAGTTTTACAAAATATTACTAATAACATTCTATGTAACATAAGAATATTTTGATGTTTATATCTTTCCTCCTCAAAATACTTGGGTCTAATACCATTTTTAATCAGGTTTTTCAAATCTATAGTTTTTTTTTAAAATTGTCGCTTCGACAAATTTATATTAATTTGGTATAATGATTTGTATTATTAATGTTTTTGGCATTTTAGAATAACCAAAAGTCAGGAAAATTAATTTGTATTAAGATCAATTTGTTTTGCATTGCCATTTTGTTAAAAACTAAGTAAAATTGAGCAATTAAAATCCCTCACAATTTTTCACCATAATTTTTGGAGTAGTACATCCACGAAAATTTGATGACTTTTTTCTTAACATTTTTAAACATTCTAAAACCTTAGCACAAAAAAGTTCAGACTGTAAGTTATACCCATTTAACTAAGTACCCTGGGACCACTCTTGACATAAAAGTGCAGCTTTTTGTGTCAATAGAGAAAATATCTGAACTGATTTTCGGTGATTAGGTTTCATCGACTAAACTATAGTGCACTCTATTTCTGAATATTTTGTCCTACTTTTTTAGCAGTGCAGGTTGGTGAAAACTATTTAAATCTCCGAATGTTATTATTCCATTGTGTTTTGTTGAAAAATATTTAAATTTTTGTATGCACTTTATGTTTTTGATTTAAATTTTAATATTCAAACATAAAATAGAGCTCCATTTTGACGAAAGGCAATTTCTGGTTATTCAGTGTTTTTCAGTAAGTAAGTTAGTAAGTAGAATAGTAAAAATTACTTTTAGTAATATAGTTTGATTAACAGTAATTTAAAAGTTCGAATTGTTCAATTCGAAAAGTTTAAACAATCACTACAATTTCCTTTAAAAAGCTAAAGAATTAAAGGTTGGTAAATGACATTGATACACAAAAACAAAGCAACCCAAGCTTAAATGAAGTATTGCGATATTAATTAAAAATATAAGAAACATAATTCGTAAGCGATCACAAAAAAAATTGCGAAATCATTAAAAGCACGTGGTTTGTACACCCATAGATAAGAAATATTCGTGAATTTCGCAAATTTGGCGGCGCCGAATTGTGACGCAAATTTTAATTAAAACATATGGAGTATTTGCACCACCAAAGTTTGCGTCATCAAATTTAATTTTTTATTTCAATTACTTGAAAACTTACCATCTGAAGCTTGAAACAAGATTAAGAAAATTTGGTTGAGCTTTTGTGCCATTGAAAATAAAAAAAAAACGAAATATTTTCTTCAAAGTTCAAAATTATTCCCGAAATTAATTTAGATTTTAAGGAGTGTAGATTTAGATTCAAAATTTTAAGATCTAACTTCCATTCCTATATTTGGCAAGCTATTTTTTAAGTTATCTTAAGCGAAAAAATTGCATCAGAAGTCACAATATTAAGATAACTGATAGTACGGGCCTTGGGACCACTTATGTATAGCTAGGTCAGCTACAATATGACGGACTTGATAGCTTCAAATGTTGAGAAAAAATTCAATAATTAAATAAAATACTTTTCTTTCCAAAATGTCAATTTAACTAAACGGTGTTTCAAATGATGATGTTTATAGTAAATTATAAGGCCACACAAGAAATAGATCGATTTTTGTAGTGCGATGTTAATTCTAGAAACGTATTGGGTCAGATTTCAGAAAATTTAAGTTTGGGATAAATTTGAAGATCCTGTATAATGTCCTTCAAAAATGTTTTTCTATTTGAAATTTAAGTTGTTTTTTTATTACTGACGAAAAGGACACAATCGCACTTCGAACTTCGATTGAGATTTATTTTTTTACCGTACTTCCTTGTTTACCAACAAAAATCTTTTCCTTGATTTAATAAATTTACAGGAAAAGTTAACTGATTTAATTCAAAACTAACATCCATCGAACTCAAAACATTCTTTTTTAACTCAAGAAAAAATAAACTTTAAATTGCTGAGACAATATTTGTGTATGATTTCATCATCTTAATTCATTTCTTAAACATATGTATGGAGATACCGGATTGGATAACGAAATTTTAAAGTCTTGAGATTGAAAACTAATTCCGTAACTGAATATTTCAAAATTTATTAGTTTATTATGAAATAAAAGAGGAACACTCACATTTCTTCCAACTTTTGATAATGCACTTGTTAAACACACAATTGACAATGAAATAATAATAATAATCTTTTCACAAAACTAAGTATTTGATTATTTAATTGTATTACGGTATTCGTTATCTTTAAACTATTTCATAAGTTTAGCGTTTGAGGTGTAAGAACACTGAACAGTTTGGGATCTTAACAAGAACTGATATCATTTAAATTTTAAAGTTGAAAAATACTATGGACAATATTGTTTCAATTTCAAGACCTCAGGAAGACATTTTCCATATATAAATAAAGAGAATAAAGCTTGTCTACATATGTACTACGAGTACGTCAATTTATTAATTCGAAACTTAATTGTTTTTTATTGAAAATAGAGAGAAGAGAAATGTGAATGGCACGTTTTAGATCATTTTTCACGATGGTCCTATTGATGTACAGTACATAGCAAATTTATTATTGTTTCAATTGATTTTATTCACTAGTGTTAATTATTCTGCCACAATGCTGAATTTAGGTATGCTGAAATCTGAAACAATTTTTTGAATTTTTTTTTTTCAATTCTTGTGTGGGAGACTTTACAAGGAAAAAGAAGTATGGGTTGGGAGAAATGAGATACTAATTATTATTCATTCACCCTAACTGTTTAACCTTTATAATGGAACTATTTAGTGAAAATTAAACAATTTGCTCCAAAAATGCCCTCGAATATTGTTTTTTAAATTCAGTATAAATATGTATACACGAAATAATTTGTTTTGAATATCATTCGGCGTTCTGTAACATTTAACGTGATCAGTTAGAGGTTATTATTAATAAAATAGCCTCTAATTTCCACTAATTAAAATATAATATCAAACTTTAAAAACTGAGCTATACAAAATATTGTTGTAAAGCTTACTGCTAACTCGAAAGCGAGCGTAAGTTTAGTGACATTGCATTTTTCCGATTCCGGAAGTACATAACTTTGCTAAATATACACTAGGAAATAAGGGGAAACTACTTCAACTCCGGTGAAATGTGGTTTCACCTTCTAGAAGTGAAATAATCTTAGATCGAGCTTCGTAATAAATTATGCGCTACGTAAAATGTTTAGAAGTTACTATACTTTCTGATAGGTATTAAGTTAGTTGTTCTACTAGGCATTAAGAGTTAGCTACGTTCCGAGATAATTCAGAAATGATCTGTTGAAATAATTAAAAACTTTAAGAAAATATCACGACTTATAAAGATAAGGATTAGACATCCTTTAATAAGTATAAAAGTTATTAAAAAAGAGAAAAAAACCTGTTAAGTAAAAATTTCGCAGAATTCGCGTTTTGAAAATTGTGTTTTAGTATTCAAGCCAAAACTAATTAAAAAACAATATATTCGTTCTTAGGAACAACTATACAAATTTTAACATAATCCAAAGGCTTCCTTAAGGAAGATATCATTAAAAAAACATTTAGGGACTTTTGAAATTAATCGACTAAAATGTAACAATCAATGCAATCGTATCACAACTTTCGAGTAATTGATAAGTATACCAATTTGTCAAAATTGGTATCATTTCGTTTAAAAATCTTAAATTCATGGAAATGGTAAATTTCTAGACGAATCAAGTGTTTGAACACATTTCAAGTGGTTTTTGAACATATTTCAATACTCCAGTAAAATATTATCAATTTGACTTTAGGTTGAATATTTAAAAAAAAACATCGATTTAAATATTATATTTATTTTAATTTTCTTTTTTTCATACTTATGAATAGCAATATCATTTTTGTTTATAATTAGAAAAAAAATATACTTAAAAATAAATTGGACAGATTATTGTGATTTTTTTAAATAGCAAGAGAACTTTAAAGACATGATTTCTAGTCAGAGCTCGGTTGAGTCTTATGAAGTCTTGCATAAAGTCCATCTCTGGCGATAAGCTGGTGATGATTGCCTTGTTCAGCTACACGTCCATTTTGCAATACACAAATAAGATCTGCATTTTGAACTGTGGACAAACGATGTGCAATTACGATACATGTTCGTCCCGAACATGCCGTATCCAGAGCTTGTTGAACGACCTTTAAAATAAAGTCATAAAAGTTATTCTCAGATCATTAGTTTCTGATCAATAAATACAAATTATACCTTTTCACTTTGTAAGTCCAAAGCAGATGTTGCTTCATCAAGCAATAAAATCTTTGGATTTCTAACCAAAGCTCTAGCAATAGCTATTCTTTGTTTTTGTCCTCCGGATAATTGAGTCCCGCGGGAACCTAATCTAGTATCATAACCCATTGGCAGTGATATGATGAAAGAATGAGCATTGGCACTTTTGGCTGCTTCCATTATTTCAGCGATGGAAACATCCCGAGAATTATCTCCATAGGCAATATTTTCGGCTATTGTTCGTTCAAATAGGGATGGTTCTTGAGAAACTAAGCCCAACTTTGACCGGAGTGACTCCAATGATAGATCAGTCTTAATGTCATCTTGATCGATGTGCTAATAGAGAAAGAGAATCGTTAGAAGATTTTCTTCAACAACAAAAAAAACAGTAACTTACAATATTTCCATTATCTGGATCGTAATACCTCTGCAACAATTGAATACACGTTGATTTACCACATCCAGAATGCCCGACAAGAGCGACGGTCTTACCTTGCAGAACTTGCAGATTAATGCCATTCAAGATTTGTGCCTCTGATCTCGTTGGATATCTAAATTCCACATCTCGGTAGTGCACACCTTCGACTTGATTCAACTTGTTGAAATTCTTGCACTTATTTGTAAGGGAGCGGATTTTTGGTTTTCTATCAATAACTTGGAATATACGATGAGCTGAGACCAGGGCTGCTGTGAAAGCTGGGGCAAATGCAAGCGATTGAGCCAACATCATGGAACCGTACAGGAGTGTTTCCGAAACTCTGTCAAGAAAATGCTTTATAGAAGTTCTTTGCTTATTCACGACCTACTTACTTAATAATATCCTGGAATGGTATTGAACCTTCTGAAACAAGAACTCCACCATAGCACAACCCTACGGCATAGGCAAAAAACACAAATGCTTGTCCCGAGGAGTTAACAATACCTCGATATCTAAGTTTCTTTCTTATTTCTACCTCGACTTTCCTTATCTCTTCGTTATATTTTTCAATTAATTCCCCTTCTCGTCTTAAACCAGCTATTGTTCGGATATTAACAATGGCTTCTGTAGCAATGCGACTGGCTTCCTCAAGAATCTTTTTCTCACGAATCATTGCACTTGACATGGAACTACAAAGTAAAATATCATGATTGATGAGTTCAAAAGTCTTATATATGTATGTTCATTACCTGGCTTCATAAATCACTGATCCAATGATTATAGGACATGTGCAAATACATAAAAGGGCAAGCTTCCAGGAATAGTAGAACGCAATAGTTCCACTGCATAAAAAGTTAGAGAAAGCCTGAATTAATCCACTCAAAGGAAAACCAATAGCTCCCTGAACATTGGCAGCGTCACCTGCCAAACGAGCGGATAAAGCTCCAACACTATTCTTTTCTTCATCAAACCACCCAACTTCCTGCTGCATGATCGACTTGAATGACATCGACCTTTTTAAAAAATGATTAGCTAGTTAAGCCCGACTGATTTTTTCTAGTTTTACCTTATTCTTGTTGTTAACCAAACTCCAGCTAGATTGAAAAGGTAAGTTTGAAGGAAGGAAATAACCCCGGTAACAATGCCAATCACCAAACAGCAAATCGAGAGTATTGCAGTTCGGCTTCTAGCTTCATTTTCATCATTTTGTGAGAGAGCAGCGTAGAATTCTCCGAAGGCAATTGAAAAAGCAGGATATGTGAATCCATACAGCGTAGCCGAAATAATACCAAATATCAGATAGCCTAGCTCTGGTCGTGAGATTTTCAGAATTCTAATGAATGTCTTGACATATTGAGTCTTTTCATCTTTTTCTTCATCGTCATTCTTGGGGGATGTGAAGACAGGTCCTTCGAAGCTGACAACATCTTTTAGATTTTTTTCAAAATTATTCGCATTGAGTTCGTAAGACTTTTCATAGATTCCCAGAGATTTATCTAAAAGAATTGGCTTTATTTTGTTAGAAAGGGAGATATATTCTGAATAACTTACTTTTCTCTTCAATATCTTGATCATTTGATTCGATAGTTTGTAGATCACCTGCGTGGACCATGTTATAGTACATTCCCTTCAGTTTCATCAAATCATTGTGGGATCCTTCTTCGACAACTTTTCCTTGATCAAGGAAAAATATCCGATCTGCCGACTTAATAGCTGACAATCTATGAGAAACAACAATTGTTGTTCTTCCCTTGCTAGCTAGGTCCAAGGCTTCTTGAACAAGTCTTTCAGATTGATAGTCCAAAGCTGAAGTTGCTTCGTCGAGGAGGAGAATTTTTGGATTTTGAATGAGTGCCCGAGCAATAGCAATACGCTGCTTCTGGCCTCCTGATAACTGTGCACCTTTTTCTCCGATAAAAGTTTGATAGCTCTAAATTTCGAAGACAAAAAAAACACTTAATAAGTATTTTTGGGAGAGTTCAGGAGACAAATACTCACTTCTGGCAAATTCACAATAAAGTCATGAACACCGGCAGACTTGGCAGCGGCTTCGATTTCTTTCTGTGTTGCCGTTGATTTACCATGCATAATATTTTCCCTCACGGTTCCTTGAAATAGAACAGGCTCTTGTCCAACACAAGCAATATTCGATCTCAACCAGCTTATGTTGTATTTCTTGATATCCAACTCATCCAAAAGAACTTGTCCGAATACAGGATCATAGAACCTCTGCAGAAGTTGTATGCAAGTGGACTTTCCACAACCAGATGAACCAACAAGTGCAATGGTTTGACCTTCTTTCACTTTAAAATTCAAACCTCTATGAACGATGATATCTTGTCGCGAAGGATACCGGAAAAATACGTCCCGAAACTCTATTTCACCTCTAAGCCCATAGTTGAGAATTTTTCCATCTGTTGACATCGGATCGATATTTGATTTGGAATCAATGATTCCGAATATTTTTGTGGCACAACCTCTTGCCGTAGCAAAAGATTCGAGAAATGGTGAACTTCTAGCAATATTGTCAGCCCCCACAATTATTCCAAAGAATGCCTTGACAAATTAAAGTAACTTTTAAAAAAAGAATCCTCAAAAAAATGTCCTGCTCACAATCATAAGAATAGCTGGGGTATATTCCTTGTCCACCTTGTCTCGGTCAGCTAGAATAAGATTCACTCCATACCAGAAGGCCCCAGCACATGAAATAAAAAGCAGAGACTTCAGGACTCCATCACTGAATCCAGAGAATGCTCCTTTCTTTTGGCTAGCTTTTCGAGCGGGAATCAAGAAGTTATCGTATCGAGCGGATTCTTTCTTTTCCCCGGCAAACGAAACAACTGTTCGAATTGAACTAAGAATTTCTTCGACCAGATTTCCAGCACTTGAATAAGAATCTTGCTCTAAAGCTGTTAAACGGCTTTGATACTAAACAAAGTTTGATTAAATCGTCTGCAATTCATTGGAAAATTGCTTCAATATATTCACCTTAGTCACGAAATAGTTCATAACTATCACAATAGGAATGTAGACACTTACGGCCAGAGTTAACTTCCAGCCATATGCGAACGAAATAGCCACAGTTATGACGAAACTGATAATTAAATACAGGAAGTGGGCAACTTTTTCAGAAATTCCATCGCGGATCTTTTCAATATCACTTTAAATTATGAAAGTTATAAATTTTGTACTTCAGAAAAATCTCCAAAAACTCATCTTACTCTGTCATGTTTTGGGCAAAGTTCTGTTGAGTTACAGTATCATGCCAACTTATGTCTTGCCTCATGATTGCTCGAAAGAGTTTCATCCGCATACGAGTCACTTGTTTTAATGCAATTAAATTGAAAACATCAACTGAAAATATTCCCGACAGCAACAAGACAACGGAAGTGATGGTTAACAAGAGTCCATAGGAAATCGAATCATAGTACAGCTCCTTATTGTTCTCCTCTCGTGTAGCGTTTGTCCTAGAAACATCAATATTATTCAAGCCATGCGTCCTAAAAGTAAGCGAATGCCTTACAGTGTTTTCCCACCGCCTAAAAGAGGTAAAAAGTAAGTTGTTGAACTAGTCCCTGTAGCCAAAGTGCGGTCCACAAGCATCGCTGTAAATTCACTGTAAATTATAACAACTGCTGGAAGTGTCAAAGCTTTAATCGCTGACATCAAAATTCCAATAATAAGCAGGAATATTTCACAAGGAGTTGTGAATCGAAAAAGTCTAAAGAATCCAACCGGTGGTGTGGCCTCCACGGGTTCCTCCTCTTCACATTTTCCCGAAGAAGATTCTTCTCCCACGGATGACCTTAAATGAAATCAAAATCCATTATAAATTGGTTAATTAATTTTTGTGTTTCATCCTTGAATAAATTTTATAAATAAATAAATTCTAATTCAGGGTTCGGCAGACGGTGCGGCTGCGAAGTCAAAGATGCGTGTTCTTATTGAAAGATCGCTAGAAAAGTCAACAACAGCCGCAGTTAGGTCATTGGAGTCAATTGATAGTTTAATTTTCAATTAAAATTTAATATCTATTGCTATTTTTTTTGAGAATCTAAGATATATAAGCTTATTAATACAATTGAAAAAGTATGCGGATGCAAGTAAACAAAAATGCCCTTGAGATAATTTTGTTTTTGTGGTTCTAACCAACGTTCAACAAAATTAATAAACATAATTGGTATGAGTTCACATAAACTTTCATAAACGAAATATTTTTTTTTCAAACAAATACAAAATAAATTTCGAGCTTTTTTGTACTTAAAAAAACCTAAAAGAAGTAAAATAAAAGATCACTCCTTGGAAATTAAAAACCTTTCTACGTTGTTTTGAATAAAATGGTCTGTTTCATAAAATATTGATAGGTTTTTTTAGGGCTAATGAAGATATGCTTAGCATTGTCTTCAAAAAAGTTTTGAAAAGTCTAAAACGCCTTAAACAATTAATAAGACATTGAAGCGATTTCAAAAGATAATTTTAATAGTTTTAAATGAATTTGCATCAAAAAAAGGTCACTTAAAATTTTAGTAATGTTAGCTCACGAATTTCTAAAATGTCTTAATAGCTGTGTTCAACCTGCTGAAATGGACTGTAGTGTTCCTTTCTTCTGTTCATGTAGAAAACATTTGCACATTGACTAGCGTTCATTTAGCTGAATCATCTCGAATATTCTGTAATGGTAATTTCTTTTCCTGCTGATTCAGTGTTTTCCCAACACCAAATCAAATTTATATGAAAGTAAGTAGAAAATTATAAAGAAATATTAATCCAATAATTTGATAATTCTACTAAAATTGTATTTTAAATTATTCCTTTAATTTCAATTTTTGACGTATGACGTTTTTGCTTGAACTTGTTCTGACAATTTTCATAATCCTTTACTGCACTATATTTTTCTGGTTGAACAAGCCTAATAATGGCTTATTCTTCCCATTTAGGTTCGTTTGATTTTTTTTTTTTAAACTGTCAAAGTTTGAGCGTGTTTAGATCAACTCTTTCTTAAACGGTTATGCCTTAACATAAAGTTGTTAGAAATACTTCTCCAATATTTAGCAAAAAAAAAGAAACAAAAATAAAAATTAAATTTTAATTAAATAACAGTATATAAAAACCCCAACTAAGTCTAAGTAGAAATTATGACCTTTTAGAAAGATCTCGCTATTCGGAAAACCAGTATATAAATCTATCTATATTTTCGATTAAACAAGAATATTTTTCAAACATTTGATTTATTATAATTGTAAATATTGTAAAATCTGGTACGCTTAAACTTTTAATTTTTTCTGTACAAGTTTAATATTTTATTTCTTTAGATTCTTCAAATGAATGAATTGAGCCAAGTAATTAAAATTTCCCATTCTAATTAAACTATAAAACTCATTTTTGGTATTGGCAAGTAATTTTCTAAGTTTTAAACTGTAAAACATGTGTAAATATATTGTAAATAGTAACACTGAACATATTTGACAAGTATTAAGATTTTTCTTCAGTTTATTTCAAACGAATTTTTACTGTG
Source organism: Eupeodes corollae (assembly GCF_945859685.1). NCBI lineage: Eukaryota > Metazoa > Arthropoda > Insecta > Diptera > Syrphidae > Eupeodes > Eupeodes corollae. The sequence goes on along the minus strand of NC_079148.1, from coordinate 156,641,541 downwards.
CCCTTATGAAAATTTACTGGCTTAAAATTTTAAACGGTTTAACAAACATTAAGTCGCTAATTTAAATAATTTTAGCATCTTATCATCCTTTAAAGATTTAGTAAATGTCAAAACCACAACTTTTAGTAATTTTCTAAGTCCACATCCATATGATTTCCGAATTTTTGACATTTCAAAAGAGGAGGTTTGTTTGATTTGTCTTTTTTTCACGAACTGTCACTGGTAAGACGTGTTCATATGCACTGTTTTTAATAAAAGGGATTTCATATTTTAGCAATTAATAAAGAATATTAATTTTGAAATAATTAACTAAAACTGCTTAAAATGTAGACAGTTGCTAACAATGTTAAGCTATAAGTAATTGATTGTTTCAAATTTTGGACCACTCTTTTCATTTCATAATTTGAAAGAAAGCACCATACACAAATTCAAAAAATTGCTATGAACTTCTTTAGAGTAAGTTTTAGCACAACAGTTTCTTAGTTTTGATTTTCAAGTCATATATTCAAGTAATATTAATATTTAATATTTTTCTCACATTTTTGATTTGATTGATTTTGATTTGATTTAATAATCCTTGTTTAGGTCATGTAGACTCAGGTCTTCACACAATACCGAAGGATTTCCCAGTTCGAATCCGAATAGCTATCCGCTTTTTTCTATATTTTCAAGAGATCCAAATACATCAAGTATATCGCGAAGACTGAGAATATTTTAGATCTTCAATTTGCCTTAAATATGATCGATTTCACTTGTCACTCGATTGTTCCATTGGGAATTGATTTTGATATTTTCGCATGGGTTTGCCAATTGTCGCATCGGACAGAGCTTTAAGTATCTCAATGTAAAATTGTTCCTATATTCTCGTTCTGATGATGATGCTGAGTAGGTAGATATTAAGAGACGAATCTTAATAATTGAAATTAAAATTATTCATATTGGTCTATTATGGAAGGAATGTATCTTAATGCAGAGCTAGGTGCTAGAGAGCACATGTTAAGGAGTTCAGAGATCGTTGTTTTAGATTTTTATAGATGAATTTTATGGCGAGTGGTTGACGTTAAAGAAATGAGAGTTTTTTAATTAAATCATCTGATTTGTTTTTTCTTTTTACTCTGTTTTGAGTAAGAAGTGAGAAGAATATCTTGCGCAGTCGCTTTGTCTTTCGAGGTAACACTTCGTCGTTGAATTGATTGAAGAATCAAACTTTATACAGTTTCATCAATGAATTTGTTTTTAATTTGTGCTATCAGTAAAATTGTAAGTGCCTACATTTGTGGGGTACCTACATCTAAATTATTAATAGTTAAGTGGCTTCAAGTATACGTGTGCCGATCGCAAAGGAAAGAAGTACGACTTCTAATCTCAAGTGTATGGTTTTGTAATTCAATATGTAACTGGTTAAGAACTGCGATAAAATATTTTAATAAATAATACTTATTGTATTACTGTACTCTTAAAATAGTAAAATTGTTCTTACGTTCTTATAGCTAGAAGTGCATATCAGAGTAGATAACAAGAAGTTATATTAGGCGGTTATCAATTGCAATAAGCTTAATTATGTAAATTTGTTAATTATATAAACGTGAGAGACGACGAAGTCATCATTATTGGTTTTAGTTGCCCTTGATTTGAATTAAACTTTATTATTTCCTTAACAGGTCAAGTTTTGGAATAAATAGAAACATTTGAAAATTTACGATACGGTGTATTTAGGACTTAGAAAAGCTAAGAAAAAAGTTGTTCTAAACAACATTTTGTATGATAATTTTGCAAAGTGTAAATGTTTGTTTTTAGATATGCGGCTTAGACTCTATACGATTTTTTGAAGACCCTGGAATCTTATACTCTTATGGGTTTTAAATCAATACATTTGGAAAACCTGGTGTAATAGTATTGTCTGGAAAACTGATTCAATATCAGAACAAAAAAATACTTTTTAACTGTTTTTGACTCTTTTTTGTCAAAAGCCTTTTAAGCATTCAGTGTTTCAAAAGGAGGATTTTCAAAAATTCTACAAATTACTTCAAATATATAAACTTGATATGAGATGGGATTACAGATTAAAAAATGCATCAATTCTTTTATTGAAGAAAAACTAGTTGTCAGATACCTCGTAAAACTTTGACATACACTCTAAAATTACGCCTTTGTAATATCAAAGAATTATTTACAAAGTTAAGACCTGGATAATTAGTACGAGTACCTACTTACAGAAACGACTTTTATTTTGACGGCACTAAAACCATTGTACACATGCGTTATAATTAAGATCTTTAAGAATTGTACACAAAATGTCGAAAAATATTTTATTGTCTGTAATATTTTAAAGGGTTTGAGACTAATTTCAGTTGATATTTCCTGAAAGAATTCACAAAGTAAGGTTTTAAATTAAATGCCCTATTTTCATTTGTGATACTGCCTATTAAGCTTTGCAAATGTAGGTTTACGCCTTGCTTCAAATGTAGTAAATTTGTTAAAAACAGCTATTACGTTTTTCTAAAACATTTCACTTATTTTCTTCAAATTTTAAACGATTTTAGTGACTTACTATGTCTTTTGATAAGTTTTCTATTTTTAATCGGTGATGTTTCTATCACTTAGTAATTCACTGATTTCAGAATTTCTGACGCCTTAACTCATAACGTTCGTTCTCTAGATTAAGTTTTTTTTGTTTTGTTTTATAAACTATCACTTTTTAGACGCGTTAGAGTGCAACGTTTAAAATGAAAGAAAATTGTGTTTTCAATCTTTTTCATTTTTGAACAGATATGAATAAAGTTAGAAAACTACTAACTAATTGAAATGGCCACACAAAGTTTTAAAAGTTGCCTCTATTACTAAAGCAGTTCCATGATTGCATTGAATTTGTCCTCCAAAGTAAATTCGTTACAATTTTTGATTTCTCATCTCTAATTAAATCAACTTTATTTTTTCTTCATTTAAATTTAAATACATTTTTTATAGTTAACTAATAAAATATCTACGTCAAATATTTTTACAATAAATGTTTTAAAATGTACACATTCATATTACAAGTCTTATTGCTAACGAAAACAAAAATATTATGGCTAACTCTGCATATTTCCTAAAATATAAAGAACATTTTTTAATATTTCGAGATTCATGTTTAAAAGATTAAAACAATAGCGAGAAGACAAAATAACATTTGTATATAAAATAACCCTAACGCACGTTTTGTCTTATGCCAGCATATTTTGAAAATATCACAAGAATTTTAAATAATTATTGTAAAAAAAAAGTTAACAATAGCTATAGGAGAGTTCTTTTGAAATTTACAAAATCTCCCTAAACTATGGATATTTACAATATTCGAAATCGAAATACATATATACGTTTTTGAATACATTTTAAACATAAACTTCCCCATTTTTGGCTTCGGGTGTTCCTTTTGTAAGTGTTGTTGGAGCCGAAGTTGAATTTTCGTTAGAAGGATTTGGCATAAGGCTATTGCCGTTGCTTGTTGAAATTTGAGGATTCGAGGAATTATTTCGATTTTCGATTGGTTGATTGAGTGATCTTTGAGAGAGCTTCCGCTCGAGTACATAAGAATCTCTAATGAAGGCATCATTGAAACTACTCGTTCGCGAGATTGGTGTGTGATTTTCATTCTTCACAGTGAGGAATCTATTATTCGATGGATCGCGAGCTGTTTCCGTGACTGAAACAGCTGAAACCGATCGTGGAATGGTCAGGGCTAGTGGAATAGACGACATCATTTCGTTGGTATCGAACACGGCATTTGTTGTGGTTATCTGAGGCATGGAAACTATATTTAAAGTTCCCGACGGCATTGAATCGGACGTTGATGTAGTCACTGTGAATGGGAATGACAGTGTTGTCACCGGTAGATCTAAAAAAAAGAAGAGATTTGATATCAGTTGTTCCTTGAAAGTTCTTGAAATATTTTACTTGAAGGACTTAAGGAAACAGTTCCGAAATTAACATCCTGGAGATTCTTCGGCAGAACAGCTTGGGCAAGTGCAGCAGTTGCTGGATGTCCTGGAATGAGGGTGTTGTTCGATGAACAACTATCCATCTCTTTGATTGGTGAGAGGAGAAGAGTTCCAAGAACTTGACCATCCTGTCCACTTGGATATGGATACATGTTATGGGATGACGTCAAATGTGACGCCACAAGTTCAACTCCACTAGCTCCGGAAGTACTTGTTCCCGTCGACCCAGGCGTGAAGATAAGTTTACTTTCTTTTTCTACACCTTCCTTTGTAACGTCGGGTGTTGGAATGCGAGGTCTGTTTTTGGGCACAGCCACGTTAAGGCCATTCACATTAAGCCTTGTATCTATACGTGTTAAAAAATCAAAAAATTACGATTATTTTTTTACTTTTGGGATTTCAAATGTAAACCTACTTTGCTTTAGTTGCTTTTGAGCACGCAATGACTTCCGATGGACAAACTTCTCATAGAAGCTCGGCTTCGATTGCAGCTGCTGATGCTGCTGTTGTTGTAAAATTGCTAGAGGCAGGCCAGACTCTGGACTGGAGTAAACTGAATTCAAACGATTTCGATTAAACGCTGTGCCTCCAGAGGAGTATGCGGTGGACTGACTTCGCATCGAACCCATACGGGATAGTTGACGCGTGAGCCAGTTGTTTTTGCGTCGCTCAACCATTGGAGTATCGACACTTTCCTGCGAAGAATGAAAAGCAAACCATTAAATATTATGTGTGTTCAAAAATTGTGCAGTAAATTTGTTGTTACATAATCTGCATAGACGTCATCGGGCATGTTACGCTTGGTAGGCATGATGTTCGCGTACATGGCGTCAGCAGTTTTAACTTTGTATTTTTCAGCAGATCCCTTAGGCTCGTTGCGTCGATAGTGTTCCGAAGCCACAGTGTAAGGCAAGTCCTTCGGTACAACGCACTCCCAGTACTGATCTCGCAGGAGTTCAGGATGTTCCTCGTGCATTTCATCAACAATCATGTAGGAAGCCTAAAATTAGTCAGCAAAAATGTAAGTTTAGGAATTCTAATCAAATTTAACTAAACTTAAATTCCTTATTATAATACATTAATTAATAAACGTGGTCTTGTGATTTTTATTGTATGTCGCATATTTTGAATAAAAACTGAATTGTAAATTTTTTAAAGCCTTGAAAAAAGGCATTTCCTCTTAATATTTAATAAACAAATAAGGTAGTTTATACGCAAAGACATTATGGGTGGAATAATTTATTTTGGTATCCACATAAGTTGAAAGTTTAAAAATAAACTGATTGAATTTCCCTGCGTAAATAAAAGACCAGACAGTTTTGTTTCTTCGTCTATGTAAATTAAACATTTAAAACTGATTTAAAATTAAAACATACATAAATTAAAATCGGAATGTATTCCACGAAATGTTTTGCCAATTAAAATCAAGTCAAAGACCCAACCCAACTTTCAGTTTTAATGCTTCAGTTTTTTTCCCCTGGCTTTTGGTTTCACTTTCAACGTAGTAAGTTACTGAAAAAAGACGTGTTAACAAAAATAGTTAAAAAAGTCTAAGCACATGTAAGTGTTAAGTTGATTACCACCCTAAGGTGGATGAGTTTTTGGCAAAAGTTGAGTACTTTGTAGTAGCCACATGTCGCTAATAAACATGTCAAGACGCAAGGAGCCAACTTGAAGAAGAATACATGCCCTGCATTTATCAAAGTATTTTACTTTTAAACAGCTGATATGAATGCCTTCTTTTTTACTTTACAATTTAACAACAATTTGTATAACAAATGAACTGATAATACAAATTAGTTGGAGAAAAAACAAAGTTTTCAGTTTTTTTTGTTGAGATGCCATCGGGTCACGTCTTAAGTTTTTGGTTTGGTTTTGGAATAGATATAAAAAAAAGTGAAAATACTTAAATAAATATATTATTATGTTTTTCAGGTGTTTCTTTTGTTGTGCAATAAAGTATTTTATTTTTGTTTTCGTTGTCACGTATTTGGAAATTGCATTATAATTGAAACAAAATATAATCTTTAAATAATTTATTATAATTATTATTAACAGCTTAAGTTGTAAAATAACAGAAATTAACAGAGTTTTATTGTTTTTGGTCGTGCTAAAACTCAGCTATTGAAATGTTTTTTTTTAAACACCATACAAAAATGTTGTTGTCATAAAAAAATATTTTTTATAGGTTTTGTTTATTTCTCATTGGAAATATAAAAAGTAAGTTATACCTTTTAAATAAGTATAAACAATTATAATTAATTATCTATTACGTAAAATAGTTAAAAGTGATTATTTTCTATAGGTTGCTTTTTTAGCTGCATGGGAAGTTGCAATGTTTGATTTCTGCGCTTTGACAGTTGAGAATGTCAAATTGTGGTCACATTTCAGTTCAAAGAGGTTTGGCGAATTAGTATTACTATTTCCTAGGACCAGAACAAAGGATCGAAATTTTGGAAATTTAAACTAGCAACAGAAGTGGTTTTGACATTTGGTTCTCGTTCAATAGCAAATATTCAAGCCACTTTTGACGCCATTACATCCAGAATTGCGGCAAAAATCAATTGATATTCTCAAGCTATTTAAAAAACACCCGATACCAGAATTTGAAGAGAAAACGGATAAGCAATAATCGAATGAAAATTGAATTTAACAATAATTGATAACAAATTCTATTAAAATCCATGCTTCTGAACACGTCTAAAAGTGACATTGATTGGAAAAAAAGAAAGCAAACCTAAATATGAAATGTCAGAAACTTAGAAGAAGAAAATCACTTTGCACAATAATCGTTTTTACTCAGTAACTTAAATTTCTCAAAAATTTACTAAAATATTTTAACTAATTTTTAAATGTATAATGGTTGTGTAAGTCGTCTTGTTCATTTTTCTCTATTGATGGATTTGAACATTTCTAGTTTGCGAATGTTTAATTATTTCAGTTTATTATGATTCCTATTAAAGTAATGGGAATTAAAAGTAATGGGAATTTTGCCCTAAAAATAAAATTAATAGGAGTGTTTTAAGGAAATATACCGAAAAAAAGTTATCCATTGAAGCAACTTACTTTATAAGTTTAACTTACACAAAGGGTGTTTTGCTCAAGAATAAAATAAATGACTAATTGTGGATTTTATATTTTTCCTAACCGGTCTTTTACCATTGGGTTAACAATTACAATTAAACAAACTGGCTTTAATTACTAACTTCGCATTCTAGACTTGTCACATAAGCTTTTTCCACCCTCTATTGACTTATTTATAGGTAATTCTTATAAATTGTATTAATTTATATTTCTGGTAAAAATCGTGATATGTTAAAACAAGTTCTTGGAAAAAATTGTTACAAGAAAAGGTAAAACTAAGAAAAATTATTAAAAAAAAACCTAAATGGAAACCCCATGATTAAGATAAATATTATTCAATCAAATAAGGCTTTCACAAAGTTCTGAAGAATTCATATATAATTGTAAACATGTTATGATGAATCATTCTGCTGGTGGTCTTGTTTTCTTTTACAATTTTAAAGGATATCGGGTAATTTTGTTTACCTTTATAGAAACTCTGGGAAAGTACATTCTTTACTTACCTTAATGTGTCGATCTATAAGCCAATTAAGCTCAATGTCATCATCATCTTCTCCAAATGGATTAATTAGCACTTCTGCAACTTTAAGCCATCCCACATAAAACACGAACTACAAAAAGATTTAAAAAAAATATTACTGACGATGTATTGATTTGTTTGATTTAAAAAAAAAATAAGTATGGTTTTAGAATTTTAACACCTTAAAATGTTCAAATGTTTAAAGAACTAAAATATAATTATCTATTAAATAGATAATATATTTATGTTTTGATAAATATATTAAAAAGAACTTTTTTTCGAACTTTCATTATGTTTTCATTAAAGATAAAAGTACTCATCTCTTGTCAAAACTAAAACCTTAACCATTCATAATAAATAAAACGCAAATACTTTGTATATTTTTCTGACAAATTTGTAAAAAATAAATAAAAATGGAGCTTGCCTACATTAAATACCCGAAAATTATAAATCAGTTCTAATCAATCAATTTATTGATTGATTGATTGATGAATGAAGAATTACAGAAAATAAGAAAACAAAATAATTACTTTTACGATATGTGTGAAAGGTCTAGAATTTTTATTTGGAATTGTTGAAAATTGTTTACGTATCTAACAAAAGGATGTCTTTATTTCAACAACCTTTGTTAAAAATCTTTTGTTATTTGAAGCAAATCATTTTAGAAAAAAAAATATAATGATTAGGTTCAATTTTAAAAAAATGATTTTTGAAATATTCAAAATTATTAATCTTTAATAAATAGATATAAAGGCCACAACTCAATTTTGTTCAAGTCAATAACACCAATTAAGCCCTTAAAGCAGCAAATTCTAAATTAATAGTTTTAATGAACACTAAAATGGGCGTGCCTTAGAGCAACTTATTTGTAAATTAATTTTTTTTAATTTTAGGGCACTCTGAAGAACAATGGACTAATTGAACAAAAGATCAATTTTGAGTTGTTATTTAAGTAGCATCTTAATTAATTTTACATTAAATCAAAATAAGTAATCTCAAACAGAGTTCGAAAATTTAACAATCAAATTTAAAGAAAAGACTTGAATATAAACATTTATAATTATTTTAAAGGGCAGCAGTGTGAGTTGTATTTTTTAATAAGCAAAGTTTTCATTTAAAGAACTTTGGAAAGTTTGAATTGGTCAGAATTAAAGTTGAAGCAAATTTTTGCCAAGAATTTCAGGACGTTGAAATTATATACATATGTACTTTTATTTGTAGCCAAGTATTTTAGATTTCCAATTTTTTAAAAAACTGCCTCGACGTATCAATGAAAAATCGTTTATACATCTCTCCAAAAACAGTGGATTATGATTGTAAACACCTGGAAATGTCGAGAAATTTCAACATTTTTGATTTGAAAAATTGGACCGTTTACAATAACTGGAAATTTAGAATACTCAACCATGTAAAAAGAAACAATACATTACGTTAAATTCAAACGTCAATTTAAAAGAATATATTTTTTCGTAAAAGTTTGGCAATTATTTTTTAAAAAGTCCAATATTTCGATAGTGAAAATTTGTAAAAGTAATCGATCCGATTTGTCGAATTGAAAATTTTAACATTCCTTGACATTTCAATGTCCCTAAAATTAAAAGTTTTTAGAGAGATGTCAGTGCGTGAGAGTCTAAGTAAAATTGGGAAACCTTTTTTCTTCCGGCCATATCTCAAGAACTAGTGGAGGTAACGAGTCCAAATTTTTTCAACTATCGAACAAATTGAGACCGTGGTTTTCTTACTACAGAAATTAAAAGAAAAAAACAGAAATTGACCCCAAATATTTCTGGAACTAAAATACTAGCGAATGAAAAATTAATTAGTCACTTTGAATATTTTGCGAATAGAAAATTCTATGCTTTGAAGACTTGCATTTTTGACAATGGAAAATAAAATTTTGCAGCGTAAGGTAACAAATTGTGTGTATTGTTTTTAAGGTTGGTACAACTTCGATAGTGCAAAATAAATTTGAATTTTTGAACTTTCGATTTTTTAAGAAACTTTATTAAAAATGTATTCAAATTTTGTTTTGCTTGAACAATGAAAGCATCTTCATAAGTTTTATTGTTCAGTAGTTGTTTTATTTTTAAATTTTTTTGTCAAAATCTTACACAAAATACCACGATATTTGCCATGAAAATGCATACCTTTAGCACCTCCTCGAGGGATGCAATGCAAACATAACCTAAAACACATTGTAAAACGCTATTATATTTAATAGCCCATTCAACCGCATTTCAAACATTCTTAAGGTGTGCATATATCACTATCTCAGTATTATTTTGTTTAATAAAAATTAAGAAGCTATTGTGGTTAGCAACACACGTTGGTATCTATAGTCAAAAAATTAATTAACACAAATATCCGGCACCCGTTTTTCTATATACTGAGTTTGATTTTGTTTTTGTTTTCTAATTGAATGATCTTGGGATATGCCATAACCACCCGTATAAGAAAATTCTGATATTTATTTTTATGGTGGTACCTATTTGTTTAATTTTTTGTTAGACTAAAATATTTACCTACAAAGTTGAAAGAAATAACAATTAATCAAAGTATAACGCAAAAGCAGAACACTGCGGTTTAGTGGATTTGTGGTTTGGTTTTGAGAATTGATATTTTTCAGTAGGTAAGGTAGTTGAACCATGATTGTAGAATGTAGACTTAGGTTTTCTATTGTTGAACCAATTTAAAAAATAATACTCCTATTAAATGTTATGTAACAAGAGACATTTACGTACCCACAAAGCATAAAGGTTTAATGAGAACGGAATTTTGTTTTTTAGAACTCTTTGCATGATAGTAGATTTTATGGCATACGAAATAGTGTATAATTTATTTCTTATTAAAGACACAGAAAACTTACTTGTAAAACTGTGAAGAGTGGAAAATACAAGTCAGTATCGGCTTTTCCATTTCGAGGTGGCATATTCGGGAGCATTTGTTTGCCCACAACAGCGGCTATAAAATAAATATACAACACCAATGTGACAACCTGCAATGACATTATAAGAAAAATATTAGTTCATTATAATAAATGATTCCGTATCCGTATGATAAAAAATTCCGCTTACATCATATTTCGATGGAAAAACAAGAAACAACGTTAAGAAAAAACTAAAGGTTACGCGCCTTTATATATAATAAAACGTGCAACTTACCTGAGTGTATACCAATGGCACGCAGACCGTATCGTAGCCAATCAAGCCGCCAAGCCTTCGTCGGATGTCAGACAATTCAACCAGAATTGTCTGAACAATGTGATCCGATGAGATCAGACCGTCTTTGCGTGCACGATTAATGATGTTTGTCGCCCACACAAGAGGCATCCAGTACTTGGACATGGGACTCTTGGCGTTCATGGTCTCGAAGATTTTCATCTCGCTCTCGTGCATTAGCCCAGCATCAACAAGATGCTGTGTCGATGGGAAGCGTCTCTTAACGCGAAGTGAAATTCGCTGCAGGGTGATGACATAAGCCAAGACCATGTACCTCATAATATTACGGCGCATCAATCGCCCTGTCTCGTTCTATATAAACACAAAAATAGAAGAGATAGATTTAGTATAAAAGATTGGGTTGAAAGACAGGCTTTGAGGTTTGTTTTTACACTTACTCCTCCATTGGAGTTAGGAATTGCAGCACTTATGAATAGGGCAAGAGTATCTGGCCATGGCAGTAATCTGTATTGCTCCCACCATCTCTTAACCACCAGACTTACATAGAACCCGAGGACAAAGGACATCGGGATGGTTTCACTCTGTTCACCGAAGTAAACTCGGATTTTGGCAAATAGTCTGGAAATTCAAGATGTTTTTTTGTTGTTGTTGTTATTTGTTTTCATCTTCTTTTAAACTTGTTTTTTAAACTTGAGTTGGGATGTTTACATAAATATAAAACTGAAAACACGTTAACGTATTGCCGCAGGGCAAGATGCCAATCGAGAACCCACAAGTTGTTTTTTTTGTATGTTTGTCTTCAAAATCACGCAAAGTGGTTTTTTTTTCGTATTTCTTCGATTAGCACGTGTTGTGTGTTTTTTGTCTTATATTTACGTAGGATTTTATTGTTTTCACTTTTGAATACCTTCAAAATATAAGTAAAGTTATTAAAATATTTATATACTCACTGTTGTTGGTAATCATTAAGTACAAATCTATAGACTAAGTTAATGGTATAATATAAACATAAATAAGCAACCAATTCACGCCACACTAATTTGTAGACACTGCCGCGCCATCTGAAAATAGTTAGATAGAAATAGAAATGATTTATTAGTACTTAAATATAATGAATTTTCTTATAAATTCTAAATAGTCATTTAGTTAAACAATAATTTATTGAACATTCTATTTGATGTATGATGAATTGATTAGATAAGCTTCAATCGAAGTTTTTAGTGATATTTTAAGAGTTAATATAGTTAATTTAATTTTCAAACATAAATTAAAAAGAATAGGTCCTAATATCCAACCATCAGGGACTTCACAAAAAAAATTAAAATTATTGGGGGACGATATAAGTTTTTCGTTACAGGCTTTCTGCATTCCTTTAATATTCATCAAAGACTTAGTAAGGCCACGATTCTATGGGATGTTTTTTCAGCGGTTTAACAGTCGAGAAAGGCTTATTATGTTATGTTCAGTTATGTTTGATAAATTCATCATGAAGCGTTCAATTCACAATTTGTAAATTAACTCTGAAAAATAAAATAAATCAATCAATCGCTATCCGTCCATTGTACGGTGTTTAATGATGAGGCTCAATGATGTTATACCTGTGTCGCGTAACCTGTCATGCAACTCAACCTTCAATTTCTTGCAAAATCAATTTCTTGACGATTTTATTTTAGGAAATGGTTCGGTTAACGTCTGAAAAATTACTTCAAAAAAATGTTCGTCTTGTCTTGTTTTTTAAAGTTCTCAAGCTCTTAAAAAACACCTTACACATTACATTCCAAATGTTTTCATTAAAATCCAAGAATACAAAATTTAGCTGGTCTTAAGTCCCGTCAGCTTTTTGTAATGGATGTTATGATAACAGTGTGTCGGTGACGTGCTCGAAAGTACCTAGACAGAAAATATTTAAACAATGTTTATCTGTCAGATGCCATCATTCCATTAGCCTCGGAAAGCATGAACTCGCTGATGTGCCGGCTTTTGTTTACAATTTCAAATAGCTTTATTTGGTAAACATGATGTGCGTAAAATGCCGGATCTAAGTGATTTATCTCATAGTTTTTAATGTACGTCTCTATCTTATCACACAGCATCAAGTTGCATGTCAAACGAAATTAAGGTGTTAACATTGGTTAAATGAATGACGTTGAAGTGAAAATTAAGTAACACAATCATCTAAATCGTAATTCATTTATCTAATTATATGAAATACTTTTGTAAAAGAGAAAAATATAGTTCACCAATCATTTTACTTAAGAACCATTTCTCTAAAATTTATTTCAAACAAATTTGACTAATATGAAGTTGGAGCCATCATTAGTGTTGGAAATACCTGATGGGATAATTAATTATATAGTATTTTATTGAATTTTTTTATTTGTTTTTTTTTTTTGCAAATGAATTATTCAAATAGAATATTTTAAACATTTTATTTGCGTGTTTTTTTATTTAATTTTAAATAAACACGCGCGATTTTTGATTTGGTAACAAAAAACAGGGGAAATAACTTTAATAAAATAATACATACTGTGGATAATTACTATACAAAAATTAATAACCTTGATTTTTTTTTAAACTTTATGGATAAAAAGGAAGTCGTATATGAAATTGATTAAAACAAACAAAAATCTTGAATTGATAAAAGCAGAGATGTCACTGCATAGTTTTCTATACTTTTATGGTAAATAATTGTAGATGATTCAAAATTACAATTAAACAAATACGAAAAAACAGAAACGTCATATTCCACAGATTGCTGTTTTTTTTTTAAGTATCAATCTTGTTAAAGGACGAATTAAGTTAACGAAAATGTGCAATGTGTTCTTATTATGTCTTTTTTAAGTTCAGTTAAAATTTTACAAACAAATATCTTTCACATACGCCAGAGTAAACACTTCAGGTCATGCAGGGTGGCGAGGACCTGTCTAAGAGCCCATACGACTCTTAAATATATTTTATTTTAAGTACAGATAACAACAATAATAGATGCAGAAAGTACTTTTACAAAAATGTGTTTTTTACTTAAAAAATAAGACCCTAGAAAAAAATACTACTAAAAGTAGTTAAAAAATGATTTTCGATTCGAATTTCTTGGCAGTCTTAAAACCAATTTTTTCTCATTAAAACCTTTTTTTTTTAATTTTAAGAAAAGTCCAATTGACAGTTTTTTTTATAAAAATAAATGTCTACTCAAAATTAGTAAGAACTGAGTTTCGTCTAGAATGTAGCTAGAAAAAGTGAAGGTATTGATTTCAACATTATGGCATTCTATACAATATAACGTTGAAAAACCTTTAAAAAATCTTATAACATATTGGTAAAAAAATGCACGACTGGATCGCACGAACTTGCTCCTGTATGCAAAGGGTCTGTTTAAAAAAGTACCTATATAAGATTTAAAAATATGCCTGTAGAATAAGATTTTCTTCAACGATATAAATGCCACTTGATTTGTCAAAAAACTTGTGATTCAACCCAAGATACAACTCATCCTAGGACAACTCATCCCGGAAATGAAAACTATTTGTAAACATACTTAACGAAAACAATTGATTATGTATTCAACTAGTTCGTTCAAAGCTTTATCCTTTGGATAGCTTTATTTTAATTTCATGTTGGAAGAACCAGGATGGAAAGTAAATTATGTGAAGATAAGAAAGAGGAAGAACATGTATTTTTAAATTGTAAAGCGATCGCCAATTGGTTGTGTAGTTAGGTAGGTGTCTAAAACAAATAAGGAATAGTTCATTGGCGTGCTCAGCTTTATGCAGATAGATAGATAAAGACATGTTTATAATGATAATGAAGTAATGTTATTGGTAGGTAGAAGGTACCTACTACAATCCAATGACATTCCCTCTTTCCAAACAAGTGAAATAATTTAAAAAAAAACTTAAAACTCAAAACCTTACCTGAAAAATAAGTTTTTCTTCAAAAATTTGATGCCATTTTATAAATCAAAAACCCTTTGATTTTTTTTTGAAAATCGTTCGAGCGTTTTTTTTTAAATTAATTTTTTATAAATAAATTTTTTAAATTGTTTTATAAAAATATTTTTGATATGCAGTTGTTTAGTGATTGTTAATATACGCTTAACATTTGAATTTCGTAAAAAAATGTTGACAAGTTTTTGAGATATACAACTTTGAAAAAAAAAATCAATATTTTTTTAAAAATCCAAAAACTAAAAATTGCACTTTTGATAATCAAATATTGTTAAAAATATGTTCATCTTATTAAAAGTAGCCAAGGTAAAAAATAAAATTTTAGAGAAAATTAAAAAAAAAACTATTGGTTAGTTTTTAAGAAAATTCGAAATATCGTTTTTTGAACAAAAAAATGTATGGGGGCCACTGTTAGTTTTGATCTTAAAAAAATGAAAAAAAAAACGCCTAATGTAAATCTGGTCAAATCCTTAACTTCCAAGTTTGAACTCAATCGACCCAATGGTTTATGCTGTAGGAGCGTGGTCAGACAGAAAAAATAGACCGGATAGAATCGCGGGACCCACTTTTTTCGACTTCCCTACCATCGTAATATCATGTTTGATTAAAATCTCGAGTTCGAATTTTTTTACAAATGCAAAACTCGCCATATATGTACATATGTAGTTCCTATAATTCGCAAGAAAAAATGTGTTCGACTTAAAATCTCGAGACCCAAAAACAGATTTTGAAATTAAACTTATTTTATCATATGCACAAGTTTCTATTTTTTAGTTATTTTATCGAAAAAATCCAATTGAAAACATTTTCTCCAAAACAAATAAAAACTGATAATAATGAAAGATATTTTCTTCAATTTTCTTATCTCACAAAAAATCGGGATGGGAAGTTTGCAGTGTGGTTGCATTCCAGTTTTTGTATTTGCTTGAATTCGCTTAAAACTTTAATTTTCAGAGAAAGCGATTCCACTATATTAAAAATAAAAATTCCATATCGCTAAAAATTTCTCAGCAAACTGCTCACCTTTTTCATGTAAAGCACAGCTGCTCTCAGCACGTGTGTATTTTGTTTGCCCAATTATCAATTTATTGGCAGATTTTTCCCACTCAGTAATTGTTTTCTATTTTAAAAATTCCTTGTTTAAAAGTTGTTAACAATAAAAACAACAAAAATATGTATGAAAAAGTACATTCCATAATATTTCCAGGTTCAATAAATGAACTGACAACGTACAAGTCAAGTTTAAATTGATTTAAAATTAAAAAAAAAGAAACTGACTAATCAACTATACGTGTTTTTATTGAAAATTCATTAAGTTAACGCCACATCCATAAACACTGAATCAACAAACAACAATTTAATATTGATGTCCATAAAACATGAAATTCGATGTTGAATTCCAAGATTGCATTTATCTTCATTAAACGAAATTTTAGCAAACAGAAAAAATACCTGAAAAGATATAAAAATTCTATCAAACAAATATTGGCAAACAATCAAATTGTTTAACAAAAACGAAACTCAGAATGAAGTAGATAACTTCTTATACATTTTGATTTCCTTAATTGGAAATGTTGCTCAACAGTCTATTTTAATTTTATGCATGTAGCCAATATGAAAGAAGCGCCCCACAGTAATAATATAAGCTCCTATTTTACTATCTTTACTTACTATTCTAGCTCTATTCTGGGTTAGACGTATCAATCTTATGGGATTAGATAAATTATGATGACAATGTTTTGTCGCGCGTTTCCATAATTGAATTCGATACGAATTGCGTCCAAGATCAAGGTGATCATGCACGAGTCTTGATGCAAGTTTGCACCATAGACACAAAGTATATTTGTACCTGTAACTTAAGCATATAGATCTTACATAAGGCTGTGCTGTGCACGTTGCAGGAAATTGGAGCACTGTGCTAGACGGAAATTGTTTGATATTTAAGTAGGTGCATATTCAGTTGATGATAGATTGATTTGATTTTTCTCAATCGTATTTTCAAATCAAATCCAATCAAATGACGAAGTGTGAACAATAATTAAAGTTGATGTTTGTTAAATTTATTTGCAAGTTTAAAAGCGTCGGAAGAGGTGTACAACTTTAAGTAAATTTGGCAACTGACTCATGGAAATAATATTTACAAATATTTGAACATTTGTGGATCATCTTAAAAATAACTGTTACGAACAAGTATTTACGTTGATGTTTAAATGTGACTCATGTATCCCAAAATGAACTAAATCTCAAAACTAGAGCTCCACAAGTACTGATTGGAATTAGGAATTATCATTGCGCTAAAATGTTCATGATTTGTTTTTGTTGATATATTGATTAAAACTTCTTTGAAAATTTAAAAATAATATTTTTTTTTTCAGCCATAACATATAAATAAGCAGAAATACTTTGGAATTCAGTGGGAGGTTGAATTTTTTAAGGATATACCCTTATGATGAAAAAAATATTTTTAATAGAATGAAATAATTTTGAAGTCCAAATTTTAATATGTTCTCGATATATTTGTTTATAAAACTCACAATTAATTTTTTCTTAAAATTTTATCAAATTTTAAGATGAAAGTTTTTCATAAGATTAAATTAGTTTGAAATCAATATCTTTAATTTTTGCTGGGATATTTTATTAGAAAATCAATATTTACCAAATTTTAGTAGCATTTTTCTTAAGTTTTAATTTTAAGTGAAAAATCTGTCGATTCGATTTTTTAACAATTTGACCAGATGTCAAAAACGTTATTCTTTGATGCATAAAACTATTTTGAAAATAATATAATTTTTGTTAGCAAAATATTGGAGTTCTTTTTGGAATTTATACCTACGAGTATTTTGTATGATGACACAAATTATGTTATAAATTCATGGATTCAGAGATATTTTATTTGCTGTCAACCAAATTTTTCACTATTATAAAAAAATCACAACCTAAATAAAAATCCCTTCCAGCACTCAAGTGGTTATTTAAACACAGTGCGAGCGTTAGGAAAATAGTGAAGGATTTAAAAGGAGATACCGGTGCATATTGGTCTTAAAGTTCTGAACATCAAAATGGGAGGGAAAAACAGAGTTGGCCAAAGCATTCCACATTCTCGATGTGCGATTTAAGAAAGAATATCTATACTTGACAGTACCCCCGAAATTGAGCTCAAGGGTAAACTGATGAGCATTCCTAGAAGTGCGATAATTACGGCTGAATAGTTTAAGGAGTGGAATGCAGCTGGCTAATTTGACAGAACATTGTTTGTAAAATATTGATAAAACAACGAAAGGCATGAAACATTGCGGCGGTGTAAGATGTAAATTTTTCGATTATAGTTCTGTCGCCAAAGCCCTTTTTTGAATTCTATTCAAGAGATTTAAATTTTTTTAGGGGCACCCAAGAAATGCGATTTATATTCAAGCTTTGGACGGATGAAAGCTTTGTAGATTACAGCCAGATCAGAGTGGGTAAAAAATTTTTTCCATCTTCGGAGAAAAATTATGTTATTAAAAAAAAATCCTAGGTTATAAAATAAATTTTAGAGAAAATTTAATAACAATCTAGATTCGTTTGCGAATTTCGGAATTACAAAAAAAATACCACAAAAGTTTTCAAAAATCCCTTAATAATAATGTGGCTCATTGCAAAAAATATTCATCCTAAAAGGGCAACAATGCGTTTTTTTTTAACGTAATGGTTCAATTTAAATTAAAATATTTTTCATCTATTTATCCAAGATCGCCAAGATCGAAATTTGAATTGGATTTCGTTTCAACTCCTCAGTCTACTCTTTTAATAAGTGTTTGAGTTCACCATTATTTAAGGAGTTTGGAATCTATTCTCAAACTCATCTACATTATCTTTATTCTTTGGTAATAGGCAGTAGCAGGTCGTGATGAAATAAAATATTAAGTAAGTGGTTAAATATTAAGTTAAGTGTTTTATATTTCGTAAAATATTAATTTTTCCCTATTTTGGCTTATGTCGACGGTTGGTTAATTGGCGTTTGATTTAGTTTTTATCGCAGAAAAAAGACAATTTATTTTAAATGCATGAAAATATTTATTGTGCATTAAAAAAAGGTCAAAAGTTTGTAAAGTTATTTTTTTGTAAAATTATTGTATTTAATTCCAGTCTCGCGGTCGGTCGGTCGGTCTCGCTACAGAAATCAAAGTGTTGAAAAAGTAGTGTTTTTACTATTTTTGACGTCAGTTGCTCAGCGGTATTATTTGACAATTGTTTTATCAAAAGAGTAAGTAACTTTTTTTAGTTTATGTTTTAAAAATTAAATTAAAAATTATGAAACTCGGTAAAGCCATTAACGGGTCAAATTAAATAAATGGAGTCTCTATATTTGTGACAGCTGTCAAACTCTGTCATTTTATGAAATTGTATTTTTCTAAACTTTTAAAACCTGTTAATGGATTAATTATTTGTTTTTCAATAATTTGAAACTTTGTAATTACTTCGAGTATTTATACTACAGGGATCTTTAAATTTACAACCCCAAAAGAACAAACAGAGTTTCCGAATCATTAAATAAAATTAATTACATAGTAAACCTATAATGCAATTGCATATTTAATAAGATATAATTCGTCTTGTTGACCGTTCTAACGTCTAACCACAGAAAAAGAGCCGCAGGTGTCTGACTCTATCATGCGCGGACAGCATATTAAATATGGGAATTCTAAGAATTGATGATTTGATTGATCACCGTCACTCGTCGCCGCAGCCGCCGGCAGTCCATCGTTAGTTGGCGTTGCGCACTTTAAGCTTTTATGGGAATTTCTTATTTAATTTAATTCAAAATTATTATAAAAAATGTTTATCAACAGAAATCTATTTTTATTTTGATGATGCTGGAGACTGAGAGAAAACTTTTAAACAGAAGAAAATATATTTTATTTTGTCTTAAATTAATAAATTCATCTGTGAATATAAATACTTTAAACTATTTTTTCAAAAGTTAATCCCTCATAGTTAAACAAAGCCTATAAATGGCAATGGCATGCATTTTACAGATAATAAGAAACGTGGGTGTTTTTTTTACATTATATTGAAAGACCATGACTCCAACATCATATCGTCTTTATCGTTTGTTATCTTGTTGCGAATTTAAATATTTTCATAGACAAAACAAACATTCAGGCTTCACAGCCTAGTAATTTTAAATACTCGTATACAATAGCAAAAGTTACTAGTGGCAGCAGCAGCGGCCGGCGGTACATGGTACATCAAATAACACCACCATGGCATCACAGTTCCAGTTGAGTACGTTTAGCTACAGCCAAGCCAAGCCATGCTACGGTTCAATGGTCTGGTATAAGGTTGTTCTGACACGACAGAAACCCCGGAAATTTTTCTGATGCGATCCCAAACGGATCTGCGCCACAGAGTATTATCACGCAATAAAACTTTTAATTCACTTTCAATAAAATGTACGACTCAGTCGAAAGTAATTGCTTACTAATACGTGCTTGGGACAGTGCAAGTGTAGCGTTATTATGGTTTACTCCCAATTTAAGAAAATAACTTAACTAAGCCATGTTTTTTTTATTTTAAGAAAGTAAATCAATAGATATTATAAACAGAAATGAGATTTAATTATTCGAAATTTGATGTTGGACTGTTTAAAATAAATTTTAATGTTTAAATAAAATACCTGAATATATTACTTTTATTTTAAAAGCAACAAAGTGTCGAAATAATAGCGAGAAATCTTTTTAAACATTTAGGAATTCTAAAATGTTAATCCTTTGTTAACTGTTCAAATTTGTATCTTTCTTTTATTAAAAACACCGTATTTGAACATATCTAATAAATGTCAGTTTGTGACAAACAACAAAGCTGACAAACAAACCTGATGTGCCTCTTATAGCTATCATTGGTTTCCATAATTAAACATTTTGTTTCGTTGAGTTAACGTTGTTATTTTTGAAATTTATACTTTATTTTTAAGCCAATGCAACTAATGTTAAAATGACAGCTAATTAAGTTTTTTTCATTCAACCGAAAGCTGAACTTTATTACTCTGTACATTTAATGTTTTGCGTAAAAGGGTTCCTTGTCAAATTGTAAAAGGAAAAAGTAATATTTATTAACAATATAAAATACAAGTCGTGATGAACTAGTAGCTTGCTACTGTAGACAACAATGATTTTTGGCACTACATACTGAAGGTTCTTATGACGAAAAGTCCAAAGTTTGAACCGTATGACACTTGAAAAACTAACTAGTTGTTTTTTGTCAAAATGTACGTTTCTGTGACTGCAAATCAAGTCCCTTTTGCTGTCTAAACCTGCCCAATGATAGCTTTAACTGACCCACTAAGTTTGTTTAATGACTCTAATATTTTAAATGTCAGAATCTCAGAATTACTGACATTGAATGAAGTCTTATAATTTTAACTTTAACTTTATTTAAAGAGATGACTAGAATACTCGATCTTTAGGCTTAAACATTTTGCTTACTTTTTGATGGGGTCATGGAATTCTAAATTATAAGATATTGTTTATAATTTTACTCTTTTCTTAACATATGTAGCTCATAAAGTAAACATTTTATTTTTTGTTTGTGTATTAGAACAGCTGTGTTCTTAAATGATTTTTCTATCAAATGACGTCAAGGTTTGTTAAGTTGATAAAACAAAATCTCTTAAAATTGACGTGTTTCCATTGAGAAGTAAATCTAAGAAAACATTTTTAAATAAAAACCAAACCTAGTTTAAAAAATTCCTTGTGCGGATTATGATAAGAGCGAAAACGTTCGTTCGTTTGTTGATTACAGAACATCACTCCATCTGTATTTTTGTTTAGTTTTACACTTAATTCAACAAAAGATAAAAACGACACTTGCAGAGTATTCAAAGATTGTTTAAATGCTGAGCAATTTATAAAACCAGAATGGAAGTATGCTTCCAATGTTCTTGTTTTCATCTTTTTTTAAAACCTTACTTTTTAAGTTTGATTTTGAAAAGTAGTCGTACTTCAGTTGAAATGTAGCCGACAAAAAAAATTGAAAACATGTGTTTACAAAAAAGATGATTTATAAAAGTTCATTCGCCAGCTCATTGGAAACACAGATGCATGTAAGACACTACTCTACGAACACATTCACACACACATCATCCTTAAAAAAACACTCCTGTTATTTTTATCGATTACAGTGATTGCATTTTCTTTTTTGAACACTCAAACGTACCTTTAAATATTACAATTTAAAAAAAATAGCTAATTTTCAATTTCAATTCATTAATTTTTTGTTTGAAAAATACCTCAAACTTTGCTACACACAGGTGAAGTGGCGTGAACCGTTTTTTTTTATCCATATTGAGAGGAGGACGGTTCAATTTGAAGCTTATTAGAATGCGACTCAAGTTGGAAGATGATTAAGATTAATGATATAGATTTAGTCTGTGGTGTAGTTTTATTATAACAATTATTTCTCTTTTTATTTGTTTTTACAATAAATGAGTTCGTTAATTTAAGTGAATGAATAACTTGGTTAGATTTTCACTTTTAACACCGTCATGTTCAGAATACTTAAAAACTAGTATAGTTTTTGAGTTGTCAACATTGATGTCGTTCGTCGTCGATGTGCCACACACTGGTTAACCTAGAATCATTATATTTTCTTCAATGTGATACGAATGCGTTCATGTCTGCCATATTTGTTTATAAACAAATGAAAAAATAAAAATGTATACGAGTTTTTATGCATAATATAATTTTTTTTTGTATTCTTAGTTAATGAAGATTTGAGATTTTCTCATGTCGATTTTTTTCAATAAGTTTTAGTGCGGGAAAAAATTGTGTTTTCTTTTTCTTTTTTTTTTGCTTTTTGATGATTCAATTTAAAACACAACTTGTTCGATGTTAAACAAGGGTGTATTTAAAGGGAAACTCATCACAGTCATCATACTCAACTCATCACTCTTTACAAAAGTATTTATAGTTACATACATTTTTCAATTTACCAGCCTGCCTTTTTTCCCAGTCAGAGAGGATAATTATAATTTGATATTATTAAAGGGGCTGGTGAAGCTGTGTTTCTAGGTGAAGGTTGGGATAGCAAACAATTGAATTTGTTGAATATTGATGAAGGAAAAGTTTATAGAAATTGTTAATTAAGTATTGTCTAGAAAATAGTTCGTTTTGTATTGTTTTGGGCTAAAAGAGATTTAAAGGTCGTACAGTAATGAATAAACTTACTATTTGAAGGTAACCTAAGAAATGAAGTTATGAAAGAAAACCCTAAGTTTCTTAAGAACAATTTTAATGATTTGTCGAAGTAAACCTCTGAGGTAAAGTTTTCCACAAGCTTCATTTAATTGAGTTCAAATTTACGTCATTAACTTTTATCTTGAGAATGACAAACTTGTTGATTTCGCTCTGAGCATTCAGAATCCGCCCTCTGAACAAAAACCTAATTCAAAGAGCTTTGAGTACATTGAAACAAGAATGAATTTGGCAGTTTTGATTCCGTTCAAATGGAAAATCTGTTGTCTTCAGTCAGATTTTACGAAATCCTTTACTTCTATATACATTTTTCAGGTTCATTCAGATTCAACTTTGAGTCAGAAGATTCCACAAAAAAGTAGAATTTTCGAGCTTAAACTGCATTGAGAGGAGTTTACGTCAGTGACAAAAACTGAATCTTTTAAAAATCTCTTACGATGAGAATATTTTAATAAAATTATACGTTCGAAATACAACACATGAATATTCAGGAACATTGTTCAAATATGAAGGAACGGGAAATAAAGTGAACGGCGGAGCGTTGGCGCATGCCTTTGCATACAAATGTGGCGTTACTGTCTACCTATTAGATAGCATCAATTATTATTGCTTATATTTACATGATAAGAATGAAAGTAAATATTTCGAAGAATTTACGCTCAAATATGCGACTAATAATCTAACCCCTTTACCTCTGCATCGGTATACCTCTTAAAACTTAGGTAGAGAAAGAGGCAGGTGAATCAGGGTACTTGCTATTTAAGGTAGACGAACCTGCTTGGTAACGTCACGTAGAGTATATTAAATTTCATCTTTCTCACACACTTTTTACATTTTTATAGGGTGACCATATTTTCCTAAAAAAACTAGTTTTTAAAGCTCAGATTTGTTAAACCCGAGTTAAAAAAAAGCCAGAAAGTCATATATGCCACACTAATAAGTTTCAAAACAACTAAATATGTCAGCTTTTAAAACCATTTAAACACGAAGTTGTATGTGTCATAATTTGGGGCTTTATTTTACCTTAGTAGTTAAATGTATAAAATTCAAAACAAGTTTCCAAACTCTTTATCAGAACAGATGGTCACTCCAAAGACCGAGCATATGCGAGAACTTCAAACGTCAGCTTACCATTCTGGAAAACAAAAACAACTCTAAGGCTGCCAAAGGAGATTAATCATTCGGCACACGCCAAAATAGCAATGCCATTTTCTGACATAAAGTATGTTGTGTCACTTTTTATGGAGATAGCCTGGTTTTCGATTGAAATTTGAAAAAAGAGGGAGCTCCTTAAAAACTGTGTAATTTATTTGTTTATTTGTTTACTGACAAATTTTTAATGGGACATACTTTTTTATGAATTTGCAGCCTTTGTGCTGTCGTTCTTTTTGTCTTTTCTCCAGACTTTATTGTTTCTGCTTATGAAGACTTCTCGAAAGGGTAGTTTCTTTTTTCTTTTGAATTTTTTCGAACTTTGTGAATGAAACTCAGACTATATTTTCTTACTTAGGTACCTATACCACAAGGTGACATAATTATATTGGTTTGTTTTTGGGTCAGATGAGTGGACACAACTTGTTTGGATGGTAAACATATAAAAGAGAAACACCAAGGTCATTGTGATATATTTTTGACCTGTTATCCAAATTAAAGACAA
Source organism: Eupeodes corollae (assembly GCF_945859685.1). Classification (NCBI taxonomy): domain Eukaryota; kingdom Metazoa; phylum Arthropoda; class Insecta; order Diptera; family Syrphidae; genus Eupeodes; species Eupeodes corollae. The sequence goes on along the minus strand of NC_079148.1, from coordinate 156,616,949 downwards.
GCTAAACTTTTAACATTTTTTATTCGATTTCATAAAATATATGAAAAACAAAATTTAAAAGGTAACTAAAAATACTGTTTGGGTCTTACACAATTAACTTTGTCACGTAAAATTGTTGTTCTACTTTTATAACCACATCTGTAGGTAACTTTTTGGAACAAAAGAAAGGCTCTTTAACTAGTTTGAATTTTGTAACGGACTTTAATGTTGCCCTGTGTGTGTCAATTATCAATTGATATTTGAAAAATACTGAAATCCGTCATGTTTATATCATATATTTTCTTTTCTGACTATTAAAATATAAAATTTTCTTTCTAAAATTATACAAAAATGAACAACAAAATATTAAATCAACATTTTTTAAATGTAAGAACTTGAAAATGAATGTATGCACTTATTTTTATAATAGAAATAAAATTTCAACTTACTTCCACAAAATCTTCCAAAAACATCCAAAGCTGCTTCCATTTGGAACTTCACCTGAATAGGATACTGTCATAGTGTGTGCTCGTTTGATTGGCTCTGTTCAAAATGTTACAGAACTCAAACGAGTAAATTTATTGCACAAATCATAATAAATTATTTAAAACCTCTCAATTTTGATCATAAATAAACTTCTATGGGGTTAATTTCCTTTGATATTTTTTTTCTTTTCTGATTGGCAACACTGTCAACTGTTTTGCAATAATTTGAAAATCTAGACACGGTTTTTACACACTATAGTCCGCCAGCATGGTGGACATTATTTATATCATGTTTGGTATACGCACAGTATGATATTATTTTTTTTGTATGTCTTAACTTTCTGTTAACTTTTTAAAGGCCGAATAATAAATACAAAGATTTTTATTAGCATAAATAAACACTTCACTTCTTGCTTTTTCTTTTTAAATTGGCAGACATTTTCTTTTAGAGGTTTATTTTTTTTTTATTTTTTTTTTCGAATGGAGGTCAGTAAATGAAGGTTGAATCCTGAATTAATCTGAAAGTAAACAAAAATAAATAGTGTCATTAAAGAAGTGTTTGATTTCATTTAAATAGTAGTTAAATTTATTAAAAATTTCACAGAAAATATGAGAGAAAAATACAAAAGTTATATTTTGTATAATTTTCTCCAAAATTAGTATTCGAGAATTTCCAACCATTTGAACGGTTGCTTCGGGAAGATTCCTTATTCGATTATAACAGCTACTCGTAAGTTCAAATCAACACTTTTGTAGTAAGTTTTGGCTATTTTAACGTATTGTTTTATTCCTAAGCGATTCACAGATATCTAACTTATAATATGACACCTTAAATAACAGCTGAGTTTGACAGGTGTCACATTACAGTGTTACCAACTAAGTCATGCAATTAATGACCATATACTTCCAGTGCGATATTGACAATTAATTAATTTACGAAATGCGTCCATTGGAAAAATATAAATTTTCTTCGATCTAGGCCACCAAAATGGGGGTGATAATTAATTTTTATTACTGTTTCTATGATAATCACTTTAAGAACATATTTTTGAAGGTCTTATATTTATTAAATAAAAAACACTTAAAGGCTTTCAAATACCTAACAATTATAAATAATTTAACCCCAAAACTGCAGATGCAGGTTTTTTCGCTTGGAGAAAAAAATAGGTGTGTCTTTCTAAAATATTTATATTATTGTTTTTATAATAATTTTTGTTTTGCTTTCTCTATAACCTGATTATCCTTCATTATTATCCAAAATTTGTTGGAGTCCTCGCGGCATTAACTCTATTAACTTTTGCATGTTTGCTGGGTTATGGAATACCATTCTTACAATTCGTTTCCATTAGTGAAATATTGACCCCCTTACTTCAGCTTAAGCTCATTCTACAAGTTCTCAACAGGATTGAGGTCTGGGGATCGACTTGGCCAAGGGACAAAGGATACTAGGTTCTCTCGAAACCAATCTATCACAAGACCTGCGGTATTAAGTTTAGGATCGTTGACTTGCTGAAAGTTCCAGAGCAGGGGCATGTTTTCCTCAGAAAACGGTGACAATACGATATCTTCCAAAATATCTCTATAATCTGTGCGGTGTTAAGATATTATTCACACGTGTGTTTAATAGTGTTCTGTGTATAGCAGGGGTGGTAATCGCCTTAAATTGATCCCGGAATCCGATGAAAACAAATGTACATTTCTTTCATCACTTCACAGAATATTCCGACATTTTTGTAAGCCCTCTGGTCCGCTTTTAATAAGCAAGGTTCAAGGAAAATCCTTTTCTGGACCGTATATTGGAAGCCCTAAGGAAATGGAACTTTCCCCATGATTCTTCCTGTGAGATCAGAGTTCTGAAGCATGCTTCCGATCGAACGTGCACTGACCGCATTATTGACTTGAGCCCCTATAGTCCTTGACGAAATAAAATGATTAGATGTAGCTAGAAATAGTATGCGGCGGTCACTGGTAGCTGATGTTTTTTTCGGGCGGCCTCTATTTTTGCGAACTACTACTGGGCTTAGGAGCACTAGTTATTTAATGTTGAGATATGCCTAGGCCCTTCGCAATAAATTTGCAGGTCTTGCCTCATCTCTATGTCGACGAACTAATTTTCTTTCTTCTAGCTTCACGATACTCAAACACTAATGAATACAAAAATATTGTTTGAAGGTAATAAAATGATTATAAACAAACCACCTCAAGAGTTTATACCAGAAAATAAGGAAAATTGGATTTTATTCGGAACACACCTATTTTTATGGCCAACTCTTAGAACAAACAAATCATATTGCAACACAAATAATTTAGCTGCTTAACATTAAATTACTCAAATCCAAAGGGTTTGACATCCTCATAGAGAGAATAACCGTTCTTTCTTAAAAAAAGTTGCTTGCTTTCAAAGAACCGCTAATCAGCAACAAGTCAACAGTGAATATCAAAAATTTTAGCACACCTATTTTTTTGAACAGCTGTTATAGAACTTTAAAATGGAATAAATCAAAGATATTTTTTTTAAATTGACATGAAATTTTCTCTGGTCGAAAATAAATCTTTTGGCATTACCTTTGACTGCCATGGCTGTCTTGTATGTAGTGTAATCTAGAGGTCATAATTGACTGTGACGTTCTGGCTAGCATCGTTTTTAAAGAAGCAGGAACCACGTATTCCACCAACCTATCAAGTACACCTAACAATCAGTTTTTGTAGATTGTGGAAACTTGAGGCTCATTATCAATCCAAATACAGCCATTTTGTTTTTTGACGTATTCGTTTAACCAAGTGTAATTCTACGTCTTATTATGTAATCTCTTGTCTTAAATTACAATCCAACTAAAAAACACCAATTAAAATAGTGTTGCCAACTTATATAAGTTCTTTGCCTCTAAAATCACACTCGTTATAAGTTTCACTTATTATTATCACTTTAAGTTATTTTTCCAAGTTTACAATTTTTAAAAACTCAACCAAGATGTTCTTTTTCACTTTAAAACTGTTATTCAATAATCAAAATTCACTTCATTTTCTAACAACTCCTAAAAACCTATCAGAGGTACCTACAGATCTTTTGAAAAAAAAAACTCTGAAATGACACCAAAGGCTATTTATCACAATTTCTCCATAGCCACACTAATTGAAGTCCATTAATGCCTTAAAAACACGTTTTTTTTAGCTTAAATATAAATTTAATGGATATTTGATGGTCAAACTAATTAATTACTTAAACGTTTCTCTTTAAGTGCGAATTAAATTTGACATTTCACGTTGCCGTCTACGACGAGTTTATACCGTCATTAGTCATTGATCAACAACCAGCCTTATTTAATTTTCCCAACACCACACCTCTGCAAATGCAGCACAAATTTTTAAACACTTCATTAAAAATGTCTTTATCAAAACATTTTCGACTTGACTTAATGTCGATGGCAACTTCGTCGTTGTCGTCGTGCGTCGTTGGCTAATTACGACTTCATAGCTCATTGTTCTTCATCACTTATATTACTTGTGGCTGTCAATTAGTCAAAGCATCAACAGATGCAAAGTGTTTTATTCTTCGATATTATAACCTTTCAGTAATGAAGACAGACTTTAATCTATTCAAAATTCGATTAACAAATCAAATGCAGCGAATTACATCGATTTGAACCCAACACTAATAATTTGTATTACACAAAAAACAATAATCAAGATACACCATAGTTAAGAGGCTAACTGCATGAGGCTATATGGACACTGAAATATACAATTAATTACGCAAGCTGTAAAAAATATATGAACTGGCACTATGCTTCAATGGCTTTTGTGTAACTTAAGTAGAGTATTATAATTTTCTTTATTTTTGTTGTTGTTGTTGCAATTCTTTGAATTTCTTGGTGCAAGTTTGTTTTGTATTGGGTTTAAATGACGTTTGTAACCGAAATTGTGAACTGATATTTTGAAAAATAGATTCTATTTCTACTGAGCTTGCACTTAAATTATAAGTAAAATTGCAACAATAATAATTTTAATAATTTTCAATAAAAATGTACGTGCTGATAGTTTGTTCATTGAATTGTCACGGCACTGCCCGGTGGTGGCGTATACATGTCTGAAATGTTGTTTTTTTTTTTTTTAATTTCTGATCTACATATTTATGGAATTATATCTATACACTAGCTAATCTGAATGAAAACTGTACGAAATATTTCCAGATAGCAGGTTAAAATGGTATAATATTGATATATGAGCTGCATGTTGACAAATCACAGTAAATTTTAATTTCTGTCAGAAAGTGAAACGGCTGCAAAAGTGTTTTAAAATTGATCACACAATTTTTGTTTGCATAATACAAAAATAATGACTTATTACTTGTTATTATAATGTTTACTTAACGAGCACTTGTAGGACATATAAATTTTTATAGAATTTCGGAGAATCATTCAAAACAATATTTATTTTGTCAAATTAAAAAAAAAATGTAATTCAACTGATTTCATTTATTTAACGGCAGTAAACATTTATGGTTTCAGGTACGTTATGATGCTTATTTTAATTCAGTTCCAGTGAATATGATTCATGGTGAGTACCATTTTTTATCTTTATTTAATTTCTTTTATGATGAACTGAAAACCCCACTTAGTTGGGTTAAACCCAGATTTTTGTTCAACTGCAAGTACTTTCAAGCACTGTTGTGGAAAATATTACCATCATTGAATTGGCTAAATTTTCTGTTTAACATTAAATGAATTCAGTGGTAAATATCTCTGAGGCTTTAACAACAATAAAAATAGTCTTAAAACAAGAAATATATAAATCTTTGTTGTTGCCTATAGGACTTTTGTTTTTAAGTTTAGTTTTTATACCAAATTAAATCTGTTATTACAATGGACCAACTTAAACTAATGTTATGCAATCTGAATCACTTTAAAAGTAGCATTGACCTATTTTAAAATACTTACTATCTAATTTTAACATAAAAATTATCTTGAAAGGGTGAATCCAAAATTTAAATTTGAACTAGTAAGATTGATAATAAAAATACCCTATTTTTGACCCTGAAAAGTTAAAATCAAAAATGTTTTAATAACAAGAGATGTGGAAACTTAATATATGAGAAATTTATTGGTTATTTAAATAATTACTGTTTATAGATTTGGGAAAGCTGAGTTAATTTGCTCTTTGGTTATTTATTTCTAGGGGGACCAATTTAGCGATTTCCCTGTGAATTATTTTTTACCAATCGCTACGACATGTTTTTATTTTGGAAAAATAATACTTCTACTTTGTATTAAAAACATTATTATCTACCAAAAGTTACTTCATCTTAAAGTTTCTCTAACTTATCAGAAAATACCTTTTAAAATTGTTTAAAAATTGTTTGGGGCAAGTTTATCAATAGAGCCAAACGTTGATAAAATATTTGTTTCTGACTTTTATTCGATTATCAAAATCAATTTTAGAGTTTACATCTTTAGACGTTTCTTAGTTTGATATATTTCGACCGAATTTTTATTTAATTTTCTTTCAACTAATGTTTACTAGTTTAATTAATTGTAGATGTTTGTCCAATGAACTGACTTGTTTAATTTATTATTTAATTCCTTTTGTAAATGCATGTTTCCAATTTTTTAATAACTCTACATAATTGTGTATTGACTTTCTAATCAACTGTAGTACGACAACCTTTCAGAATTAAACCTAAAGAGTATCTTAGCAAGGCTTCAAGAAAAGACGAGAACAAGACAATTGAAATCTTATTTCTCATTTTGGTTTTCAACGTTGCTTAGCATAAATTCGATCTTTAAATTCTCTGAGCGTTGCCTTGTTTGAATCTTTTAATTATAATTAGTTGTAAAATTAAATAAAAATATTGTTTCTTTTAGTAAGCTAAATCGACTAAAATGTTGAAATGTACGAAAATAGACATATGTAAGTGTGTGCGCTATTTTGAAGAATGGGTGTCCAAAAATATATCATCATTTGTTGCACACATAGTAAGACCATAAATCTTTGAATACATTTCTTTCTTTTCATTCTTACAAAATGAAAAACATGAACCAAAATAAAATATGAAGTTTTGAAAAATCAATTTGGTATTTTTAAAATTTTAAATATTGAAATAAATTGTGGACTTTTGACCCACTTTCAACTAACGAACCAATTTCTTTCAAAATGTTAGCTCACTTAATTGTGTTATGAGTGCATGATGTTTTATGTCTTAAGCCCAACCAAATGATTGATCTTTTGACCCTGAGGCGCCGAACAGTCATTGTTTAAAATTGCAGCTCTTGCAAATAAAAAAAATAAAATGAGAGAATCAGCGACTGAATATGCCTTAAAGCCCTTACTTCTTCCATTCCGTGCAGTTGGAAAAAATTTAGATTATTGACGAAATAAAGTAAAGTAACTAAACACCCTAGAGAGTAGATAAACTTTGGTGTACAAAATTGTTAATGCTTAAATTTTGATAAGTACAAGCATTTTGAAAATATCAGATTTTTAGTGTTTTACAGTTTTATAGTTATGTGTATAAAAAAAATATGGTAAAATATTTGATCATGATCAACTGTGCACACAAAACCAAAATAACAATAACTATAAAAATGTATTTTACAGTAGTGAAAACATTAAACATTTCTTATCATATCAATGTCACGAAATAGTTAACGTAAGTAAATAAATAAATTAAAAAATGACAAAAAAAAAAACAATTCAAATAAATTGAGTTTTTAAAAAATTTTGAAAGACAACAAAATTACGACGCAGTTATCTCAATTATTTAAATCTTACTCAAGATTATAATAAAGTCTGACATTTGCATTTTATCTTTCAATCCAAGGGATTGTGTATATTTTTCATTTATAATAATAACAAAATATAATAAATAAAATAACAGTTTGGTTCAGAGTCAGAGATGAGCATCATCAAGCGCCATGTTTTTAATTCTTGTTTCTTTCCATTTGATTGAATAAAAATCACAAAATAAACGTATAGGTATTCGATTAAATATAAGAAAACAACAACTGTATCCGTCAAAAATTACGACGCTCCAAACAACGACAACAGCTCACCGGTACGGTCGAACGGGACGGACGGCGCGCGGCAATCGCGACACGGACGATTAGTGATTTATTAACAAAGCTATGTAGTCATGATGTAGAACTTGTAATCGATCGGAATGCTATCGTTTTTTTTTTTTTTGAAGAAAATGATCGGTCAATTCACAATTTTGCCAGAGAGATAAATAAATAAGAAAACGAAGATGAATTTCTTATCCTACGACATTTTTAATTTAATATAAGAAAAACAAAATAAAATAAACAAGAAAATCGTGGGTTATTAGAAGAAACTGGTCGTGTTAAAAAAAAGTAACATTGGTGATTTGTTAGAAATTTAAGGGCTAGGCGATGATGATAAAAAGTATTGGAATGATGATACATCAAAATAGTGCTACTTTAATTGTCACTAATAGTATATGACACTTTATAAGTGTTTAATTGGCTACAAAATAAGGGAGAATGTTTTTTAGAATTCTATTGGCACTCTCACGTAGTAACTCTTTTCTTATTAATTTACTTTTTTAGTTACGTTTTTCCAATGACTAACAAAACCCCTATTTTAACTACGATTCAAGAATTTCTACAATTGAGAAAAATTAAATTTTAAAATATCAAAGCTTTGAAAAAACTACATATAAATGGGGACACTTGGGGTTTTCTTCAACAAGCTATTTCCACACCAAAGTAATTTTTTTGGAAACATTGTTTTAAAAAAACATTTGTGAAATATTTCCCATTTGCCAAACATTACTACAATGTTTCTGATTTTTTTTGATGCGGAAAGTTTGAGAATGTTTTTGGAATTGTTTGTCTTTCTTCTAAAATGTTTCGTTATTTTCCAATTCCGTGCCTATGTTTTTTTTATTTTTCTCTACCTTTTTTTTCTAATTTATATTTTCAAAAATTTTGTCAAGTGTATACTTTTTTTCAAATATTTGTACCAATTGTATAATGTAGTGCCCATGGGATGATGGTTATCACGTTGGACTGTCATGCCAGAGGTCTTGAGTTAAATCACTGCCAGTGACATCTAAAGTTTTTTTTTCACGGGTACTGTCCCTTGCGAGGAATTGACAAATTTTCCAAGAGTAAGTCTTGTCATAAAAAGTGCTTTCTCAAATTAGTCGTTGGGATTCGGCTTAAAACTGTAGGTCCCCTCAATCCCTGACAACAGTACTGGCACACAGGATTGGTTTAAAGCTGTAAATCACTTAGTTCTCAACGGACTGTTGCGCCACCTAATTTATTTTTTTGTATAACGTTCTCGTTAACCCACACTTTTGCTACATTTCCCATTCACACTTGCCCCTTCAAAAAGTGGAGACAGAGAAGCATTTCAGAAAATTTTAGAAATATTTAGGAAAAATTTCAGAAACTACTCCTGCAATACTTTTTTTAAATATAATAATATAATGTTAATAATAAAAAAATATTTGTTTGGAGGTATAGTGTTTTGTTTACACATCATTTAAAACATGTAATATTCTATGTTTACAGTATTTGAAATACAGAACTAGGGTTAACAGTATTATGACTAATATTTTGACAGAATTCTGAAAGACAGCAATTCGACCTGTTTCTACACAAATTATGAATAAATTTACAAAACAGTGTTTTAAAATTTTCTTTTCAAATTTTGAATAATATATTTAATTTCTAAATTGTCCAATGAGTCATTACTATGTCACTGTAAAACCTCGTTGCCATTTTTATTTTTTATTTATTCTTTGATCAAAAGTTTACAAACAGCAATTTGCTTGTCTAATAACAGACTTTCTGACGATTCTCGAAATTTAGTTTTTTTTAAGCTAAAAGCAGACAATTCGTTGCGTGCACATTTTCATACTTATTCGTTTTTTCTTTATATAAACCGCTTTTTTTTTGTAAAATGTTGAATATTTTTATTTATTCAGTTTGGTCCTGAAGATCGTTAATATTTTTTTTTTGTCGAAAACAAAGTCCATAGATTTGTTTGGATCAACTGTGCAAATTTCATTTCTACTAAAAAAATCGACTTCTAATAAAAAGAGGTTAGTCAAATTTTAAATTAATGCTATTGAAAAATGTCAGGTATAAGTCGAAATAAAGCAAATGTAGATAAATAAGTATGAAATGTGAAACAAATATACTTGCATCGGTATTAATAGCACTTTTTTAACAATAGGAAACACATCGCCCCTTCATTTTTTTCCAAAAAGTTAGAAATTCTTAAGAATTGTATGCCTGCATCGGTCTAGCTTCAAATTTAGGCGGTTTTGTATGTTTAAGCCATTGCTAATCAAGAGGTAATATTTAATTTAACTAAACAAAACATATTTAACTCTTTCGGTGCGAAAGTGGTACAAAACAGTTAAAATCAAACAGAAAAGCTTAAATTAAAATAAATATTTTGAACCTTAGATTCCTTCTACCAGACAAAAATGTGTATTCAAATTTAGTCAATACATAAGTGTAAGATTAAAAAAAATGTTATTTCAGTTCATCAACACTGACTTCAAGTGACTATACAAATTATAAAATAACATTTATTGACAAAAAATAAACTTTTTATAAAAAATTCAAATGTGAAAATTAATTATTATTGATTGTGTCATAAACTTTTCTTCAAAAATAAAAGACATATAAAAATAGCATCTGTAAAATGGGAAAACCCACATCATCAGTTGATTAAATACAACATTGAATTTGTGTACTTTTAATTCTATTGATTAATTAACAAATAATACTTTTCTATCTTATTTTTACAATATTTGCTTAAATAATAAATACAAAAATGTGTGACTGAAAAAATAAAAATATCGCCGACATTTGGCAAATAATTCTTCTTACTGATTTTTTTGTTCTTCCGTGTTAAATTATTTTCATGTTCAAGTTGAACTCAAACACTATTTAAGCTAAAGTGTAATATCATAATTATTAAATATTAAAAACAAGAAGATGTTATTGTTCTAACAGAAAGTTTATAAGAATGTAGAAAATTCAGTAAAATAAAGTTTAATATCGAATTCCGCTGTCAGGCAAGATGATCCATTCAACATAGCCGACGAAAGCCAACAATCCCGTCCTCCCGACTTAGACGAAGTAAAGATTGCCATATCTAAGTTAAAGTCTAACAAAACTGCTGCTGGAGCAGATGGCTTGATTGCCAAGCTCTTCAAAGTAGCTGGAGATAGTTTGGTTATTCGGAAGAAAGCATGTCCGATGAATGAATAATTAGTATTGTTTGCCCGATTATGAAAAAAGGAGACCCTCTTAACCTTTCGATGTCAAAAAGGGCTTTAGACAAGGTAATTCCCTTTCATGCGATTTCTTTAACATCGTGCATAGTGTGGAGCTCCCACGTCAACACTTGAGGGACTATTTTCAAAATTCTATCGAATTACTAGCATATACTGATGACATTGACATAATAGGAAAAACCCAGCGTGATGTCAATGGAGCTTTTATGAGTACTGAGGCGGAATGGGTTTAACGGTTAATGAGGCCAAAATAAAGTTCATGCTGTCATCAAGAAAAGACTTACAACACTGATGTTTCGGTCAAAACGTCACCATTAACAGGCGTAACTTTTAGGTAGTTAAATATTTGGTCCACCAGTAGCTGAGATGAAACAAGGGATTAAGGGACAAGGGGCTAAGAATCTAATTGAGTAGCAAAGTTCTTGGCGTAATCTACAGTCCCGTATGCGTAGAAGGTGAGTGTAGTAGAAAATGAAACGATGAGCCTTACGGCTTTAATAGTGATGTAGACTTAGTCAGAACGATAACAGCCCAACGACTAAGATGGATGGGTCTCGTAGACCGCATTTAAACCAATGCTCTTGCCTGGAAAGTCTTCGAATCCACACCCACAGGACAGTGCGGTAGAGGAAGTTACATCCCCCAACTTGGAGTGTAAAATTGGAGACATCTAGAGCTAGGGACCGAGCTAGATGGAAAAGTTTGTTGGGTGTTAATATTTCAAAAGGAAGGTATTATCGTGTTTCCCGTTTAATAATTGTCTATTATTTATTCCTGAGTTAATCATTTCTTTCGCATTATTTCAATAGACCTCGAGTAAGATGAACTTCAAGCCAAATGATTGATTTTGAACTTTTTGGTTCTCGAAACACAATTTTTAGTTAAATATTATTTTAGAAATTTAATCATTACTTTTGTTTATTTATTAATATCTACTAACCATTTACACGTAAAATGTTAAACATATATTTTTCATTCAATTTTAGTACAAAAAATAAAAGCCTTAGGCAAGCTTTTACCTTCATCCATTTTTAAATACTATCAAATATTTAAAGAAACAAACTAATATCTGCACTCATAATAATAAAAACAATGACAAATAAACATTTATATACAACTAGCATAGCGTATGTTTGGCATATTCGCTGATTATGCAGAAAATCTTGTCTCAATTATAATGTTATGCAGACTTAATTTTATTTATACATAATTTTTGTTTTGTTTTCAATTTCAAACTATGATGTAATTATTTTGGAGTTTCTTTTTATTATTTTTTTTAAAGATATAGAAACACTCGTATCAATTAAGATTTAAGTAAGAAATTAGTTTGAATATACATATTTAGTGACATTTTGTTAAACTATATTATTATTACATAATACATTTTTTTAAAACAAACAAAAAATAGAGAAATAAAAACTTCCAACACCTGTGCTTTTTTGCAAAAACAAAATAAAAATGTGTTTTCGCGTGTAAACGTTTGGTTAATTTTTTATATTGTTATTTTTTACTTCAAAGCAGATATTTAACGATTTGTTTTATACTATTTTTTAGTTTTTTGTTTTTAAAATACACAGAAAGGATTTTTAAAAAAAACTATTTAGTGCGTGTTTTCTTATAGCAATTTAAAAAAAGGGACAGAATTTATTTGACCCCAAATTTATCACAAACTATTAACGCGACTAACAAAATTGGTATGAGCTCAAAAGCAGCTTACAAAATATACATACCACACCTCAAATATTTTACGAAGAAAAATTGATACTACTTCCAGAATAATAATTGTAGGCAACGACAAATGAGGAATTCGATAAAAAGCCAACTACTATTTTGTTTTTACAGAAAATAAAATTCTACTGAAATTACCTCTAAATTGTTTTAAAGTCCCAAATATCCTGAGAAAAGTGTAATTCTTGTCATGAAAAATGCTTTCTCAAATTAGAGAATATGAATCGGTTTAAAAAGATAAATTATTCGGCACATTCAGGATTGGTTAAGATTTTTAAGTCATTAGATCTTGGTTCGCATCGAGCTGTTGCGTCAAAAAATATATTTATTTATCAATTCGACGTTATAAGTGTGGTTTGCATCTTAGGATGTTCTTTAAATTTCCCATAAAACAAACATAATTTACATGCATTTAAAAGCTTTGTTAAAAAACAAAGAAGTACGTTTTGTATTAATTAACCTATTTAAATTTCTTAAAAAATATTCCATAAATATTCCTTATCAACGTGTTAATCACAATTGTAAGCATCATAAACAATACAAATGTCACCCTAAAAAAATTGTATTCATCTAAAATAAAATCCCCTCAACAAAATCGATAAATAAAAATTGTTTCTCGGAAGAATATTTTTATTTTTCGTTTATGTCACCACACTTAAACCAACAAATAATCAAAGAATAAATGTCAAACAAAATTTAAATAAAAAATTATTTAAATATCAAACAACTGAATTTTTGTTTACTGATTTTGTATACAATTTGCCAGAGTTTGTTTTTAATAACGTTGAAGTAAAACGTAATAAATACGGTGCCGTGAAATTAAGGTAAGTGATATTTGCTTCAAAAATGATGTTTGGATAAAAACTTGTAAAAAGTATTTTTATCCTGTTTATTTAAACCCAAAAATATTTCAGTTTTCTTGTTTATTGATTTTTGGACTATCACTTGATTTCAAATCATGCGCCTAAGGTTTATTTCAAATTTTTGTGTTTTATCCAAATATTTCCTTCAACGGGTTCACTGAATTCTGTCTGAATTTCCTATTTTTGGTAGTTTCCGATAAAAGAACTCTAGTATGCGCAAGTTTACTTTTGGGAAACGCCGCGGCGGTTAAAAGTTTTGCACTTTTTTAATTTGTTTTTCAAAATTCTTAAAATAATTAAGATACGATTTTATACTACAGATACATTTTTATCACAAAATCAAACTCATTTTATGTTATTCTGAACACATTTAGGTACCAAAACCACTCTTAAATCAAAATGCATTTTTTGACACACTAGGTAGACCTTTTTGTAGTTAAATTTTGATCAAAATTTCTTTCGAAATTTTACAAAACCAATGTCCTTAGTTTAAAATTGGGAAAATATACAATATCCATAAAATAAGCCGCCACAGTTTATTATTATAAGAAATCAAAAAAATAAAAATGTTCATATTTCAATAAATGTCTCTGGATTTTTAACACTAGTATCTAGTATCTACGAAGCCTTCGTTTACCAAACTTCCACATAATTATGTAAGAAGCGAAGCCCACATCCAACACAAAATGCCTACTTTTTCCTCTTTTACTTCGTCTAAAAATAGCTTTCTCAATAACCACTTTAAACTGCAAGAATGAAAGGACCTCGCTCGCACCTTGTTGCACAACAATTCCTGAAAAACAGGAATAGCAACAAGCATAATTTTGTTTAACAATGTATAAGCAGACAAAAGTTAAGTAGGTATGCCTCCATTTTTTTGTAATTGAGTTTTAAAACTTTCAAGGCCATCATCCGATTTCCCCGAAATATTAAACACTTCATTTTCAACAGAAAGTTGCTTGTGGCATGGTACGAAACAACACCAGACCACAATGCATATTGAATATGCATGATGCACTGTTCAGTGTTTAGTTCATGTTGCTATGTGCAATACCTGAACCACATTAACACCTGAATGGAAAAAAAAATATAATTGAGAGAACTCTCGGCTTTGTCCACATCATCATAAAGAAACTTCACTCTGGTATTTGACAGTACAACAACAACAATGAAAAAACAGCTGTCATTTTTGTGTTGATGTTTTGGTCGACATAGAGTTTAAGTTTGAACGATACACCAGACATTTAATTCTCTGTTAACTTTTTGTGTCTCAATAGTTTTTAATGAAAAACCTTCACAATAACTGGAAATAAGATCAAAGCTAAAACGGCACTGATATCCATTAAATTGCGGAGCACAACCAGAATGTAATGATACAAATAAATTAATCCATTGACAGCAGAAATCGCTTTATTCTCTTAAAGATATCAACAAAGAGAGAGTAACGAAGAAAGATTTATAAAGATCAGTTTTTTCTTTGTGATATAAAATAAATAATTTAAATTCCATAAGCAATTTTTGGTTCCAGCACTCACTTTGAAAGTATGAAATTAAAATATTGTTTTCATCCAAATAAAAAGAAGTAAACAGCCAACACACAATTTTTTTTTAAATTATTTTCCTCCAAAACTTCACTTGGTGGATAGAATATCTTCTTAATATCAAAAACTAAGAATCACATCTTTTTTTCTTCTTGAAAACGCACACAAATCGATCGGAATGATTTTTTCATTGTATTCGAATCACTTAGTATAGGTTTTGTATGTTTAGAAATTCGAGGTGGACTGAACATTCACATCCGCGGAACGTGTAACCAGGGGGATAGAGATACACAACCGACGGTGGCTGAAATTATCGAAAGACTGAAATATACTTGGCTGAGATAGAAATTTCAAGTCTATACGAAACACCTACAATGGGTAATAATAATAGGTTGAATCTGGTAATCAGCAGGTGAGCTGAGTTCGAATTAAACTCTCGTCAGAGCTGCGATTCAGCTTAACGATCTATTTTTAACGATCTTTTGGATAAATGTGTCTCTCTTCATTACCTGTTTGTGAAATACCTGTTTGCAGATGAATTAATCTTATTAAAGCTTTTGGTGAGATCGTAAAAAGAGCTTTCATTTGCATCTGCCTTCGAATATGCAATGCTTATTAAAAATTTAAGATCAGTTTTTGAAATAAGTGCATTGCAATGTATGTAAATTCATTGAAAATCCAGATTTGTACTTATTTCCAAACAAAAAATTCACAGTCTTCTTGAAAAATTCACTTTAATTTTATTCAAACCTTTAAAACTACATTAATGCAATTGTAACTTCAAACCTTCTACGGCTACATCGATGCCGAAAGGTGGGGTCTCTTTGGTTATGCAATAGTATTTTCCATGCGGCGTATTTCCGAATTTAAAATTATCCAACGATATCAACGAAGTATAGTCGCACTTGCCACGCCTAAAACTCTCCCAAGATTCACATTTTACCGCTGTTATCGGGGTCTGTTCAATGACGGCATCAAGAAACACGAAAAATGGGAAAACATGGTTGCATATCTTTGTGTTGCAGCCGGGTTGGTATCTCACATTATTGCCATTGGGATAAATATCAACTGTTCCTAATGGTTCTGTCACACTAAAGATGCCATTTTCTCCATGAATAACGATGACTTTTTCACAAACATGAGCGTTTACGTACACGTCCTTCCTCTGACACATCAAAGCCGGATCGATAGCAATTAAAGCTGCAAGCCTTCTCCCAGTTTTTTCTTCACTGTGTAGGCGGCCTCCGAGGGCGGCAATATTAGCTCCTACAGAATGACCGACAAGTGTTATGTCTGACTGCCTTACACCATTCTGAACCAATGCCGAGATGAGCTTGGAAACGAAGTAGCCATGAACAAAAACATTATGTTTGATGGCATTGTAAAGCTGAAGAATATTTTGAGCGAAATCCACGATGATAATGTTGTAGTCTTTTCGGGCTTCTTGCATGTAAATTAGGTTCCCGTGGATATGGTAAATATGATCAGCAAAAAATGCATTCACATAGACGATGGTTTTCAAGCGGGTGTTGATTCCGAATTCGCCAATCCTAGAGACGTACTTAATTGGCAGGGTTATGGTCTGATTGTTTGGTGTGGAAAGATGAATTTTTGCATCAGATGGATCATTTCCAGGGAAAAAGGACATCACCCCTTCATCGACATCGGCTTCACCTAAATGTGAGAACATATACTTAACAATTGGAACTTCTTTCGAAAACTCTTGTAGTACTTACAGAACTTTTTCCAACCTAATGGCAAAGCTGCCTTGAGTGTCTTAATGTTGTAGTTTTGAACAGAATCTATTGTTGCACTTGTGGCTTTATTAGACCTAACAAGATTGATTCCAACAAAAGAAAGTATTAGGAAAAAATAAATGCGATTTTCCATTTTGTGATCTACTGATGAAGACACAAAAGATTCTACCAATGCAAATAAAAAAAGTAAACAATTTATATAAAACTAAAATCAAAGAAGTAGGTCAATTTTGAATTTGGATAAAGTCACGTTTTTATCATTGTTATAAGTGTTGAACTCATACTGACACTTGCGCATGAACTTCCGTCGCATAATATCATTTTTTTTTAAATTAAAACGGAAGTAAATGGTAAAGTTGGTTAAAAAAAAGCGTATAGGCACGCGAGCACACGACAGAAGAGTTCTTAGCGTTGTTCTGTTGAAAAATACGTATATGACAAATGGAAGAAATACTCTTCCTCAATTTCATTTCGTTAAAAAAATAATAATGGTGTAAAAGATAAACATTTTATTACAGTATCGAAGCTGTTCCCATTGAAAACGAAAATTGGCAAATTTATCATAATATCAGTTGATCTAGAGGAGAGGAAAGCCATTTTAAGTAATAGAATAATATTCGAAATATCCCACTCGAACACATTGTGCTGTCCTGAAAATTAGAAAGATTCGGTTGGATATAGGAAGGTTGCTGAGGATTTACTAAGGATTACTGATTTACCTTTCCTCTGTTTCAAGAGCCGAAAACCTGTTGTTTGCAATATCAATTAAATTTTGTTGTATTAGCTCATTTACTTGGACTTAACATAGACTTAATTTCATGTGTTCTTTAAACATTTTTAAAAGTAAGTTAAGAAAATCTTGTGGCAAATGTACTTTGATTATATTTATAAAAATATTAACTTAAACACAAGGTATTGCACACAATTGTTCGGACAGAAAAATGTTAGCAATTTTATATGAGTTTTGGGATTAACGTTTCCCAGTAAAAATGCTCGTACTCGTATACTGTGTTTTTAACCAATTACTTTAAGCCTCTGATTTGTTGCTTTAAAAAAGACGCTTCAAGCAATATTTAAGCAAGTAGCGTGAGAAAACAAGTTTAACTTATTTTTTTTTTGAGAAAAAGTCAAAATAAAACCAGCAGGATGGTTTGTTTATTTAACTTTAAGACGGAATTGAACTTTAATTCAAACTCAAAGAAAAAATATTTCAACAAAAAATGTTTTAAATTTTATCAGAAATTGTTTTCAAAACATTTTTTAACTAACTTAACTGTTGAATTTCCCTTTTCCACTAATCTTTTTATAAAAAAATTAACAAACAATTTTCTGAAAAACCAAAAACCGCACTACTTTCCTGTTTTTTAGAATTCACTTCACGGAAAACAAATGTTCTTAAAAATGGTAAGATTCTTGTTATAAATGAATTCCGCTTTTAAGAATTGCTTCAGATATCTTGTTATTGGTTGAGATTTGTCCATTAAAGAAGGAGAGTATTTTGATTTAAGATTTAATGTCTCAACAAAAACAGTCACAACTGATGGAAGCAAAATCATGGCTTCATTGGGATTTTTTTAAAGCCAGTCGAATTAGTAGACAAATCAACAATTGGGCAATCATTTTTTTTCTCAAGAAACCCGCCGTCAGTTTTCACTTTTTTCAAGACGACTTTTGAAGTTTTGAAAGGAATTGAGTTATATTCGAAATTTTGAAAAATCTTTAGTAGCTCAAAATCTCTCTTGATTTGTTTCAATGTTTAGCTTTGGGTCATAAACGCTGATCTATTTTGTATTTATGTTATTCCGACTGTTTCGAACGAAAGATTTTTTTTTGAAATTTTCATATACTCAAATTTTCTGTTCACACGTTTATATCAAAAGATTGTATGTTATTTGGCGTCCTAATATTTAAGAAACAAAAGGTTAAAGTGTATTTTAAAAAGACTACCCTCAAAAAGTCTGAAGTAATTGCAACTTACTATTTTTACATCACTACTTTTTAATTCAATCTTGGTTACTTTTTAAATTGCAACTTATTTGAAAAATTTAAAGGTTTTTTTACATTTTTTTATAAAAGAAGAAAAACTTTTAATAAAATTTATTTATTTTTGAATAAAAACTGTATTAAACTTTAAGCTACAATATTTTCTTTATACTTATTTCTAATTTCAAATCCATTTCATTAGTTGTACATTTAGCAGTTAGTTTTAAGTTATGTGCGCATTCAATTATTATACTTACAAAGTGCAAGTAAAAAGATAATTAAAAAATTTATATTTTAGTAATAATTTATACTAATATTGTAGATATTATTTATTCAATTTACTAATTTAGAAATATCCTTGTTTTTAATTTCTCATATATCGAGCGATGTCTTAAATTTTTGCCATTATTTCTTTCGTGGTCGTCCAATCAATCCATTTAGCTAATGAGGTAGTTTCGGTTGACTTATAGTATGCTTCATGATTTTTGTCATCATCATTTACCAAGATATTTGATTAAATTTCTTTTTTGTACTATAATATTAAAAATTAAAAAAATATATTTATGAAAATAAAACAAAAAAAGTAAATATTTAAATTAAAAAAATTATATTTGGTTCCATATTTTTTTTTTGTTTCTGGATGAGGAAAAATTATAAATTAAACATAAAAATTCGTCACAATTTGTTACAAATATATAAATTAAAATTAAATATTAAAAATCTCTTAATTGATAAAAATTAACTTAAAATTTAAGACCAGCTTGAACTTGATCCATGACATTGGCAGAATTTTGAAGTTGCTCAATTTCAGTTGGGGTCAAAATCTGTTTGACAATTGATGTCACTCCATTTGAATTGAGGACGCATGGCAAGGAAAGGAAGACATCTTTGTCAATACCGTGTTCACCCTATACAAAAATAAGCAAAAAGAGACATTTTTAATATGAAAAGGCAATGAAGATTTTGAATTCTTACCATAACTGATGTCGAAACAGCCACAACACTGCTGTAATTCTTCAGGATAGCAGATGTTAACGAAGCCACACTCAAACCAATAGCCCAAGAGGTGTATCCCTTTAGCTTGATAACCTCGTAGGCGCTGTTAACAACTTGTTTGTGCAATTCGTTCCACTTCTCTGGATCGTCAGAAGTTCCAATGGTTGGGTTCAACTCCCTCAAACGGACACCGGCAATATTGACTCCAGACCAAACTGGAACACTGCTGTCTCCGTGTTCACCAATAATCCAACCGTGACAAGATGTTGGAGCAACATTCAGACGTTGCGACATCAAGAAACGGAAACGTGACGAATCCAAATTGGTTCCACTACCAATGACACGATTCTTTGGCAACCCGGAGAGTTTCCATGCCACATAGGTCATAACATCAACTGGATTGGAGACCATCAGCAAAATAGTGTCGGGACTGTTTGCCACCAACTTAGGAATGATGTGCTTAAGGATGTCAGTGTTGCGTTGCACCAACGACAGACGGGTTTCACCCTCCTTTTGACGGACTCCAGCTGTGACAATGCACAAACGTGAACCAGCCGAAGCTGCATAATCTGTACTGGCTGTGATCTTGGGATTTTTCAAGAAGTTAGATCCATGTTGTAAATCCATCATTTCACCAATCAACTTGTCCTCACACACATCGATGAGGCAAATTTCGTTGGACACGTTTTGGGCCAAAATACTGAAAGCACAAGCCATACCGACTTGACCAATACCGACAATGGTGATTTTGTTACCAGCTGAGGGCAAGGTCTCGGCGACCTGTGACATAATGTTGTCCTTTACTGAAGTCATCTTGGGATATTTTTGCTAAAACAAAAAAAGATTACAAAAAGTATTCATTAGAAAAATTCATACATATTTTAAACAAAAGTTAAATGAATTGTCAAGGAATTTCTGAATGATAATCAAAAAGAATAAACCTAATAGTAGTTTAAGTCAGATAAAACCAAATTTAATACCGCTAAATTCAAATTGGTCCATAAAATATAATTTGACCTTGAAATATGTCACACTAGACACTGCCCTTATGATAGTCTATGTAATTTCAAAAAAAATCTAATCCAGAAACGTTTCGTCCGCAATAAAAAGTTCAAAGTCAAATCACTAAACAAAAAAAGAGAAATATGTAGTTTAATTTTCCACTTGATTAATAAAACACATGACAATGATTGGCCAGCCAAAAATGTGTGTCTATTTCTATGTGTACCCATTTATGAGTTTTTAAAAAAGAAAATGCAGTGAAAGATTACAATTTTGAAATAAAAAAACGTTTGATCATTTATTTACAACGATTTTTATCAAACGATAAAAATGTGAACACACTTCACATAAATTATTGGCTTCAAATCTTTGCACTTCACTTTATCTTTGAATCCTATAACATGAGTCGGTAAAATGAAATTAAATTGTTAATCGAATTCTTATCTGGTTTAGATTTTTTTAACAACTCACATTTTTCAAGAAATGTACTGTAACCACTTTTTAGAACAACAATTTAGATACTGGCCGGTTTGAATTCCAACGTCTCATCACTTGGAAAGAAATTTAGCTATAAGAAGTTCGAGTACGAGTTTTGTGTCCTTCAAAACTTCGTTTCAAAGTCAAAAGAAAGGATACCATATACCGAATATGCGAGAGCTTTCGAGAGAGTTTTTGGGGAGCTTTCTATTCTGTTGTAGGCGAGACTCCAGCCAAAGACAGACCAAACCAAAACAGAGCATTTATCTCACCTCAACCCAGTTTCTGAAAGTGAGATATTTTGCATATGGATGGTAGAAACAAAGTGTCATCGTTTTTTCGCTAAGTGGATGCAAGACGCATGTCTCGATGAAAAGTGCAAGTACCCGGCTTTAAGGGTTGTTGCACTATCAACACCCCCATTGAAGGTCATAGCGGTTTAGTGGCATTTTTAGAAGAATAAAAATGAAATTGCCTTGTTGTTTGTTCGAATTGTTGTTGTTCTAAAGAAGAAAGTGGTGTCCAGTTCTGGGTGTGTGGTTTTTATTTTTAGAATTCGTATTCGATATAAATAGATAAAGAGTTGGGGATTTACAAATTGTTTCTAATAATTAGAAGTATATTTTGCACTTCACGAGAATTGAATGACAAATTCGTTGCTTTATCACGAATAATTGCAACTTGATGATATCACTAAAATTATTAACATGGTCACAGCACAGTAATTAATAAATAAAAATAGGTAGATAGATATGTATCTATGAGCTATCAATATTGTGTAGGTACGAGTATAGATAATTTGTTATAATCTTGTTTATTTTAATCACAGGTACTTCAATTTAAAAAAATAGTTAAAGCTGCTTACATTTTTTGAAATTTGTTTTAGGATAGGAAATAATTTATCACTATTCGAATTGTTTATCAGTTAAGATTGTTTTATGTATCACGAAAGTATCTTTTAGTTTTAATGTTTTGAACGTCTACACACTTTGCGGGTTCTCTGCGGACTGAGTTTGAGTTGAATGTTTTGAATGTTTGTACTTAGTTTGTCATACACAAATTTTTATATCTTTTTTTTGGAAGGCAAGGAACTAATGCGTTAGGAAAGGAACAGCGACAGGGAGCGTTAGATTAGGTATATTTCTCTCTTACGCGCGCACAATATGATGACGGAATATTCGAATGGAGAGCTTTTTGTACATTATTTCAAGGTGACCTTTGATATGTGTTGAGAGGAGTGAGCGTGGTAAATTTTGTTTTGTGTATACTGTGGTCGTGCTCATTGGTTTGTATCTTTTATTTTCTGGAAATACTCTTGTGTATGTATCTAGATACAATATGATAAAATACATTCTTAGGGAAAGGTTTGCGTGCCTGAAATCAGCAATTTATATTTGAAATTGAAAAAATGCATTTGTAAACTTTTGGTAGACTTTTGAAATTCAAAAAAGTTTGACTGGGTTGCTGATTTAATAGGCGTAAGCAGATTTGTCATGAATGAATGACGCATTCATATAACTTACCTTTACTTATTAAACTTTGTTTATTTTTGAGAGGAAATAGATCTTGGAGCACAATATATCTTAGTATTGATTTCGGTTACTTTTAATGTCTTCGTTTGTTTATACCTACCTAAATTATTTATCGAAAAAAATGAGCAAGTAGTTCCATGGCTCGATAGTAGTTCATATTTTTTGCGAAAAAATAAATTATGGGTTAAGACTTAACAACTTGTTGTCGAAAGTTACAAAAATTCTAGATTCAGTTTCAACCAATTTAGTATCTCACTTAATTTTTCATATTTTCTAATTAGTTATGAGATGGTTCTTTATTTGACTCTATCTGAAGTTTTTAAAAACCTTGTTTGTAATTTATTTATGTTATGTTATAATCTAAAGAAGTTAGATTCGAATTGAGGCCATCGAAACCCTTAGAGAAAACGTAAAGAATGGTTATCGGTTACATAACTAGTTTAATTTTTAAAAACAAATGAACTGTATGAAATAAATAATTATTTTATAACTTCAAAGAAAATTTCTTTCAAAATACATATATTCAAAATTTGAAGACACTCGGTAAAAAAAATGTCTGAGTTATAAATCCGGCCAACCGGTTTAACCACTTAAATGCTTCGTCAACACTTCAAAAATATTATTAAATAAACAAAGTCTTTAGATCGTGTAGGGAAGGTTTTTGTAATGAAACGTTGTTCTCTCTATATGCATAAAGATCTCATTGATAAATAATAAATTATTTACAGAAATTCATATCAAACATCAATTAAACTACGTTGAGCTGAAGTCTTTTTTTCCTCAAACAAACATTTCATAAGAAACCTACGCATAAAGGTATCCAGGTCCCACTTTTACATCCACCATGAGCTATTCTTATAATACTGAAGTATTAGGTAAGGTGTTGAACGTTGTTGCTCTTATTTATATTTTTTCTTTAATTTTTATAAAGTCAATGCTTTTGCTAAAACTTAGAAAAGAGTTAACACTTATTTAAATAGAAGTCAAATTTTTTTTTCAAACTGCGCAAAGTGAAATAAAATGTGATTATTTTTTCAATTTTAGAACCTTGCAAAAATGTCCTTAATATTAGAGAATCTTGAGAAATCTAAAGCAATATTATTTTATTTTGATTTTCATTATTTCGCACAGATAAAAAGTATAGCTCCTATTTGCAAAAAGTACCTTATTGTTATATTATAAATAATATTTTACTATTCTATGTTTCGAAACAGAAGAAAAGCAAAAAGTCCTTTTATATTCCACTAAATCTAATACAAGCTTCTTCAATATTTTAGTATGAATCTTTTAACCTACCTTACATGTCTTAAACGCAAAAAAAAAATTAAATACAAGTTTCTGGTTACACTTGAAAGAATGACGATAACTACGTCATTATCATGCATTCATATGAGTTAAATCACAAAACACTTTCAAATCAGCCTATAAGTAAGTACCAAACCAAGTACTTAACTTACCTATCTACGTACAATGCAAGTGTTCATAGCGGTACCTCATAAATATACTTATAGATACTTTACTCACAATGCACAACAATCTGTTTCCATGTCATCTTCTGAAGAAAACTTAAAGAGTTTGGATTTCATCATAACACATTGGGGCAACCTCATATTTGAGAAACGAGAAGTGAATCACGTAGGTTCGTCCACTCAGTGAGTCGATGCCAAGTATTTTTTTTTTATAGAATGTGTATCTACGAAATAACCGGCTCTTTTGTTATATTTACAACAACAACAAAAATAACAACAAAAGTAAACTATTGGTCACATGTCGTATGAACTGCACAGATCTCTGGTAGACAAAACTGTTTTATTTTCGCATTCACGTGTTGGATCTTTATTTTAATCCAAAACGAATTTTAAATTATAAGGCCATTTTTACGTTTCGGGTTATTTTATCAAGGTCAAGAAATTTACGAAAAAGAATTAATAAAACTTACATTAATCAAATAATTCAAGTTCAAAAACTAAAATTGCCTGCAGGTATTTCACCGTTTTGTTAAGATAATTTGAAATCTTTTTGAAATAATTCTGAAATGCAAATTAGTTTCATCGAAAAATCAGCCTGAAACCGGCAAAGTTATGACCTACATTTGTTATGTCTACGCATACAACAAACACATTTATGCAAATCATTTTTACTTAATGACGCTCAAACAATGATCCATCATTTTCGAATTTCACTTCTTTAAATAAATGTGTTCTAAAAATTAATTATTTTTTTTCCAATTTATTGTAAGATAATTTAGAACAAACTAAAAAAAAAATTAAATAAGTAAATTCGGCAACCTTTTAACATGTGGTTTGTGTATTTGCTAATAGTTTATTTTTTCTCATAGATGTCACACATAAAATACCTTTCAAGTTACTGAAAGCTGTAAATTAAAGCTAGTTAGTAAGGCTAGCAATCAACAGGCAGCACTATTTTCATGCTGTTATAAATTGAAAATTTGAAATACATTGACAAATAAAATAAAATTTAAATACTAGAATTAAAAAAGAGGCTGGAATGCTGTCTTGCTTAAAAGGTTTTTAGGTTTTCGTGTTTTGTTAAAAATACCCGTGTTTTGTTGGGAAATCTATCCATAGTAAACTCGGGTTTTACACTAATAACAAAAACAATATCCATAGTGAGAATAACACCGATAAAAGTTAGAGTAGAATCTCACTATGGATAGGTTTTTGACATTTATATGAGCCTCGAATGAATCTTATGTGATTTCGTTCTCAAATGTTGGTACGATTGATATTGCATTTGTATCTCGATGGCTGTGTTTGTTGAGTAGTTCTGCATTTGGAATCATGTGTGCTTTCCATTGCGGAAGAAACTAATCTATTACTGTTGAAATTATTTAGTTTTGTTAGTGAAAATGGACTAACTGGGTTTATTTTGCAAGAAAAAACAATAGAAAAGATATTTATGTTTTGCTATGTTTCCAAAAAAGGTTTATCTCAGTTTAGAATAGATAAATCTCAACTCGATTCAGGTATATACAGAATTGAAGCGAGCTTCAAGCTCGCTTCAACACCACATGTTAATGTAGTAGTCTACGAACAAACCCCCTTTTTGAAGTTTTTTATGATTATTTTGACAGATCTTGTTTCAGTTGTACCAATTTTTAAATACAAAAATCTGGCCACATCGGAATTTCTCACTTTACTATATAAGAAATGCGAACAAAACGCACGTATTACGTATAATGTTGTCAATTGAATTACATATTCTTAAAAATTAAAAAATAATAACAATGTTTTGCATATGATGAAAAAGTTTGATTCCGTCGTTAACCAATTTTAGTTGCATTTCCTTAAAGTTTTTATTTCTTATATAAACAAATATAAAAATTGGATTAATTAAATTAATTTGAAGTGAATGTCTTCTATTATTCACGTGGTATCGAGAACCGAACATCATTTTTACCAAATGTTCGTACTGTTTTTGTACAAAAGGATTGTTGGATTTTTTTTTCTTCAAAAATTCACTGAATATCGAAAAGAATTTTTATGCGAGATAAAATAAGTTTGAAACCAATACATTTAATTTTTTAAAAGGCATTTGAGTCGAAAATCAATTTTTACGAAATTTTACTAATTTTTTTTTGTGTTTTAGTTTTTTTTTTTTTAATAACTATTAATTCGATTTTTCTCAAAATGTTACTGAATGTTGACAACAATATTTTTTAAAAGATAAAAGTAGTTTGAAGCCAATATCTCAAAGTTTTGAAAAGATATTTGAGTCAAAAATCAATTTTTATCAACTTTTATTTAATTTCTTTTGTTTAGGTTTTTATTTTTTGTAAAAAAAACTGTCAGTTCGAGGTTTCTCAAAATTTGACAACAATATTTCTTATAAGTTAAAATTATTTGGAAGCCATAATCTCAAATTTTTGAAAAGGCATTTGAGTCGAAAATCAATTTTTACGAACTTTTAGAAATGCTTTTTTAAGGTTTTTAGTTTTTGTTAAAAAACTTTCCATTTGATTTTTCAAAAAACTTTACCAAATTTTCAAAACAATATTTCTCATAAAATAAAATTAGATTCAAGCCAAAATCTCAAAGTTTTGAAAAGATATTTCAGTCGAAACTCAATTTTTAACTACTTTTGTTAATTATTTTTTAGGTTTTTAAATTTCATTGGTTCGTGGGATATTTGGGGCTAACTAACATTTTCACCTTTTTTTTAAATTGCTATGGTAAAAAAACCACCCACGCAATTTTGTTGAGAGCCCTTTCTGCACCTTTCTGCCTTATTATCTGTATAACAACATTTATATCTCAGCTGGTTCTTGAGCTATGGACGACGAAAAATACGTCGCGAACATACGGACGTACGGATGTACGAACATACACGCACACACAGACAGCTCTCCAAAAATCTTTTACTTCGACTCTAGGGACCTTTAAACGTCGAGAAATGTAAAAATTTTCAATTCGACAAATAGGACCCATTACAAGGAAGTTATCCTATGGCAAGTTAAAAAGTTGGATGATATCGGGTAAATGTTAAGAGTAAGGTATTAGAATTAGAATTAGAATGAGCAATAAAGCCTTAAAGAGAGTATAGTTTTGAGTACTTTTAATTGTATTTGTCACAAATTTCATTGGATGTTAATGATTTGCCAATTTATATGTTGAAAGTTTATGAACAAATTAATATCAATAAATTAAATGTCATTGTTTTTTTTTAATATAATTTAAGTTAAAAAAGCTATAAATATAAACCGTTTCAAATAAAGTCACTTTATTTTTAAAAAAATGAAATATAAGAGAAACACAATCGAAATTACTGAAAACTACACTTTCTTGAAGAGTTTTTGCTCATTTTCCACAAGTTAATTTTCAAGTTTAGTCATTGAAAATTAAACGTCAAGAAATGGCATAAATAAGCATATATATGATTGATTGGGAAGTATTAATTTTAGGCCATTTGAGAATTGCTTGCTTAAAAATGTTTGCTTTAAATTTGATGAAATTTAACTTTTTGTTATTCAAATTGCGATAAGTGAACATTTTTAAATCATTTCATCGATTAAAATTTCCTCAGAAAAAAAAACTTTGAACATTTTTGTTTCTAAATTCAAGTCATTTTTTTATGAAATTGAATAATTTGAATTGAAAATGTTATAAGCTCGCAATAATAAATTCATGAAACTATTGCTAGAATGTCAACAAACGTAATAACAAGTAAAACAATCAATTCGCAAAAAATCACAACAAAACTAAAAAAGTATTTTGTAATATATTTTTTTAAATAGAAAACCTTTATAAAGAGTTCTCCTTCAGACTCCCGCTCAAAGCACTGTCTTCCAACCCGAGGTATTGGTGGTAAAAAACGCTGTGAAACAGGCATCAATGACAGAAGGCTCTGCTGGGAACTATGGAAAAGTCTTGAAACATGCCCCACAGCCAGGGAATTATAGCCCAAATCTGTCAAAATCATATCCGGTAAGATTATGCAACCAGAGAATAAATCTTATATTTGTGAGCAGAACAACCGGTCACAACCTGTTGGGATACCACAGTAAGAAAATGCGGTTTGTTGACGACATATGCAATGGATACAACGATGAAGAAGAACACAGGAACACTACTTAATATAAACTCGTATTAAAATGCTTCTAGAAAAACCCAAAAACTTCAAGGTTCTAGGGGCTTACAAATTATTACATCTAAAACCGTAGTTTAAACACTCTCTTTTCAAGGAAGTTTTAAAATTGTCAGTATATCACAAGGGATATTTAATTGAACTTAGTGTGGCGATAACTAAATCAATCGCAAGCCCATTTATCCAACTTAACCTAGAGGTCCAAATCAGCCGATCTAAATGTTTCTTCTCAATTTTTACACATTTTGGTGTTTGTTTTATTTTGGCTTAAATCAATAGGCTTATTATTTTAGCTTAAATCAATAGGCTGGAAGACATTGTTTCTAAAACTCCTTTATCCTTGAAACTCCAGTTTTGCAAATAAATACCAAGATTTCTCAATCGCACGGATTATAGTATTTAAATAAAATAATTTTAGATCCTATTACACAAAAATTAGGAACTAACTCAAAATATCTACAAATTGACTAAGATAAAGCTAAAAACCATCTCTGACAACACTACTCTCACACAGGAATCGTTGAAAGTTGTAAGTCACTAGGTCCCAGTTCTCAATGGTCTGTTGCGCCACCCAATTTATTTATTTTAAAAGCTAAAAACAGGCATACACTAGTAGCAACAATAGTTTCTCCTTCAAAACTTAATAAACTAAAATATAGGCAGAATTTCAAAGTTTAAACAAGCAGACAAAAAATGTTATATTAAGATAAATTACCCTGGGGAATTTATTTTTATTTTTTACAACTCCCTGGAATTACTCTGGCCATTCCTCACTCTTATCTCAGAACTTATACTAACTATGCTCTCTCCGACATTGCCTTTTCTCATATAATAAATAAAACAAGTAGTAAGCACATAACACGAATGAATTGCAAGGATAAATATATGGATTTACATAATTCAACATCCTTTGCAAGGATGCTAGGTAGGTACGACTATATCTTCGTAGAGCTATTCCGTTTAATTGTTTGGTGATAAAATAGATGCACCTTGTTGGCGCGTAAATCAGGCCACGCAGCCTTTCGCCAGTAATCCATCCATCCATAAATATTTCTCTGTCGCTGCCTGTGAAACCCCCTTTTTGTGGATTGGATGTACGGTGACACCATAGTCCATGCCCAGAGTTCCATGTTCTGTGTGTTAATTGCCAACATAAGGCATTAATATTCATGTTTGAAATGGCTTTTAATTTAAATAAGTTGATTCAGAGAAGCTGCGAAGCTACAACACTTGCATTCTCGGTAACAACAGCAACATCTACAGCAACAACAGCAGCAGCAGATTTGAGATATTCCTTGTAAGGAATCGAGTAAGTGTCGGTATAGTCATTAATTTTGGGAAAGGACATCAAGACGATGCAATAAGTCTAAACGGAGCTTAGAGTGTTGGCCATTTCGCGTCAACAAATACACATAGCACTCTGATGGCTGTGACACCGAAACGAGCAAATATTCGAGCTAGAGAGAGAATAGCAATTTCCAAGATATCTCCATCTACATCTGATGCATATGTGTAAGTACATAAAACAGCTTTCGGAACACATCCTTGACTCAATTCGAAAACGCATTTCATTTATTTGCAAGGAAAAACTATCGATAAGGATCTCTTTTTTATTTTAGTGCTGAATGTCGATGTTGCTTTTGCTGTGAATGCGAAGTGACTGTGAAGCGCCAAACCACCACCACGTGCATTCAAATAATTCAAATTTCCCAAAGGACATTTCCAATTCAAAATTCCTTGTATAGTTTTCAGATTTTTTTTTGAATGCTACAGTATAGTGGTGTGCTTTCACTTTAGTTTAAATGTTTTTATTTTAATATTTTCCTTTGGTATATCCTCTTTCCACTGCACTGATATCAAAACTGCAGATCAGGAAATATAAAGTTGCTTTGCTTCTGTTTTGTTTTTTTAGTTTTTGAATTTGAATTCAGTTTTAACGAGCACGGATTCGGATACACATAGTATTTGCATTTGAATGGAGTATAGTAGGTACGGGCTTAAATGGTGACCCAGATAGATAGGCGATGTTACGTGTGCATAGTTTCTGTGGATCTTTTGTTTTCGACACGTTCCAAAGTGAATATGCAATGTTCTTGATGCTTGGTTTTGAAATTATGTGTTTTTTTATTTTCATTTTTTGGTTTTCTTTTGATTTAAATGAGATGAAACAAATAAATCTTTTATCTAGGTTAATGTTGAGTCAAGGTTTTTAATTCAAAGAGAGTCGCCCTTTCAACGAAATGAAAAGAAATATGTTTTGAAAGAAATGGGCTTAAACTCTCTCAAAAGCATTACAAGTTCAAAATATGTACGTTTTACTTTAATAAATGTTAAATTATTTCTGCAGTAAATAAAGTTGTACCATGAAGCCGTAATGATAGACGTCACTAATTATGATACTAGAAACATGACATTTTCAGAGAAGTAGGAAAATTTCCTTCAATTTAATGTCAAAACTAGGCTTATGAACATTTGCAGAAAACAGAAATTGATAATTCTGAGAACATGTGTGGAAAAATTTTAAATATAACTCAAAAGAAGAAAATTAGCTTCTAAAGAGAATGCAATATTTTGTTAATGAAATCTTTTTTGAATGCAATCTCTTAGGAGTTATAAATTGAATTTTTTGTACTGACTTGAGGCTCCAAGTTTTGCAAATAACAATCTTTTTAAATCAAAAGAATTGCAAACAATTGCGCTTGAGATTGATTTAGTGTCAATGTAAAATGATTGATGGTACACAAATTTAAATTTCCAGCCTCAAAGTGAATCTAATGTAAAAGATTCCACTCACAAAAGATTGCATTCTTTTAGAATTCTAAATACATTTTTCTGGTTCAAATTAGAAAACGAACAAATTTTGTTTTGGAAACTAAACCAGGAATTTTAGAAGGTGTGTTTTATAGACTTGAGGCCAGAAAATAAAAAATTCTTACCAATCTAAACCATTTTGTATGAATTTTTTGTCATTTTCGTTAAAGGACGAAAAGAAGGGATTTAGCCAAAAAACTTCTATATTTTTCGTGGAAAATTCAAAAATTCTCACGTTATTGGGTTCGGTTTAGCTCAATACAATCGAAGGAAAATATTTGAGATCAAGACTTTCCCTTGATATTACTACGCACTTGGATTTTTTTGGATTTAAAAGGAGACCATTTAATTGAGACCACTTTTCAATTTTCTCTAGGTCTTCATTTACACAAAAAGCTGCATGTTCAATGAGCCCAAGGGGACAGCTCATGTATAATTGGACGTCATCCGCATACATAAGAACCGATCAGTTCTTGATAATTGATGGCAGTTCATTGAAATAGATTGAGAACAGCAGAGGACCGAGTATAGAACCCTGAGGGACACCGGAAACGTTAGGTAGCAAATCAGATAAACTATCCCCAATTTGCACAGCATGCATTCGATTACTCAAATAAGAATAGATTAGCCTTGTAGCTGTATTCAAATTTTCTTTGAGATTTATTAAATTCTTAAAATCTTAAACAAAAATTTGTGCAAAGTGCTGTTGAACAAAGTTCAACTTGAGGGCTTCTTCATTAATTTAATAACATTTAAAAACCTTCATAAAATTGAAAAATTGAAATTGTAGGCTTCCAATATTTTTGTAACTTTAATAATTGTAACTTTAATTGTCCCCTTATTAAATGGATACACCAATATGTGAATACAAGTTTGGTACACATTATTATCTTCTTTCCATACATTGATCATTTTAGCCGTGCAGCCACGCTTCTTGTGGGATTATTTCATTAATAACCCACCTTGACTATGGCCTGAATGCTGTGCAATTCCCTGATAAGAATCATGGTTTACTGTTGGCAATAAATTCCACTCTCGATACGCCATATTAAAACATTTTCCTAATAACATTTTCTCGCCTATGGATTGTATTCTATATATTTTTGCAGCTTGGAAAGCCCTACTGCTGCGCTGCGCTTGTGCACAGCAAGAGATCCTGCCGCGTGCGGGATCACTTCCTTTCCTCACAACATCTCTCTTACATTTAGACCAATTGATGAAGTATAGGGCTGAGGCTGGGACTGAAGCTAGGACTGGTCTATAACTACGAGTATAATATGTGGCAGTGGCATATATTATTTTGCATCTCGTGCCTCTTACAACTTAATTATTATTTGGACCGCTGTCAGGGGAATGGAATATAAGTGATAAAATTTCCACCACACATTTATGCCCAGGGGGAGAGTTTGTGTGCCGCACTTGCATCATTCTATAGTTGCAGTTTTTAACACCCCACCTCCTCCTATATACTCTCGGATCGCGTCCTCTATAAAACTTTCAGATTTCGATCGATCTGCGGTGGTTTGGGTTTATCGCAGGGAAACAATCTCAACAAAATTAGCATAAAAACGCAATTTTCGAAATATTAGCACAAATACGCCACACTCAACACTGGTTTTACCATAAGATACATACATATGTATGTGTATGTATTTAAGGCAGCAAGAAATGCGCGTGCGTGCGAATGAATATCACCGATCGATTCGGCAAGATAAGGCGATGACTAGGCGAGAGCCTTCCTTTTCCAGAAGCTGCCAATCCAAGGTAATAAGTTTCAAAGGACTCATTATACAATGTAGATACGTTTTTTTTTTGTTGGTATATGTATATGCTTAGAAATATGTATAAGAAGGTGAATTACAGGGTAATGTCAAATCGATTAAACTTGGCAGACAGCACTGAGCTTACGTGATTAAGGAAATGCAAATGGCGTGCTATCATCGATGGACTTTTACGTGTTGTGCGATTGTGTATAGCTACGTCCATAAGAGAAAGAAACAAGTGCAGCAGAAAAGATGCAAGCCACATGTAGGTAGATCCAGAGCCCCTTTACCTCACACACTAATTGCCTTAAAAACCCATTATTTTATTCGGTCTTCCTTAAGGATTGCGGAATATTTTTGATACCTACATTTTTTTTAGCTTGGTTTTTCATTTCACTGTCGCGGTTGTTTGGCAACCAAAATAACACTTGTATGGACTCCACTTGTGTCGACGTCTTCTTCCTTTTCACACTTTATTTAAATTTTGACATGGATTCGGCTGGTCTTGTATTTATTTCGTTGTTTTTTGGCAGCTATATGCACAAACATATATAAATGTATCTCTGCTCTTGTTGTTGAAATCCACATTCAATTCGTTTGTGCGATGAAATGTTCTGAAAAGGAGAATGAAATCGTTTGCAGTCTCAACTGAAATAATTTGATTTTGAAAAACATTTAGTTGATGGATTTACTTGGAGTATGAGAAAAGAAGAAGTAAAAAGATGTTTTATTTTGAATTTTATATTCAAATTTCAAGGAACTTAAATGTCCTGGAATTTTTATTTTTCATGCAAGAGACGGTTTGAAAACAATAAAGTGTTAATGTAGAAAAATCTGTTTCGCGGTGCACTTAGACGTATACTTACTATTTTTTATTCTTTTTAAAATATCTGTGAAATATATTTATTTCAATTGAAATTAATGTTTTGTTTTGGATAACTTTATATTTCCTAACAATTTTTCCTAAAAACCATAAGGAAAGTGTTGATTGTCATCAATTCATAAAGTTAAAGTGAAAAACTTGGTTATAAAGTGAAAATTCTATGGATCACAATTCGTTATAAGCAATCTCAATTCCCATGACCCAACGAATTCAACACTGATTCTAATGATTACCGGCAGGGCATGCCAGCGTATCGCCTTGCATCGCGGGATAGAACTCCTTTTTTTACCGCGAGAAGCACACATACTCGTATACACACACAAGATCCTCACCACCCGTATCCAAAATTTGACACTGCGACTTTGTGACTCTCGCTGCTGCTGCTGTTATTGCTGCTGCTGCTGCTCCAATTCCATTTGAAAAGACCAAAAAAAGACTCCTATAGCACCACATGCACCGGCACCGACGACACCGACAACGGCATCGTCACTGGCACCGAGAGGCAGTGAAGCGCTTTGAATGTCTGAATCATCTGTGATATTGGGATTGGCGAGGATTTTGAATTGGTTTCGCATGCTTTCATAACGACACCGAATTGGAATTTGGTTCTTTTCACCAACAAACAAAAAAAAATTATAAAGTTTACCCGACATTATATTTTCAGGGCTCACTCCGAACTTCAGGCCATCATCATCGTCACACCACGGCGACGACAACGACGACGCAGAGAAAATCAGAAGTGAAGACAGGATCAGGGAGATAAAGGGACTGCGCGATGAGAGAACGAACCTAACAAATTTTTATATATTTTTCTGTCGGTGTCATTTGGCATCAGTGTGCGCTTGTTTGACCACTGACCAATTTGAATTGAATGCCCCACGATTTTTTGGAGGCCGCTTTTTCTTTGTATTTCATGCGCGCAATGGGATTATTCTATGGAAGTTCACCTTAAAGACAAAAACAAAAATAAAAGACTTGTGAATGACCGTGAAAAGTAGTTCTTTATTTAATTTTGTTTGTTTGCTTTTTTTTACCAAAAAGAAGAAGAACACGCACTCACGCGTTTGGCAAACTTAAGTTGACAGACGGAACCTCATCGAACACACCTTTTTTTGCACGGTATTCTCTTACAAATAAAAATCGATCGGTTGGACAGGTTTTCAAAATGCATCACTTCACCTCTGAGATTGCAGACGCTAAAAATGTGATATCGATATCTTTTACACATTTCAAAACATTGAATGATTAGAACACGCTACGCATATATTTTCCTTAGGATTGGAGGAAGCTCTGAGAAACACAAACTCTCACGTGTGCTCTATGTATTTTATTTAAATGGATTTTATTTAAATTATCATCTTATTTGCATTTTTAAATTTCCCAGTATAAAAAACAATATTTAAAGGCAAAAAGTTGATTAAGAGTAACCCTGGCTGGGGTTACTCTGACCCCCATCATGGGCAGCAGCTTCAGAATCAGAATCAGAATCGCATGGCATTGCAATTTCAAAGCATAGTATAGTAGAGCGTATATCCTTTCTTGCAACTTGTAGCTCCTGATGCTCAAGCTCAACACATGTATGTTTTCTCTAATTGCAGTCAATGTCCGAATGCAATCAGAACGTAATCCCTTGGGCGTTATAGTGTTATGGTCGTGGTCCTGGATATACTCGCTAGCCTTATATACATAAATATGTACCTATATATGCTGTATAAATGTTATGTTGGCGGCGGTCAATGGTTTTGTGTATTTCATTCAGCGGATGTGAAAGAGTCCATTCTGTGTATAGTTTTACTATACGGAAAAGACCGAAAAAGCATTTTTGAAGATAACAATCGTCCTGGGCTTGAATGTTGGTTTTGCGTCTCTGGCTGGCTTCCTGCTTCTCATTGTGTGCGGTTCGTTTCGGTTGGGTTCGGTTCGGTGTGGTGCGGTGGTAGCCTGGCATGGTCCTGATAAACACTGGTAGTTTGGTGTGTTTTGGTATTCTGATGTTTTTATTTTTTTCCTCTCACTTGGGGTAGAAGTGGAAGTGGAAGTGGATGAAATTTGCTTTGCATTGAGTTAACCCTTTTTGAATTCATGCCAATTGGATCACTTGGCTTAAGGAAGGAGGAGTGAGTTTGTACAACTAGTTGTAATTTTTCAACAAGGATGGGGATACATTTCGCCCTTCCCTTACCGCAATGTCCAATTTTTTGTATGTTATTTTTGTTCAACTTGAAGTACTTTAACATCTGTCTTTAAAGGAGATCTGCGGCTATATACAAAAAATATAATGTTATGATGAGTCTTTTGGACTTTAAGTCCATCTGGCGTTACGTATTTTTATATTTTTGTTCTTGTTGTGTTTTGAAAGTGAATAACAAATGATACAACACAAAAATGGAGGTGCTGGGATGATAAATGCCACGCCTTTTTTCGACATGAAATGAAGTGAACTGTAATGGCCGATCTTAATTTCAGAAAATGTATTTTTCATTTTTGGTGGGTTAAAAGTAACAATTTCCTGCGTTTTTTTATAAAAATTGTAACATTTTGTTTACTCTACTCTAACCACAATGACCAACAAACTTGGATTTTGATGACAGTTTAGGATATAAGTTGCAACAAAATGTGACAAAATCTATCAGTTGTTAGTTGTCCACTTAAAAATTTTATCAAACAAACCGATACTCGTTTTACAGAAACACTAGCAGACAATAAATATAAACTCGAACTGTATCTACAGCCAAGCTGCCACACGCCATAGTTTTGTTTGACTAAAAGCATAGACACATAACACAGACACGGAAAGTGAAACTATTTTGTTGAAAACCTTCAAAAGTCCATAGTTAATGTTCCCGTTTCTGTCCCGCATAACTGAATGTGACAGCAGCTCAAAACAGGCTAAAGTCGTAAATATTTTTCCAGTTAGCAAATGAAAGGGTTTTTAATGACGACGGAATTTCTGTCAGTGATCTGTATGTGCAATATTTGGTGGTTGTGCTACGCTATACGGTTTATAGTTTATTGTTATATGAAAGCCGCAAATGCGAGTGAGGACTTTTAAAGCGAATATGAGGGGATTTGAGACTTTTATTGTGATATTTATGAACGGCTGTCATCAGGGTTTCATTTTGAAAAATACTGCTAGCTCATAAAATAAATCGAAATCGGACAGTAAGCGAGTCGAGTGAAGCTGTAGTTAAAGCTTAAGCGATGACTTGATAAACAATTACTATGACTTTTAATAGGATTCATTATTTATGTTTGCATGTTTTTTCGTGACGCATATTGGTTTTAGATTATTATCAATTTGTAACGATGTTTTTAGTATGATGTCTGGGTAAGATGATATTTTTTATTAGTATCACATTAAACGAATCTTCTCAGGCTCTAGTCCTGCAAAATCAGAGTAAGAAATGTCCTAAAAACAAGCTTAAATTTTTCATAGATTTGAAGGGTAGCAAGAGGGGTAAAAGTGCAGTTTATCCTTATAAATCAAGAAGTAATGCAATTCTACAAAAAAAAATCGTTTAATTTTTAAAGGTTGTTATAGCATTAAAAAAAAAGATGACCAAAGATATTAGAGATAAAACAAAAATGTTTTAAGTTTTGTTACCTCTTATTTTAACGAAAGACTGAACTTTCGGGGGAATTGACAAACAGGAGTCATCATTGATGTCATTTTGTAGGTATTTAGAACATCTTTAGGTTGTTGCATGTGTAAATGAAGAACTGTCGGACTTTTTTAAAGAGAATATCTTATTTTCGTACAAAATGTTTGACATAGGTTTACACCTAAAAAAATGCGTTTTTATAAAAAACTTAAAACAGGGTGACTTCTTGCTAAATTTTTATTGATTTTCATCTCTGATCAAGCAAATTGAGAAGAAAATAAAGTACCGTTACTTTCTCTCCTGGTGTTTCAAAATAGAAAAACAGATATGATATATAACCATATTTATTTTTTCGTATTAAGTTCACTTTTAACAAAAAACTAATATTATAAATATACTATTCACTAGGTTTTTTAATATGAAGTCGTCTAGATAGTTCCATTCTGTCACAACTGCTTCCCATAGCTCAGAAACTCTAGCAAATTGCCTGTAATGGGCATAAATTTCGAGGGTTAAAATTCTCCAAACATTTTCGAAGCGTTTGCAATCTGAAGAACGTGATGGAAACTCCATCAATTAATGTTGTTCAATTCGAACCAATCTAAACTTTGACGGCTTATATGAAATTTGGCACTAACTTGCTGGAAGACATGTTCAACTCGACGAAATCGTCTCAAATAAGTTACCGAATTCTCCTCAAGGACCGAAGTGTAGTCAGAATTGTTCATTCTAGTAGAGGTGAAGGTAAGTGCAACCTTACCACTTTCGAAAAAGGCCTCCCAAACCATACAGCTGCCACCACCAAAGTTCCTCTTGGCGGAAAGATGTGCTTATCTAGCTTATCTTTGATTTCACAGATAATTAATGTAATCCTTCCGCTGAACGAATATGAGTGTATCTGTATACGATTGAAAAAAGCTGAAAACAACGTTTAGAGAAGATTTGGTTTCAACAAGATGTCGCTACATGCCACGCAGCCGAAGCTACACTCGATGATTTTATATCATTTTCAAAAAAAGTTATTTGTCGGACTCTATAATGTAGGTATTTATTAAAAAAAGGATCTACTTATCTAGAATTTTGAATTATTATGGGTATAAGCAAATGCTTACTTTTAATAAGGGAAAAGACTTTATTTGGATCTTTATTTTAAGAGAAGTATTAGTCTTTGTAATTGGACTTACATAAATTTGATGCCTTTGTCTCAGTCTTAAGATATCTAAATTCTATCAAATGCATTTTTTCTGTCAGAGCAAAGATTTTATATTTGGGGTATTATTTCTATAAATTTAAAATAAACATAGAGTTTTACTACTGTTTTAAATTATAGGTGCTAATAGTAAAATTAAACTCCTAGAAAAATGTACAAAAAAACACAAGATAGGTTATATTGAAATAGAAGTTTTAAGCTTTAAATATCAATGTGCTGAATTGGATAGTATGATGGATTTGGCCAAAAGTGTGCACTTTCGAAATGGGGTTTTATTTTCTTCGTGTAGTAGGTAGAGGCAACTTAAGAAGGAATGACTTAAATTGAAAAAAATCCTATACCGAGTCTATTTAAAAATATTTAATTTATTATAAGATTTAAAAATATACCTGTTTTGTTTTCAAAAATGTTAATGACATTTGATATTTCAAATAAGTTTGGAAGGTTTTCGTGTTTTGTTAAAAAAGTTATCAATTGAACTATTCTTACAAATTCAAAAACTAGCAACTATATTTTCCATAATTATATTGAAATTGTTTGATTTCAAAATCTATTTTAACGAAAACCAATTTTAGTCGAAAACCAATTTTTTTCAATTTTAGTAGCATTTCTTAAATGTTTGTATTTCTTATTTAAAGAATATTACAAGCTAGATGTTGGATTTTTATAAAAAAACTGTCAATTCGTTTTTTCATAAATTTTACCAGATGTCAATATTTGTATTCTTCGGTGGACAAAATTTGTTTGGAGAAAAAATCAATTTTTGTTCGTAAAATATTCGAGGTGACAAATATTTTTTTTAGTTTTTTAGATTAACAAGAAAAACCATTACTTGTTTTTTTTTCTCCAAAAATATACTAGTATCTGCCCATGCGATTACTATGGTTTTCATATTCAAAAGCAGATTATTTCAGCTCATACCTCTGAAAAACCTCATACAAGAAACAGAACTCATTCCAAGAAAAATGTTACACGGGTTATCGAAATTATTTTGATCTTAATATTTAAAAAAGTATTTTAAAAGTTATTTGAAGCGTTTAATACCGATTTTCGATTTTGAAAATTCTAGATTATTAAAGTTTACCGTAAGACCATTGAAAAAATTTATATAAGGGTTAGTTTGTACGAAATCCAAGTTTAGCTTTTATAGTTCGATAAGGTTTGCCCACACTTTTCCGCTGAGTTCCATTTTGTTTTGAGACTTTACAGAATGTTGGTATATCATTTTTGTATTTGAAAACCTTCATTGAAGATGTGCAAAATATAGATTTCTACAAAAAACCAATTAAAAAGCTACTTTTTAACTTGACTTTTCAAAAACTCGTTGCTCCTGATCACGTTTCAGTCCTTTTACTCTATTAAGTACCTGCTTTATACAAATGTCACTAAAAAAACACTTACTTCAGGCTACCGGTGTTTTTTTTTGTTAACGCTAACACAGATTATAGGGCAATCCATATTAAGTTGTTCAATATATATGTAGTAAGGACTCATTGATATTCATAATGATAATCGCAAGAAAATTAGAATATTACGATACCGTGGTACATCTTCATTTGATCAAAATCCCGGTCCTGAGCATGTTGGGTTTTGATACCTTTATAAGCATCTCTCTCGTGATCTCTCTCTGGGATTAACTTAATTTTTTGTTTATAAACACGCGACAAGGATTTTACGGATGCGGTCGGCATGGTGGTGCCACCGTAGTAGATTGCAATCACACAGGCAGACATATTCTGCTCAAACCGATGGCCATGTTTATGCAGATTAGAGTAGGTATAGGGCTCCTGAGACCTGAGCCTGAGACTGAGGTTGAGCCTGAACCTGTGCTTTAACAAACATATATAGAAAATTGCAGGAGAGTGAATGGGATCCCTTCGCCTTCGCCTGCGGGCATATTATTCTGTGGTTTTTTCTCTCGCTCCTATCACAAAGGCGTGCAATCACGATCGTATCTCGCGACGATCGCGGCATATTGTTTCAATGTAGCGCCTATACCACGATCGGTCGTTACTATTATTGTGCTTCCACCTTGGGGGAAGAAATTGCGGCAGGTTTATCTTCCTTTATTTTGAATTTACGTATGTTTTTTTGTATTTTATTTTTAAATTGCGACATGCGACAAATAGTGGGAAACTTAAAGTAGAAAGTCGCCCTTAAATTCGAATTGCGATGGCACGTTTGAATCTTGGAATTGCGAACCAATGCGATCGCCTGGTTATCTTATTGCAAATCTAAATGCGATCTGGTAATTTATATAGGAGATGTTGGGCAAGATTACTCAATTGCCCCCTATAGTTGCACCGAGTGTTCAATTGGATAACGAGCATTGTGCATGTGCATGCATTGCGTATACTTCAATAGTTGCTACCATATTATTTTTAGAGGGAAGTAAAACAAATGAAAGAAGGAGGGTCTTTCGAAAGATCGTGTTGTCAAGACCAAACCAACCGCCTCGCCTCGTAGGGGGCAATGTAATACATTCACCCCTTTTTAATTTGTATTTTTATCTTATGTTCACATAAAAATGAAGGAAATTAATGTATATCTGTACTAGGCCAGTATTGAATGTTTTGTTTTTGTTTAATCTCTTTTAAATGCTTTATTTCATCAGACATTTGAAAAAGATGGCTTAGTGGTATTTCAGTCTTCAATTAAATTGAATGTTATTTTAATGGCAATACAACTTA
The DNA here is from genome assembly GCF_945859685.1 of Eupeodes corollae. Taxonomy (NCBI): domain Eukaryota; kingdom Metazoa; phylum Arthropoda; class Insecta; order Diptera; family Syrphidae; genus Eupeodes; species Eupeodes corollae. Next base: position 156,575,767 of record NC_079148.1, on the reverse strand, counting down.
AACTCTTCGAAATAATATATAATAGGGCTAAGCAGAATCGAAAATCCATAACTTAACAAACAAAACCAATACAAAAATCAATTGGGCCACTATGGCGTATACTTGTCTTAATTTTGAATATTTTTCAATTTGTCTTCCAGTCGCTGTGGGAGTCAATTTTTTAAAAATATTGTTGTCCAATGGCAAAATGTAAACTAGGATTAATGATATTGAATGACAATAAGCTTAGGAAAATAATTAAACAACGTTAAATCAAATGTTTATAATTTAAATTCATTGATGTTCAATCAATATGCATGCATCATTCGCAATCAATTTTCTTCACTATTAATTTCTAAAACTGTGCCTACAAAAACCACAAAATAATTCTAATGCTCATATGTACTATACCAAGGTATTGAAATAGACTCGCCAACAAAAAATAAACATTTCCTACATTTTAGTTGAAACCATTCCAAATTGTCCAATATTCGATTGGAGAATGCGAAAAACGTTTGCGATGTCGTGACCAATTAGCCTGCAACGCGCACTTGCCGCATTCTGAAGCTAGCAGCTGTGGTCGTTTCATTTCGTCGATCAGTCCAACCGTCTATAGAGTAGATACTATTTAGAAGTTCGGGCGTGCCCGCCCCATTATACCATCAAGCCTCAAAATTAGCCCATTCAATGTTATTAATACTAAATTCTTTAATTCAATGACCAATTGTTAAATAATCCCCCTGTAGTCTGTGTGGGCAAGCTTCGCACGTTTAAAATCAAATAATTGTCATAATTGAAATGAAATAGGAATACACGAGCTCGTGATGTGAGTGGGTGGCTGGGAATATAGTGCTCGTAATGAGACTTAAATACTTAAATACCTGAGCAATAATTTCGCTTTAAACATCCAGGGATGTTATATAACAATTGTTTCTCTTTTAAAAGAATAATCTAAAGCCTTTACCTCTAGAAAGTCGCAAGAAAATTTTATAAGTTTACTAACCTACAACATTTTGAAATCTATGATTTCTGATTTATTAATTTGTCTGTAATTTTTCGACAGCTTAATTTTTTGTAAACCTTACATTGCAATACAAAATCGCAAATCTTTTCTTAACTTTGGTTTTAAATTCAAGTTAAATGTTAATTTTTTCAAAATGAAGTATTATGAATTTCAAGAACTTATGAGTTGTTAGTCATACAAAATGAAAGGAACATTTAGAAACTCATTAACACTATCCCTGCAGTGAAATTTACTCTCGAGTAATTTATAACATCCCTGTTGTTTTTTGCTTTGTTTACAATGAAACCGATATGTAGTTATTTAGCTTTATCCGATCGATTGATTGTAATTGGTTCACGCAATACCACAAGTGACCGTTGCGTTGCGTCGCTCGTTGTTCGTCGTGTGTAGCTGTCGTCATCGTTGGTCGTACGCTCCTCACGCTTGTTCGCTCGCCAGCTTGCCAGCTCGCCTGACAGCTATCAACATTTTTCTGTCTGTAACTGATAGCAAACTATGGCTTAACAAAACCACCATCCCGCATCCTGCGTATACTATAAATACTATATACACATAGAGCCTTGTGACGTTGTTCCAGCTCACAAATGGCGGATATTTGTAATTCCGTTTCGGTCGAAATAATGCAAATTGATTTATTGCCTACAATCAGGTTCGGTTATCAAAGATATTTGGTTTAATTAAGTGGTACGCGCGGTCACAGATTGCGTGCTACCCTACTCGCAGTCCGTTGTGATTTAAGCTATATAATATAAGATGCCTCAGCCTCCGCCCCACCCTCATAGTCATAGCATGAAATGGTTTATTATTAGGTTGTGTATATTGTATACAGACAGACTTCAGCTGAGAGAGTATCTTTAAATAAGAGGTTCGCACTCAGCACCATTTCAGCACCTTTTGGCTTGGGCAATAGCAATAGCGCAATGGGTAGCATAGCGCTTAAGCTGCGGCTTTGAGAAGCGCTTCGTCCAGGTCCAACGAATACTCCGGACCGTGCGCGCGTTATGCTCACGTTTTAAACGAACATTAATGTCTCACAGGTAAAAGTGATTTTTGATTTAGTGTTATTTGAATTGTGTCGTTCGTTGATTTGTGGCTAAAGCCTTGGGCCTTGGGCCAAACGAAAACGAACAAGTTCGTAAGGACTTTTGCTGCTTTGCTTGGCTTTGCGCTATTGCATCGCATCGCTTACCAGTAAGAGGCTGCCTTCCACTTGTAATATGGTGATGGCGTTTTCTTAGCCTGGCTTGGCCCAAGCTAGTGGCTAATTCTTATTTGATTTTCGTGTTGCCTTCGGTCGGTTAGGTTTATTTAACTTTAACTACATACATATATGTTAGCTGGTTGTATTGGCGTTTGGTGTTTGGCATTTGGTTGGTACTTTTGGTACATCTGATCTGATGTTGTTATGGCTCTGGTTTTTTTTACATTGGAATGTCATTAGCTGGCGTGTGGAGTAACAAGTGTTTAGCGCTAACGAATTTGGCTACTAAATGTTTGTTATATGTAGGTGGCTTGACTATAGGGTATAGGTAAGGATTATACTCATATGTATGGCGCTGCTGATTAGATCGCATTATTTAGAGTTTTAGTTTACTTTAAATGCATTGATTTGACTAATGGATGCAAATTTGTTTGGTTTTCTTAAATTGTTATATATTGTTCAGGTTTCAGTGGCGGTGGCGTTTTAAATGAAACAAAAAGTTAATGGTTTTGTTTGAATCATACATAAACCAGAAGCATTTAAGCTGCATTTAGAGGTTCTATACATTCGAATCTTTTGGTAGAAATAGATGAATTTGAACCAAAGCTGTTGAAATGTATATGTGTAAATAATTCAAATAAATCTGCTATACTTATGGACTTATGACATTGAGACAAAAAAAACACAAGGCAGAGACAACAGAGAGTTTAGTCAAGAAAGCGGGGTTTAATTTATAATTGAAACAATTAAGATCCTCCTGTAGACATTAGCAATCATCAATAGAGTTTATACGTTTGCAAATTTGTATGTCACCAGCGTAGATTAATGCGGACGAGTTTTAAAATCAAATGTATACTGCCTACACATAAGATAAATAGTAAAGGTCCTAAGTGCCTTCCTTGTGGTACACCGAAATTTGAGTAAGCTTGTGTTGACATCACATTCCTAATTCTAATTACGTGATCTATTATATGGCTAAGGAGAAAGCACAATTATACATTTAGTCGTTAAAGCCCTTAGTTTGATAGATAATGTTTTATGGCACAATTTGTCAAAGAGCTTACTGAAGTCTTTGAATATACAATCACATTTTTTTTGTTTTTCATTCAAAATTAGGTAAAAAGAAGGAGGTACCTGATGACATATTTTGGACAAAGCCATGTGAACTGTCACAATTAAAAGAGTTACAACTAAACGACAGAAATTTACAAATAACGGACTTCAAGACCTGACCGATTTATTGACAAAAATATGAAGGTGATAGACAAACGTCAATCTCTAAAACTAAGTCAACGAATCCATCTTCAGAGAACAAAAGACTGATTGTATTCAGATGAGCAAAGTGTTCTGTATCGATCAATAATTCTAGAGTCCATTTTTTCAAAAGTCTTATCTAAATTTGTTATATATGTAATAATTTTTTAATTTACAAATAGTGTACTTAATTGATTTGTTGCAATAAATGAGGAAAAATAATAATCGTGATCTATTCAACATGAGGTTAATACGGATTGTTGCATAATTTTCAAGCGGAATTTTCACAAAAATTGCACTTTAGTACATTTTTGATTTTTAAGTTCATCCCATTATTTTTTTAAATGTTGCTTATATTCCTCCTTGCATCATTTTTAGCTTTGGTAAAAACATATATTCCGGAAGATATCACAAACATATCAATTAAAAACTATACTTGACTCTAAATGACTTTAAAAGTTTGTAGAAAATCCTTCCCAAAGCTTCAATAGTTAGGTAAGCCTTTTCTGCTTTTACTTTACTTGTCAGCATTTTCTTTTAATTTTCTTTTGTTTCAAAAAAGGTGTTATTTTAAATCCTTTCACTTACAGCATTTCTTATAGTTCCGTTTACGTTCGTTTTCACAAAATGTTCTTTGTTTCTTTTCTAAGTTTCTTGAAAACACATTCTCCACTATTAGCGTAGCGTTCTTGAAATGAAACAAAGAAACACAAACTACAAAGCAAAAAATAAAATACTCGTCGCAGGTTCTGTATATTCGTTTTATATCTAAAGGCAAGAAAAGTTATGTATACAAGGTAACATTTCCTAGCACGCTAATAAACTCTTCTAGAAATGTCAACATGCAGCCCTATTAGTCAGGTCATGATTCACATGCATCGTTCGAGTAAGATGCAAGGTGATGGTTGTTATTCACCATACCGAACATATCCGTTTTCTGCCACCCGCACCACAGCCAGCTGCATCGCACCATGTCATCGTCATAGTCGAGTGTTATTTGCACGTAAACATAAAACTTTGGAATATTAATTTCATGGCAGACATTTCCCTGACGGCAAAATATTTACCTGATGCGAAAGAGTCTTTAAATGCGCTACTTTCATCATTCCACGAATATATTCGTTTAGCTAATGGTGTGAGGACTTTCGGAGTTTGAGTTGGAGTTTTTGAAAACGAAAATCCCATCAGGGAAAGTATTGCAATTCCACACACCTCAAGCCAGTCAGGCACCATCACCAGCACTAGCACCCAACACCACCATCTCCATATGAATTAGAATCGCTTTTACAGACGATAAAGAAGACGAGTGAGTGATTGCGAGTCAGTCCACACTGTAGGCCATGAAATCTACGCCTCAGCCTCACATGACGTGCCCACCGCATTTACACGAAGAACTTGCTACAGCAACTGCAACATTTGTATGCATCTCGATGCTGCGCTGCGAGCCAATGTTTGCTCTCCCACAAGCTACTTGCTTCTTCAGCTTCAGCTTCAGCTCCAACTGCTGCTGATTCTGCTGTTGCACCGATCATAATTAAACTGTAGCAAATAGATCTACATAACACGAAAATCGTGCCACACGTCTGCATTTCGTTCGGTTCAGAATCACGACTTGTGTGCAGATGGAAAGGAACTTTTCCTGCCACAGCCATCTCGAGCTTGAGCTGCAGTAGAAGCAGGAGCAGGAGGAGCGTACAATGAAGTTGCTGCCCTCATTCAGGTGAAACCACACACCAACCTAACAAATGTTCACATGTGAATTTCGACTTTATTAAGGTCGTCCAAATAAATGATGATGATGACGAAATGGAAAGATGTTTGTTTGGTTTGATGTTTTTTTTTGTAAACAAGGACGAATTTTCCTTCTCCACCACCACCACCGCAGAAGTTGAAGTAGCGAATCCAACCAACTCTTATTTCGTGTATGTTGACGCGATGGAAAAACTTTTTGTGGTTTGATTTCAATTAATCATTTCCCTCCTTTACAAATGAGATGGAACTCCAGAAGAAATTGGACAAAAAGATAGTCCTTTTTGACTGTTCCAAAGAAAATGGGCCTAATGAATTTGTGGTTGTAACTTTGGTAAGCCTTGAATAGCTGTCATTTGGGGTGGATCATAGGTATGTGTTTTGCTAAAGTTGATGAAAGTTCACGAATTTAATTTAAGAGCTGTGAAAAAAAAGATTTATAAATGTCAAGACTAAGTTATTGCCTTCTGTATGGAAAGCCATTTGAATGATTTAACCTCACCTAGACACTTCGAGTTCAAAATGGATTATTTTTTAATTACTCGGTAATTCACAAATTCATACATTCTCCAAACTTAATATTTTTGTTTACATTATACAGAGTGTCCTGAACTTGTGTGGAAGTGTTTCAGGGTGTGTTTTTTTGGGTATGTTATAGGAAAAAAGGTTCTTCATCATTATTTATCCTGCCCAAGTTAGTTCTTTGACCAGCTTACTTTCCTATAAAAAATAAGCAGCAAACATAAAGTTTTACCCTTGGTTCAATAAAGGGTTTTGAATACCTTTAATATGCCAAAAACACAAAGTGAGCATTAGGACAAGAGAATTTTCAAGGCATTCCTTATTCGTAAAGAACGGCTAAAAAACGAATCTCTGTATTTTATGGTACGACCGAAGTTGGACTCAAGGGTAAACTGATGGACATTCTTTGAACCACGAGTATTACGTTGAAATTGTTGAAGGGTAAAGTAAGTTGTTAGATGAACCATAAAATCACCAGTAGACTTATTGCTTTGAAAATCGTACTGTTGGTCATTAAGAAGCTTTCGTTCTTTAAGATATTTCTTATGGCTTAAGATGGGCTTAAGATGGGATCTTATGAAGGAGTTCCAAAAGTATGAAGAATCGCAGAATTCTGGTAGCCTTACGTTTTTTATTTTTATTTTTTTAAATCTTTTTAGTCCAAATGTCTTGAGCATATGCTAAAGCACAGAATGACTTAAAAATATGAGTCCCAAATTATTACAATTTATTTCAAATTCTATCTGCAACAGAAGAGTTATGCAGTAATTCGCCTGCCACTCCTGATTTAACTCGTTTTCCAACAACAATTCTCGTATACTAATAATTGTCGAATCATTCAGTTTTGATTACTCTCTTGCCACTCGGAATGTACTTTTTAGGGTCTGATTTGATACATCTCTCGTCCCTTCAATCTCCCCATCATCCTACTTCCACCTGATAAAATAAGTCCACCCAGTCTCCTAAAAAAGGCTGAATATGCAGAAAAAAGTGAAGACTTCAAGAACGCGGGAAAAAACTATTCACGCAATCATCACGGATTCACGGATTATTACCTCGGCTATGCAAAATAAAAAATCTGAATCTGATCAGAAAATAACTTAAATAATTTCATGTGACCCGTACACGCGTTATATGAAACCTTTGCGGTATACGAGAGTATATCAAAACTTGAGGGGCTATCCTTTAACGAGCTTACAATGCTGCAACCAGTTGATGATGACTTCAAAATTAACTCACGCTCAAACACCGCACATTGTACGCTGTACACCGGGAGCGATGATGTGCAGCAGGAGATAATAGAGTGAATCGATTCAACCAAATGGAACTTCGTCACACAAGGGATAATCCAGAATCAAACTTTATGCCACTATATTCCCTTGCCCTTTCCGGCCGTTGTCCCCGCTCCTGATGTGGCTGTTTCACAATACCAATTATTGTGTACGCAATTTTCTTGCAGCGGATAACAATGACCATCTACGGATTTTTTCTTTTGCATTTAAAACTCAGGGCAGCCAGCGAGTTGCATCCATTAAGTGCAACCGACTGCCATGAGGTGCCACAGAAACTTGGACCATCTTAAGCCAGCGATGTGGTTCGCTTTTACGCTTCGGTATAATCGTAGTTATCTGCAGTCTCCACCATCGAAACGTTGTCGTCGTCATCGTTTTCATCATCACATTAGAGCGCGTCGCTGTTGTCGTTCTCGTTGTCGTATAGTTATCATATCGCTGGTAGTCCCCGAGCCTTGAGACGAAAACAAAGAAAGAGAGAACAATTTTTTGAGAGGTGATCCTCTACGCACTGCTATACTCGCTCGTCTGTCTGTAGCAAGCCCAAGCATTATCCCAATCGGGAACCTAAAACTGCATACTACGTCTGCGTTTGAGTCTGCGTCTGCGCCTTGGAATGCATGCGCAATTATTTATTATTCACTTGTTAAGGGTTCATGCGCTAGAGAGATACTTGTTGCATATACTTTTGGGTTGAATATGGTATTAGGTCGCATATGCTTTGTTTGCTTGTAGGCTTTTTCGTGGAAGCGGTATTTTTCTGTGAAGTTTTCTTTTATTCCATAGATACAATATATTATATATGCATGTTCTGTCTTGACTGGGATCCAGTAGATAATCCAATGGAGAACAATGCTTTGGTCATTTCTAAGGAAGAAACAGCGAGTATATGAGTTAAATACAATGTTGTAAAAGTTATAGCTAAAAGAAGTTGGGTATGTTAAGAGACTTTAAGTCAAACAAATATTTTCCAGGGTATTAAAAGTTTAAGAACGTAAATGTACAAATTAAAAATATGAAAACACCCTGAAGATTGATTGTTGAAGAAACGGTAATATTCTTCTGGCTGGATGCAGCATTTTTAATGGAAAAAGACAACTTTTGTGGTAAATAAATCAGTAGGAAAATAATTATTTTTCTTGGTGCTGGATATCAGCAAAACATTTCTTCCAGAACCCCAAAGAAGCAGAACCTACGAGTGCATAAAGCCGCTCTGGCAGGCAGTGGCAGCCTCAGTCTGAATACATCACCATACGCAATGAAACATGCGCTTCATGGCTTCAAACAGACAAGGCTTGAGCTTGATCGCGATCTCAGATTCATGTATTCATGTTGCAAATTTATGTACAAAAGGAATTCCATTCCACAGGCCTTTGTGCATAATATATATAAAGAAGTCTAAAAGGTCTAACAATTGGGAATAGATATGTGCCTGATGCTGCAAGGAAGCAGCTCCAACAGTAGGTAGAACTAAGTAATGCTCAGCATGTGCACTATTCACCAGCATCATCAGAACGTGTAAACTAACCACATGTAACAAAAGGCTGAACATCTCAATTAACTGCTCTCAGCTTTCAGAGAAAGAACCAAAGAAACGAAAGATGGTATATCATCCAGCAATAGGTATATACTCGTATACGTTTAACGAGTGTTCTATAGACTCGAGAAGCCTTTACCAAACCTAGCCAAGCTCAAGCAACAAAGTATAAGCGCAAGGCATGCATAAAGAATAATCCTACATAGAATTCAAAGAGTATTTCCAGGTTCAGGTCTTAGTCGAACAGTGTTCCAACATCGCAGGAACTTTCAGTTAATATTAGCATTTAGTCTGATACATGATCGTGGTGGGATCCTGCTTACGCGCTAATTATTCAAATTAATTGCACTGCTTAATAATTTGCGGAACGTGCTAGAGCCCGATGTGTTATTCAAGTGAGTCAAGTCAAACCAAGTGAAGACCAAGGAGCCAACTATACAGAAAGCTGCTACCAGCAAGCATCCTTGTCTATACTTTGTTGGATGAGGATGCCAAATAAAGGCGCAGTAGGATCCCTAACTAACGATCCGTAATTAATACAAGGCAACAGCTTCACACTGGTTACGCCATCACCATTGCCATCACCATCACCATTCGCCATCGCCATCTTCATAGTTGCGACTTAGCTTCGGCATCAACATCCGACCGATCGGACCGACATACAGTTAAATGCTCTACGATCCGGCTTAATTGAGTTGTTCGGTGTCTATGGGCAATCTGCGCACAAACACTTGACTGGCTGCGACACGTCACGTTGACGGTTGACATGCGAGAAGTCGTTTAACGGAAGCAGCTTCGTTATAGAGTCGATTTTTACGAATTTATTTTCGTTCGCTTGTTAGATGGCGCTCCCATAGAGTATTGAATACGGTGATGGTTGGGGTTGAGGCGAGCAATGTCACAATTTTTGTTGCTAAGCTATAAACGAAACGCGTGATGTTGGAATGTACATATATAATGTTTGCCTGCCACGGCTTGTGCGCTGTCCAGTCCAAGTGTCCAATGTGTCAGAAATTACTTGGATATGTTTCGTAAATTGGATCTCTAAGATGGAACTTGTGCGGTCGGTCGGTGGGGTTGTGGTACCTATCCTCGTCCAACGTTCGTGTTGTTGTGATTGCGGTGATTGTGGGACTTCTTGGATAGAGAAAAATTATTGAAGTCTGACATATTCACAAGTGCAAGAGGTGTGTCTTCCGTTGAATGGCTATGGCGATGGCGATGGCGCCCGGTTTTTATGTTCGCACTAAGCGGATAGTTTAGATAAGAGTCTTCGTGCGATAGCTTGGCAATCGTTTAAATTGGATTAAATCAGTAATTAGTAAAATGAGAAGCATCCATGGAAGCGGAAGGCTGGCGAATGTGTAGCTAATGTATAGCTATGCGATAATTGATGGCTACTTTGTTGGTTACGTGAACAAAATTATAATTTAGGAAATTACACTTTAATGGTTCTGCGAAAGGAATTTGTTCTTTCATATTTTTCAGGAACTTTCAAAAAGAACAGGATGTGATTGCAATTTTTCTGATCGTTTATTAAAAAAAGTGGGGTTATACTATGGAGCTTGTAGAAATGTTGGATTTACGTAGAACAAATCTTGATATTTGACAAATGGGAGGGTCCGTCATTTACTTCCAACTTAGAAAAAAAAACAGTTTACTTGATCTTCAATTCTTAACACTATTGTTCAAAGTTAGCAGAGCGGACCTCAACGTAAAAGTTTGAATAGACTGTTTCAAGTTTTTAAGAGATTTTAAATGACAAAGTAATAAGACAATATCATTGCGATGTTAAGATCGAAAAAAAAAACTCCACGAAACTTTAAAAATTCAGTTTCATAAACAACAAGATTTTTTTAAAGCTATGAAAATGTATTAACATTTTATCGAAAATATTTTAAACAAAATTACTCTCTGTGCCTGAATTGAAATTCCTATGCAAATGACTTGCCATCATTTTTTTTGAAACCAAAAATGGCATCAAAAAATCCAACTCCTCACAGTCTGTCAATCAAAAATCCTAATTTACAAGAAAAACTCCAAATTGAGGACAAACACTGTGACTATGTTGTTGAAGCCTGGTCAATCGGAGCCAATCCAGCTGCATCATCATCGTCATTTTCATCGTTATGACTCCAATGCTAATTCACCGCTCAAAAATCCCAAACCAACCATCGCATCGCCATCGTCATCGCAGCGAGACCAAGAGATAACGATGTTCTTTGGCTGCGGCTGGGAATTTTATTACCGCGTCGTCGTTTAGCATACAATTTGCAAATACTTCCATTCTTCCAATTAAACTTGCTGATCCCTAGAGTCCGGAGTTCGGAGTCGGGAATACGGAATACGAACCCAGAGCGGGAGCACCAAGCTCAAGAGACGGATGACTCGACTATTGTGTCCCTAAAAAAGAAATTATAATAACTGTGCACTTACATACAATGCCATATGACGATGACGATGTCGATGACTGCTCCGCTCGAATGGAAGCTCTGGGTTCGTTGAATTTCTTCATTTTTATATGAAAGGGCCTGTGTCCCAATTGACATGTACCTACCGTGCAGTGCAGGCCCTGCGGCATTACGCGCACTCACATCATGGTCCAGTGACAGGGACAAATGTTCCAGCAACAACGATCAGGCCACAAGAAGGTAGACGTACATTGTACAGCTAATGTAATATTTCTGCAAAGAAATATAGGTACACCCAACCTGAACTTGGTTGTTTTGTTCGCGTCGTTCGAGTCGTTCTGGATGTCGTCGCCAGGCTCCCCGGAATTAAACCCAACGTGTAACCTATTTTTGCCAGGAATGACAAAGGATGTCATCCTCCACAGAAAAGGCATACCACCACTACCGCCGCCGCCGCCACCGTACCGCTTCTTAAAGTCGCAATTGTTTGTATTATTTTGTTATCGAAGGAAATAAATTGAATTTCGTTTGCATATGAAATGTCCATCGTAACCCGCAATACGGTACAAAGGTCCAGCAACAGCTTCAGCCCCAAAGCAAAGGCCTGTGAAAAATGAAAAATGAAAAATCCACAAAATAATTCCTCAAGCCTGCGAGCCTTCGAGCGGGCCCAAAATACAAAATAAATAAATTGAAATGGATATATCCAAAATTTCCATATATGGGAATAAGTTGTAAGCCTTTTGTCTTTAAAGTGCTCGAAGCACTGCTCCCTGGGTCTCGGGGCGTATTCAGTAACAATCTCAGAATTCACTAACAACAACAACAACAACAATGTCAAGCCGGCAATCATGGATATTATTTCATTATTATTCAGTGGCTCGACAACAACTGTTATTTGGTATTGGTATTTCTGTTATGCGATGGGGACTTGAACTTGACCAGTAGTCCGCCTCAGCCTCAGCTTCAGCAGTCAGTAGTTAGTGTTCAGTTTACTCGTAGTGGCATGCAACAATCCAAGGGCTAACCATTTTATACCACAACAACAAAAAAAAAACAAGAGAATAAATAATTGAATAAATGTCTCAATTCGTTTAAAAAAAAGAGTCGCTTCCTGATCCCCTGACTGCACCTTTGGCTTTAAAATATGATTTGCGAACAGAAATCCGCGGACGCACTGTAATCCTTGTGAAAGTTATAAAACTTAATTGATGGGAGTTGAAGTAAATGGGAGCGTTTTTTGCCTTTTATTTATTGCAATTCACTGAAAATGAAGTACTTTGTAGGTCAGAAATACTTATGGATAAAAATGCACCATTAAGTTTATATGAACTTATTATTTGGGGGAATGATTTAAGTTCTAAATTTAAAACATTTAAATAAACGTTAATAAATAGATAAGCATTTTCAGGATGTTCTTCAGGTTGGCAGGGCTGGAAAAAAGTTAAAGACTCCATGTTTTGATAGTTCACATTTTTTGGCAATTCGAATTTTCCCTCAAAGTAGTCTAATGGCGGAACGAGCTTTGGTCCTGGATCAGACAACTAAGACATTTTTTAGACGTTAGAATCAATGGTATCAACAATTTGGAAGTCATTACACCAGTAAATTATTTAATGAAATCATGTAACACGAAGTCAGAAACAAAATAAATATTTTTAATTCGATTAAGGAAACATCGAACGAATTTATTAAGTATTTTGAACAGTCTCATTTAACTATGAAACAGTTAACTGGCAATACTTTAAGAGTTTTCGAAAAACTTTTCCAGACTCTTACACATTTAGTAAGTTTAAAAAAAAAAAGAACTGATATAATCGATGCATCTACCACTTACTTAAGGTGGCGCTACAGTCCTGTGTGAACTAGGGCCCCACTCAACAAACTTCTCCATCTAGCTCGGTCCCTCGCTAGATGTCTCCAGTTTCGCGCTCCAAGTTGGGTGACATCACCTTCCACTTGTGCACGCCACCTCATCCGTTGTCTTCCTCTTCTGCGCTATCCTGTGGGTGTGGATTCGAAGAATCGATGCATCTATATCACCAATATTTTTAAGAGTTAGGCTAATTTAACATTTTCTAAAAACAGTTTTTTCTTTTAAATTTTAAATGGTTCCCTAGAACTTCAAAGATGTTGTCTCAAGAGATTACACTGGTCTTTAAAATTAAATTTTTAGGATTAAAGACAACCTCAATTCGTATCTTGGCTTTAAATTTGTCAATCAAATCAGGTTTTAAAACATGCTCCTTTAAAAATGCCAGGAACAATCCTTTAACCTATCACATTAGGATGATTTTTAAAAGCACAAATCTTAGCCTTGCTCTTTGTTTTTTTTTTCGATTTTACCCATTTGCTGAAATTTAAAAAATACCCGTTTTCAACCTTATTTCCCTATTTTTTTTATAAAATAAGTATATTTCAATTGATAATGTATTGAATTGTTGAGACAACGATTTTAATTAAGACCATTTAGACCCATTGCAAAAGAAGAATTTGACTGTAAGAAACAAAGCCTAGTTGACCAGTGTGCCGGGAAATTCTTTTAACTCTCAGTTTTTGAATTGAAATATTACTGGTATTGCAAAATCATTCGTGATTTTCTACTACTCAGAACTTCACACGTGCTTGTCTTAATACTGCATTGTAAATGACGATTTATTTGTAAGCTCTTAAGAGTAAGCTAATCTCATTGCTAGGCAGTTCGCCGCCAATTCTACGCTGCCAGTGAGTGTTTTGACTACTCCTGTACTTGAGCGAGTTAATGATTCTATGGGACCAATCTTTTTTCGCACTCGTACTGTGGCAAGAGTCCTAAGAGATCTAAACACACATAAATCGGCTGGTCCGGATGGTATCCCCGCTATTGTTCTGAAGAGGTGTTCTTCAACGCTGGCAAAACCACTGCGTAAGCTTTTTCATCTGTTCTACTCCTCAGGTCTCATTCCGAGCGGATGGAAAACCGCGTTTGTTAAGCCTATTCGCGAAAAAGCGAATCTTAATCACCCTCTAATTACCGATCGATTGCACTTACGTCCCTTCTTTGCAAGGTCATGGAAACGCTGATAAATTACCAACTCAAGAAATATCTCGAAGATCGAAAGCTTCTTAATGGTCGACAATACGGCTTACATAGCAACAGGTCCACTGCTTATCTCATGATTGATCTCATAGAAGAGTGGAGCAAATCTTTACATCGTTTTGGAGAAAGTAAGATTATTGCACTTTATATTTTAAAAGTATTTGATAGGGTTTGGCATTATGCTCTCTATCGAAAATGAGGGTTCCGTTTTTATGAATTCTTTCTTCATTGGATTGGTAATTACCTTTCGAACCGTTCAATACAAGTTGTATTGGATGGATTCAAGTCTGAAAACGAGGGCTCTGTTCTACCTCCAACATTCTTTCTCATTTTTATAATTGATTTTCTGTCTGCAACTTTTAATCTAATACATTGTTTTGCTGACGATAGTACTTTTAGCTTTTTATAATTGTTTTCAGATTCACATCCCTCTTCTTCGGATGTGGAACTGGAACGAAAAAATGTGATAAGCTCATTCAATTCCGACCTAAACAACATTGTACAATATAGAATAAAAACCGCATGGAATTTAATGCTTCGAAAACCCAATTCTGTCTTGTATCGTTAAAGTGAGATATACTCTTTTTGCCAATATCCATAGATGAAACTGGCATCGGGAGGCTGAACATCTCGATATTCTCGGTCTGAGTATCACCAACCACCTTTTGTGGAACAATCACATACGCGTTTTCGCTAAAAATGCTGCAAGATGTTTGGGTTTTCTAAGGTGATGCAAGAAGTTTTTCTCACCCTCTGATCTGGCTGTTATCTACAAGACTTATAAACGTCCAAACCTTGAATATAACTCCCACATCTTGGCTGGTGCTCCTGCAACTTTCTTAAGCCTCTTGGAAAGTATTGAACGTATGGCATTTAGATATATTGGTGATATTACCATCATAAGATCGTTTACGTCGCTTGAAAATTGTTTCTTGTCTCACCCTTTTTTCCCGTTATTTTGGTTTATACTTTAGAGAAATAGCCAGTTGCATTCCTCCCCTTAAACAGTTCAACCATTGTACTCGAGCTTCTAGAAATGCGCATCAGTATATCCTCGAGCCCAATTTCGTCGTACTGTCAAGTACAGAGATTCGTTCTTTAGCCGTACTACACGAATGTGGAATGCCTTGCCACACTCTGTCTTTCCCAGCAATTCCTATATTTAAGAATTCATAAGCAATGTGCACAAATACCTCCTTTCAACCCCTTTCTCCCTTTCCTAGTTCTCACACTGTGTCTACATAACAAGGATAGTGTTATCCCCTTGAGTGTGCGCTTTTTATAAAAAAAAATACTGCTTTTTTTAAGCTAAATGGACTCAGAACGTAGATTATTTTTAACCAATTAACTTGAAATTTTGTATGTATCCTGAAAAATAAAATTTCTCTGAATTAAAGCATTTCAAAATAAATTGCTTCAAAAAATTATTGCAAGCAGATACTGATACATATTTAGAAATCCCGTTTCGTTAATATTTCGGCTTCTAAAGTGTTTTAATCACTATCTTTCTCTTTATTAAAATATACCTTTTCAATAGCTTATGAATTTCCTATCACAAAGACAGTATACTTTTACGTTGAAATAATTATTACATGAATTTCAATATGAAATCACCAGTTGGGACACTGTGGCGTAAACGTAACATCTATACTAACAGAAAACCCATACAAAATTTCGATAAGGTAATAAATTCGTTACAGAAATCAAAAGTAAGTCAAACTATAACTGTTCAATATCTAATTCCTATTTGGTAACAGTCGTCTTTTTTTATGTTAGCTTCGAGACTTCGAGGTATATTTTGTCTTCCTTCGTTAGTTTATTTTTCAATCCAATTTTAATATTATATTCAATGAGCTACTTATGTTATGCTGCCTATTATAGCCATGGAAAACAAATCTCCCTAAAAAGGAAAAATACACCAAGCAGCAACTTTATACTCGTCGAAGAAAAAGTCACATGGAAGAGAGTGCGGCGCATATTAATTTTTCTTCTGCTTTTATTTTTTGGTTCATTGAGCCAGGCAAAAATCCACCATGTCAATATAATGGCCAGACACAAGGCTGAAGCATTTTGGTTCTCGCGTCGCGTCGCGCAGTTGGTTGAACAGTGTAACACTATGAGTCGCTGCGCTGTGCTTCCAAGACTCTGGCAAAGTCGCAACACAAAACTCTATCTTACGACATAAATTAAGAGAAATGTAAAATCAATTTTAAATTGAAAACGACATCGAGCATGTAACGATTATTGGCGGTGCGGTGGCGTGGCTGAGGTATGGTAGCGGTAAGCGTATGAACCGTGGAGTAAACTTTGCAACGCTCAACGGTCGTAAAAATTATCAAAATACTTTCAAATGCCGCCCAAAGAGGCCAAACAGACATGCAGACCAATTGGTTTCGGGTTTATTATGACTTTCGTTGTCGATAGCTAGGAGACAAGCTCTGGCTTCTGAGACCTGAATGACGACGGTGCGGTGGCAACAACGACATCTGCAACGCTACGTAAAGGGTGTGTGGGGCCTGTGCTTTGAAGCATTTTGTGAAGTCATAAATCTTCAACCTCAAATGGCTGGCAATGACAACTGTCATGAGCTTTGTATTACCTACGCCAAAGGTAAGCTATGAGTACATAGTTTGGGGTTTCGTTCATGAAGGCAGGATTGAAGTATCAAAAAGCGAAACCAGCATGTTACCTACAAATCCTAACGGTTATGTGACATTTTTCTACAAACTCTAAATTCACTTTTAGTATTTTTATTTTTTTTTTCAATTTTTCTGAATGTGAGCATACAAATAATACAAATAGTGTCCTAATGTTTGAGTGAAGTACTGAAATTAGTGTTGCCATATTAGATTTTTTTTATAATTTTATAAGTATTTAGAAAGGAGAATTTTTTGATTTTACTTTTGTGGTCTTTTTGAGGAGTTAAGAAAATGCTATTCATTAAGTAGATGTGTTTTAAGCTTTTGATCCCGTATCAAAGTGGTTTCAAATCGATTTAACTTCAAATATTTTTTCACAGTTGAAGAGTCGAAAGTCAGTTTTAAACCATTTTAGTTCAAGAAAAAATAGTAAACTTAAATCTACTAACTTCCCTTCGACACAGTTATTAATTGCTGGAAAGGTAAGTTCTCAAATTACTACAGGTTTTTAGTCTTAACACTAAGCTAAAAAGTTAATTTTATTAAAAGTGTGTTTTTAAAAATAAAACTTGGCATCACTTTTTATTGATTCCAGTTCTAGCCTCCATGATATTTGGCAAACAGATTAGCCTCTCCAAGTGGACTGAGCGGATTGGAGCAACTCTTCATCAGCTAGACTGTCTGACTTTCGTCTTAGGTTCATTTTGTATAGTTTAATTTAAAGTTATTGTACACCGGACCCGGACGACCTGTAGTATGCCAGACTTAAACTGACATAGGAAATGAAATGCTTCTCAGCTTCAGCTTCAGTTTCAACGAAAGGGAAAACATTGTCAAGCCCGCTCTAGCTACAAGATTATGGTATAGATTCATTGCTAGCGAGATGACAAGAGAGGTGTATTTCTATTTAGTGTGCTATAGAATCACGGACGCGACGCGACGCGACGCGACCACCACTCTTGTCATGCTGGCTCTGAAAATTTATGAAGATGATGAACACCATTAGTTGATGCATTCAATGAAGTTTGTTCAAAAGCCATAGGCTAGGCTAAGGCTTTGGAGTATTTGGAGCTATAAGTCTGATTGCCTGATGTTTTGGCTTGAACCAGTGAGCGGTGCGGTGGTGGTGGAGTTCCCTTTTTGTTTAATGTTTAACGTGCAAATTGTTGTCATTCGATTGGGACGATCATTTCTGGTTACATGTTGCATGTCTTGGACATGTTGTGTTGCCTTTCGCGACATAATGACGAGTTTGAAATTTAATTTTTGTTTTCAATTGAAATAGCCGCCAACTGCCAACCGTCGACCGCCACCACCACAACCACCACGATATCTAATGCGGTGCGGTTCAATAAAATTGCCAGATGTCAGTTTTCTTGGTATCCGTATTATGAGCTTGGGAACCAAGTATGTTGAACAATTTTGTTATTTACGGATCGCAAAACAACATCTGAAAAATCAATTGTTAATTAACGTTAACATTATTCAATATAACCTGATGGAGTAAGATTATATCGCCGCATAATATCGCAATAGAATGTTTTAAAGCATTTAAAGGAGAACAACTATAAATGTGGACAATTGAATGTTATTGCTTTGAGATTTGCAGAGGTTTTTGAGATTTCTAATGGATTTCTTGTATTTGCAAGAGATATAAAAATAAAATCTAAGCATTCTACTTTTGACATGAAGAACAGATTGGATCGAAGAAAATTGTTGGTATTTGAAAGAAGGCAATTATCAGGCCAAGGACGTAGTTCTTAAAAACCAAAAAAATATTTAACCCTGTTAAAACTTAAACTTAAAAAGACACGATGATTTTTGTATTATCTAAAATTTATAAAGTTGGAATAATCTTTTGATATCTTTGATCCCAAACAAGTGCGAATTCCAGTTTAAAACAATGAACTGTATACATTTTTGTATTAATAATATATAAAAGAGGCAGCCTTTCCTTAGAGCAATACTTCTCATAGTACTTAAAGACTTACAGCGAAGAATCCTTTTTATAATACATCATCTCAGGGGGTTGATATCCACATCACTCACCCCGGTTGCAATCGTTTGTGACACACAGCCACAAGAGAAGCGAATCAAGTTAACGCCCCATTTTGGATGTGCCTTGAAAAATTTATCGTTCTCAGCCATTTGATCCTTATCTCTATAGCAAGCAAGCAAGCAATCTGATTTCCAATACAGATTAATATATATGGAAGCAACGAAACGCTTGGAACACGGTCAAGATTCCAGACTCCATCCTTGCTGAAGCCGTTTCTCATCGTCGCCGTCGACGTCGATATTGCCATTGCCATCGCCATCGTCGTCGTCGTCCAAGTCGTATAGTCGTCGTAGTCTTCTTAGGTACTCGTCATCAACCTGTAGGGGATTTTTGGTCAACAAGCTGGGGATAAACGAATAATGCTTGCTGATGGTGTTCCTGGCATGTTCATCGACATCGACTTTGAAACTCTGAAACAATGATGGTGTGTGGTGGTGTCCTCCTAGATATGTTCAGTAATTATATGTTTGCACTAGGTGCTCTCTAGGAACATACTCTACTCGTATATGCGCCTTAAACTTACCATTCCCAAGCAGCCCCATGGAAGAATGTATATGCATGAGACTTGGTTGCATTATTCCCTGCACACGTTCGATATTATATTGGTCCACCTACCGATTATTGGCTACGACACTGGAGATTTATTGAAAGCCAGTTCTTACTTATTTTTCCTTCTTTATTGCTTTGCTCTCTCACTTGCCATACCATGCCATCATAAGCTGACCAGAGCATAAGGCCAAGCCAAACGAAGCTAAATCCCAAGCAGCCAGGCCATGAACAGGCCGGATGCTGCTGCGTTCAACCTATTGAGGTTGTAGGTTCATTAATTGCGCCTTCGGTTACGTTTTGGAGACAAATTGGAGTAGCCTCTTTGAACCTGAAATTAATACTCGCATCCTATAATTGCAGTTACCGTGTGCGATCCGGAAAATCGTCTTTATATAACAGCAACAGTAACAACAACAACAACCATACGCCCCACACACAG
The DNA here is from genome assembly GCF_945859685.1 of Eupeodes corollae. Taxonomy (NCBI): domain Eukaryota; kingdom Metazoa; phylum Arthropoda; class Insecta; order Diptera; family Syrphidae; genus Eupeodes; species Eupeodes corollae. The sequence continues at coordinate 156,556,033 of NC_079148.1, read as the reverse complement.
CTTGATATCGGATCGGTCGGTCGGTGTAAGTTCTAAAAGCCAAAACGATTACCATTACCTTTCGCTTAAGGGTTGAATTGAGTATTAATTGCTCTGACAACGACGAAGATGCAAAACCGTATGAGCTGATGGTTACAATCTTTTGAACAATGAATTCCTACGCAAATGGTTATAGAATTTATCAAAGATTTGTGTGGTTTTAAAAAGGAATTTAATATAAGTTTAAACCTATGTTGCCTTTATGTAACTTAAGAGTATTTGAAATGATAAATCTAAGGTATTTATTGTTAGAAACCTACTCAGGTCTTTATTAATCTTTTGATACGAATCCGGTAGGATACAATTTTAGGGATCGAGAGGGTAAAATAAAATGTGTAAGTTGTTGGTATCAGAAAGCTTTGTCGAAAACGGGTAAAACTAAAACCGATGTTTTTACATCGCCGAAATATTTCATGTTCTCCGTTGCCTTATCGGTAATTTCTAAAACAATGTTGTGTTGAAATAGTTATTATATTGTATTCCTTCACTTCAAAGAAAGCAAATTAGTTTTTTGTTGAACATTCTTGAGTATTTTTTTAGTTAAGAGATTCTTTTTTCAGACGCACATCAAGAATGTAGAATGTTTTAGGTTCTAATGACATGCAACACCTTAAGAACTATGTATACCAGATTGTCTTTTTAAATCTTAAATGAACAGAATCAACAATTACTTTAAAGGCGATAGAACTAAAATAAAGTTTCTTAAAGCGCTTAAAAATCACCGCAATATCCTTGACTTTAAAATAATTTCTTGAGTTATGTTCTTTCAAAATAGTAAGTTGTTACATTAATCAGTTTTATGAATGAAAATCACTTTTTCTTTTACATTTTGGCGTATTGTTTAGTTGAGATATACCTTTTCAGCCAAACCTCAAGAATGTGGAAGCCTTTTCTTTTTAACCATCGTAATGTTTTTCAATTTTTAGCATCCTTATATTCACATCCTATGAATTCCAAATTTGTCCAAAAATATCTCCTTAATAAATTGGAAACATAAACCTTCAAAAAGGCATTAAAAATCTGATCATTGCTGATTTATTGAAATTCCTTAATAAAATAACTTATACCTCTCTACGTTGTCGATGGTCCATAAAATTAATTATTCCCTCTTTTTAATTCAGTATAAATCCTCAAGAGGTAATAATCACCTAACAACCATGATATGTGTAGACGTAAATTGAACATCTTTCTTGGAACATATGTTTCGACATTGTCCAACGTTTCGACTAATTAACCCCCAGGGGGACTTCTTGTTCTTAAAGTTGTTGTTTTGTTTTTATTTTCTTGTTGTTTTCAATTCTCTTTTTGACAATTAATAAATGCATATGTCCACACAAAAAAACACATTATTGAACAAGTGATGATCCAAAGTGACTGTGTCCTCATTTTTTCCATCTACATACAAAACTTCAGAGTCGAACTTGGTCAAGAGAAGCGCAACTTAATGCAAAGAGAACACCAGAAAATTTGATTAATCACTCTGACGGGGATAATAAATTAAAAATCTCAGCAATTTTGAAAGTCAATTAATCAACATTCCCTTCTTTAAAAGAGAAAGAAAGAGAGGTAGAGAACACAAAGTTTGTGGTGTAAAAATGAACAGTAAAGAGCGGTATCAGAAGGGTGGTCCAGGGAGCTTAAAACCGACAAGAATGTTGTACATGGTCAGTATTGGAAAAAATCTACTTAGAGCCTTTCTAATTCATTCAAGTGACGTTCAAATTGAAATTTTGAATGCCCATGTCTTTCCACCTCCTGCTTAGATTAAATGATGTGTCAGATCCCCTTCCAATGTAATTTTTGGATACGGGACTGTTGAAAACAGAGATACAACTTACCAGAAGGAGAGCTAGGCACTGATGGCCGTCTTGTAACACTTTGAAAAATCAGACTCTTAGGCTCCACCAGCAACTTTGTAACCATATAGCTAAGCAACTACGGCTTCAGGTGAAGTATAAAATGCACATCCAATGCCATTTGTCCGGTAAATGCTTTTCAAAGAACGCAGGGGGTAAACATTTGCAATTGCGTGGTTATTTCCGTTTTTACTTATTCTCCAAGTTGGTTGATAAATGAAGTGCTCGCCACAGAAGCAAAAACGTTTCTGATATCAAAAAGATACTTATGTGCCCCATGCGGCTCTCGTTCAGCCATACCTTCCAAGAAGCGAAGAAGACTTATATAGAGGGTTCAGGGAGTGCGGATTGCATTGTTGGGTTATTGTGGTCATTCCGCAGTCCTGGTCAATTTTCACAAACTAATGCTCAATTTTAATATAGGAACTTAAATAATAATTGGATAATTAAATGATGACTCAATTTCGTCCAGTCCAGGTGCTACCAGCTGTATCTTCATCATTGATGATTCCGTTCAGCGACTTCTTCGTATACGTTGTTACGTGGTGCTCGAGATGATTGCGCGCTCTGATGTGTGGTGTGCATTGAATGGGCTAATTCTAATAATAATACACATTTGTGGTTTGTCTTTGAATGCGCCTTTTATGACCAACTAATGGCAGCAATTAAACACGCCGCTGGCTTTGTGGCATTAGAATTAGAAGGGATAGCAGGTTTAGAAAAAAAGAAAATTTTCTATATCTCATTTTAAAACATTAGAAACAGACTACAGAGCTATAATATCTTATCGACGACGGAACGGACGGAGAATAATAATTATATTAGATAAAAGTAATGTAGTAATTAAAGGAAGATGATGCAAGGAAGTTATTCAGACAGTGATCGATATTATAAAAAAGATTGAATCATTTTTCTTTTTGTATACATTCCACTCCTTACCTGCAAAGTTAATTGGCCGATAAGATGATGGGAGTTTAAATTCAGCTAGAAGGCTCTTAATTTATAAATATTAATGAATTAAATGGCGCCCAATTTTAAACAACAAGTTTAAATGGCTAAGCCATTTACCAGCTATTCCAAAATTTGAAGCCTTTGCTAACTAATAAAGTTATGAAGGCGATTACAGAATGCTAAGAATTTTACTACCGGTGAGTCAACCCGAGGTAAGTGGATCGTGTTGACTCTTCGGGAGCATTATTCTTAGAATTCTGTAATCAACATAAATGGAAATCACCTGATGAACTACACTACCGATTTCTAATCGACGCTGACATTTCGAAAGCATCTACAATATCCAAGATTCTCTAATAGCTTATGTTTCTTTAATTTGTTGTTTTAAAGGGACTTTGCCATTACTATGGTTAAAAATATACAAATTTAAATAATGAATAAACAAAATGAACACTTTTATTTAAAATATTGGAGCCTGTGTGTGTATTTTGAACATTTTGGTTAACCCTGAATATCTCACGAACTAATAATGCTAGAGACTTGAATTAAGTTTTATATAACATATTGTAACGTAATACAAAACAAATATATTTTATCAAAAAACTAAAAAAAAAGTTCACCTCAAACATTTTACGAATACAAAATAATTTTACCTCCAAATAATTTTGCGAACCGAAAAATAACATTTGCAACGTCTGGTAAGATTTTGAGAAAAACCGAATTGACAGTTTTTTTTTATAAAAAATAAAAATCTAAAAAAAAGGTTCGTAAAAATTGATTTTCGTCACAAATATCTTTTCAAAACTTTGAGATATTGGCTTTAAAATACTTTTATATTTCAAAAAATATTGTTTTAATCATTCAGTAAAATTTTGAAACTTAAAAGAAAATTTAACAAAAGTTGGTAAAAATTGATTATCCACTCAAATATCCTTTCAATAATTTGAGATTATGGAACTCAACTAATTTTAACTTATAAGAAATATTGTTTTAAACATTCGGAACAAATGTGAGAAGAATCGAATGGACAGTTTTTTTTACGAAAAATAAAAACTTCAAAAAAATAATACTAAAACTTGATAAAGATTTACTTTCGACTCAAATAGATTTTCAACAATTAAAAATGTTGTCTTCAAACTTTTTTCATTCACAGAATATATTGTTTTCGATATTCAGTAGTTTTTTTTTTAGATTCAATATTTTGTTTTTTTCATTAAAAATAAAATCTTTAAACAATAGTCGCAAATTTGGTAAAATTGATGTTCGGTTCTTGATATCTCTCAAATTAATTTCATCACCAATTTATACAAATTTAAGAAAAGCTACTTAAATTGGTTAAAATTTGTTTTCGACTAAAAATCTATTTAACAAAACTAGTTTTTCAAACTAAACGATTTCTTTATATGAAAATATTGTTGGTAATTTTAAAATTTTTAAGAATAATTCAACACACAACTTTCTTAACTCAACCTTACAAACTTTAAAGCAAGACAAATCGACAGACGGGATATGAAGTTATCAGTGTGGGTCGCATCCCGGCCTCTTTTTACATTTTCCGATTTTCTTGATTTTTCCCATCATGGTACAAAATTGTTTAAGACACTTAAATATTTAATAGGATAAACTTTAAACTTATATTTTTGAATTTCCTATTGTTGTTTTTTTAGCTTGTATTAAACTAAAAGTATACTTTATTTTCTTCTCGAAATTGGCGTGAATGAAAGATTGTAGAAATTTATGGTGTGCAATAAGGTTGCTTTCGATTCCAGATAATATATTAAAATGTCGTTAATGCAGGACATGGTACCGAAATTTATTTAATTTTTTGTAGACAGATTTTGTTTTAACAAAAATTAGAAAAAAAATAGAAATTTTAATAATAAAAATAAATAATTTGCTCATCCTCCGAATTCTGTAATACGGTTCAATAATTGCCTTTTTATCAAAAGCGTCGTAATTGAAAGAGTCATCATCATTCATTCTTTTAATGAAATAACAAATCCCGAATACGATACAGATTTCATTTATTTATTGTTATTTTTAATATAATATATATGCAAATTATATTAATTTAGTTTTAATTTAAAATGCAAGGTCAAGGAATGCACTACAGCCTCTAGCACAGGGCCATTATCAAACCCGGCGGGGGGCTCGCATGTTATTTTTTTGCCTATTTTTTAGCTGGTTTATCAATCATATTCCAAAAGCTATTTAAAATTAGCTATATAAGCAAACTGATCAGTTACAGAAATAATAACTATTTATAAAACAAAATTAAATACAAAATAAAACACAAACAACAAAATAAAACTTTATATAATTTCGTTTCATGTTGTGAATGAGAAAAAGAAGAAGAAAAACAAACTTAAGTTGAGGAGTATATTTATATCTCCTAAGCCACCATGCAATATCTTTCCCATATGAGATGCAGTCCAAGATCCGCAAAAACCAATCAAGATATGTCTACCTGACAACTTGAGAGAGATTATAATAAGCCTCCTGCTGCCTCTCTATGGAAGACAAGAAGAAATCATAGTGTACCGCAGAGGTGGTGGTGGTGATGGTGGAGCGGTGGCGCGGCGGCGCGGTAGCGCAGTACAGCAATGTGGCGCATTGCAGAAGAATCAAAAAATAAAGGTAACAACGACTCCAATCTGCACACGAATGACACACTCGCGTCTGTCCGTCTGATGAGTGTAGGTTTTTTCTCCATTAACTACGAGCGGCAATTTGAGGGACATGGAAGGTGGAAGATGGGACATGGGAGTCCTCTTTTCGAAAAAATTCATGCCTCTCATGCATGGAAAGCTGAAAAATCTAAACATGCCCTCACGTATAGAAGACAAGGCAGTATAGGCAATAGAGGCAACCTGGCCCGGCCCGGACTCAGACGCAGACGCGAACCAAATCCAATGAGAATTACATTTCTATTTTGTCTTCTATCGGAGCACTTCATCGCTCCTTGTGAAGTAATTCTAGAAAAAGACACGATTCGCTTAAGATGTCGAAATGTTTCCAGAAAATGATCATCAAGACATGTGAGCCATGTCCTTAGGGGCGAAGCTGACTCCGAATGATTCTCTTCAGTTTGTCAAGAAGATGTCATCTCTATAGCGTCGTCGTCGTCTGATGTTGCTCTTCCACCAACCATGTGTGTATTTGTTGTTGTTGTTGTCTTGTTGTGTTGTGGCCTAAGTTTGGTAATTTCCGTATGAGTTCTCTTGTGTACAAGTTATTAATCCATTCAGCCTGCATGGCCTAGACACAGACGCAGCTTGTAACGAGCCAACGATAAGGATCTTGACCTACGATGATGGAAAAGTACCTCAGCTGAGTTGAGCTTAACTGAGATGATTTGTTGAGAGGCTTAGCAAAACGGATTTGGATCTACACCCGAACGAGGGCTTATATGATCGATATTGGGGCACCATAAGCGCAATTCTGCGAGATGCAAGATCGGACCGCCTGGCATTGCATAACACGCCATAATAATTGAAGATCTTTTCAACTGCCGGCCGTCTTTTCGCAGAATTGAGCACATTTTGTGCGTAGGACCTTTAATACTTGTATATAGAATTCTTTTCTTTTTTTTTGTGTTTGATGTAATTTCAGATAAAGGAAGGAAGTTCAATGGAGATCAGTGACTTGGTTGCGCAAACGATGAAAGGCATCTCCCTTCATTGCATCAACGAGTATAAGTATAAAAGTTTATTCGATTTTCCAAACGATATTCTGATCTAAATCACTTCGTGATTCAACTCTCAACTGCACCCGATAGTGAAAAACTATACTCAAGATCATCAATTATACCTCGACGACGACGACGACGTGCGACGTTTCGTTTACGACCTACCGCCAAGAATATCGAAGTCAAGGTGAAGTTCTTTGATTTGAATTCATTGTTAAATGGTGGTCTGGTCTAGCTATGCCATGAGGCAACACAAAATAACTAACAACTCACAACAATTTTAACAATCACCTTTCACACTGACAAGTGAATAAGATTTTAAGTGCGCGTATTTCGAGATGATAATAGGTTAACATTGATCTTCTGAAGAATTGGCTCAGAGAGTACCGCGTTGTGTTTTCAAGTGCAATTTTTTTAAAAGTTCAACTACAATTTTAGGTGGTATCATGAAAGCTTACATAGTACACTTTTAGGTATGAAATTAGTTGTTGTCTTATGTCCCACTTGAAAAAAGCCTTAATCTGAGAATAGGAACTAACCTATTTATTTGAAATGCCATCAGAAGCCTGTTTTTAACTTTTGGGTAAATGTTAAGATACATATAGTGATGATGATTTCGAATTAATACCTTGTTTCAATGACTTTTATATTGATTGATAGTCCCTAATCCATAGATGACTTAATTGCACGTATTTAGCTATAAAATAGAGACGCCATATTTTTTTTTATAAGTTTGACGTCTGTTAATATCAGTTGCTATTGTCAAAAATTAAAAAAACCATAGTCCATTTCCTTGAATAGTTTTCTGCCACACAAAAATCAAACGTCATAAATGTTAAATAAATCAACTCATTTTATCTTAATTTTTGTAGTTGACATCACTGGCACTGTCAAAAAAAGCAAGCAAATGCTATCTTAAATGTCAATATTGCAGGGATGCGTTCAGAAGCCTAATATTTCTGTCTAATTGACATGAGTCATGGTAGCCAGTATGCGTTTTCTACACCTCAACATCCATAAAGGATCTTTTAGTTTTTCAGATCAAACTACTGTCAACCAGATTGACCATATTTCGATCGACGCCAGGCACGCTCCAGCATCATGGATGTCCCAATTTTTCGAGGAGCTTACAGCGACTCGGGCGACTACTTCATTGTAGCCAAAGTAGCACTTCGAGTTTCCAGACCCAAGGAAAATCAGGGAGATGCTGGGAGAATGTACAACGTCGAACGTCTACAATCGCAAGAGATCGCCAAATCCTTTTCCGACCGAGTTACGAGTAACCTCTTTCGAAGTTCTCTGCCGCCAACCAATGTATCAAACAACAGTGGCAATATTGCCAAAATGCAACCAGAGAAGCCGCCTCTGATGTGCTGCGTTTCAAGCAACCAGCAACAAGGAACATCTGGTTTGATAAGGAATGTCGTGCAGCCAAACAACAGGCAAGCAAAACGGCGCTGCATAAAAGGACGAGAGCTGCTCATGAGCTCTATGAGCAGAAGAGGCGAGAGGAACACTGAAGATGTTGAGAGGTTTAAAGGCAGAAATGAAGTTCAAAAGTTTTATAAACAGGTGAAACCAAATTCACAGGTACATAAACCTAGAACCGAAGGCTGCAAAGACGGAAGTGAAAACATCATAGTGGAACCGTAATCAATGCTGAGAACATGGAAGGACCACTTCTGCAGACTGTATAACGACGACGACGAACCGAATTCCGCTGTCAGGCAGGATGATCCATTCAAGATAGGCTACGAAAGCCAACAATCCCGTTCTCCCGACTTAGACGAAGTTATGATTACCATACCTAAACTGAAGTCTAGTAAAGCCGCTGGAGCTCTTTAAAACAGCTGGGGATAAGTTGGTAGGAGAATGCACAAACTTATCTGTAAGATATGCTCGGAAGAAAGCATGCGCTATGAATGGAACCTCAGTAAAGGAGACCTTCTAAACTGCACCAACTACTTCACATTGCCTACAAAATCTTCTCTGCCATAATATGTGAACGTCTGAAGCCCATCGTAAACAACCTGATATGTCCTTATTAATGTGGTTTTAGACCAGGAAAGTCCACAGTTGATCAAATCTTCACATTAAGGCAGATCCGGGCTTTACATCGATTTCAAGGCCGCAAATGACAGCATCAAGAGGGACGAGCTGTATAGAGCCATGTCTAGTTTTGACATCCCTGCCAAACTCCTTCGTTTGTGCAGGATGACCATGGAGCATTTACGCTGCTTCATAAAGGTTGGAAACAACTAAACAGAACTTTTCGATGTCAGAAAAGGTTTTAGACAAGGTGATGGGTTGTCATGTGATTTTTTGAACACCGTACTTGAAAGAATAGTGAAGAGCTCACACTTCAACACTAGAGGCACTATGCTAGTGCTGATGACATTGACATAATCAGAAAAACTCGGCGTTTCAAAAATGGGTTTAACGGTTAATGAGGGCAAAACAAAGTACATGCTGTCATCAAAAAAGGACTCACAACACCGACGTCTTGGTCAAAACGTCCCCATCGACAGACGTAACTTTGAGGTAGCCAAGGACTTCGTCTACCTAGGCTCCGCTGTAAACACTGAAAACAACACCAGCGCTGAGATCAAACACAGAATAACTCTTGCTTACCGCTGTTTCTTTGGACTAAGAAAGCAATTGAGTGGTAAAGTCCTCTCTCTTGGGATCAAAGTATTGCTATATAAGACCCTTATCATCCCCGTCCTGCTATACGGTGCAGAAGCATGGACTATGACAAAAGCGGATGAAAGCACCTGGGGTCGTTTTGAGAGAAAAAGTTTTTCTTGAGGCCCTAGTTCACACAAGACTGCAGTGCCAACTTAAGTAAATAGTCATGGAAATTCAGGTCGAAAGATTCAGAACTTTTTTTATTTTCTAATTTTTAAGAAATTGACTTTTGATTTTGCTTGATGATTGATCAAACGTTTTTTGTGTGTATTTCTACTGACTTATTTTTGTTCAATAATCTTTTGTTGTTGTTTTCCTTCTTAAGTTTTGCGATGCAGCGTAGTTATTTGCCAAAAAAAACACGGTTTATGATGCAATTTTAAAAAGTTATCTTTATGTGAATTCTCAAGGACTATTTCTCCAACTGGGTATCACCTGTCATCTTAAATGCAGTGCAAATTATGAACGTTTTTCATGTCCAACAATTCTATTTGGCTAGAAAATAAAATAAATACTTTAAATAAATTCCTAAGAATTAAGTTAAATCAACAAATAGTAAACAATTCTTTTTAACACACAACCTTAACGTGTTGTACCTTTCAATTGAAATCAAATTTGTGCGATTATGACAGAGAACATTGAAAACGTGGTTTGTATTTGATTTTCAAGGAGTGGGAAAACCTTCAATTTTATTTAGACAAATAAGGCCAACACACAAATTTCAAGAAAAACGAACCTGCGGGATATCACACAAGTTACGTATAAGCAATCTCAGTCAGTAGTATGACGTTGAATAATATTTTTAAATAAATAAAATAAAACAATATCGTTTGCCAATTGTTATAAAAATCAATACGAGATCAAGATTTTATATTGTTTCTATGAATGTAAACTTTGATGGTGGCTGGCAGAAGTATAGAAGCAAAAGGTATACTTGAAGTTATGGCGCAAAGTTGTATCAAAGGAGCGGCATAAATGTCAGGTCATTGGTTCATGAATGACAGATAAAATATTTCGTTTTCTTAACATTTAAAAAAAAAGTAAAACAATAGCAAATGAACGTAAGATTTATAGTGACGAGTATTTAAATGGAATAACTTAGACTTGTTTGTTGAAGCTAATGCCCAAAGTTTAAATTCAACTTAAGAACTTTTTGTAACAAAGTTGGCATCTTGAACTTTCTATCCCAAACAGATACTTACTTCTCTGCCAAAGTCTCATCGACACTTGAAAATGTCCCAAGAACATAGTTTGGTTTGTTAATACAATAGGTCCTATTACTCAACCTTGTGGTACTCAGGAATTCATGTCAAGGACTATTGGATGATTTAATAGTATCTCAAAAAAACACGTTGATAACTTCAAACTTTAAGTCATAAGGTCCTAAATGTTTTATATAAAGACTTTCCTTCTAACTGCATTAAAGATTTATGTTTTAAGAAAATATGTAAATTCGATTTGATTCCGATTTTCGAAGAATTATTTGGTTTTGAGGTCCTGAACAATTAGCGATTTTTCTTAATTAAAGTCTGAGTTCACTTCGCAATTGCATATTTCCAGCAAAACAGTGAAGTGATTAGTATGGCAAGAAAAAAATGTTAAAAATAAATTCTAGGATAGTAAATTTTAATTGGGATTTCTCTCTTTTCTAGATCTCTGGAAAAATGTTTTGTATTTTGTAGGAAAATTTGTCCACTTCTCCTTTATATCGCTGTCATGCTTCGAGACATGACTTATTAAAATAGCGTGACTCTCTAATCCGAAAATCTCCCCCACGTTACACTCTCGTTCGGTCGCCCTAAGTCACATAACACATATGCGCCAAATGACAGACGGATTGGGTTTTCTTTATTTTGTGTAACTTTTTTATTCGTGTTTATTTGATTTGAAAAAAATTAAACAGACATATCCAGAAGAAACCAAATCGCGACAAAATTCTTCCTTTCGCGTCGAAAACAATCATCATCGTAACCCCGGCCAGCAGCAGCACAGCGGATACATATTGCATACCGCGAATTTCAACATTTTGTCTATTTGCTCGCCGACTATGGTCTGCGACTCTTGGCCAGGACCGGAATAATCATCATCACGACAATCGTGTCCTTTGCGCGAAGCGAAGTCTCTCAAACAAACGGGGATTGGTCAAATTGGTTTGGAATTCAATCCTCTGCCATCGTCATCATCATCATCATCGGGAGGAGACCGACAGTGAAGGGAATCCAAGCTCCAAAGAAGACAAATATAGTCGAGCGAGAAGTGGGAAGAAGGGATGCCTCTGTGTCTGTTCCTGAATGTTGTGTGTTCGGCAACAAAAACGCGGTGACAAAACAAATCTACAAATAATTTTCGCTTTCGAAAGGCACCATCAGACTGCTGCAGACCTGCATTCCAATACCCTGCAGAAGCTTCAGCTAGCATCACTAGCATCAAAAGCAAGCTGAAATTGAAAGAAACTGAAGTCTTTTGCAACGAGCCTTCAATCGCCTACTGTGAACCTAATCCTCGGGTCCTGCCTTATTAGTCAGTTAGCGGCTGTTGTTGTTGTCGCCCAACAAAATGCAGATTTTGCCTGTAAGGCCAGCCCTTTGAGTTTGAATAAATTGCACTGGCAACGTGAGGATGTGCAAATATCACCTCGCACAGCATGCTGCTGACTTGTCGTATCTTTGTGCTACAACAACAAAGCATATAATTCAATTAGCCCTGTGTCTCCATCATAGCAATAAGGTTGAGCTCAAAGGATGTGTGGTATCTTCACAGAGGCTATATGAATGTAAGAACTAGAGGAATTTCACCATTAAAATAAGTACGATTTCTCAATATTTATAAATGTGTTTTAGTTAGAAATTAATTATCTATCAGCTCTGAAAACTTAAAAGACTAAAAATCTGATTTGTTCATCCTCATTCCTCTCCCTTAACAGGTCAACCGTAATACTAGGGTGCGTTTACATGTTCACCAGCTAGCCCTTGAGTCCAACGTCGTCAGATGCATCGCGAAGTATACAGATATTTGTTCTTTAGCCGTACTATGCGAATGTGGAACGCATAACCACACTCTATCTTTCCCAGTTATAGCAATGTTCAAGAATCCTTTCCATCTTTTTTTTAATGCTCACTGTGTCATATCATTCCTCTCCCTTATCAGTTCAACCGTAATTCTAGGGCGCTTATACATGTTGACCAGTAAGCCCTTGAGTCCAACGTCGTCAGATGCACCGTGAAGTATACAGATATTTGTTCTTTAGCCGTACTACGCGAATGTGGACATAAACACACTCTATCTTTCCCAGTCATAGCAATGTTCAAGAATCCTTTCCTTCTTTTTTTAATGCTCACCGTGTCATATATAAAAGTCACATATAAAAGTTATTTCAAAATTTTTTGATATCCTATAGGTCCCAGAATCTTTGAGAATTAAGCAATTTTGTTGCTGATGAAATTCCTTGAACAGATTCATGTTGCCAATCCTCTTCGTTCGTCTAAACTTAACGAAAGAAATAACAAGTAACAGAATGAAGGCGATGTAAGGCCTTTGAATGACAATTATGACAATTACAAGGACTGGTGATGGTGAAGGTGATTCCTCTTGCCATCCCCATACTCGTTTCGTCACTCCTTGAATTTTGTATTTTTTGTTGTTGTTTGTTTGTGATGTTGTCGTGAATCTGAATGCATATTTCGTTTCTGTGAAAGAGAACTCTTTAAGTTGATTTCCCGTCAGATTGTTTTTAAGTTTATGTCTGCTTTTATCAGGCTCAAAACCAGAGCATTCCATATCATCCGGCGGTTACGGTGGTGGCAATCCTGCTCTTAGCTCTTTTCCTAAAGGCGCTTTGACATCTTCTTCTCGATGGGCTGGGCTGGGCAGTATGCTTCTCGCAGAACTTGGTCCATAAGCAAATTTTCCCGATAATTGGTTTTACTGAGTTGTGTTGAAGGATGGATGGATGGACTGACCAGGCGAACTAAACCGAACTTAACCAAACAGACAAACAGACAAACAGATAGACAGACAAAGGCGACGAACGCCTATCGAAGCATCCGTGACCGGATTTAAAAGCTGTCAATAGTAACCAACAGCAATGTTATGTTTATACCGCAGCAGGCCCAAGCTGAATGTAACGTATAAGATTCAGATGTACATAGGTATATATAAATGGTACTTTACCTACTCGCTCAAAATGAAGTTGTCGACAACTGACTGCGAGCTCAAGTGTAAACATATCCATTTGATGGGAATTATGTCAAATTGTGGGTATTGTGCTGTTTGTGGAAATTTGCATATGCAGCAGTGAATTTGTCGTCACGGTCATGGACAGATCTTTTGGCATTTGACGTTCCTCTGGTCCTCTTTTCTCTGATGTAGACGGTAGGTTACAGTCTTTGGATGTGGTGTAAATCAGCATTTAAGTGGCTTAAGAGAAAAAATTATGTATTTTTGTTCTGTCATTAAATCTTGGAAATGTCTTCAGAAATTTATTCTGTATTATGGTTTAGACTTTAAGGGAGGGTGTTCATTGTGTTGACAGTGTCTTAAATCAGTTCAAATGAACCTTTACTTTGTGTGGTTTTTCATATTTTGATTTTTTTGCATACAATTTTTTATTATTGTAGAAGTAAGTAAATGTAGGGTGTTTTTTAAGAGCTTCAGAAATTTAAAATTTGGAATTAGTTTTTTTACTAATCATAGATAATTTCATGGCATGTTTTTGATGATTCACTCCATCATTCTAACTTTTCACTTCTTTTCCATAGTTATCTATGATGGATTGAATATTGGCTACCAATTCTTCAAAAGTTGTTAGTTTGTCGGCATAAACCAATGACTTAATTAATTAACAATAATTGAGGAGCATTTACTTGAATTAATTCACTCTCCAGTTAACAGGACCAGTATTGGAAAGTAAATGGGGTTCTTAGCAAATCGATTTTGAATTAAATTGATGGTTAGACGAGTTGTATGACAAGTTGCGACTTTTTTTAAGTACCAATGTCACCGATGTTTAATTTATTAGTTTTTGGAAGCAAAACAAGTCTTTATGGCTCTTTTCTATAGATCTCTTTATATGTAATAAAAAGAGTTCCTTGCCCATTTCAAAGAAATAAGACTATACTACGTTATTCCCATTTAGCAATAAAACTTTTCGGTTTTGAATAATCGGAAAGATGAAGGATTCGAAGGGACGAAAATGGAATTTATCAAATGGTACCAAGATTTTAGTTGTATTTTTGAATTATTGAAAAACTACCGCCTTCGAAAATTAACTAATTCGATTTCAAAGGAAGAAATTTTTCTGAATCAAAAATAAAGGTAAATAAATTGATTGTTTGCATTTCAAGTTATAACTTAATCATTGCTTTTTTAAATAAATAGAAAACAAAAATTCTGATCAGTAAAAGTGCGAAAGCGAGACAAAAATCTTACTAAATGTGTAAGAAACTGCCCCAAAACGTTCAGCTTACCTATGTCTAAGTGAATCGCTTCGCTCTATCCCGTCTACGACACTGGACACCTTACTCTAGCTTACACCTCTTGATATATACAAATAGCTGCAAGCTTTGCTATTCGCCTCAAAGCTTCGTTGCAATGTATTTACAACAACATTGGCCATTCCGTAGTTCTTAGCTATATCGAATAAATTCCAAAGCAAGCAAACTACACCCTCCTCCAACTGCAATTTGACAGAAACTTCTAGATTTCTATGACCTAAAGGTCTTGCTGGGAGAATAGGGTATTGCTTGAAGACGAGTAAATCCATTTTTATACAGATGGTTAAAAAACAAAGGCAGGGATTGGTGGAGGTTTTTAAGTCTCTCATTCCGCCTTTCCAATCAATGGTGATAAAAGATATCTTGTCCTGGCTCGAGGAAAACGTGACATCAACATCTGATATCCGTATTTTCTCAGACAGTCAGGCTGCTATATCAAATTTCTGGGCTCTGTGTGTACAAACTCTATACTTGCCAATCATCTCTAATGTAAATGACACAACAGTTTAATATTCACCTTTGCTAGCTGCGCAACACCGCGCTGGGCCATAGAGACATCCCAGGTCATAATTGTAAGGCATATGAACTCTATGTTTGGCAAATGCTGGCATACCAATCGCTACTTGTTAGCTATATAGGAAAACCTGCCACGCGGCTAGGCGTATTCTTAAATGAATTTTGCAAAAGATGTATTGACGAGAAAGAAGAGGAAACAGTTCTTCACTTTCTCTGTACATTCTCCGCTCTAGCTCAAAAACGCAAGTATTATTTATTAGAATTCTTCTTTAACGATCTAAACGCTCTAAATCATATCAGCATAATCAGCCTCTCACTTTTCCTAAGGGACCCACTCAAACTGGTTTCATTGAGCTTATAAGGAAGCCTCAAGACTCATGTGGTATCACAATGGGCCATTAAACTGGCCGGCCTAAGTGTGTGCTATTTTATTACGAACAGCCACCTCAAAACCTTAACGTGAGAAACATCAAAAAATTAAATAAAGAAGTCAGCCATTTATAATTGTATATTCTCAGGAGTAAGTGGTCAGATTTTAAGAACCCAAAGGAAATTATTGTCAAAAGAGACACATAATTCGAGAACCGTTGGTAAAACGTCCAGGGAAAAATCTATTATTCTATTAGTGACATAGTCCTGGTCATCAATGGGAAGTCAAGAAGTACAAGCTATTGTGTGTGGCAAATAATAGTACGAACATAATAAACTTGATCGGAGATTATCAAGGCAATAGTTTTAAACAAATCTGAAAAACAAATATTTCAAATATTTTATTATGTGACAAAACTTTTATTTGTTAAGATTCATTACTTTATAGAGAAGTCTCCATTTCTTCTTCGTTCAATTTGCTCATTTTATTCTTGATTTTCTTGTAAATTGCTACGTTAACAATTTTTGTAATTATTTTTTTCTACATTTTTTGATTTGTCATAAATTTGAAGTTCCGTTTGTTTTAAGAATGAGTTTTGTCAAGCAGCTCGTACGAAAATCAATTTTTTATCAAAGAAATTTCGTTATTATCAGCCTTGTTCTGACGGTAAACAGGTCATGATGATTTGCCAAACATCACAGAAAAGAAATTTCAACACAGTTTGACATTCTCAACTGTCAAACCAAAGGCAACAACAACAACGAAACGTGTAATGCAGCAAAAAAAACACCCTATGAACAAAATTCATTTGCGTTTGAGGAAAACAAAAAAACATTTTCCCGACACAATGATAAATAGTATAAAAAAAATCTTCTAAATGCTACTTTAATGTTTCAAAACTATCAAATAAAAGCAAGGAATTCACTTTGTAGCAAACTATGCATTTTCAATTGAGTCCCATTTAACATTTTTAGCTTTTGGCCAACACAAAACAAAAACAAATGTACATATCGTTTCCTTTATACATTCAAACTACCAAATTACACCGACCGTTTCCACCATATTGAAAATCCTGAAATCGACCTTTTCAACCAGAAATAGAAACTGAAACGGCTGGATCCGCAACACACAAAAATGAATTTGACTTACTGCCAAAAACCAATGCCACCACGACCGCACCGAGCCACTCTTTAGTGGTCAGGATGCCACATAAACCTAAAACTGAAACTGAATAAAGGTACATCGTTTGTGGTCAGTCAAAAAAAAGTGAAGATAAAAACACATTCAGGAATTCGTGTTTGAATAAAAGTTCGACTTTTTTATTTGTTTTTTTTTTTTTTTTTTTTTTTTCTGTCGGGGCATAAATATTTTTTGTGCTGTTCCCCACTGCATGTTGGCCATTCATAAAACAATTGGTTTAATCCAATTTTAGTTTTTGTTGTTGTTTTTGTTGCAGAGAAGATAAGTTCCATATTGAATTTGCAACCAAGCCCAACCTACTTTCTTCTTCCCAAAAAAATAAACCATAAATTGTAACAAAATGTAATGCTTCAGCTCCGGTACTCGTACTGCAACGAAATTACCGAAATAAATCATAAATCTTGACACGAGGGAAGCGCAGAGTGCGTTTCCTTTGGACCAATATATAAAACTGTAATAATAATCGATGGATGTTGTAAGGCTTTCATCGACTTTGAGGAAACATGATTTTTATCGAGTGCGCATCTCTAGATCATCGTTGTTTGGTTATTAATATGTGTTTTGCATGAGTCGATAAAAGCTGGAACTTCCAGTTTAATGTGATTTTCGCACGCGAATTTTTTCAAACGTAGTCATCATCGTCAGGCATCAGCTTTATGTCCATAGGCTTTATGAAACTGGCCATAGAGTGTCATGTCTTAATCGCACCACACCAGCTCAGTGTTAAGAAAAAGTAAAGCCATTCTATAGAACTCATTATCAAAATCGATAATACATTTTTACGGCGGTAGTGGCGGCGGAGTGAGGAAATATCCAAAAAAAAAGGAAAATAAGAAAATAGAAGGCTATAAGACACTTCACTGAACCAGGATATCTTTGTTCGTGTAGTTCTTGAACGTAGTCGTCTAGAGTTCAATTGTTCGTTCCACTCACTTTATAATCATTTCAGCGTTAATCCCTTGGAACGAGAAGATCCAACTAAAGCATTGATTCGTTTATCCTTGCTATCGTCGTCCTCGTCGTCGTCGTCTGCTGCGTGAAACGTAATTCAATCCCAAGTTAATTTCCTTTGTTTTCGTTACCTCTCTTTTTCTATCAGTATCTCTCCCATTTTCTCTTTCACTTTTTTGATTGGGAAAATTGGATTATGTGGTATTAGAAATGCCCTAAGGACTTAATCGGCAAAGACGCAGACAAGTGCCTTCTTTAAGAGTCAATCAGGTGGAACTAATCAATGAGAAGGGATTAGGGATTGATATTGGGCTGATGCGTTATTCAAGAAGAGCGCAGCAAAACTTTTTCTTCTTGTTTTTTTTTTCAAATGAAGTACTATTGAGATTTTGTGTTTCTTCAAGCTTGAGAACTACTGATGATTTTCGGAATAGGATGGAATTGAAGTTTTCCTTGATTGTGAGATTTTTAGCCTAAAAATGTTGAACAGTGATAGAAAAAAATGAAAGTCACTCACAAAGAAGAATTTGACGGTAGAAATTAATTTGGAATCATTATTTTATTTAGCACCTCAATTCATAAGTTGGAGACGTCTTAAGTTTACATAAGTTGGCGAATAGAGCGTAAGGAGCATTATGAAAAGATTAAAGAAGAAAATTTATTTCAATGTCAAAACTGGAAGAAAAGTTTAGTTAGAAATCTAATTCAAAAGTATAAGCCTTAGAATAATGAGAGACGTTAGACACTTCGTGTTAGGACAGCATATTGACGTGTCAAGTCAAGTAAGTAAATGTCTGAGAATTTTACCAGACAGATTACTTGAACAATCATTGTCAATTTATTGGGTAAATTGAATCATGGTTAAGTACACGAAAGACCAAATTGTAAAAGAAATTTTTACCGAAATTTTGAGTCAGTAATCACAACTTTTAAAGCGCTAACTCCAGTTCTCAGTCATAATTCTCGCCCAATTAAATAGAACGAAAAAAGTTTTGTGGAAAAGCTTGAGTGTTCATATTTGTTGTAGGTTGTTGTCGTGTCAGTGAGAAAACTGATTGGTTTAGTTGTCAAAAACATCAATTGCTAATTTTGCATTATAATCTTCTTTTACCACCATAAGTGTCAAGTTGACTCAAGAATTATAGCACATAAGCCCATTGAAGCCACGACGGATGTTTTCAAATTGATAAGTTGTCAATTCCTTATTGAAAAACCTTTTATAAACAAAATTAACTCTTAATTCGAACCTTTTTGAATTTTGCGATAAAGAATACTTAAGAAATCGTACCATACAAATTCTATTCGCAGAATTTTGATGACAAAAACGAACATTTTGAATGAGAAATTATGATTATAGGCTTAAGAAAACTCTAAAATCTCAGAAACATAAACTTGCCAAGTATAGACGATTGTCAGTTCTGATGATTTCAGATCAGTCAGTGCTTTTCCAATAGCTCACAAAAGCCAAATAAGCTTCAATTTGAAAACTTTCTATTCACACTGTCGGGAAATGTCTTCGTCAGATCGTAAGCCTACACGATCTTACGTCACCGTAAAATATATATTAAGAGCAATAAGTCTGCAATTTTCAAGTGTCTTAAAATAATATATCTGTCAAATATTGTCTACAAAATCATTTAACTTCTTAAAATCAAACTTCATTGAACTCGATAATTATCTTGAAACTGTAGACTAGAATACTGAATTTTTAAACCAAAACTTGAAGAATATGCTTAACCGTTTCACGGTTATCTTAAATACTTTTGTACCTTATAGGACTAAAAAGAATATCTCAAAACCTCCCTGATATAACAAAAGGCTGGCTCATTTAAAAAATAAAAAAAAATCATTTGCCAAGTATAAAATGTCAAACGCTTCAGTTGCCAAACATTCATTT
The DNA here is from genome assembly GCF_945859685.1 of Eupeodes corollae. Classification (NCBI taxonomy): domain Eukaryota; kingdom Metazoa; phylum Arthropoda; class Insecta; order Diptera; family Syrphidae; genus Eupeodes; species Eupeodes corollae. The sequence goes on along the minus strand of NC_079148.1, from coordinate 156,536,385 downwards.
AGTAAACTTCGTAAAGAATTCATGGTTCTCAGCAAATTCTTGCACAGAAATTATATTTCGAATATAGAGCTTTATTTGAAAAAGTGATCCAAAACGATTCTGGAGTGTTATTAATTCTAAACGGAAATCAATTGGCATTCCAACTACGATGAATTTTAGAAGGGATAATTCTACTGACATTTTTAAAACTCTTGATCTTTTTGCTCAATTTTTTTTATCAGTTTACCCAACTTCATAAGGAAACTTGGATTTTCTTTCAGATATAACCCTTAAAGTAGATATTGGTTCAATACACTTAGAATTATCTGTATTATTAAATGGTGTCACATTCCTGGTGTCGATGCGATGGCATTCCTGCTCTTGTCTTAAAAATATGCTCTAGTTCTCTATGCTTTCCATTGCAAATTATATTCAAATTATCTTTATCGTCCGGAATATTTTTGGACGAATGGCAATCTTCTTTTCTGATTCCAATTTATAAGTCTGGTTCGAAAAATAATGTTGAAAATTACAGAGGCATTTGTAAGCTATCCACAATTCCTAAATTGCTTGAAAGTTTAGTAAAGACTAAAGTGATTTTTTTCGTAAAAGAACATGTAAGTGATGCCCAGCATGGGTTTATATCGGTTAGATCAACTGTCACTAACCTCGCATGTTTTTCCTCTTTAGTTATATTAATTGTATAGAATGTCAAAGTCAAGTAGACGCTACCTGCATGGATTTAAACAACATACTGCTTGGTAAGCTTCATAACTTTGGGATTCACTCTAATCTCCTTCAGTGGATTTCAAGTATTTTGAACGGTTAGGGTACAAAAAGTAAAACTTGACAATCAAACCTCGAGATTTATTAAATGTACTTCAGGAGTTCCCCAGGGCAGTCATCTTGGCCCGATTTTATTTATAGTCTTTATTAATGATATTTGCAGAAACACAAAATTCAGCCAATGTCACATAAATGCTGATGCTCTTAAATTATTTTTAAAAGTGAATTCCATTTATGATTCATTTAATCTCCAAATAGACCTCGATCATTTATCAAACTAGTGTTTTGTTAACTGTCTTAAACTTATTGTCAATGTCTATATCTCTGTCTCTAGGAAACTTTCAACTTATGAGTTTCCGTATTCTCTTGATCGTATCCCTCTTCGGAGAACTGTTACAGTAAAGGATTTGGGTGTGTCCTTTGATTCCAAGTTTAAATTTGTTCTGCACATGAATGCTATTGTCACTAAAGCCAGCTCTATGATTGGTTTCATTAAAAAAAAAACTAAACTGATTTTTCGGATCCCTATATGCTTACATCTCTATATAACTTATTAGTTAGATCATTACTTGAGTATGCTGATGTCAATGGAATCCTTTCCAATAAACATTTTCGGATAGAATTGAGAAAGTTCCGAATCGTTACATAAAATATGTGTTTTGTAAAATGCGCTGGAATTGTTGTCCAGATTCTCAAGCTCGACATAATCTTCTGGGTCTGAAATCTCTTAAATCGCGAAGAACTATTCATCCAGACCTTCTATCGTTAATTTGTATTTATGCCCCGATAAGACCGTTAAGACAAAGATACTTTCTTTTTCAACCAAAGAATATTAAAAATTTTGGAATGAATGAACCAGTTTCAAGGTCAATCAGGGAGTTCAACGAAGAAATTAGTCATATTGAAATAGCATGGCCTAGAAATGAATTCATAGTTGATTTGTATTATCTATTTTTAAGAAATTAATTATTAGTTGTGAATTATTTATTTTATGTATAAACCTATGTATTTATTCTTTTTTGAATCTAATGTAGCTTGTAGATTAAACAAATAAAAAAAAATAAACAAAATAAACTAACATTTTAAAATTTAAATTTTAAAGCATTTGGGATAATTTTTCTTACAACCTTATTTGCGCAGCTCCCAACGCATTCCATCTATGGTCACCTTAAAGGCAGTTGATGAGGAATGTTTGAATCAAATTCTATCTTAAATACCTAACTTTTCATTTAAAATTTCAATAACCCAAAAATAAAATTAACTGACGGAGTGAATAATCGTATGGAATGGAATCTATGGCCAATTAAAAATTGTCCAAACATCTATCGTTTAAATATGGTTTCCTTTTATTTTTCACCTAAGCACCATTTCTATACCTACGACCTACGATTATTTGACATTGTTATTGTCCAGAAAAATATAATTACAGAAACTACATTTCTTGGCATTTAGATTGGACATATATCAGCACATGATATATTTGAGTACCACCATCTGTCCCGCTGTGAGTATTATGAGCCTGACAATTTGCCCAGAAAAAAATGAAAATCATTCTCAATTTTCAATAAGCAGCAGCGATCTGCCGCCACCGTCGTCGTCGTCATCGTCGTCGCCGCTGCTGACCGCTGACTGCCCAAACCTTTATATTCGCACAGTCGCCGTTCCTATATACTTGTTTAGGTACTTGTAAGACCAACAGAGAAACCGAGAATTATCCCTATGAAAGCACCTGACAATGACCGATGGGATTCCTTTCTTTTGGTGTGCACTCTGGAATTGCTCCACTGTGGCGATGCCTCTCTTTGGTTCGATGCGACTATGGACAAGAGGAGGTCCATTCATTGCGCGCGTCTGGGTGGAAATTGTGTCGCCCGATGAATGTGAAGGAACGACGCGTGTAGGTCGATATGTTTGTACCTTCTGTAACTTCCATGGTCCCCTTGCCTCCTCTCTTCGCTCGGCAACAGGACAATCCAATGCCGAACAAGAGAGTCTCTCCAGCACGATTATTGATGAGGTTATTAAATTTCCAAAAGGATGTTAATTTAAAATCGAGTCAGTGAACAGAGGAGAAGAAATAAGCACCGAGATGATTATCGAACATACATGCGCTTTGGAATCAGTTAGCACTCAGAGCTATAGAGCCCAGAACCCAGAATGTGTCCAACTGGTAGGCTGGCTTTTTTTGTTGGTAGGTATAGAAAAATTGCTGAATTGTTGCCCATCATACAGAACTATGACTCTGTTCATAGATTGCCAACGCTAACCTATGTTTGCCATAGCCATATCGGTTGCTCTTGCTCAGATCCCCTATCTCTAGAGACCAGAGCACCATCAGCGAGCTAGAGAAATGAATACGAATTCCTTGGAACTTCAGCAGATAGATGTTTGTCAGCAGGTTCTGCCTAACAGTTTTCTGACAGATTTATGCTAATATCAAATGAGGTTCGGGCCTACACGCGTACAAAAATAGCAAACAAATTATTATCTAAGCCAGCTACGCATAAAGTGCTGCCCTGCCATTCGCCAATTCGGATCGGACACATACTCGGACTTGGACTCCGACAGATACCCAGACTAGACCTGAGAGCCTGCGACTGAGTTGAGACAGCCTGATATAAATATAATCACGGAGATTTGATTATTTGAACAGGGCCCTTCAGATTCAGATTCTGCTCGCTGAATGGTCAGCCGTGTAAGTTGTCAAATAGAACACAGACCCTGTTTGCATTGAAGGCAGTTTGTTATCCGCAAGATACTGTACAATGGTCTTGTACGATGTGCGAGAGGTTGTCAGTTGAAATTATGCATCTATGAGATTTATCAAAAGAAAAGATAAAATAAAAGACAAAACACAAAATGGAGAATGGAGAATGAAAAACAAAAAAAAGACCGACTTACAGTAGTCAATGCAAAACATAATCAAAAAGGCGTTTACACGGCCGCCTGTGTGTGGTGGAAGTTTCATTTGTGCGTTAAGACCAATTTTGTGGAAGTCGTTTCCCGTAGGTGTTGGACAAGATGTACAAATAAGCGCGAATTGCAAAATTGCAATTTATCCTCTACCCTATATGACTAGTGCCTAGTTTTCAAGCCAGGATGCATTTAGAGAAAGGGGGAATTATATTACAAGACAACGCACTGAAGCTGAAACTGATGTAGCTTGGGTTGGTTTGGTTGTAACTTGTAACACTTTGCGTAAAAGGGCAAGACTGCAATTAAAATTGAAGGTTTTATGGAAGAACGCATTATTGATTCTGATAGGATTACATGTCTTAAAAAAAAAGATTGCTTTAATACAATCTAAATCAACATAGGCACATAAATATATTTCTATGATATTTTTAAAAACACGTAGTACGGAAAGGTTTCCATGGTGCTTTGAAATACGCTGAAAGCTGCAGTCCTTATGAAGTCTATTGAAAAGAGAACTTTGGTAAGGACAAATGTAATAGATTACATTTTTAAATATTATGTGTAAAACGTTTTGGCTAAAGAATGCCTTAAGCCTTATCTTGTATATAACAAGACTGTCAGAGGTTGTAACTTTTTCAAGCAGAAAGACCGACTACGCCATTTATGAATTTCTTCTGGAATTGATTATTGTCAAGGGGAGACGCATACAAATTGTATTCACTTAAGTTAGTGTCCTTATTTAACCACTAAAAGCAAACCAAAAGCAGACAAAGACTCTATCGTTTGGTCCTTCGAGCCGGATTTTTCCATGTTGAGGACAGGCAACAGACTATATAAGTGTCGGATGTGAGTGTGATCCATATGAAGGATACGGGTATGATTTTCGCGTTTCCTGGGTTTCGTCTGTGACCTTGTTTTTAAGCGACTGAATAATTAAATTTATGTCCTTAGTCAACATTTCAAGTAACAGATGTAAATTGAGTAAAAGTTTAAATTACAAAGAGGTCCTCTCAAACATTTCCTTTTATATGTTGCAAGCCACATAATTATCTGTAAAATTGATAGATTTGGTGTCAAAATGAAGCTGATGAGCTGTAGATTTTTCTTACTAAACAAATACTTAATTCAACCTAGAACTTTTCAATGAATGAGTTTTAAAAATGAATTTTTCTTTCAAGTTGCGTTCGATTTTGTTTCCTGTGAAAGTGAAATGTAGAACCTGCCTTCATAACTCATTTTCAAGACTTTAAATCTATTTACTTTTTTGAATCAACTTAAATCTTGCATAAAAAGTAGGTTCTGAGTTTTGAAATTGGGGTCATCAAACCATTTTCCATTTCAAGTAGTAGAGCCTCTTCATCTTCTTTTACTGTCTTGTTTTTGAGCTTCGCATGGATTCGAATTCCCTGAAGTCGGTGTAAAAGATTTATTATTACAAAATAAAAGTAGGTAGGTATTCCAAAAACCAAAAAGGTTTTTTTTTGCAGTCTTTTTATATGTGAAGACCATATGGATGTGGCTCACTGTGTACAAGCTGCAAATCACACTCAACCCAATTAGCAAATCTGATCCTGGTCATAAGTTAGAACTCGCTACAGCGATCTCTAATAATTCCTGTTGTTGGCTTAATTAAGATGACAAGTACCCAAGCAGAATGTCACAAGAGGATGTCGTATGTTGTCCTCGCTGCCGCGGCTGCGATCGCAACCAGGCCATGTGTCCCATCGTCGCGCTGGGGTCCACATCAGCAAAGCTCTCGCGGTCTCGCTAAAAACGCGCTGCGGCACCGCGTCACATTGTGTGTACATGTGCAATGTGCATTCAGCCAACTTATATTATGAGGCTGATGGAAGAAGCGGAAAAGGGAACGGAAACCATACCTCTCATATGTAGAATTCCACGCCAAGGGAATGAATCCTCCTTATCTACTTAAGGCGATTTATTGGTCACCATTAAGAGTGGATAAGAGCGATAAATAATTTGCGCTCGTAAAGCGCGCATTCCTTATATGAGCTGCGGTTGTGGTTTGGTTTGGTTTGTGGTGCTGGTTTTTGATCTACTCCTGGGCCCGTCATAGGCCCAATGCGAATGCGCTTCCCTGGACTTACGACTTAAGAACGTATTTAAATATATGTGCACTGTTTCTGCGATGGCGCACTCATCACACAGGGATGGCCGCTGGCCGCTAACTAGTAAGAGGGCTGCGGCTCACTTGGCTGATGGTTGGACCATTTTATATATGAAAACCTGTCTGAAGTTTCTTTGCCTCAATTTACGCGCACACAACTAACAAAATTTGATATGCCGCAGCCTTAGCCGCAGTATGCTCTGGAAGTCTGGAAGAGGATTTGATTACAGGGACAAGCGTGCCCTTGACTATCATCCGAAGTTATTATTATTGCGCTTTTATTTTTTGTTGTTTTTGTTCTAGGAGATAGATGGGTTTCTTCAGAGCGTTGATTAAGAAACTTTTTTGTATAGTCTATACGTTCTCTGCAGCTTCGCCAATGTGAGTTAAACATCAGACCTTCTTTGTGATGCCTAGCTTTTGTATAGATATGAACGAGAACGTTTAGGGCAATCAATTGGCGATGATGATGTCCGTATCGGCGGCGACCGGCCAGCGATGCAGTGGTTTGGTGCAAAGCCGAGATCAATTCAGCAGAATTAAGTCATTTCCATAATTTTTATCGGAATCCGTTGGACTCTTTATATTGTATGCCTGCGGGAGAGAAGCGTTACGTTGATATTATAATACTTACCTTACGTTTATTCTAGACAAAGACTTGGCTTGCTTGGATAGCGTTGGAATTATATTTTCTTTTATGTTTTGTGTCTAGGTTTTAAATCCTCTCAAGGAGGACTTTATGAGGTGTGAAATTAAATTAGTTGGGATTTGGAAAGGGATTATTATTATGTTCGATATTATATATGATAAGGACAAGTGCATCATATCGACATAAGGCTGAGAGAAAACAAATAACTTAAAGTAAAGAGTTTATTACTGTGGGATTTTTGGTATCTCAATATGAATCACTTCGATAAAATATCACTCAAGTGTTTACATATTTTATGAAATACTTACCTTAGCTTAAAAATGATATAAAAATGCCTTTTTTAAAACTTGACATGGTGTGCCTTCAGGTTGACACTTAGACCCTTTTTTTTTCAAGATTTTATCAATCAAAATACTAAGCAAATCTCTTAAGCACTCTGGTATATCAAAGTCAAGAACTTTGAGTAGAATTTGTTTGGACTTATTTTTGAATGTCAAGCTTAATTTATGAAGCACCCATCATTTCTGCAAGCCCAATGATTAATTTCCTTGTGGATTGTTTATTGTTATTGTAAAAACCCCTACAATTTTTGTTCTTAAAGCAATAAATAAATCAAGAAAAGAAAGTAAATATCGTGGTTCCTACCTTCAGGATAACCTCATCATACATGAATAGATTAGAATCGGGAATTTAATTCAGAGAAATGCCCGAAGACAAAACTTGTTTTCCGAAATAAATATGATCTGTTAATTTCATAATAATTGAAAGCGATACTTTCTCGTCTCGTCTCATCTTCGACTCGGATAGAAATCGCTCCCTCGACATCACCATCAACTGATTCTATTGAATATCTCCCTTAAGGCTCTGCTCCGATGATGACCTCGCGCTCGCACTCTTATACATATATGGAACAGTACAACATGCCTACTTCAAATTCACTGGTCGTCGATTGGCAATCTGTGATAAGAGCCAAGCTAAGTTAATTATAATCTCACGAGCCGATAATAGTCGCTCTTTAGTGCAAAAAACCCATTTTAGTATTTTTCAAAAACTCAAATTCCTTCCATCAAATTGCGAGAAGAAGCATTCGCAGAGTCCTCTATACTCTACGCATCAGCAGGCAGGAGCAGGACCAGAAAAGATGGAGAGCACTCCATATCACGATTTATTATTAATTTTAACCAAAAAATCTTAAAGCAGATCAATCAGATATCAAACACTCGCAGAAAGAAATAAGAAAGACAAAAAAGAGAGAGTAAGTTGGAAAAAGGAGTATGCGGGGACCAGGGAGTATAGAACTTTAGGGTTATGAGGATATCCAAAGAGGTTATCGCGCGAACCCGTCCTCAAAACGCACAATACCAATTTATCTTGACTAAAATCATATTGGCCGCAAAAGAAGCATTCCTTCAGTTCAGGTTCAGTATCTCTCAGCACTGGCACTCCCTTGGAGCCCCACCTCTTTTTCCATGCCATGCCACAAGACAGCCGAAAATAATTGAAGCACTTCGCACAGGCATCAGTGCGACTGCGACGATCCGCACTTGGCTTGACTTCAGCAGAGAAGTGAGGAAGGCCGGCCGAGGGGTTCACAACAATGTGGAATGAAAATTGCACCTCTAACAATGCCAAGCAACTATACAATCTGCACAACACCTTCTCACCACCGCCGCCACCACGTTGAAATAAGATTCACTTGGAGCTTATTACAAGCCACTTGTGGGCCACCATAGCCGCCGCCGCAGCCACAGCCGTCATCGTCATCGTAGTCGTTCGTCGTCGACGTTCTCTGTTGCCGCCATTCCATGATGCAAGCAGGAAACCTTATTTATGCCCAATGTACAGTTTTTTGTTATTGAGAAAATAACCTACGTGAGGTGAGGCCATTCAAATTGGGAGGGAGTGAAATCTCTTTTCCTGGGATTTCCAGGATGAGATTCTACATCAGCGCACAGATCTTTTGATACCTTGCCCGTGTATATGATGACCATCATCATCATCATTTTCATCTTATTCTTCAACCCTGCATGGAACACAGCTTGAGTGTTCTTCCATTGTGTGTATTCTCAAGGAATTTCGGAAACAAGTGCTAAGGAAAGCGACAGAAGATGATTTACTTATAGAGTGACCAGAATAAAGTTTTTTTTTTTTTTTTTTTTAAACTCTCTAAGTTTTGCAGAAGAATAAAAACTTTAATGTTAAAATAACACCGCTCTGAAATTTAAACTCTTAGAAATTTAAATTTCAATACTTTTGTTACAAATTTTATTGTGAGCTAGATATTTCAAAGTTGTATCAAAAAACAGCAAATATATTTAATTATATGATATTTTTGACAGTTGACAGTTGTAATAATGAAAGCTCATTAAGAGTTTATGTTCAAATTTTGTCTGAATTGAAAATTAGTTCAGTGTTTAAAGATTTAATAGAACAAAATGTCTTATTTCTATTTTTTTTATAAAGTTTAAAAACTTTGAAACCGGTATGTCAAAAAGATTAAAGAAATCTAAAAAAACTGCCATCTGGTCTCACTGTTTTATATGATAACTTGAATAAACTTTAGTTCAGTCCGTCAGTCAGTGTGTCTGTCTCTGTCTGATCATTGCGCCCGTGGAGAATCGCATGCCACGGTGCTCTTTTTTGACCGTAAATATGTACCTTGGCATCAAGGAGTAAATGTCTTAATTCCCGGCACTATCACTGGCAGGCAGACACTGGCTCCAGTAAGTTGGTGTGTTTGGTGGGATATAACCTGCTATAACACTTTGGCATATGTAAAGACACACATTGGGCATCGGGAACAGCAACTCCATCATCATCATCATCCTCTCGACGCTTGGCTTAGCCTCTGGTGGTCCACATATAGATAGGTTTATATGTACGAGTATAGCAGCTACTATACCTACTATCTTTTAGGCTTCAGTTCTCCATTCACGCCGCCGCCACACCACTGCCCCGCATCCCATTCGGTTTTATTATTCATTGGCGGTAATCATCGGTCATCCATAATATCAGAAGCTAGAGAAATTGGTGTTTTCTACGACGATGGTGATGATGATGACGATGAACAAAACAGGAAAAAGGAAGAGTTATGTATATAAGTAGATACCTAGACCTACGTATAGGCACCAATTTTATAAGATGCGGGCAACAAACAAAACAAATCCTGGACTAACGCCTGAGGGGCTTTTTTGGAATATCGGACCAATTTGCAATGGTTGGGTTCTTTTAAAAAAACATATTCGGGCAATCAAGATGAATGGGAAGCGATCGAGGGGCTATATAGATAGCACAAACTCTGGATTGAATATAAACGTTCATCTATATATTTGCCTGGACTTACATGGGCGGATAGTATACTAGGTGCCCCTAGAGGTCTGGAGGATTTTTCTCTTGTATGCCTATTCTTGAATATAATAATTGGAAATTCAGTTGTTAGTTCTTGGTGAATTTTTATTATTTTGCGTGTTAAACTTATTAGCTATTAGTTTTAATTTTAAAAACAAAGCGTTTTCTACAAGGCATAAAACTGTTAACAGATCGTCATAAATTTTACGCTACAAAATTGGAAAATCCTTTTACCTTACATATGTATTCACATTTCAGCACTAATAATGATTTAATTGATCCTGCGAAATAGTTAGAAAAGTCTCATTCTTTAAGCTAATCGGGTTTTCAAAACAAATTTTGACATATCATGTCAGGCCTACAAAACTAGTTTCATAAGAAGTGTCAGATCTAAAATTCTGACAGAAATTTCAGATCTGAAAAAACGGTTTTGACAGAAATGTCATTGGGGTCATAAATGTAAGCGATTGAGTAAACTTTCAGACCATTTAATTAAGCTTAACAGATCCTTAATTACAAGCTTTTCTTCAACAGTTTATTCTGATCAAAATTTGAAGCTATCAGACTCTTTTTCCAGGTTTGTTTTGTTTTTTCAAAAAATTAGACTTTTTGGACGTGTTCAGATGCACTGTTTTAAAAAAAAAAGGGAATAAGTGCTTCAATAGTTAGCAAGACGAAAATTATTAATTTGAATTGAGAATTGCAAGCTGCTAAAATGGTTATCCCTTAAAAAAAAGTTGTTTGAGATTTTTCGACCATACCTTTAAGTTTCTTTGCTAAGTACTTAGCACAAGCTATGTCAGAGTGGACTCCTGTACTTAAATATGATGAAAATGTTAAACTGACTTAACAAATTAACAATTACTTTAAATAATTAACGAAAAAACACGTTAAATTTAAAGTTGTCAAAATCCTATAGAATAGACAAGGACTTCTTTAAATTGACATTGAATTTACAATGAATTATACAAATTTCCTGGCCTTAAATTTTTAAATGACACTAAGTTTTCAACTCGAAATTGATCTTATTTTTCTCTTCATAATTTATTTTAATACATTTTATCGTTAGAAGGCTCGATACCACCAAAACTCAATTTGTCAACGACCTGGCGGGAATAGAGAATGAACCTTTCATAAATCATCATGCGTAGGAGAAAGAACATTCGATTAATCGATATAAAATCGATTTCAATCCATGGATGGTAGTTTTCAATTACAATCCGGCAAACTAAAGACGACGAGAAAGATGACGACGACGCCAACGCCTTCACAATTCGTTTGAGCCAAGTTTTATAGAAAGATACGACAGTTTACTCTAAGCATGTTCAATATTTTCTAATGTAAACTTTTCCGAAGCATTCTCTAAAGACATCCTCTCATATTTCAATTGCCTAGCATTGGGTTATGTTGAAGTTTTGGCAGGGGAGTTTTGGTGAGAGTGAGGGCGAGTCTGAGGGCTGTTGCTGTTCTATTCAACATGATGATGGATAAGTCCATCTGAACTCTACAGCGAAATGTCTGTCTTCCACCGCACTCCACCCTGCTTTGAATGCCGCTCTCAGTTGTTCCCTCCTGCCGACCGCAACAATGCCATAAATCCTCAATCAATATCCACTTCTGCATTGGGAATTCCCATTTCGAATACCGAATGGATTGTCATCGATCATAATGTCGTACGAATTGCTTCGGCAATTTGTTCAAAACAAATGAAAAAAATCTAGAAGACGTCCTCTGCTCCGCAGTGACCATTCCAGTTCCATCCTTCTGCCATGTCCCAGGGTAGGTATCATCTACTATATGTGTATGCCAACAAAACGAATGTCATATCCAGATTCTCAATGTTGTATGATGGTGCTGGAAAAAAGGATATTATCCTATTCGAATGCCATCAAGTTTTATAGCTCCATATGGACCTGAGAAATGTAATTTCGTTTGATTTACTGTAAGGGGTTAATAAGACTGGCTCACCCGGCAGCAATAGCATTGGCAATAGCGAGGGTTACAGCAACAGCAACAGCAACGGCAGCAGGAGCAGCTAGAAGCAGCTGTAGGCTGATTGTGGACCACTGGCTGTGAACCGCATAATGGCTTGAGATGAGTCTTTTGCGGATGCAGGCACAGGCACAGGCACCATCAAGCTCCACTGTATTGGGAATATTGGAGGCGCTGCAGAAATGCATCTGTGCTGCTATTCGCAATCGCAATGGCCAATGAATATTTTTCCATATTTAAAATGCGCGCCAGTGATTAATTCAGCGAATATAGAAAATCGCTCCTGTGGCTGAGACTGAAATAGTTTCTTAAGATCGTTGCTAACTTGAATCAGCATCAGTTTCAGTTTCAGAAGCGAGGAGGATGTTGAGAGCCAACCATAATGCATCATCATCTGGGAATGGAAATGGAATTGTAATAAGTAAGGAGGGAATTCCAAAGTTATTCGAGTGATTACTGGGTGCGCTTTGTGAAATTACAATTCCAAATCTTCAATATACAGCCTGGGCTTGCATACTATGTAAGCATCAGTAGCTATTGCAGACGGACTGATTCTAGGAAGACATATTCAAATCTTAACGGCTGAATTATTCTAAACGGTTTTGGTATTGAATGCGCGCGCTTATTGAATATGAAATCAGAGTAAAACAATAGCAAAGGAAGTCATCTATAACATTTTCGAAATGGGCATTAAAAAACAAAGGGATCATTGATGCAGTAAGGAATCAAATAGCCCTCTCTCCATCCGTCGCGTTATCGTCGTGGGACACAATAGACGTTGACATTCTCAGAAAGGTTTTTCATTTGAATTTGAAATGTTTATAACAAGAATACAAAAGGGGATAGTGATGGTCCTTGATGGCTGAACTAAAAAGTTACAAGGAGTATAGAGCCATCAACGTGGTTTTAAAATGATGAAACCTTTAAAGAACTTCGATTTATGTGCCAAAGGGCTTATCAAATATGGTTAAGTTATGTCTTCTTGGCTTAGCTATTCCAAGTTTGCCAATCAATTTTTTAACTTATTCAGTTCAAGACTTTGAGTTTTCTGTTTCTCCAGGACTTTTGCTGTAAGAACGAAAGTAACTTTGGCACAGTTTTTAGAAGTTCAAAATAATTAAATTTAATTAAAAATCCTCCCGATAATTTCGACTAAATGTGAAAGCTCACAGCCACTCTTAACTGAAATATCTCCATCATTCGCAAAATACAAAGATCGTCTCCTCCTAGAAGATAGAACATCAAACCATCAACACGTGTTTCTGCAGCAGAAAACATTGTTGAGGTAGTTCAACTTGCTGCAAGTTACAATGCAATCAATACCTCTTTTGCTAGCATTCTAACCTCAAAATAAGAAGAAAGAAGAAAGGCAATGGCTAAGCCGGCCGCTTAACCATTGAAAGAGAGAATTGAGGATGGCGATGGAGCACCTGGAAGTATCTGAACTATGTACAGGGGCACAGCACGTAAATAATGTTTACCTATCGGCAGTGAATATTAATTGCATTAGTTAGTTTGAGAGAATTTCAAACGGTTGCCCGTTGCTTGCGTCCGTCGCGTCCGTCAGTGGCTCTGAGCAGTATTCGCAAAAAGCCTTAGTGGGCTAAGTTTAGATGTTTTGAAAAAGGAATTTGAGAGCCTGGTGAGCCTCTTTCATACCTACAAGCTATTTGGTTTGTTCGATGAATAGCAAAATAAGATGTATATAGTAAACCATGCGTATCGTATAGATACATAGAACATCGGTGGCGTGGCGTAACTGTTAAAACAGATTAGAAACATATATTTCGTAATCTTCGGCACCAGTTCATCTTAAATATCTTTAGATACCTGCATCCAACAAATTGAATAATATGTGAAAAATATTGTGGAGTTAGGAACATGACTTCTGAATGTGAGCACGATAATAACTCGGATGGAACGGACACTTTAGACATGTTCATTGGTGCAGGTGGCATCTGACACATCTCATGTGGGTGGTAAAGATTATCAAAAATAACCGAATTCATCTCTCGAAAAGACCAAGAAAATATATTTTAAACTCGAACCCACTCGAATCAAAATTTTCATTGTTGTTTTTGTAAGATTACTTTTCACCTTCACCTCCACATTTGAATTTCTAATTATGTCACACATATAGTAGACTCTCTCTAAACCCAAGTTCGCTCTAACTCGGACACATTCTCTTGATTATTGGCCTGATTCTCTATACGTCGATTTTGTCGACATCTTCTCACCAAATGTCTAAGGGATTGGGAAAAGCGTTGGCGAAATGGCGCGATAGGGCCATTTTGGCCCTATTTAATTAAAATGGCCTGGTGGCCCTAAAAATTTGAAAATGTCCCCCTAAAAAGTATTTGAACAAAATACAAAACATGTATTAATATACACTATAATTTCAATCCTGCACTGACGATGACGAGTTCGATTTATTTATTTTTTTTTGGCCCACGATTTATTTTCAAAAGTGTTCCGATTTAAAAAAAAATCGGCAACGCTCTTTGGGAAACCAAAAGAGAGTGATTGGAATTTATTTCAAAGAGGCTTGATTTAAGTCTGACAACGTGGGATGACTAAAATGATATTCCGCTTAACTTACTTAGATGTACTCGTAACAACAAATACACCAATGAAATCGAGATAGTCTGTTAATGACTTACAGAAGGTCCTTATAATGTTCAAGGCATACATCGGAAGGTCTAAGTTGAAGTCGATGAAGGAAATGACTACTCCTGAAACACCTGATAACGAGTCAATTTTGAAAGAATATGCTGATGAAACTAATGGTGGTGATCTTCAAAGGCGGATCCAGACTTTTAATCGGGGTGTGGGGGAGTTGGGTTGTGATGGTGATCACACACTTAGATGAGTTTTTACTCACCGTTTTAAAATGTTCTTTAATGTTTTGTAAAGGAGGCTAACAAAATATAAATAACATAATGTGTATCTTAACCTTACATTCTTAGATTTCAACTACTAAAGTAGCAACTTTAGTTATTAAATTATTATAGAACACTGTTGCCCAGCAAGGTATGGTCTAACTATTTTATTTGGATGACTCCCTACACCCGTAGCATGCAAGGGGTCTTAGGTTCAATCCCTGCCTGTGCCACCTTAATTTAAAAAAAAAAAATCGCTGGTACTGCCTCTTGCGAGAAATTGACAAATCCTTCAAGAGTAATTCTTGTCATGAAAAAGTGCTTTCTCAAACTAGGCGTTTGGATTCGGCCTTAAATTGTAGGTCCCTTCCATTCCTGACAACAGTACTCGCACACAGGAATGGTTGAGAGTTGTAAGTCACTAGGCCCTGGTTCACAACGGACTGTTGCACCACCCCATTTGATTTTTGACTCCCTACACATGAAAGCATTCCAAGATTCCAACAGTTTTCTAAATATGCCATATTTAAGAGCTAAAACACAATAGTTTAGAGGGTTTTTGGTGCATTTCACACGGAAATGTAAGAAATTGTTTTGAAACGTAGCTTTTTTTCGAAAAAATAAAATATACTTTTCTTTTTTCCATTTCTATTAATGCGATGAATGCTACAAAAATTCAAGAGCGACAATCTGATATGAAGAACTGTCGAGCTTTTTTTGGACGTAATTTTGTCGGACTCAATTTTCGGGAGTGTATTATTACTATCACTATCAGTCTGCTTACTCGTATTTCGACTTTAAAGTAGTCAACAAAACTTTAAAATTGTAGAGCGAAAAATGCTTGGTTCTTGAATTTGAGGATACAGGTGCATTAAAGTAAATTATTTCCCTACAAAATTAAATTAAGAACATTACACATTTCAAAATCTCTTTCCACTTCAAATCTCAATAGATTTAAAGCTTTTATATCAATAAATATGATACGTTTCTTTTTTTTTCAATTAGTCATCATTTAAACAAAAAAGTCACTTTTGCTGTTTTTGGGACATTTATGTTATTGAAATTCGTGTTTGTAAATCTCAGTTCTAGAGCGTCCAAAGCAAATTAACTTCAAAAGAATATTTATTTAATTTCTTAAGATCTTTTAAGGTATTTTGTATTGACAGAAAATCAATTTTGAAAGAAATAAAATGCACGACTGGGCCGCTAGAATTTGCTAATGTCTTCTAAAAAGGCTGTTTAAAAATATATCGATTTGACATTTTTGATCATCAAAAATCATCATCAATTTGATCATTTGATAATCAACAAGAGCTTGAACAGAAAAAGAAGATTATTGAAATCGGTTCATTAGTTTTCGAGAAACCTTACAAAAATTAAGAATACAAAATTTAGAGAACGTCTTGAAAAAATCACATGATTTTAAATTGACGATTTCTTAATCAAGGTTTCTTCTTAAGAACCTGAATATTTGGTGTTTTTCTTAGAAAAAAGCATGACTAAAGTTTTTTTCAAGTTCTGAATTGAGTGAAAACAAAAATTTGAGCTGTTTTTGGCAGCAAACCGCTTTTTGGCGAAAGTCGTTAAATTACTAACAAATCTTAAGATGTGATTTTTACTTATACAACTTGACTGTTTAAGCTTTATGGCTCATATGACCCCCCTCCCTGTATTGTCCACTGGTCAAAAGTTGATGGTTCAAGATTTTGTGATGTATTTTTGGAATATCCGATTCATATTATGTTCTTGGTCCAGTCTTCTGTTAAATGTAGTACTTTTAGCAACAAAGTAAAATACCAATTTTGTTATATACAAAAAATTAACAATTCATGGGTCATGTCCAATAACGCAATACGATTAGTTTTAAATTAAAGGAATTTCTTTGAAAATACAAACAAGTTATCTCTCAGAAGGGGGGTCCTGACTCACGACCCCCTGGATCTGCCATTAGTGAACTTAGAGCTGATGAAAAAGATGATGCTGAAATAATAGACCTTGAAATACCAGAAAAAAATGAGATTGCAAATGCACTTGGGACATTGCTTTATATAATACGTAATAATTGAGCGATAAAAGCAAAAATTTTTGCTATATTTATTTCTCTAATTTATATAAGTTGTTATTTAATTTATGAAATCATCAAAAAAACACTTCCCTTCAACTCGAATTAATTTTGATATCCCCTGAAAGTTTGACTTAGAGAGAGTCGACTGTACTTTCCCGGCAAATCCAAAAGATAAATACTTTTTTTTCTGATACATTTAAACCACCTATTTATGAATTTTTGCAAATCATAGTGGGTATAATTTGTTTCACTTACCAGGACTCAAGTGAAATATTTTTTCACGTGAGTGGAATTCGTTGTGAAAAAAGTGAAAACCCGATAAATCAAAAGAAAGACTGTAATATTTAATCGAGTTTCGTGGTATTGTTATACAATTAAAAAAAAGAAAAATTCATGGACGAAAAGATTAAATTCAAAAAAAAAAATTACGGAAGGGGAAATAAATATAAGTTTTGCGTGTTTTTTTTCTATTTTGTAAACATTATTCTTGGAAAATGCTTCTATTGACCAAATAGGTATTGTAGTATTTTTCCTAACGGCATCACTTTGACATTACATTTTCACTTGCTAGACTTTTGCATTAAATTTACATAACTGTGAATAATATAATTTCCTTCAATATTGTGTTGAAATTAGATTTTCACTTGAACTGGGTGTACCCGTGCTAGGCTTAAAATAATGGGGAAAAAAACTAAAAACTGTTAAGGGAAATTAATGTCTAAGTTATCTATATGTAAGGTAGGTGGGCATGCTTCTATGTTTCACAAATATGTATATCCTCTCCTTGGATTTCCATTTAGATTATACATAATTAAACACCGCCGTTTAAAACTCAATATCTACACACATTTCGCACATGCTATACACTATAATCAAGAACACTTTATTCACGAAAAACGTTTTAATCCCCGAAATCAGCATCTGATGAAACTGATGTCGATGGCAATGAGGATGGCGGCCGGCGTGGAAAGTGAAATGTCCAAAATGTTCATTAAAACAACTATCCACGAAATTTTGTGTCACTATAGCAATACGGACTTTAATGCATACCATCCGCCTGGGTGGCTTAATTTGGCTTGACGTTCTTGTCAATTAAATCCTCCTAATGACACATTAGTTCCTCAGCTATAGCTAAACGTCCTATATCATTACACGCTAGAGAAGCATCAGCGAGTTAGTTCCTCCTACACTGATTTGCAATTTGAAACGCAACATTCCAGCTCCAGCCAGCGTTTCGTCCATGGGAATGGAAATTAAATTTAATTACATTGCCGCGTAGCAGATAATATTTTATTAACTTCCCATAGGAAGTTATTGTAATGGGTCCGATTTGTCAAATTGAAAATTTTGACATTTCTCGACGTTTCAAGGTCCCTAGAGTCGAAATAAAAGATTTTTAGAAAGATGTCTGTGCGTGCGTGTGTACGTACGTTCGTACGTCCGTACGTCCGTACGTCCGTACGTCTGTACGTCCGTACGTCCGTACGTTCGCGACGTTTTTTTCGTCGTCCATAGCTCAAGAACCAGAAGAGATATTGACTTCAAATAAATTTTGTTATACAGATAATAAGGCAGAAAGATGCAGAAAGGGCTCTCAAGAATATTGCGTGGGTGGTTTTTTTACCATAGCAGTTTAAAAAAAAGGTGAAAATTTTGGTTAACCCTAAATATCTTACGAACCAAAAACGCTAGAGACTTGAATTTAACTTTATATAATAAACTGTAACGTGATCTCAAAGAAATATATTTTTTGAAAAAAATGTATCTAACGGTTTTTTTTTCTAAATCAAAAAAACTGAAAAAAAAAAATTTGTCACCTCCTAAATTTAACGACTTACATATGATTTCATCTCCAAAACAATTTTTAGCAACGGAGAATAATGTTTTTGAAATCTGATAAAATTTTGAGAAAAATCGAATCGACACTTTTTTTTATAAAAAATAAAAATCTAAAAAAAAACATTACTCAAAGTTCGTAAAAATTAAATATCGATTCAAATATCTTTTCAAAAACTTAAAATTTAGGCTTCAAACTTATTTTATCTTATAAGAAATATTGTTTTCAACATTCAGTAAAATTTTGAAGAAAATCGAATTGACAGTTTTTTTTACAAAAAATAAAAACTTAAAAAAAAAAATTAATAAAAGTTGGTAAAAATTAATTTTCGACTCAAATATCTTTTCAAAACTTTGAGATATTGGCTTTAATTTACTTTTATCTTTCAAAAAATATTGTTGTTAACATATAGTAAAATTTTGAAAAAAATCGAACTGATAGTTTTTGTACAAAAAATTAAATACCTAAAAAAACATTTAACAAAAGTTGGTATAAATTGATTTTCGACTCAAATATCTTTTCAAAACTTTGAGATATTGGCTTAAGTTTACTTTTATCTTTCAAAAAATATTGTTGTCAACATTCAGTAAAATTTTGAACAAAATCGAATTGACAGTTTATTTTTATAAAAAATTGAAAAACCGAACAAAAATTAACAAAAGTTGGTAAAAATTGAATATGGATTCAAATATCTTTTCAAAAACTTGAAAGTTAGACTTCAAACTTATTTTATCTTATAAGAAATATTGTTTTAAGCATTCTGAAAGATGTTGAGAAAAATCAAATTGACAGTTTTTTTTACAAAAAATAAAAACCTAAAAAAAATTTATAAAAGTTGGTAAAAATGGATTTCGACTCAAATATCTTTTCAAAAATTGTAGCTATTAGCTTTTAACTACTTTTATCTTTCAAAAAATATTGTTGTTAACATTTAGTAAAATTTTGAAAAAAATCGAATTGATAGTTTTTGTACAAAAAATTAAGTACCTACAAAAAAATTTAACAAAAGTTGGTAAAAATTGATTTTCGACTCAAATATCTTTTCAAAACTATAATATATTGGACTCAAACTAATTTGATCTTATAGAAAATATTTTTTTCAACATTCGATAGAATTTTGAAGAAAATCGAATTGACGGTTTTTTTACAAAAAATAAAACTCTAAAAAAAAACAATACTAAAACTTGGTAAAAATTTACTTTCGACTCAAATAGCTTTTCAAAAATTAAAAATATTGGCTTCAAACTTATTTTATTTCACAGAAAATATTGTTTTCGATATTCAGTAATTTTTATATAAAAATTCAACAGTCCGTTTTTTCATAAAAAATAAAATCTACAAAAAATAGTACGCAAATTTGGTAAAAATTGATACGAGTACATATAGACAAACTTTTAAGCAAGACAAATCGACAGACGGGATGGGAAGTTATCAGTGTGGGTCGCATCCCAGCCTCTTTTATTATTTTCCTTAATTACAAATCAGCTTCTCGCTCTATTTCCAACCATCATCAGAAACTGATATACAAAAGGGCTCTATCGAGGGTGAAGGAGGGGGCGTGTGTCGCTCGTCGGGCAATGGCAACGCGACGCGACGAGGAGTGATGGCTGCAGGTAATCACATCCACGCAGTTTACACTTTGATGATGGTTGCTATGTATGTAGTTCATATATGTATATAAACCTGAGCTTATACATAGCTGACTAAGTTAAGATATCACCTTCACCATTCACCTGGGCGTGAAATTCACAGCTGAATCCGGCGGTGTGGCTGGCAATTTCAGTCCAGCAAGTCCAGAATGATTGCTCTCGTATGCAAATTTCGCGCTCTAATGCGATCTATGCGTTGGCGTGTTAATACGCATTTACCGTAAGTTATTGTGTCCCATGAAAGCTAATTGCACGGCCACTAAACGAGTATACTATACGCAAAGTGTCATTGGGGAGACTCTTGAACTATTAGGTACCTCCTGCTCCTGCTGCCCGTAATAGGTCAGACAGGTAGTCAGAGTGTAGCCAGCAAAAAAAAAACTTGTGATTTACTAACCAAGCACAACGGACGGAATTTATAACTTTAATTCCACTACGGCTAACTGTCAATTGCAAGGCTTGTTCTAAGGATATGAGGTCACAGCCACACACCTCTGTCTGGTTGTTTGTTCCCGAAGCCAAAGCCAAACCATCTGAAGCAACCGAATCGGTACCCCTATTTTTTCGATGGTTTCTTGATGAGTACACTGAAAAAAAAAAATATAAGCAAGGGCAAATTTTAAACACTTTCATTAGTTTAACCGTCGTTTAGAATAAGATTAATTGTTTGTAAACCTTTTTTAAAGGCATCAATTGAGACAGTTAAGTTTTGTAGAGAGCCAGGGAATTCTACATTTTTGGTTACTCAGAGAAATATGCTTACGACATATGTGTTAAGCTTATTTCTTTTGATAATAATGTCGTGATTTATTTCGTTCAGTGTAATCGCAAAAAGTTCATTTGTAGCTGAGTCTTTACATATCTCCCGGGCTTCTCAAATAACAAATTGAGTCGATTGCAAAACATTCGGAAACACGAAACCTGCGTGCAAAAATACAAAAAAAAGACCAACAAACCTTTTTATTTCAGCTTCATGCTTAAGCAGTTAAGCATTCTCTGTGATTTGCTTTCTACGTATGTTTCACTTGATTTGTGATCATCGCAGTTGTTCCTTGTCCCTGATTTACGAAATCGCAATAATGACAAAAGTCACCAGAGTCACACACGGCAGCAAAAGTAGATGTTTGCTTTTGAGGACATGAATACCATACATGCAGGATCCCTTCAATCTGCGGATAAAATAAACCCCCATTTGCAGGCCTTGGCTCGGAATCAAAAAAAGTCTTAATTCAGTAACCAAAGTCTCAAAATGACCAAAAATGGTCGAATGGAATTTTATTTTGGCGCTACGTGTGCAGGATTTTGTTAAATATTTTTTTGTTTCCTAACTTTTCGGGACCTCTCGACTCTTAACTCTGGTTCTCCCGATTCGTTGATCCTTTCTTTTCCCGAAGTTTTTTTTGTTAACATGAACTTGTGGAGTAGGACAATGAAGTTTATTAGTGTCTTCCTTGGATTTGAACATTTTGGCTTGTAATGGCGTATTTGAAACCAACCAAAAGAAGAACAAACCACAACAACACTTATTCTTCTCCTCCGCCTGATGGACTGATTGGGTCTTGTGTGGTATAGAAAGGGAACTGTTGTTGGTTTAGGGGGATTCGGACTGGGGACCTTTTTCACCGGATGATGACCAAGAATCAGCTAAAATATTTTGTGAATTTCAGACGACAATCTTACGAATTTGGGTAGATAATTTTGTGAGGTTGAGGTTGATGTACAGTAATTACTTAAAAGACAGGTAGATAGTGTGGACTTTTTGTAAAGCATCATGCATCAGTCTTGAATCTTGACCTGTTAGACGTTATCTTCGTTTGCCATTTAACTGCAATACAATTAGTTGGTTAAATATTTCTTGTCTCTGGGGTTAATCAAAGAAAGGGCTTTTTTTTAACTTAAAACTTATCTCATCGAAAAACATGAGACATGACATATGGAAGTTAAGGTGGCGCCTATGTTATATAAGTTTCTGACATAGTTTGACTTTATACTATTAATTATCCGTGGTTGTTTAATTTTTATTAGCTACTCCAAAATGCGTGTATTTACATGAAGTTATCAGTAGGTTTGAAGATGCAACATTCCGATGGAAGTTATGAGCTTAATTCCTAAGACATTTCAATGATTTGAGTCTTCTTACATGTGGTAACTACCTGAGAAATAAAAATGGAAGCTAAAATTTGTTTTGAAAATGTTTTTTTTTTCATAAATTGATTAAAAATGAAAATTATATAAAAAACGGTGCCCGGGAAGAAACTTGAAAGTGGCGCTTTTATTTTCCAAGTTATTGGTATTAAATAGCTAATTTTTTTCATTTGATAACGGGATTCACGAACTCTCTCCAATAGATTTATACGATTCAATTTACCTACTTTTTGGTCCAATATTTAATTTCTTTGGATGAATTATAAATTGAGAGTGCAGCCGCCGTATGTGCATTTAGAGTGGCCAAAAATTAATGGTCAACATCATGAAAAACAACAACAAAGTTTTGCTGAAGTTTTATACGTTAGCAATCAGTCGTACCGCCATTGACGACAAAATTAAATGGAACCCAAAGATACCTGACTTACTGCGCGATCATGGTCCAATACGGTGCTCGGTGTTCGATGCTCCTTGCCATTTGGCGATGGCTTTTGACCAAGAAAAAAAGGGACGAAAGGTTTTACAATAAATTTGTTATCTTAAAAAGTTTCACTTTAAATGGACTCGAAGGAGCATAATTTTCACTCACCTTTAAGTAGGTAACTGAAGTCGGTTCAGTTGTATGTGGTCTAAAGAGTGTATCCAACACTGCGTGAGCCTTCATTGCCTTGGAATATTATAACAACAACATGAAGACTTGGCTTCTGATTGTTGGCAGATTTTGTGGCCGAATAAAGTTGGACTTCTCGGGCTTTGTACGTGTACTATGTTGTAAAATTTGGATTGGAACTGAACTCCTCCGAAATACGCATCATGAAGTGTGTGGGCATCTACAGTACCTACCTACCTATCGTGGTTGGAATGCATCTCTGGCTTTATCTTAAGGTTTTTTTTTTTCTTCGTGTTTGTTTTTATTCTTGACTTTTATGTGGCGATTGCAGCCGATGCGTAGCATCCGTAAATTGGTTAATTCGGAGAGGAAAAAAAGTATGCCTTCAATTTCCATGGTGACGACGAGGAAGACGTGACGACGACAATGCGACGACGCGACGGTGAGGTGAATATCAGTGATTATAAATTCTTCTACCATTGACAGAATGCATAATTTCGTTTTGGACTTGTTAATTTTTTGTTTTCGCTTTTTTGGTTTGTCCAATTAACTCTGGAAGAATAATGATGTTTTCTCCTTGAAGTATATAGGTACATGTTGATGAAGACTTTTTCGACTCGAAATACAATTATTTAATAACAAACTGCCTTCAAGGAAGGATGGTGATAATGCCACTATATTGTAACGTCCCTGTTCTATGCTTCCATCTAATACAAAAAACTTGTTTAAAATTATTTATTAGAAGTCAAGCTGAAGCCATTGATGGATTTCAAAAGCTTCTTAAAATTTACTGAATATGACTTGACGGAATATTTTCTCAAACTAAAATGTATTGACTCGAAATACAATTATTTAATAACAAACTGCCTTCAAGGAAGGATGGTGATAATGCCACTATATTGTAACGTCCCTGTTCTATGCTTCCATCTAATACAAAAAACTTGTTTAAAATTATTTATTAGAAGTCAAGCTGAAGCCATTGATGGATTTCAAAAGCTTCTTAAAATTTACTGAATATGACTTGACGGAATATTTTCTCAAACTAAAATGTATTGTTGTCAACTCAATATAAAAAATTTTAACTCGTTGTAAGAACAACACTTTTCAAGTTGACACAAGGTTACAGAGGTTGTATTTGAAGAAGTACAAATACTCCAACAAAATTTCATTAAAACACTTTTTAATGTAGCAAATGGAACTTCTAATCATGTAGCTATGCAGTTTATTTAGGAAATGCGTCTTGCAAGTCTGTTAACCACTATTCTTAAACTTCAAGCAGTTAATATCTGTAGTGTTTCTTCACATTTAGATCTTTGCTTGACCCCGTACAACTTAAAGTAATAGAATATTGGCGACGACTGTGGAGGAGAACAATTAAAACGAACTAAAAAAGCATCATTTCAATATTATTCAAAAGTACGAAGACTTTGTTCGAGAAATATTATTAACTGAATCTCAGCAGTCTGACTGCAGAATTATTCACTCTTAACTCAATTAAAACCTCTTAATCAATTATTATTTCCAAGACAGATTGAACTTTCAAAAAATATCACTTTTTTGTATTCAAATCCAGAATAGATGATGGTTAGTGCGTCATTCCAGAGTTCTTGGGTTCGATCTCTGCATATGCCATGACAAACTCTCCAAGAGTAACTCTTGTCCTGAAAAAGTGCTTTCTCGCATTCCTGACAACATTACTCGCACACAGGAATGATTGAGAGTTGTAAGTCACTAGGCCCTAAACGGACTGTTGCACCACCCAATTTATTTATTTTTTTAACTTACTTAATTGTTTTCAGCATTATACAAAAACTTTTAAAATTTTGAGCTATATTGTCGTGAAAAGTTCTTTGGTAAAATTAAAACCATAATGTTCAAGTGCCATAAAAGTTTCCATTCGATAATCCAATGTTCATAAAAACATTGTTTTGTGTAAATAGCCCGCACTCTTTTTGACCACAATGAGTTCACCTTATTTGGTTAATTTTTAAATTCAGTAACAGCAGCGTTTAGAGAGTAGTCAACTTTTTATAAATGAATCACATTATTTTTTCTTACATTATTCACTTTAAAAAAGAAACCAATCGAACAAATTGTAGCAACCACCTTTGGTTGTTTTTCATCATCATTGGAATTGATGTGTTTTTCCTCAACTTCACACAGATTTGATATTGATTTCTTATCAAAAACATCTTTGTAAAATGGTTCCGGTCCTTTTGAAATGACACAATTTAACCCTTTTTCGAACATTATTTATTCCAATGCAACATCAGAGAAAACATTGTGCTGGTACATTTTTATTTCTGTTCTGTCTCGTTGTCTGAAGCTCTGCTGAAGCGAAGCTGAACATTATAATGTCTGGTCTGGAACAAAAACAAGAAAACCGTAAAAGAAATCCAAAATGATTTTGATAAAAGAAATAAAAAAATATAAAATATAAAAGTCACTCGTTTAAACCTTCAATCGACTTCGACTTGGACTCCGACTATCAGGGCATATTCTCTAAGTAAACAAACTTCTGCCACTTTTAACTTGATGTTTTGTGGTTTGTTTCGATAATGACAATGATGGCCGCCCGTCCATCGGATGACACCAGCCACTAACATCCGCGTCTGTGTCCGTCGACACAAAATACTGTTCCAGCACTACAAAGTATCAAAGCATCATCAGACATCAGCTTTAGCTTCAACTTCATCAGAAGCAGAGACAGAAGTAGAAGCAGCAACAAAATAATGTCAGGATTGACGATGATGATGGTAGTTTATGGACAGTTGTACAAGAGGGCCCAATATGCTTTTTGTCACCTTGTCTTATGTTCGAGCGCTTACTAAATTTCGTGCAACGTGACGCACATACGCGATGCACGAAAATGTCAAATAGTGATTTATTAACTCGGGAAACATTTTTCGGAGGCCCTCAATATAGAAGCTTCTCATTTTCTCATTTTGGTGGCGCTGTTTTTTGTGTTAAAGTTTTTGAAGATTTTTGATTCTGAACGCTGTCGGTCTTAGTCTTGGTCTCAGTCTCCAACATCCCATAGGAAAGAAGGTGGAGATTAAGAATGCTCAAATTTATTAAATTCACCAAAAGAAATTCGAAAATCGTGTTTTATTGAATCGATCAGAGCGCAGAGAAATTCCTGAGGCTGATGATGGAAGGGTTGGGTCGGGCTGTGCCGAAACGTCAGCTTGCACCAACAACCTCAACCACGTCTTTTGTCACTCGGTTTGTTTATTAAATATTAATTAGACAGCAGCAGACGAACATTTTTGGTGGTTAAATTTGTAACGATGCTCTGGGCCGATAAGAACACGAGCGAAGTGAGGGGCGGTTAGTTTGCGAAAGGAGGCAAGGGTATCGAATTTTGGAGCGGATTCCCAATTCCAGAATCCACAATTTAGAGTGATGATGGTGAGAGAGATCATATGGAATGGCAAGTATGAGGCAAACTAGCCGATGAGATGCGATGCGATGGTATTTCATAAACGCGGCATTTTAATTAATTGAAAAACATTCGCATCCCAATTGGTTTCATGGGGTTTATACGTTATATACGTCTTCTATACAGAACCACACTGGGTTGGGTTTTGATTTGTTAATATGGGTAGTGACTAGAATGTATATTGATATAGGAGTCCCGCCCGCTGGCAAGTAGCAAGCACTCTCTGGATTGCTGGTGTCAGTGGCAGGTTCTTTTTTCAATTTGGTTTGAACAAAAGTTTAAATATTCATTATAATTTTATGGGGATACTTGCAGATTCTGAACATGGACAGGAAATGCTATATTGACTGCAGATTTTCGTTTTAATTTTTGATTTTTTGTTTCAAATATAAATGTTGATAACCTCCCAGAACTGACAGCATCTATCAGGGGAACAAGTCAAACAGCAAAAGTTATGTTTATTATAATAGGTATATAGTTTTTACTGACTGGTCTTGTTAAAGCGTAACTTGAAGCTGAAGTTCTTGAGGGTTGTCTGAAAAATAAAAAAAACACTCGTATCCTTTTGTTTCATACCAATTTAAGGTAGGGATATCTTAAGATGTTGTTTAAACTTTAGGATGTCTATACAGATACTTGTCAGATCTTACAATTATCACAATAGTTAACTCTCTAAAAGTTGTTTCCTGCAAACCATGACAACTTGATACCATTCACTGAAAAAACATTAAAACGGTTTTAAAACATTATCTTAAAGACTTTAAACTTTACTCTTTGATGCTTAGCAAAATATATTTTCAAGTCTCTTAGAAGACAGTGAAGAAATTGTCAAATGTCAGATATCTAGAACGAAATCACCCAGAAGTTTCAAACGTCACTTCATTTGCAATGGCTGCCGATTACATTTCTCTCAATTGCGTCAACCGGAAGCTCAAATGGTTCTAAGACGTTTTTGACAGCATTTTAACTGACGCATCTGACAATTGTCTGTACTCAGTGTTAGGCATTATGTGTAATGTATAAAGCGAATGCTTTCAGGTAAAATATTTTGGAATCATTGATGAATAATTAGAAGCAGAGGTTTGGCGATAATAACAAAAAAAACTTTGTCAACTGATTAACGAATTTTCCAATAGAATAAACCTGCTTTTACAAAAATAAGCTTAACAAGAAGATTCCTCTCTATTATCACAAGTCACAAAATATCCGCTAACTAGATCAAATCTTAAATCAGATATAGCAAAACAAAATTAGACATAAGTCCTCCTTAAGCCTAGGCACTCCTTAACACTCCATAAATAAAATGGAAATAAGTCCGTCGTTATGTATACTTTATATGCATTGCTTTTATAGAATGTGTTGATGTTGACTGCGTGGCTTTAACGACAAACCTTGCCTTAAGTATGACTCCAATTATGAGCATATCCAAACAGATGGCCAATCAGCCTTAAACATACTCGTATAGGTATCTATATCGTGCTCGAGAGAGGTCCTCGAGACCTATTCGGTCTTCCTCTTATTTGCTTTTGGTTTATATGCCATTTTATCAGCATCGTTATGGTCGACCGACGTCGAACTCATTTACGTAATTAACCTTAACAACACAAGATCGGCTTTACATCATCATGTTTTGAATTCCTAATCCCCATTCTGATGGGTTTACAATAAATGTGTTTGACATCTACCCTGGGACTGGACTGGACACTGGAGCTCTGTTAGGATGGGACATTGTCCTAAATATGCACTTCGCGCCCGTAATGTAAGGCATCTCATCTTGACACATCCTTAAATGATTATTTGTTCAATTGAATTGCGAGGCAGCAAAAGTCCCTTGGCTTGGTGACATCGCACTGAGGATTGTTGTGAGGGGAGATATTTATAGGTCCCAGAGTTCATGGACGTCCGAAAAGAGGTCCGCGGCTGCGCTGTGCGACCACCAACAAGAACACATCGTATTTCATTTTACTGGATCTGTTCTGTATGGTGAGGAGCTGATCCCCATGAGCGTTTTTAGTTTATATGAGGACAACTCTGCGCCTCGTACGCTCTTTCCGACCTACCGATCGACCACAACGCACCGGACGTTGTGTTGTGATGTCGTTGTTGTCGTCGTCGTCGTTTGCATCGATTTACCTTTAATCTGGACTGGACATTGAGCAAATTATTGCAATTGAAAGGGAATAATGACTACAAAACTACACACCACCATCACCGACTCTCAATCGTATATAAGTGCTGCTGAAGTGCCAAGACGATGGACAGCAATACCAACTTGGGGATTGGAATAGGGACAGACATTCGAACGGAATAATAAACCTTTAACGAACGAGACGCGACGGACAGACCGGACGACGCAAACGCTGCTGTTGGCTGTTTGCAGTTTGCAGTTGGTTTTCTGCATGTTTCTAGCCCCGACCTGGCATGCAGAGTAAATTCTTTTTAGCATATTTGCCATAGGCAATGCATAACATTCCGATTCCATAGTCAAGGCAGCTTTGCCAAGGAAGGTATATTATTGAGACGCTCGCTTTCTCTAACTTCTATAGGACAAATCCAACAACAAACGACAAAGGCTCAACTTTGCCAAGAACTGCCGAACAACGCAATGCAACAAATAGTCAAGGCATAAGTATATGCCTATGTACAAGCGACGACGACGACAACGAGGAACCAATCCATAATCCAAAAATGTACTCCAAATGACAAGCGATGCGTAATGCTTGAGCCCTAGAGTGTTGTGCCTTGTATCTTGTGTGTTTGCCTTCCGGATGGATTTCAATAAAAATATTCTGTCCTTTGGAATGGACTTGAATTCGAAAAAGAATTCAATGCTTAAGCCGACAAGTACCTACATTCAAAGGTATACACCAACCTAGATGTTTTTCTAAAAAGGATTTCTTATTTATTTTTGGAATTTGAATGTTATCCAGAACAAGATGCATTTCAAATTGTAAAAATGTATCTTTTTAATTTCATAAGGAACAAGGAAAATTTGTTTGTTTAGATAGCTTTAAAAAAAAGTGTAAATCCAATCGGTTCGTATTTTTGTGTATCGAGAGTTGAATAAATGGACCGACTAGAAAACTGCAGTTTGGGTTCTTAGTTTTGACATTTTTAATCAAAAAATAATCCAAAAGATTCGATGCAAAAACTATATTCCGTTTTTAATTAAAAGCAAACAGAATGGGTCTCAAGCTTTCGTCCCCTTTTAGGCTCGGTGGGTAAGGACAAACAACCAAGAACTGCTCAGAATAGCTGGCAACAGAATACTGCGATTAACAATGCGATAAATAATTGTAACACAATTCTATACAAGCCAATGGTATTACATTTTTTTTAAGAAGCCAGTTATAAGCTAGTTTCAGTTACAAAAATCAATAATTTGAAATTTTTAACAGGTTGGCTATAATTGAAACGAAACATTTTTAGTTAAAGTTGCTATTGAAACCAAACAAAATGGAAAGCTTTCATTTTAACAATTTTGAAGTCAACAATTCTTTGGCATTAGGCAAAAAGGTCTTAAGTCAGAAATTGGTCGCGTGGGCTTAATGAACTTAAGATGTCATTGTAAAAAGAAATACATTTTTGTCGTCTCATTGCCTTAAGACGAAATTAATACGATATTTAGCAGTTGTTCTAGACTCGAGTTGATAATATAAATCGAAAGAAACAAAAAAGCCCATACTAATACCAAATCAAAAACCGGAAATGCAAGTTTTTGACTTCAGACCTTTGTGCCTAACGCCGAGGAATTTAGGGTTAATAAAGGTATTTTTGAAGTACTAAACTTCTATAACTTGTTTGTGGGCCCCATCCCCCGAATGCGGGTTGATTTCTCGCACTGTTGACGTAATCTTAAGAACCCATCAGCATTTTTGGCATTGTTGAATATGTGATCATTTTGTAAGAGGTAATCTGTAGGTAATGAATATAACAAGTACTGAAAGGTCCTTTTTTGAAAATGCTGCCAAGACCGGAATTCAATGAACTTGTCATACGCTGCATTTATTTTATGAATCTTTAAAAGGTAGTTTCTAATCCAACAAAGTAGAGATTCATCAACATCAAATTTGCGGATTTTCGATTAGAGAGCTTGATGCGAAACTCTATCTTATGCCTTTAAAATATCAAGAGCAATAATCTAACTTACTCCGGAACAATCTTAAACTTATTTCACTTTCGGTGAGATAAACCATTAGATTCTGTTTTTCAAGATATTTCTTATGTCTGAAAATTTAAAAGCTTTTCCATGGAAATAAGATCCGTAAGTGCATTTGAACGATAGTTAGAGCCACTGACAGAATGGATAAGTAGCAGCCTTTCCTCTCGGAAAGATATACCAGCAACATAGGAAAGATGGAAAATGTTTGCGAAGTGGCTTAGAAAGTTTTTTAGAACACCTCTTCAGAACAATAAGAGTAAAACAATCCGTGCCAGTAGATTTGTGTATTTTAAAGGCTTTCAGTTATCTTGCAATTACACGAGTTCAGTTCGAAAGAAAATTCGTAACATAAGATTATATACGCTTTAAGGTTCAAGAGTACTCATGTTACTCTCTATCTCTAGTAGCGTCAAATTTACAGCAAACTGTGCAATAAGCAAATCGGCTTTATCAATCGTGCTTTTATAATAAGTGCTATTGTTAACCAGCAAGGAACCGAAGATGATTTAGTGATACGCACATTTTCACTGCCTTTGGGACATTGTATTATTTTTTGTAGTCATTTCTGGTCTTGAAAAACTGAATGCGTAGAATAGAATAAACTTATTCCGATTTTTCGAATTTTGGAACTGTCTTTGAAAAATCGGAAACTTACATCTCTAACCATAATAATAGGTTTTAGTATGTTTCATAGATTTTTCAATATTCGGGATAAAATTCACCATTCCTGAAAGAATTAAGTTTTGAATTATATCTTTGCTAGAGAACAGTTAAATTTCCGGTAGAAGTCATTAAGGCTTTTTTTAAAAAAAAAATAAAGAAACAGACTATAGTATAGTCCATTAAGTGGACCTTAAAGAGGACATTTTACGAGTACTAGCCTTATCGTATGTTTAAAACTGAGAGCTATGTTTTCTTATATCAAAAAAAGAATAAACGTTCCGTTTTTAAAAATGTTGACAAAAATTGTGTAAGCTTAATAGAATGGAATTTTTAAAGTAGTATTTTTTGGAAATTAAATATTTTCAAAATACATCTTAAAAATTAAAAACTTTTATTTTGCTTAGTAGTGCAAATCACATAGCGTCTGTTTTTGTTTCTTTGCAAATTTATATAGATGGTGATTTTTTAGCTAGTATCTAAAAAGCTGAAGAACGTTTGGTGTTTTGTTTTACTGTGAATCTTCAGTTTGGTCTATAATTTAACCATGAATCGTCTTACAAACGAACAACGCTTGAAAATTATTGAAATGTATTATTAAAATGCGTGTTTTGTTAAAAAAGTTAATCGCGTGCTTCTTCCATTTTATGGTCAGTTAAATTGAGTCACTGAAGCTTTTTTTCGAGTTATAGTGACTAAATTTCGCACAAAATTTACATTGTTGGACGTGAAACCACAAGCACGGTTACGTAGAGTGCAAACTGAAGAAAATATCGCAGCTGTATCGCCCAGTGTTAATGATGACCATCATCTATCGATTCGTTGTCGTTCGCAGCAATTGGGCCTCTGTTAATCAACAACGTGGAAAGTTTTTCGGAAGGATTTAGGTGTGATACCTTTTAAATCTTGCACAGCTTTTGCAACTATTGAAGTCGAACGACCTACTACAGCATACAATTTTTGGTGAATGGGCTCTTGGAAAGTTGGCCGAAGATCTACTTCTTTTACCGAAAAATTTTGTTCAGCTTCGAAGCTCATTTTTGGCTCAATGGGTACATAAAAACGCAGAATTATCGATTTCGGAGTGAATATCAGCCAGAAGCATTGCAAGAGCTACCGATACATCTTGAAAAAGTCTCAGTTTGGTGCGATTTATGGGCTGGGAGCATCATTGGACCTTCAAAAGTGATGCGAATCGTAACGTTACTGCGAATGGTGAGCGCTACCGGGAGATATAATACAATTTTTATTTGCCCAAAATGCAAGAGCTTCAGTAGCGTGCGATGTGGTTTCAACAAGACGGTGTCACATGCCACACAGCACGCTCAACAATGGACTTATTGAGACGCGAGTTCGGTAAACATTTTATTTCATGTTCGAGACCGGTCAATTTGCCTTCTAGATGGTGCAATTTAACGCCTTTAGACTATTTTTTGGTTTGGCTTTGTTAAAGCTCATGTCTATACAGATAAGCCCGTTTCAATTGACGCATTGGAAGACAAAAAGGCCCAAATGTTGAAAAGAGTGTGCCACAATTAGACTAAGCGGATGGACCATTTGAGACGCAGTCAAGGTCAACATCTGTATACAATAATCTTCAAACATTAAATTATATGGACCGTTCTATCGATTCAAATAAAGATTTCATGTATTTTTTGAATTTCATGTGTTTTTTTGAAAAACTTTCCTATAGCTTTTAAAAATTTACCCTTTATTTAAGTTCTCTCCATATTTAAATTTGTAGGAACTGTAGTCATCATGAATTTTATTTATTTTTCTGTATTTCTTATTTCATTAAAGAAAAACTCAATTCATTAAAAAAGTGAGGGTATACCTACACCGCACGAGCTAATTTAATTCTTGATGTGAATCCATGCAAATTCAAAAACTTGAAAACTCATTGGAGAAAAAAAAAACAAATATCAAAACTTACTGTTTGTATATGATGTTGGAGGTAGGTACTGATATCAGCGCAGGTACTCTAAAGCAAAAATTAATCTTTAATAAGTTGTTCTTCGTGTTTCCTTGGTAATGGCATGGTAAATTTTAGATACGTTTTTTGGAAAGACTTCTCTCTATTTTTTAAATTAAAATACAAATTTCATAAAACTTTTACATATCAAGAAGTTTTGCATCTCCCGGTGATGGTCGGCGGTGGTGGTGGCATTGGGGTTATGGTGCAACGACTATGACGGCCACATACTCAGGAGTGGAAATAAAAATAAAACCTGGACAAAATTCAATTTTATAACACATGCATGACTAAACTCAAAACTGTTCGTGTTCAATATGACAATTCGAAGTTGCTAAATAGTGTACATGTTCGGTTTTTCCAACATGCATCTACATATTTGTCTATCTCCGTCTCTGTGTTCCCCGATAGCAAGACTCCTTAATGGGAGGGATATTTTCAACTGTGAAAATATCTAATTTTAAACCCAACTTTTGAATGCTCTTCGGATACCCGTAGAGGGTAGAGGGGGCTTGAAACGTGCAGATCTACCTTTGTATTATTATATTTCCGGATGAAAAAAGTACGAGTTATATGATGATGGTCATCATTTAGAATCAGTTATAACTTA
The DNA here is from genome assembly GCF_945859685.1 of Eupeodes corollae. Lineage (NCBI taxonomy): Eukaryota > Metazoa > Arthropoda > Insecta > Diptera > Syrphidae > Eupeodes > Eupeodes corollae. The sequence continues at coordinate 156,502,556 of NC_079148.1, read as the reverse complement.
ATGAATGAGTTTTTGGCTATTAAAACTCATCAAACTATCTGCAGTAATCAAAACCTGAGAAAAATTATGAGATAAAACTTTTAGATGCGTGCAACTTCGCCCGTCATGTGAGGAGACGACTGAAGGGGCTGTGGATCGATCCTGTGGTGGATTCCAAAAGTTGTCACATTAAAACGAATCAAAAATTTAAATTTGCGTAGTTGATAAACATTAAAACATTTCCAGCTCTTCAAACTTGAAAAGCCAAAGAGGAGATCCCAAGTTTTGAGATTTGCTTTAAAAGGAAGGATAAGTCGGATAGGTGTATAGAAAAGTTTGCCATAGCAAAACTCCAGCAAACCAACGTAGAATCTCATTGTTCGGTCGTTGGGTATGTTAACGATGTTCGCGGTTGAGTTTGGAGATGGACTGACTTTTTATTGGTTTTGGATGATGACTATAAAGATGATGATGAGCTGGAGATCGGAGTTTGAGCATCAGCATGGAGTAAGAACAAGAATAAGTAATTAAATATGGAGGGTGCTTTAATTAAATTTTATTTTTGTTCCCTTTATTTTTTTATATGCTAACAAGAGTATGGTATGTACTAAAGCTGTTGGTACTCGAAGCTAGTATGAGGCTTTACGACTCCGGAGTTGTATGTTTTTGGTTTATAACAAGTTTTGTTTGATATAGCGACAAGATAGGTAGATTCTAGAGATAGATATATTATATATTGACGAGGACCATGTTTCAATTAATTTCACATTTTACCACCAGATTCATGGCCATAAAAGACTCAAGGAGGAAAATTTTATTAGACAGTTTGTTTCGTTTATAATATCTGCGATTATAATTAAGAAAATCTCAAGGTAAACGAATAAAGCCAATTATTTTCTATTTTGCCGGAACTTTGGACATATTATAGATATTTTTTTGCTATAAAACAATTTTATAGTTTTTTTTTTAAATTTGTTTATGTCCGTGCAAATTTTATTTGAGCTATAAAAATGAAAATTGAAATTTGTTTAACAAATTATCTAATTAGAATATACATACATCCTTTGGAATTTTTAGTTTCTCATAAAGAATTGAACAAAAAATTAACATGAAGAATTAATTGAGACAAAATGCAATTAATCTTGAAATTTTTAAAGAATATTTTAATAGACTTTGTGTTTAATTTGGCTTCTCAAATTGATGCTTCAGTTTTGTCTAACACTACTTCAATCAAAACGGGCTTGTCGCTATAGACATGAACCTTAGCATAGCTTCACAAAAAATAGTCTACTCTAGTCTTGTCTAGACTTTTCGCCGAGCTCCCAGTTCAATAAGTAAATTGAACCATTGTTAGCAAAATGTTAAATTGACTATAAAACTGAAAAAGACTCCAATAAACTTTCTTAGCAAAGCACGCATCTTGATAATAAAATTCAAAAATGTTCATATTTTAATAATAAACCAAACTCAAGATCTTTGACAGTGGCACAAAACAAAGATGTCAAAACCTGTGTCGCCAAAAAAATATGAAAGCAAAGAAAAAAACGAGCAAGTCTTAATCTGAGAACTAGGCCTAATAATTTTGAACTTTGGAGATCAGAAGTCTTTTGAATCAAATTAATTTAAATTCCAGTAATCATGTTGCGATTTCAACTTTTTTGATTTCGGAATTTATTTCAATTTTAATATTTTCGTTGTTACCTTTTAATTTTAGTTTATCAGTGGTTTAAAAATGGGAAACCACTTTTTCAAAGAGAGATCACACATGGAAGTAAATGTCTTAAGAAACTGTGATATTGTTATATAGATTTCTTGTGAAGAAGGCTGTTGTTGGATTCTTCAAAGCACGAGTTAGGCTAAGTTCAATTTTGAAGCCTTGAAGTTTTCCCCATGGTATGGAAGTGGAATGGACTGTTAGAAGTGACCTCTTTAATTACTGGAGTAAATTAAGAAGTCTTCCTCCACGGACCAATGCGTGATAATAAACTTCTTCAACCTGTTCACTTTTTTGTTATTGTTGTTTTTTGTTTAATCACTTTTCACTTCCACGTAAAAATAAACCATAAACTCGAAGGAAAAGATCATGACATGAGAAATTAATCCGTGGCAAATAGAACGCGATGTTACACAAACTTCGTGCTATATTCCGATTCCTAATCGATGCGGTGGTGGCGGTGTCGGTGGATGGTCTTGTCTGGCATAAGTTGATGATGGTGGCTTACTCATGGATTAAACTGGGAAGCTGTAAATTTGAAGCTATCCATATGTATCCACTATGGGGAGTTTGTTTTTTGTTCCCTTTATATCTGCAAAATATTCCCTATTGAAGGCAATATGTGCAATACTTAAGTGGCGTGCAAAAGCATCTGAAGTTTCCTTTGCATTTTTTCAATTCCTATGTCGTTATAGAGGAACAAAAACAAAATATGAACTATTTTGATGGTATTATATGGTGGCAACAGAATGCTGGTGGAATTAATCACGATTTATGTTTCGAATTTTTTATTTTTATTTCTTGCACAATCCTTAGGTAGGTACTCAAACTTAACAACGGAAAAGTCAATTTCTCAAAATTTATCGCTTCAGCGAATTTGGTTCGTTATAAAGACTCGATTTGGTTCTTCTTTTTTGTTTTTTGTTTAATTCATAAACACAAGTCAGACATGGGAACTACAACCGAAGAAAAACTTCCCGAAAAAATCCTCAAACTAGGGAGTGAAAGATGAGGCTACGGTAAAGTGCGATAATTTTGATAAGAAAATGTTAGTTCTAAGAAAAAGATTCTCAAAAGTCAGAAGCTTAATGAACAAAATAAAACGATGAGCCCAATTCTACCGAGGAAGTGTTCTATGTACTTCGTGAACAGATCTATTTTTTCAGAGTAAATTTTCAACATTTTGAAGTTTTGTTCTGGCGTTAAATAATTATTGAAGAATTGTCAAACATTACTGAACAGAAATGTCAGCACATTTTGACATTCCTAACTGTCAAACCATTGACAAAATAAACAATAACGTTAAAGCAATCAATCCTGATTGCTGACCAAAATCAGGATTGATTGGTTTGATCATGAATCTATAAAAATGGATAGACTTTTAGGGTCCAGCTTTTGATTTTTTGTAAATCATAAATACAATGGGTAGTCAAAAATAAATCAAAATCATTCCAAGTATCCAAGTTGACTATTAACTTTGGAACACCCTTTTTCGAAAGAAAAATTATCTAATTTTTCAAATGCGTCATTTGTGTACATCGTGGGATATTGGAATACCTGCAACGAAACTATTTCTAAACAATTTTCAATTTTATATCAAAGGTCATAATTTTCTTAACTGCAAGTACAAAAAATACTTAACCGATGGTATTTCAATTGCCTAACGATCAAATTGAGTTGAGATACAAAAAATAAATCAAAAAAACAAAAACTCCAAAGCATTTCCAAAAAGAACCGAAATATTTCTTAAAATACCAACATTGATCACGAATTACGACTTCGGGCTTCTGTTCTGTTTTCCGCAAACAATCGATCGAAGTCGAACCTTCCAAAAACAGTTGTGCATTGTTTGAAGTCAAGACGTACGTATAAAACCAGCAAAGATTTCATTAATTTCCACTCCTGATGAATTGGTTGTGATAAAATCAAATAAGAAAAAAGAACAAATAAATTGAAATAAAAAGAAGTCGACTCTTATATAGATTCTTTTTTCTTTTATATTGATTTTCCTTAAAGCTCACCGAAGGTACATTAAATAGCTGTTATATTATACCAGACATGATTAATGGCCAATTCACACAGTTGGACAGAAGATGCTTGTTCATCGTCAGCATTTTGGATCTCATTTCAATTTCATTGGGTTGCATTGCAGCATCAGAATTTCTGACTTTGAATCTGACTTCGACCCGACCGATGCGAACGTCTCGACGCTGTCGCTGTTGTTGGTAGTTGGTTGGTGCTGCCTTCCAGCTCAGCTCAATAGGTGATAACTATCCGTCCCAGAATTCTCGACAAGGAACACTGGTTTAAGGCAGCCTTTGGTGCTTTGGTAGAGCATTAACGTTCTGTAGAGAGGAGAGAATCATGAGATCGATTGGAATGTTCTACATGATCTTGAATATTATTAAAGGTAATGTTTAAGTATTTTCATTCTATTATTGCAAGCCAAAGAATTCAAGTCGAGGATTTGGGCCGTGTGGCAGAGGCGAGGAATTAGTGTTTGAACATAATTGTAAAAGCTGGTGCGGACTTGGAAGGCGAACTGCTCGATGCAAGTGATCGAAAAATGAAATGGAATTGAGTTTATATCAGAGTTTAGTTTGCTATAGGTTACATCCAGCAACTTGATGTCTTTCGAGTATTTTCATCCTTTCTGTAATTTTGATAAGGATCTTTTGATATCTGTTTCGTTATTTAAAAGAAGAAAATATTGAAGACTTTTCTTGATATCTTTTGAAGAGTGCGAAGAACTTGTTTTTAATAAAAGTGAAAGCGGTTTTGTAAGAATTCGATTTTTCTTTACCTAAACTTGGTTAACTTCAATGTTTGACGTAAGTGACGACGATTTTTGCAAATCTATCTCTTCACACTTAATCTAAAGCAAAGACCTAGCTCGTGAATCCCGTGAAGTATCGTTCATATACGTCATGCCCTTCAAATTCCAATTGCCTGTTTCGTTGATATTATTTTATGAGCCTTCAACATGCGTCAATTATAAATGTCAATATACTGATAAATAATTATGCAGGTTGAAAAATTCCGTAGAATGTGTTCCTAGTATTACCCACATACGTCAAATCCGTCAAAACCGAAGTAATCTATTGCGTTGATGCAATTTTATAGGCCATCATGAGTCATGCCATCTAGTGAAAGAAAAGTTTCGAGTCTTTTGAAGAAAGAAACTGTAATAAAGTGACTAAATAAGGACTGAAAAAGTCGGTATATTGAAGTGTGACTTCAGCAAAAAAACGGATTCAATTTAAATTTAGCAGACCTACATTTTTGTTTTGGGAAATAAGAGACTTGAACCAGTTAATTACAAAGATATGCTACGAATGTTTTGAAAACTTCAAAGCAATAGTCATGAATTCTTAAGCTTCAAGTATTCCAAACCCAAAATGGTGAACAATTTTCCGATAAACTTTTAGATTGTTTGCCACAACAAAGTTGCACTCACATTTTTCATTACAAAGCAAAAAAAAAGCAAACCAAAGTCAAGAAGTCTATCTTGACGACTTGTGAAATGAATAGATCACGACATCATTTTAATTAAACATCATCGAGTATCTAATCGCCATCAATTAAGATACTCTCCGCATCTATTGGATTTAATAAATCTTTTCATTCGAACACTGGAGGCTGCTATGTCTTTTATTTATTTTTATACAAGACTAAATGACTTTCCATCACAGTAACAGCTATACTATTGCTTGAAATACCCGGTGACGATAAATTTAAGATGAAGACAATCTCATTGAACCCCTGACATCATCGTCGACCCGCACCTGTTTCAAAGACTCAACAAAGCCTCACCGCATAGTCAAAGCCAAAGTACACATCCAATGCTGCTTCCTATTTCAAGCCTGCCTGCTTCAGTTGAAGCAGTTAATGATGAGAAAATTGATTGAATTTGTTGTGACTAGTCTTTAGTTAGGGTGCAAGGAGTAAGTAGCATCAATAAAGCAGTAACAGCAAAAGCAATAGTTAACGACAAGGACAGTAGCGCAAAATAATTTATCACCTGTGGTTTTGCACTGAATGAGAAGACTCGGAAACTTGTTGCAAGGAGGCCGATTGCCTATACGTCCAGCACCACCACTGCACCGGAACAGAGAACTTGGACATGTTTGTTTGGTTTTTAATGAGTCTATTCAGTCAGTCATCCAGACCACACTTCGTCTATAATAAGAGGACTATTGTGGCCGTTTTATGGATTTTATTTATCATGCCGCTGCTGTAAAGCCTCTCGCGACATGGCATAGGGTAGGGTTGGTTTTCAATACCTGTGATGCTATAAGACTGGTCGATCAAATTCCATTTCGCGAACATTTCCTGGTCTGTGTGATGTGATGGGACAAAGTGAAAGTGTCCCTGCAGACCACCAGTCTCCTGGAAGCTACTACGCTATCACGAAAATGGGTGTGTCGGTCGATCTGATGCCACTGTTTTGTCTTTGTTTGGAGATATTTTTTTCTTAAACCTCTGCGGCACGTAAACTCATTGATTAATACACATTTGAGTTAGGCTTCCCCTTCAGCTTCAAACTAAACTCGACTTAAAGAAACAATCTAACTTTGAAAAAGATTTATGACCAATCGTTGACAACATAAGGTTTTGTTTATCGTTCCATCTCACAACAGGCTCAGCATCATCACGGCAGCGTAGAGGCAAGTAGCCTGGCGTGTCAATTCTGATAGCAGCAACAGGATAAGGATATTCAAATTTCCTTTTCCGGCATTTTCGTCAATTAATTTCAATCGAAATCAATTCATGAGCCCTCGGATACTTTGTAGGGGTTTCTGAGAACTAAACAGTAGTTAGTAATTTGTATAGAATTAATTAATGCACTCTTACGCTTATCTTCTACGTGCTTACTAACAAATTAAAGACCTTGAATTTTCACAACTGAAGGCAAATTGTTTGTTAATAAAAACATCCATATCCATGAATTTTTAATTCGAAGAACTTGTCTTCCAGGAAAAAATGATTACTTTTGGTAATTAATTAAAAATTTTCATATCAACTACAAGTTTTTCTAACTGACTGAGCATAGTTCCACTACAATTGCATGTAATTGCATGTAATTGCAATTGAAAAATATTGATATTAATTACTTGTAATTGTAATTGAAAACATTCACATTTCTATTACTTGTAATTGTAATTGAAAAAAATTCACTTAAAACATCATTTATTAATTACATGTAATTGAAAATTGTTTTGGGAGCATTTAAGTTGTTGAAAGAAGGCACTTTTAAATAAGAGTCAATGTAATCGATATCCTTATTTGTTTATTAATCTAAGTACATTTTTGTGTAGCAATTACTTTAAGTAATTATCAACATGTAATTACTAATTGAAACTCTTCCATAACATGTAAACATGTAAGTAATTGAAAAAGTGTATGGATATTTTAATTAGAAGTAACTGTAATTAGAAGTAATTGCAATTGAATTCTTCTGTTAAAACTTTTCGAACTCTGTCTTGATTCAAGGCTTCACTTAAGTCTTTCTACTTTTCTTATGTAGATATTGTAGTACCCATAGCATGATGGTTAGGTTAGGTTAAAGTAGCTATCCATGATGGAAACGGACACACTTAGGCCAGTTTAATGGAGGCTTCCTCCTAAGCTCAATAGAACCAGTTTAAGTCCCTTAGAAAACGTGAGAGCCTGATTATGCTGATATGATTTAGGTCGTTTGAGAAGGATTCTCTTAGATAATACTTGCGTTTTTAAGCTAGTGCACGGCACTTACAGAGAAGGTGAAGAACTGTATCTTCCTCTTCTTCGTCCATACAGCTTCTGCAAAAGTCCCGTTCGTGATCTGACACTTGGTGATGTACCGTTCCTGGCGAGTTCATCTGCCTCAAAGTTACCTGCAATGTCTCTATAGCCCGGCACCCAGCAATGGTGAATATTAAACTGCTGTGCCATCTTTATTAGTGATGATCGACAGTTATGGACTGTTATAGAGTTTGTAGAGACAGAGTCCAGTGATTTGATAGCAGCCTGACTATGTTAGGAAGTACGGATATTAGATGTTGACATTACGTTTTTTTTTAAACCAGGACAAGACTTTTTATGAAGGCGGAATCAGAGACTTTATTGCAGTCGGTCAGAGTACAAACTTCCATTTGTATAAAAATAGCAAGATGGTAGTGTGTTGAACTATCATGGCAGAGGTCTTGGGTTCGATCCCTGCCTATGCCATCTAAAGTTTTTTCACGGGTACTGCCTCTTGCGAGGAATTGACAAATTCTTGTCATGAAAAAGTGCTTTCTCAGGAATGGTTGAGCGTTGTAAAGTCACTAGGCCCTAGTTCTCAACGGACTGTTGCGCCGCCCAATTTATTTTTATTGTGGAAAAAATCACACCATATTGTTTATGAGATTGTAATTTTTTGTAATCAAACACTTTGGTTAGGTTTATTAAGACTGTGTAATTTTGCTAAAAATATTTTTAACATATTACACAAAACTTTCAAGTTCAATTCATTCCATTTTATTTTGTAAATATTAAAATACTATATATTTGTCTACCCTTTTTTCTTGGCAACAACCCAACGCAAAACTTTAAGTAGAAATTCGTCCATTGAACACAACAAAGGACTCTAGCTTCAAGAATGTTGAACAGTCTGTGAATGTCCTCATAAAATAAAAATCGATATCATCTGCAGTATCCGTATGCCCTGCATATCTTTCCATCATTTGAACGCATCTGGAATCCTTTTTGCTATAGCCAAATATCGAACTAACCCGCTTAGAGAGCCTTAAAGACGTATTTATCACCAATGAACATCGCATGCTTACCTATGGTCCTTATGGTTGACACATTTCATGTGATGAGCTTAGCCATCCATATTTTATGGCCATAATGTTCATATACAGATAGTAACAAAGCAACACCTGGTCTAAAAGTAGAACGAAACTCACAATACCACCCCCAAATCCATTTAGGTCTGATGATGGTTGGTTGGGCTCCCTTCTGGAAAGTTTGTGTAGCTTATACCTTTCCTTCCTTCCTTTTCTATATATAACGCTGTGCTCCATTGGAAGATTAGCTAGAAAAATATAGATGAAGCCCTTTTATTGCATCCACGCTCCCTTTCCTAATCAGATCTAAACTTTGCACTTTTGTAGGAAGCAATTTAAGACTTCGACTTCACACGTCGATGGTTGTTTGGCCCCGTTTCATGTTGGGAATTATTTTTATTTTCTATTTTATTTTTTCCAGGCCAGACTACTACAGACCGAGTCTCTAGACCAGACCAGCCCAGACCATCAGACGTCTCCTACCAACTCAAAATCTGATATCGGGCACAGGGTGTAGGTCTTTTTGTGGCCTTATCTATTGACTATCTATGCCGGATGTGTGCATATATGAATTTGCAATTGAGATGCCTTTGCAGCTGCTAGTTAGCCTGATGTCTCATAGATGATGATGACGACGATGATGATAATGATGATGATGATGATGATGATGATGGCTTTGTTGGGCTTGATGGGTGGGTGGTGAACTGCGATGGCGATGGTAAATGGTGATAAGACGATGGCGGTTGTGCGGTTCCAGCGTTCAGATACGGTGTTTGGCACGGTGGCATAGAGAAGAACTGACGACGACTTTACGTTAGAGATTCATCGTTTCGATATTTAGGCCTTTAGGTGTGGATTGTAGATACCTATATTTTTGCTAAAGTAGTTCCATTTATAACTGTTTTGATTTGATTCCTTTTGAGGACAGTAGTCGTCGCATAGGTAAAGTCTTCATCGTTTTGACGTCGTCGTCGCTCGTCGTAGTTGGGTTCAAAATGCAAACCTTACTATAGAATATCTACTTAAATATTCCTTCTCCTTGATAGCCTTAAGTCGAGTGTCAAATAAATGATGGAACTAGGTTTATGTACCCGTTTATAAAAGAACAAGTAAAACGTTATAGAATCCTTTATGGGATTTTGAGAATTGCAATCAAAATAAATTGCACATTAGAATTCGTTAGGGAATTAGTGGCCAAAAATAAATATGAAATCGTGTGTTAGAGAGTATAGACGATTTAGAAAAATGATTTATAGACTTATTGGAAAATAGAAAAAGGGTTTACGAGCTTTAGACTCTAGATGTTTTTCATAACAAAAGATAAAGCTCAAAATGTTGCTAATCAGGTTAACTTAAGTTAAAAAGGTATAAATTAATTATTAATTGCATTGGTTTGAAATGACAGAAATTACAAAAGGTGCCCACACGACTTCGAACTGACAGTTTGTCAAAAAACTAGATAATCAATTTTTTGATAGAAAGTTTTTCGCAAGATTTTTAACGATTCAGTAAATATTCCGAAATTTTAGTAAGCTACTGAGTTAAAAGAATAATTTTGATAGTTTATAAAATATATATCTTTCGAACTTAGTTTGTTGTAAATGTAAAGTTTTGAAAATTCTTTTCTTTTAACCAATATTTGAGCTGTCTGGATTTACACTTCAGAATTTCAGAAAGTAGTAAGCTTATAGCAAGCGTCAAACTACGATCAGAGGCTCATCATAAGTGCATGTGTTAGTTGTTAGTAAAAAATAATACGAATATAGCCTAACACACGCACAAAATACAAAACAAAATTAGCATTTAACTATTACAGAACAAAAAATTACGATAGTGGAGCACTGGTTCTAAACAATGATTTTAATCCCACCTTATTTAAATTTAAATCTATCGATGAACAGTTTAAGTTATATAAAATGCTCATTCGACTTAAAGCTTCATTCTTGCCATAGTTAGTTCTATGGAAGTCAATATGTATAAAATCAAACGTGCGCAGGTGATGAGTTCCGCCCCGGTAATTCAAATGTACACAAGATAGCAAATAAGGTGCATCAATTTCACCATTAATGAGTTGATGAAAAAATACTAAGTCATTATTAACACGCCTTTGATGGAGAGATTGCATTTGAAGAAGTAGAATACGATGTTCATAGGGAGGCAGATCATAGGGATCTTCCCAAGGAAGACCTTTTAGAGCAAAGCGAATGAAATTATGTTGAATTGATTCAATACGTTTTCTATGAATTTCGTAATAGGGAGTCCATACCTGCGAAGCATATTCAAGATGAGGTCGAACATGGCAATTATACAAAGAAAGGGTAACATAGGGATCATTGAACTCCTTTGCCCAGCGTTTTATAAAACCAAGCATAGAACTTGCCTTATTAACAATAACATTAATGTGATGTGTAAACTCTAAGTTGGAACAGAAATGTACACCTAAATCTTTAAATGTGGAGACACGACAGAGTTTTTGCTATGATATACAGTAGTCAAATACATTACTGATTAGTTTTTTAGTGAAAGTTATAGTCTGGCATTTTAAAGGGTTGAGTAAAAGGCTATTTTTCCCACACCAAAATGTGAAACTATCAATGTCGGCTTGTAAAAGAATACGATCATGGTTTGACTTTATTATTTTGAAAATCTTCATATCGTCAGCAAAAATAAGAAGTTCACTTGAGCGTAGACATGACGATACATCGTTAATATACAGGATGAACAGAAAAGGGCCAAGATGGCTTCCCTGGGGAACACCAGATTGAGCAACAAAAGGTTCAGAATGACAATTTCTAAATTTTACCTCGTAGGATCTGTTTTCAAGGTATGACTTAATCCAAGCTAAGAAAAATGGTGGAAAACCAAGAGCCTTAAGTTTAAATAAAATAATTTTGTGGCTTAGTTGGTCAAAAGCTTTAGAAAAGTCAGTGTATACACAGTCAACTTCATAACCTTGTTCTAAAGCGTTTGAACATATGTTTGAGAATGTGAGGAGATTAGTAACGGTTGATCTTTTTTTCACAAAACCATGTTGCTGTTCGCAAATGATATTTTTACTAAAATATGCTACGCTTTCACAAACAACTTGTTCAAATACTTTAGGAATGCAAGAAAGCTTTGCAATGGGCCTGTAGTTGCTTATATCCGACTTGTTACCTTTCTTGAAAATTGGTGTGAGAAATGACTTCTTCCATATACTGGGAAATTTGCCTGTTTTTAGGGAAAGTTTGAATAAAAACGTAAGGGATTCAACTAAAACATTACTACACTTTTTTAGTACTATCGGGGGAATACCATCAGGACCGGCTGAGCAGTCACCATTCAACGTAGATAAAAGATCAAGGACCGTACTCTGTAGCACAGGAATGTGGCTACAGCTAGTTTGCGAAAAAGTGTGATTATTATGAAAATATACTTCATCAACTTCTTGAGGGCTATTAACAAATGACTCACGGAAATTCGTCGCGAAAGCGTTACAGATATCAAAAGTTTTATCTAACGAAAGGTTCTTGTAATTGAAGATAACTGGAAAGCCATCTGATTTTTTCTTTGAGTTTACAAAATTCCAAAATTTTTTAGGATTCTCTTTCAAAGAGGTGCCCATATCAGTAACATAACAAGCATATAAATAATTAGAAAGAGATTTAAATTGGTTAAAGAGTTCAACATAAAAAGAGAAGTTGACTGGAGACAGAGTTTTGAGATACGTTTTCCATGCCTTATTTCTTTTGTTACGCAGTAAACGCAATTCTTTCGTGTACCAAGGATGGCTAAAGTTTGTATTTCTTGATTTCTTTATCGGTACATTTTTTTCAAAACAACAATTAAGGATCCTATAAAAAGTTGAAACTGCTTCGTCAATGTTAGAAAATGCTAGTGTATCAGCAATTCCAGAAATGGTTAAATCTTCAGACAACTGCTGGAAATTGGCTCTTCTGAAATCAAAATTATATAAGCAATCAAAAGAATTACTGTGATTAGTAAGGTGATTACTTAAGTCGAAAAAAATGTCCAAAGGGGGGTGATATTTGTCAATATTAGTAATTCCTGATCTAGACTCTAGAACAAGAGTACTAATAGCGTCAGAAGAAAAGACTAAATCGAGAATTCGATTTTTTGAGTTTTTAATACAGCTTGTTTGCTGTAAGTCAGTAAGAAGGACTTTATCGAGAAGAGATAGTTCCATTTGTGAAGAAGAAGGAGAGGCTTCAAGGCAGGATTCGTCTTCGGATGGAATCCAGTCAATGTGTGGTAAATTAAAATCGCCTAAAAGTAAGATATTGGTGTCAGAGCTGGACAAATTTATAAGATAGTCTAATGCCAAGGAGAAATCGTTATAAACAGACTCCAAACTTTTTGGAGGAATGTAAACGTTTAAAATGAAAAAAGTCTTATTCTGTACCATCAACTTTACACATACCAGTTCAATTGATAATACAAATGGAAAAGATACAGAAGAAGAGAAATATGTATTTTTTACCGCTATGAGAACACCTCCACCTAAATCCTTTGCATTACCAACATGACGATCTTTTTTGTAAACTTCGAACTCTTGACTAAAAAGTTCTGTGTCGGAAAAGCTTGAATTAAGCCACGTTTCTGTCAAAACGAATACGTCGTGTGGAAATGATTGGGAGTTAAGAAAAATGTCAGTAGTCTTGCTACGAAGTCCCCTAGAGTTTCTTCAAATTAATAGTCACTTCTAAGCTTCTGATATTTCAAAATAATAGGATCGCACCCCTAATATCTTTTTTTTTCTGATTTTTATCACGAACTGTGTTCAATCGTGTAGGTCGTGTTATACCCTCTATAATAAAATTGAATAAGCAAGGAATTGAGGTTTTGAATTAGATAGTAAGTTGATAACTAGTAAAATGTTAAGTTCTAACAAAACATCATGCTTTTGCACCATTACCATTAAGTTGTTGCTATTCATCTTAATCCCCTGGTCAACAAAAATCTCTAGTCACAATACTAGAAATATAAGACACAAAAAAACCGTAGGGGTAATCTCTTTTTTTCTCCAAAAAATAATTGGTAATAATTTTTGAAAACACCAAAAGCAATGTTTTTGATGTATTGTTTACTGTTTTTAATTAAAAAAGCAATTCATTTAAGCATTTACTTGATGCTCAAATATTTATAACACTTCAAATTAAATGGAAACTCTTTTCGAACGTTTCCCTTGATAGTCAAGACATTAATTAAGGTCTCCCTTTTCATATTTACTGAGAAGCCACATAATTAAAATGGCTTCAATAAAATCTCTGAGCGATTTATAATCAATCATTAACTGGAAACAGTTTGAAAACAAAAGGAAACCTAAAGTACATAGTACTCACAGTAAATGTCAATACCTTTGGGGAATTTCAGCTTGATCAACCATCACGCAATCTTTTATTAGAAATGTGAAGAAAAAAGAACAATCACCCAGAAGTAATAACTCGCAGAAATCTTGTGTTTGCTATAAAATTGCATGAGGTTTAATCAAAACGCATCGATTTTTTACTTTCCCTATAGAAATCAAAAAAACAAAAACAAGAATATACCCTTATCATTTTCTAAAGGGTGTTGATAATAACACCTTCGGCTTGCAACTGCACGTGTTTCAAAAGGGTTGCAATTTGCAATTACACATCAGAAGGATATAAATAAGACAAAAAGCCGCTTTCATCTTCAGATTTTATGAATATAATGTTATTGCATTATTACGCCCTTGGGCTCTAGAAGGGTAAACATAAGACCCATCGCCCTAATGAGACAACTTCTGAGCAAAGTACCACCTCTGCTCTCTGATAGATCTGGATGCAAGCACTGTCTGGGTGGCAGAACTTAAAGCCACTTATAAAATGCAGCCTAAGCTTTGATGTTTCCAATGAAAATCTTCCTATAAAAAAAGCAACATTGAGTTCATTCACTGCGGTGGCGGTTTCGATGTTCATTGTGCCCAAATCGACAATATTAACCTTCAAAAAACTATACACCTGGGTTAAGATAAGATTGTGGCACATAGTTGGCTTCCAGGCATTCTGGCTTCTTGCGCAGCAGTAGCAACCAAACTTGTATCAATTAAATGCCAAGTAGCCATAATAATATAACCTAACCACCCCTTGAATATGGTTTTTGTTTTCAAATTAAATAGCTTTTTAATTACCCCACCAACTCAAGCAAGCGCAGCTCGCGCCACTGCCACTACTTAGCATGGTTAAATGAACTTTTAGGTCAGCAGCCTCAAGCTGACATTCCAATAAATTATACCTTGCCTACAACAAGACGTATGGAACAGTGTGAGATGAATGTTTGATAAGCAACAAATTTCATCGATTGCACTAAATTATCCTTGGAGGCCGCAGCTGATTATGATTTATGGCCTCCTTGAGATATAGAATCTCCCTACATCCGATCCCGCTGGTTGCTTACTTCGATTATAGCTCACACCCTCGCTGGACCATTTGCTTTATATATACTAAACCTACTCTCGTTCACTCTCGTTCATGAAGATGGATAACAATAGGAAAAATGTCATCTCGTCTGAACAATCAAATTTATCAAGCTGTCAGAACAAGATTATCCAGGTAATAACTTACAATGAAAGTCATTAATCCAATTGTGGAACGCGTTTTACTGCGCGTCCCCATTCAGGCTTAGATGAATTAATCATCATTGGAGGGAGCTCTACATGTATATAGAGAGAGACCATGAAAAACTTAAGCTATACCTAACCTTCACAATATACGAGTATAAAAGACTTCTTTCAACTTCTTAAAGAACAACAACAAAAATAAGAAACAATCGATAAATAGATAACAAGAGCACTTTTGACAATGTTCATTCATTCTTTGAACATTAAGGTCTATTTCTGAAGGTAAATATATGTCTATGCCTACGGGAGATTTTTATCTCTAACGCCTTTAAGGAAGGATTCAAATGGAACTGTAAATGGTCTTTTATCCATAAGGATTGACATGGCATGGCGCTATACCATCAGACGTTCTGGGTGGTCTTTGAAAAAGCAACAACAAACCTATCTAACGCACTGATAGAGCAATCATCGCATCTGTCCATTGATGATGGTCATGACCATGACACTGGCCGGTCCTGACCACAACCACAATGTGTTTTTTGTGTCGATTTGAAACAAATTTGAGACTTCATGGGGGTCCAAATAATGACCATTATGAAATGATGAAGATTGAGATAAAGTGAAGGTCAGAAGAACAATATTTCAGAACACTTGAAATGGGGATCAATTTTATTGGTCTCCTTTGGTCAAAAACCCAAACCAACGTTAATAAGTATTCATATAATAAGAAAAGTATCGTAGGTAGGTTTTGAATTTGTATGTTGTGTTCCTTGTTGCAGATACACATGCTACACAGGATCATGATGACACCGAATATATTAGCGACAGCTAGAAGCAATTGCGACCTGTGCAGTTTGTATCAGGTACCAATTCTTGGCAAACTATTTTTATTTTCTTATTTTTTGTTTGTTATGTTGATGTTCCAAAAACAGCCAATCATCTCCCACCACCCCACCATATAAAATCTCATCGTCGTCATCATGCTTATGTGTTTTGTGTATATGGCAAGGGCAGGCTTGTTGAAATGCACAACATTCGCTGTAATAATGCAAATTTTATATGCAATTTCACAAAATACCTGCGCCATAAATCTACGCGAAAAATGGTGTGTGTTATTCAAACACGACACGAGAGCTATATTATAGAAGGTATAGTAAAAGAAGAAGAAGAAGCCTCAAGTCAGAAAATGATACTAGAATGGGTGGATTTAGGTAAAATGTTTTGCAAGGGCTCTTGAATAGTGAATTAATATGAAAAGAAAATTGACATTGAACTTATTTGTTTGTTCGTTTGTGTGTTTGTTTGTTTGTTTGAGCGCTCTTATATATTAGGAACTACAGGTCCGATTTGAAAAATTCCTTCAGTGTTTTATATTTCTTTTATTAAGGAAGGCTATAGGCTATATAAAATCATACTTAGACTAATACAAGCTGAGTACCAACAAATAATGTTTCCAAATCACGGATTTTTTTCCTTTTCAGAGCTTTCACTACGTGCGCTGGGAAAACGATTAAAGTTTTGCTAAAATAAAGCATGACGGATTGTTCCCCGTTAATGTACCTTAAATAAAATGTCCGCGACAATACATTAATATTTTTAAAAGTTTGCTCAATATAACCGTTTTTATTATAACTAAATTTGTCCTAAAAGTATGCAAATAACGCCACTTACCTTCGAAATAATTTACATAAAAAAACTTTTTTTGAAATTTTAAAAAATTTGTAATATCTTACAAAAATTTTCCAAAAAGGTCTTGAAATTTGGCTTATTTCAAAAAAATAAAAATCAGATGTAAATATTTTTAAGTACTTATGGCTATCAGTTTGGACTATACCAGAACTTTTATGAACTTCCCATAGCAAGTTATTGTAATGGGTCCCATTTGTCGAATTGAAACTTTTATCATTACTCGACGGTTCAAGGTCCCTAGAGTCAAAATAAAAAATGTTTAGAATGATGTCTGTGCGTGCGTGTATACGTACGTTCGTACGTCCTTACATCCCTACGCTCGCGACTTTGTTTTCGTCGTCCATAGGTCAAGAACCAGAAGAGATATCGCACTCAAATAAATGTTGTTATACAGATAATAATGCAGAAAGGCAGAAAGGGCTTTCAAGAAAATTGAGTGGTTGTTTTTTTCCCATAGCAGTTTAAAATAACAGTGAACATTTTGTTGAACGCTAAAATATCTCGCGAACCAATGACGCTAAAGCCTTGAATTAAATTGCATCGTGATATCTAACCAGTATATTTTTTGAAAAAATCCAATTAACGTTTTTTATAAATTAAAAAAAAAAACTGAGAACAAAAAATTGTCACCTCAAAAATTTTACGAATACTTAATGATTTCATCTCCAAAAATATTCTGTGCAAAATAACTTTTGTAGCATCTGGTAAAAAAAATAAAAACCTCAACAAAAAAAAAATAAAAGCTGTCAAAAAATTATTTTCGACTCAAATATCTTTTTAAAATTTTGATATATTTGCTTTAAACTACATTTATCTTTTAAAAAATATTTTTGTTAGCATTCAGTAAAATTTAGATAATTCGAATTGATAATTTTTTACAAAAAACTAAAAACCTAAACGAAATTAACAAATATTGGTAAAAATTGATTGTCTACTCAAATTTCTTTTCAAAAATTTAAGATTATGGCATCCAACTAATTTTCACTTATTAGAAATAATTTTTAAATATTCGTAAAAATTATGAAAATAATCGAATTCATAGTTTCCTTTACAAAAAATAAAAAATCAAACAAAAACATCAATAAAAGTTGGTAAAAATTGATTTTCGACTATAATATTTTTTACATAGCTTTGAGATATTGGCTTTAAATAACTTTTATCTTTTAAAAAATATAATATAATATAAAAATATTCAGTAAAATTTTGAGAAAGAAACAAAAACATCAATAAAAGTTGGTAACAATTGATTTTCGGTTCTTGATGTCTCTCAAATTAATTTCATTCATCCAATTTGTAAAAATTTAAGAAATGCTATTAAAATTGGTAAAAAACAATATTTTCAAACTAAACTATTTCTTTACATGAAAAATATTGTTGGTGATTAAAATCTTTTTAAGAATAATTCAACTCACAACTTTTATCCCAACTCGAAAACCTACAAACTTTTAAGCAAGACAAATCGGCAGACATTATTGTATCATTGTATCAGCTTTAAGCTTGGGTTCGATCCCTGCCTATGTCATCTAAAGTCTTTTCACGGATACTGCCTCTTGCGAGGAATTGACAAATTCTCATGAAAAAGTGCTTTCTCAAATTAGCCGTTCGGATTCGGCATATAAACTGTAGGTCCCCTCCATTCCTGACAACATCACTCGCACACAGGAATGGTTGATAGTTGTAAGTCACTAGGCCCTAGTTCTCAACGGACTGTTGCGCCACCCAATTTATTTATTTATTTTAACAGTTTTAAGAATCTGAATTCATTATTTAGGCGCAAAACTCTTCTGATGCGGACCTTATCCCTAAATAGCTACAAGCTATATGTAGGTACTTGGATTGTTATGAAAATCACTCCTGCAATCCTTAGCTATCACTAGTTATGTATTGTAACTTTCAGGCGGTGGTGGTGGTGGTGCTGAAGTTGTAGCGTTGTCGTCGCAAGGATTTTCGCATATAAAACACTTCCTTTAGTGTTGCGACCATTCTATGTTCTGCAGGGCAGCTCTAGCTCCAGCTCCATAGCCAAGACATAGAATGGCCCAATGTCATGATATTCATTCCACATACTCGCCATTCGCCATCCTCGCTTGTTCCTTTGGCGTTCTGTGCGCCTTCGTCGAGCGAGGCAACATTCCTCAAATAGGTGACATTAGAAGCAACATGCAAATAATTAATAGCATTATAAGATGCACTCACGAAATCTGCGAGCTATACACCAAACAACTGGCTATAGCTGCTGTTGGCTTGGCTCGGTGTTTGCACAAACGATGTCGAAGTGTAGCAAAGGTGTTTTGGTTCCGTTTTCTTTTTTTTTTTTTTAGTTTTTTTGTCATTTTAGATCTATGAGCTGTTACAACGAACGAGATATTTTCCCATCTTAGCTTCCTTCCAGCACCTTTTTAGATAGCTCGCTGATGTGTTCGCATAAATATTCCAACGAGAGTCGCCTATACGAGCGAGCGACACGTTGAAATAGTTGTTTGCGTTTGCTACCCAACTATAGCTACATACAGCTTTAGGGGACATTAAGTCTGGAGCCGTTTACCTACCTTTATAGTCAAGCAGTCAGAGAGTCGTATATGTACATATATGCGTTTGAAATGAGCCTTTATATTGTATACCTATTGAGTGAGGAAGTGCAATGGAACCACATGATTTAGGTGGCGAAATATTTATTCCTGCGCATCCTGTGTACGAATAGTCCATTTACATGGCACGATGACAGTCATTTGCATTCAAGAAATGTTCCCCCAAAAATGGTAGGTATACATACCATCCACTTGAATCTTTATCTATCTACGCTTTCTACGTGGAATGGAAACAAGGATGCACCTACCTTCAAGTTTTATTGTTCGAATAATAAAATTCAAAAAGCTCTAAATAGACGTCCAGATTTATGGGTTCCGAAGATGTCGAGACAAAAGCACATCAATTGGTGTTAACAAGACTTTAACGACACTTAAGAAATCTCACGTTTTTGATACCTAATGCACAATTTATTCATTTAAGTTAAACACTTTGAATAGTTTGTAGGTTTTTGTACATTAATTTAAGCATTTAGGGTAATTTTCACCAAAAGTACGCAAAATCACTCATTTTCCGCACTTGACACTTGTCAGGTTTTTTAATTTCGATGTACTCATATTAAAACAGCCTAATTGAGGCACATTTTAAAATACTCGTTAAGAAAAATGCTTGCATAAAAATTACCTAATTTCTATCAGAACCCATTAAAATCGAAGGTTATTTTGACATTCACACCTGTTAACCGTAGTTTTATGCTTGAACAAAGTTCTGAACTATTAAAATCTGTTTTGAAAGTTAAGAGATGTCCCACCGGTTTGTTTTTTGTAAAGTAGTTTTGGCCGAAAAGAAAGTCCTAAGGTATCTGCTGAACCCAAGTTTGTGCAATAAGTTAGTGAAAAACTTAGAAATTATTCAGATTACTTGATCGGAATATCTTATTGATTCAGCAATTAAAGAGAAACGTCCATTGGCTTTGTCGATTTCCAGTTTGAGCCTTACAGCAGCTTGAAGTGGATCAAGAATTTCCTATTAACAAACAAAATTGACACATCCAAGTCTTGAAAAATACAACATTATTGTTGAGAGTCCAATGCATTCAGTTTGACAGTTATTTAAGTGTTGACATTTTTCTTCGATAATGAGGATGAAATCAAAATATCGGTCAACGTTGGACGTTACAGAGACATGTTAAACAATTTTTATCGACTGCCTCTGACTCAAACTAAACATCTTCGATGTCCATTTCTGGGGTCCCGAATTTCCAACCAATTCAATTCCAAATTGTGTTATTAGGCGTCTTGGTGAAATCAGTTTGCGGCGTCGGAACTGCGATTTGACCAATTTTGATCTTTTTCTGTGGAAACCGTGGAAAACCAATATTTTACCAATAATCCAGATACAATTTAAGCACCGACATACAAAATTCGTGAGATGTCAGAAATAATCAAGAAGTTATTGGAAAATTGGAGTGACAGAATTCTCTAGTCGTGGCAGATTTTTAACGAAGTCATGTTTCACAATAAGCTAGAACGTTTGAAACATAATAAAAAATTAGGTGGCGCAACAGTCCGTTCAGAACTAGGGCCGATTGAGTTACAACTCTCAACCATTCCTGTGTGCGATTGAGGGGACCTACAGTTTAAAGTCAAAACCGAACGGCTAATTTGAGAAACACCTTTTCATAACAAGAATTACCCTTTCAACATTTTTCAATTCTTAAGAGGCAGTACCCGTGAATAAAACATTAGGTGGCACAGTAAGGGATCGAACCCGACACCTCTATCATGGCAGCCCTAGTGCCTCGGGCGCTTCTAGAAATCTATAATACTTCGACAAAATTTATTTATATTCATTGTACTGCTCTTTTAATAAAAGTTTTGTATTTCTCACACTTTACATTTCCTTATGCAAAGAAAACAACCAAAAATCATAACCAGAAACAAATGTTCCAAGCCTTAAGCCTGAATACTAAAATAGGTTTTTTTAACTGAAACTTTAATTTAAAGTTATTTGACTATAAAATAAAGAAATTCTAACAAAATCGTACATTTTATTTAAGTTTTATGAAATAGATATTTTGTATTTAGTATCAATAATGACAGCTCTGATTTTTTGACGAAAATTTTGTACTATCATAACGGAAGCCTAGAGTCTCACTCCATTCCTTCCATGACCAATTTGCACTCAATTTTATTCAGTATGAAAATTACAATCAACGAGTAAGACCGATAAAACAATTTTCGTGTAGTCCAATATTTTAAGGTTCCAATTAAACGAAATAAAAATTTCAAATAATTATAAAACAAGGTAAGAATTTATCAAAAAAAAACTATTTGGTGTCTTAAATAAATTATTCCGCTTGCCCTTTTTCTTTCGACAACAAACACAAATTTTAAAAACGTTTTTCTCTTGTGAACTCCTCTTTTTGGTTACTTCCAATTCCAATAACTTAAACAATGACAATCAAATGTGAAGAAGGAGATTATTGAATATTCATTCCACATGCCATAATTTACATGATGTTTACCCACAATCAATAACTCTTGAGTCAAGAGGAGAAGTCATCGTGGCACAAGGCGGCTTAAAATCAAAGAAAAGGTTCTTCTTTCGACAGAGAACAGGTGTTTTTTTGTGTGGTTTTTAATGTAAACACTAATTACGATTCATTGTACCGATTCGTGGTATTCTCAGGGTATTGTCTCTCAGTCTCATAAACGCGAATAGGCCTTGACTTTCCCTGAAATTTGCAAAGACCTGACTTGTCACTTATGTCCACTTCCTCCTATGTTACTCGTTGTCATGATTTGCGCTGACACTTTGACAGCTAAACGTCAATTTAAAATAGGTTCTGAATAAAAACGAGCATTCATAGTTGGTACGGGTACATAACCTCACAAAAGAAAAGATAATAAAAATTAGTATTCAAAACATTCGGACTTCGAAGGAGGGAGTCATTGTGGGAATTGATGATTTCGGAGGCTCTGTCCCGTCACCAACAACGCCATCATCGTCATCGGCATCGTCATTATTTGATGCACCACAAATTCATATATATTATATAAAACATGGTGATAGAGTCGAGAGGCGGTGGTGGTCACACCAGACACCACATTTCCATCACAAACAGTGCAGGGAAGGGACGCGAACGGTAGGAATTTCTAATTTTCGTTTTGGGAATCATCGAACACGAAACAGTGAACTGTTGATGGAGATTCCGCTGCGATATGAACCGAATCAATCCATTGGGATCATATTTCGTCGTTGTCATTGGCTTGGTTTTGGTGGTTCTTGCTGCATAAGGTAATATGGTTCCTCTTTTATTTTATTTTGGTTTCGGGAATAGAGACACGTCATTAAGGTGAAGACTTCACGACATATCAAGACATATTTTATGCAATGGCGCGTTGAGACATTTCTAGATAACGATCTTGAAAGGTTCTTGTAATATTTTTTTTGTTGGTCTCTTCTGACTTTTTTATGAAGACATCAGGAGAGGTTTTATTTATCAGGGACATGTGATAAACATGTAAATTTTTTGATTCGTTCGACTTCGAAAGTCTTAGAGGAGCAGAAGAATATAGCAGAGGTCCGGCGGTGGTGACCGGGCTTGAGTTGGATTTCTATAAAAGAGTGTCATGGAGTGAGTGATGGGGTTGAATTCGATATAAATAAAGAAGCTGAGATTGTGACCTACGCATATTATGTTTCGAAAATTATGGAATAAAAATGGAAATTATTATGGGTGTTATTTTGAAAAATAAAAAAGGTGTTTAGTTTTTCGACGTCCAGGAATTTTTCCTTCAAATTTCAAAAAAGAATTCATGGCGGTATTCATAGGTGCAAATAATGACTTGATCATGTGGGGCCTATATCAAGGGAACAGTAATTGACAGTAAATAACTGGGTTATATCTGCGGCTGTGATCTCTATGACGTGTGATTGAATTTAAACCATCAACTCACGCGGGATGTGTACTTATTTTAATTGGTATTTTTTTTATAATTCTGCGGGTACAATTATTTTGAGTTTTTTACAGTTTTACGTTTAGATTGATGGAATTTTTTACTTTTTTAATGAAAATCCTACACTTTAGGCGTTTTTTTAAATAGGTTTCGGTAGAAATCGCGTTTGAGGTTTTTCGATTTCACGGGTAACTGCGACAAAATGATTTTTGTTTCAATAATCATTTGTAAATTCTAAATTGGAAGGAAACAATCTACAACAACATTTTGATAGATTATTATTGCCAAGTTTTTAAAATTTGTCTGGACAAAATAGCAAACTACTTCTTTGATTCCAATAAAAAGATAAGGCAAGGATGCACTCCATACTGAAAACTTCCATTTAGTAGGAATAGAGTTTTTTTTGTTGAGGCATTCGAAGAGACTACTTAAGCTAGTTAACTTCCCATAGAAAGTTATTGTAATGGAATGGGTATGATTTGTCGAATTGAAAATTTTGACAATTCTCGACGATCCTAGTGTCGAAATAAAAGATTTTTAGAAAAATGTCTGTGCGTGCATAGCTCAAGAATCAAATATATGTTGTTATACTGATAATAGTGCAGAAAGATTCAGAAAGGGCTCTCAAGAAAATTGCGTAGGTGGTTTTTTTTACCAATTTGAAAACGAACCAATAACTCTAGAGACTTGAACTAAATTTCATATTCTTTTATATTATATAATATATATTGTAACGTGATATTAAACAAGTATATTTTTAGAAAAAAATACACTTAAAGGTTATTTTATAAATAAAAAAACTGAACAAAAAATTGCTACCTTGAAAATTTTACGATCAAAAAATGGTTTTATCTACAGATACAATTTTGAGAACAATCGAATTCACAGTTTTTTTTTATATAAAATAAGAGTTTTAAAAATATACATTTTTTAAACTTGGTAAAAATTTAATTTCGGCTCAAACATCTTTTCAAAAACTTAAGATTATGGCTTTCAACTAATTTTATCTAATAAAAAATATTTTTTTTTAACATTCGGTAAAATTTTGAGAAAAATCTATTTGACTGTTTTTTTACAAAAAATAAAAACCAAAAAAAAATTAACAAAAGTTCGTAAAAATTGATTTTTGACACAAATAACTTTTTAAAACTTTAACAAATTGGCTTTTAACTTATTTTATTTTTTTTTTTAATATATTTTCCAACATTAACTTAAATTTTGAGAAAAATCGAATGGACAGTTTTTTACACAAAATAAAAACCTAAACAAAAATTAGTAAAAATTGATTTTTCACTCAAATAACTTTTCAAAAATACAAGATATAGGCTTAAAATTAATTTTATTTTATAACAAATTTGTTTTCAACATTCAGTAATTTTTAGTTTTTTCATAAAAAAATAGAATCTACAAAAAAAAGTACCTACTCAAAATTGGTAAAAATTGATGTTCGGTTCTCGATACCTCGTAAATAATCGAAAACATTGGCTTCAAATTTTTTTACAAAGTCCTGCTTCATTGGATTAGTAATTACCTTTCGCATCGTTCAATACAAGATGGGTTCAATTCTGAAAACCAAAAAATAAATGCTGGTGTGCGCCAGGGCTCTGTTCTATCTCCAACACTCTTTCTCATTTTTATTAATGATGCCCAGTCTGCAGCTTCTAATCCAATACATTGTTTCGCTGACAATAGTACTCGTAGCTTTTCATATTCGTTTTCAGATTCACATCCCTCACGACAAAATATAATAAGCTTATTGAATTTCGACCTAAACAGCATCGTACATTGGGGATTAAGAAACCGCGTGTATCTTGCTATTAGATTAGATTAAGATTTAGATTGGTTTTATTATTTTTTCAATGATTAAATTCCTAATTTACAAAAACCAAAAAGCATGGCATTTTGCCGTCTGCCTAGTTGACAAAACATGAAAATTTCACATAATATGAAAATTTTTTTTTGAGCAATAATTCGTATGTATTTTTGCAATATATATTTATAAAAAAAAAAAAAAAAAAAATTTAGTTTATCTTAGAAGCTTTACTCCACATGGCACTCTACTCCACATGGCAGAATGTCAACCAGATCATCAATGAACATGGCGAACATGCTTGGGCTCAATGTACAACCTTGCCTGACTCCCGATTGTGTTTTGAATTCTTCCGAAAGCGCTTCACCATTCCATACTTTACTTGTTGTGTCGTCGTAGAGATTCTGTATGACTCTTCCAAACTTGCATGACATACCTTTACTATATAGCTTATA
The DNA here is from genome assembly GCF_945859685.1 of Eupeodes corollae. Classification (NCBI taxonomy): domain Eukaryota; kingdom Metazoa; phylum Arthropoda; class Insecta; order Diptera; family Syrphidae; genus Eupeodes; species Eupeodes corollae. The sequence goes on along the minus strand of NC_079148.1, from coordinate 156,477,026 downwards.
AAATAGAGCATTTCTATCGATCATATCGAAAGCAGCTCTAAAATCGACGAAGAAGGCATATAGCTTCTTTTTCTTGCGAAGGAATGTTTCAGCCATACATCTAAGGGTAAAAATATGATCGATCGTTGAATATCCACTTCTAAATCCTGCCTGGTACTCGTGCAGTAGTTTGTCGCTATCAATCCATTCGTTGAATCGTTTCTGTAGTATTAGTGTAAATATCTTGTATGAAGCATTTAGGAACGATAGACCTCTGTAATTAGCTGGTTCGGCCATGTTTCCTTTCTTGTGAACCCGAAAAATAATCGATTCTTTGAATTCATTTGGTATAGTCCCGGTATCCATGATATTGTTAAATATAAAAGTTAGCCTTGTGAGTAGTTCTGGTGTCCCATACTTATAAAATTCAGCTGATATGCCATTCGAACCTGCAGCTTTTCCATCTTTAAGCTTCGTTACAGCTGATATTACTTCTTGGTAACTAATTGTAGCATCAAGAACACCACATTCATAGGCTGGTATAGCGTATTCCACCGAAGGTGTCTCATGTACTGGATTCAACAGTTTCTCAAAGTGAGCTGCCAGAAGGTTTGGACTCAAGTTCTTTTGAATTGAAAACCGTTTGCCATTCAGCTGTCTTGCCAAGTTCCAAAAATCTTTTGAGTTTTTGCATAGCGCTAATCGTCTTGATTCAGTTTCGTAGAAAACAGCCTTTTTTTTTATTACATATTTCTTTGTACGCCTTATTAGCCATTAAATACTGGTGTCTGAAATAGTCCTCATTTGAGGTCCTATACGCTCTTAACCAGCCAAACGATAATTTTCTGTATTTTTTACAGTCGGCATCATACCATGGTGCCGAAGAGTTTCGCTGAGTGTTGGTGTTAACTGTGTAGTAAGATACTTTGATTATCTCTTCTATCTGAGGTAAATCGTAAGTTCTTTGGCATATCAGTGCATTATTTAATCTTAATTGATACTCTGACTTGTGTTTCGATTTCCATTTTATTTTCGGTAAGATATTCATAATTCTCGATTCCTTTGCTTCTCTGGTATTAAGTTTAAATTTTACGGCGATTGGAAAGTGGTCAGAGTAAGGTACATTATGGATTTCCAAATCAACAATCAGTTCATTCCATTCACTACCTACCAAACTATAATCAATCACCGAGCTACCTTGTCCTCCAACAAAAGTAAATTCTCCGTTCGTATCCGATAAGCTAGTTTCATTTTGAATTCTTAAACCGTATGTATCGCATAGTTCAATAAGCTTCAGTCCTCTTGCATTAACAATAATGTCCTTCGAATTTCGTTCAATTCCCAGGATCTCATTTTCATTTCCCGCTTGTCTTCCTGTCCTCGCATTCATATCACCCACCACCAGCAAGTTAGATGTTTTACCTCGAGTTATTACACCTTCTAGTTGTTCAAAATCTGTATTCCATTGATTGCAGTTGATATAAGTCGGCAGGATTCGGAAACATTTTTCTTTGTAAAACAGTTCAACAAAAATAACGCCTTCGTATACTTTAAATTCGCAACACATATTTTTAAGATTTTTTTTAAACCGAAGAAGCAACCTCCACTAGCTCTTCCCCTTGATTGTGTTCTAACAGCTGGAACTAATTTAAATTCAAAATTCCTAAATTTACTTTCAAAATTTGTAAAATTATTTTCCATAATAAATGTCTCATATAAAAAAACAAAACCAAATTGATTAACAAATTCATAAAAATCTACAAACAAAGTCTTATTGGTTAATCCTGCAACATTATAAGAAAGTATTGTATAATTAAAAGATTCTAAACAATTTTCATTTTTTCTAATTTTAATTAAACTATTTTTATGGCAGACGGCATTACAATCAAACATGTCTCGTGTGAACACCACTTGAAGTTTGAGAAGCTCTGGTGTTGTCTTCTGTTGACTTCTCATTATTCCAGTCTTCCAGCGCTGTCAGATCAAATGTGTCACCAACCAGCTGTTTAAGTGTAAACAAACCATCTTCTGCGTCCGAAATTATTTTGCCACTTTTATCGAAAAAAAATTTGTTTTCATCAATCAAAAGGGTTTCTCCTTTAATTTGGCACTTAATGCCCCTATTATTTGAAGTGATGTTTCTTCTCAGATTGTTTAATCTTTTTCTTCGTTCTCCCGCCGCTGCTGGATAGTCCTTGTGAATTGTTGTGCCGGTGTTTTGTAGCTTATTCTTTGCTCGAAGAATCCGAAAAATATCTTCTCTGTTCGCCATTTCAACAATTACATTTGTCGTTGATCTTCCGATTTGTTTTGCTGTAGTTATTTTATCCGAATTGTTTGTTTGCAATAAATCAAGACAGATTTCTTTCGCTTTCTCTACTGCGTTTTGGCTATTAGTAGGGTGCAAATGAACGACAACATTCTTTTCGTTTGATTTTTTTTCAAGCAACTCCACTTGTTTCTCCAACAAAACACATCGGGACTCCATTTTGTTCAGTTGAGTCTTTAGTTCAGCGTTGCTTTGTTTCAATATAGAAATTTCAGCACTTATTCCTTCAATGTCGGATTTAGTCGCTACGTCTTTCAGCTTTATATCCAACAAATTACCCAAAGAATTTTACAGCATTTTGTCTAATTCGCTGATCGCCATATTGCCAACTGGGTTTATGTTTACCTTTGAATTATATGCTTTAGGCGGTGTCATTTCCATATAAGTTCTTTTTGCTGGATTTTGGTCTTTCACAGTTGGAGATCGCGATAAGGGCATTTTTTTTGTTTTATTTTTAACAAAACTCACCAGTAGTTTTTTTATTTTTTTATTTTGTGTTGAAATTTTATTTTAATTTATTATAAAAACTGTATTTTTAAACTAAAATATTTTTCTTTTTTATTTAAATAAAATATTCTTTTTACGGAGCTTTAATTTTCTCAAACTTTCACTTATCAGCCAGAGTTGCCAACCCCTCTTGCTATTATCCCTGGATGGTACTTGCATCGAGGAGACTGAACATCTCAATATTCTCGGTAGAAGTAGTAGGTAGAAGTTTGAGAAGCTCTATATGGCTGTTATTTACAAGACTTATACGCGACCAAAGCTTGAGTATAACTCCCATATCTGGGCTGGTGATCCTGCAACTTACTTAAGCCTCTTGGATAGTATTAAACGTAGAGCATTTAGATTGATTGGTGATGATACCATCATAGGATCGTCACTCGATTGTCGTCGTAGAGTTTCCTGTCTTACTCTCTCTTACCGTTATTTTAACGGTTTATTATCTAGAGAAATAGCCAGTTGCGTTCCTCCCCTTAAACAGTTCAACCGTAATACCCGCGCTTTTAGGAATACTCATCGAAATACCCTCGAGCCCAACTTCGTCGTACATTAAAGTACAGAGATTTGTTTTTTAGCCGTACTACTCGAATGTGGAATTCCTTACCGCACTCTGTCTTTCCCAGCCATTGCAATATTCAGGAATTCAAAACCAATGTGCACCAACACCTCGTTTGAACCCCTCTCTCCTTTTCCTAGTGCTGACACTGTGTCTTTGCATAATAATGTTAATAATATACCCTTAAATGGGCGCTTGTTAGGAAAAAAAAACTTTGCTGATCACGTCCCATTGATTGGTGCCCTTATAAATTTGCAATCATATTTTTTGTAAGCCAAATTTAAAGAACTTCAGTAAAAATTTAACTTTTTCTAACTTATATTAATTTAGTAATTTTCTTTGTAGAAATTTAATTTATGTAAAAACTCACTGAAAACTGGGTTTCTGAAGAAATTTTATGAAAAGTTTAAGGTGAAATAAATTTAAGTCAACATTTATTTGTTTATTCTACAGTTTTATAATGTTATTAAAATTCCAAAATTTTCTAAAAATTTTACAAAATCTTGAAAACGTAGCATCGTTTTTGAGGAGTAAAATATTCGAGATGGGAAACATTTTTGTTGATTTTTGTAAGTTCACAGACATCACTCCTCACAATTTTAGATGTTGGTTCTGGGGAACTTAAAGAATCGGCAAATTTTTAAATTTTCAATTTGAAACATCGCAGTCAGTGCTACAGCTTTTCAAATTTCTGTAACCCATAATTTCTTTGAAGGGATTTTGAAAAAGTCACAAGATATTCATCTCGTACAATTGTTTGATTTCGACTGTTAATAAAATATTGATCTAAATTTACTTTTGGCCTTTTAGTGCCAGCAATGTTTTTGAGTTTTCCAACTTTCAAACAAGGTTTACTTATATTATAGCCACGCGAAATGATGAAAAAATAATGTTTCAAAAGTACTTGTTTTTTGTTTTTCAAACACATCCCGCATCCAACAACAGACACGTCTGTAATTAAGATCAACAGATTTTCGAAATGGCTCTCAGTCTTAGTGTTAAGAAAAAATCCCGAAACCGAGATCATGATGGAAACATGACCGAAAAAAAGCCAGCAAGCGAATGGGAGGGGGGACTCTTGTATGAATATTTATTTCAATCGGATCGCTCGTGCGCACCATCATCGATACATTAATTATGGCTTCCTGTGCTCAGCTTTGGCTTTGAGTTTCTCGTAGGTTTAAATGCTGGGTGTTTGGTCCCTTTGGGATCCACTCATGAAGTTACAAGAGTAGTCACAATAATGACACGTTCCCAGCACCTGCAGTAGGTATGTATATATGAACCTGTATACCTACTACCATGGGTCTTAACTCTTTTAGCAACAACAAAATTAAAGTATAAGAACAATCCGATCATTTTGCCGGATAAAAGTAATGCTTCTGCCAAACTGTGCGTACGCAGTTCGTATAACTTCTTCATGATATCTGCATATCAGTAGCATATAAACCAGTTCGTGAATTTCATGACCGAATCGCACAGCCAGCCAACACCAAGACGTCTCGTCGTCCGTCCTCCTATCATTCGAACTCGATCGAATCCCCCTAAGCCCAACAGCAGAAGCAAAAGCAACAGCAACTTCAGATTCAAGTCAAGAACAGCAAAAGAAACAGCCTCAACCACAACAGCCCAGCCAGCGGAGCAAGCCAGCAATAAATCGTCAAATAAAAACTCAAAAAGTCTCGTCAGCGGATTGAGCTGTCAGCGCGGACGTCTCGATCTACACATGTTAATCAAAGTTGCAAGAATTGCGAGGACAGTTACGTAAACAGCAATTTATTCCATGGCTATGTCGATGGCGTTGGTGAAGACTCTTTCCCTTCCATAGCTAGAGTTCTCTTAGCAGCACATCCTGCATATCCCGATCGATCTTTCCGATTTGCGTCTGTCTTCGGTCGTCTTCTGAGAGAGAAGCTGAGAAGCGTTTCATCGCAGTTTTGTGTTCGTCTGATCGTCTGGGATGTGGCCTGTGTAGCACATTGCCAGATGGCAAATGGAAGCAGTTTGTAGGCCGCTTAATCTTCACCTGATCGGGTCACCGCAGACCAGCGAGCGTTTCCTGGGACACTTAGTATCTATTCAGCTTCTCGCCTTTACATTGTGTGGCTGTGGTTCTGACTAAAGTTGTGGCTACTGCTACTTCTGTAGCCTTCTCAGAGCCAGCTTGGTCTATTGTCTAATCCACTGCAGGAGAACACACATTGTCAATTCAATTCGTTGGCTATGTAAATTTTACTGCACTTGGTTTTGTACAAACCAACTCCTTGCACACTGCACAAGCTAAACTAAAAGCAGAAGCAGAAACACATTCAGATTCAAGCCCAAGCAACAACGAAGCTGTAAAGATTCCTATCGATTGCATTTAACTGTTAATGCCCGCACTTGTCCTTTGTTATCCAGCTATGGTGCGATAGAATCGTTTTCATTGTAACCATGACTCGCAGGCATTGACCAATGTGACACTTTTGTTACGTTTCCGTTTAGCCTTGCTGATGATGGTGCTGGCTACTGCACCCAGCCTAACTCCAACTATATGCCAACCAACTCCCGCCCTCTTTAGGCGACTTAAATAGCTACAAATGGTCTTGGGTGAATCGGAATAACTGCAAATTCGAGTTGCATTGGCGGTTCGCGGATGGCGGATGGTGGCTGGGGGATAAGCACAAGGAAATTATTGTTATGATTATTGGCTATTTGCGTTACTGTTACGGAAGACCTGCCATCGCATAGCTTTGCTTCGCCTCGCCATCACCAGGTTCAGGACGCCGCTGCCGCCGACCGGACAGGGAATGCCAAACATGAAGCGCGCAGTATGCTTCAATTATGGAATTCTTTTGAGCTTGCATAAATGGCATCATAGAACACTATCGTCCAACCCACACGTTGTTTTTTTTTGTGGAACTTCGGTATCCGATAGTTTGGTGGACACCTGAGATTCGGCCCGACTCTCTCTCTGTCCGTTAGTTGGATAATGGGGATAAGTCTTTGTGCATACAAAATGAGCTCATATGGAATTGGTTACAAACAAAAATAAAGAGTGTATTATGGACTGTTTGCACTTATATCTGATTTCGCAGTCGAACGGTTCCCTGTCTAGATGGCCTACAATGCGTAAAACGACTTTGAATGAAAATGATGCAGTATAAATGGATGGAAGTGGTGATATTGGAAGTTCTAAAATTAGTATCTAACTACTGGAGTGTTGAAGATGTTTTCATCTAAATTAATTCTCACATAAAATTAATTTCTTAGAAACCAAAATGGCTGCCATTTTGTCAGCTGTCAATTGATTTGTTTTATGCTTGTTTTAACATTTTAACATGAATAGGCTGACGGCTGAGCTGACTTTTCTCATTTGTGCAAATTTATGTCGACATTTTTAGACTGTGAAAACCAAGACATTTGACGCTCTATCAGTTTTCCCACAAATTAATTTCCAAACCTTGAACATACCTTCCACATTCAATAAACCTAAAAATGATCCTAAATTAAATTGAGTTGATGTCACCGGGCCTAACATTATTATCAAAATATATCTACACTAGCTGCGCCCTTCAGTAGCGCAAGTCTCAAGTTTTATTTTAGAGCAAATTTAGATAACATAAACGAGGATATAGTGAACCAACTTTAAAAGATTTAAATACGCTGTCGTGGGCTTTTTTTTAAGAACTATTAACGGCAAACAAATCTCTCCTCAAAACTTTAATCGTTTCTGCAAAATTGAAAATAATTTCTGTTTTTTTCAACATTATTTATTGGCTCTTATCGGCTCTTATTATTCTTAGCTTGATGTTGTAAAGCCTTCCTTAATCTAAAACTGAAAGGATTATTAAAATCGGACCCGTAGTTCTTGAGATTAGTGCATGCAAACACACAAGCAAACAAACAAGCTCTTTACCTTTTTAATATTAGTACAAATAAAAGTACAATTCTCTTTATAGACAGAAAAGATCTTCATTTTGACACATCCTTTCTTAAAATTGGTTCAGTATGAAAGACAGAAAACAGAGACTTAATAACGAAATAATATTTTACGATTGTTCTTTCGAAATATCCCTTAAAAAACGTTTAAGACTTTTTCTATGAGATAAAAATATCTCGTTTGAAGAAGAAATTGAAACTCAACTTTTGACAGGTCCCAATTCTGAGGAATTTGATATTCCGGAAGATTTTGACATTTCTTCTTCTCAGCTTTTTGACATTTCAAAAAACCCTAATTTTCAACAGTATTTCTATAACATTTAAATATTATCTTAAACTTTAAAATAAAACTTAAATTCAAAACATCGTCATCTACATCATAACTTTTACATGTTTTATCATCGCCATCCATCGCTGGCCTGGCCACAATAATAATCTGCAATGCATAATTCAATGTAAGTGCGCGAAACCAGAACAGCATCGTGTTCCTTTTTAAAGATTCACAGACACGGTTCGATGAAATTCCCTGATATCGACCTGATAGATACTAGAATCGAAATATAACATAAAAGCCACAAGAACGCGCTGCCCCGGCTGTGATGTTATGAAGCAGTGATGTAGGAGGCATCGAATAGAATAATATCAGCTTATATCTTGTTTTGGGATATACGGGCATAAAATGCTAGTTTGAAATTCCTTCGTGTTTTAAAAATACGGGCACACATGTTGTACATACGGTACCTATTTTATAGCTTGACTTTGCTGACGTTAAGGCTGACGATGAAGCTGAAGTAAAGTGAGGTGGTGGCACAGAACAAAACAAAACAATAGTAGTTGTTGTTGTTTGCAATTTTTGTTTAAGAATTCGACCTGATACCTGATGCAACGGCTTCTGTTCCTGGTTGTAGGATGGTTCCGTATTCCGTATTCAGTATTCCGTTGATGGTGGTACTTTGCGATCTCTGGACACGTAACATATATTATGATAATAAAATATTATTCCTCACCATACATCATTGGGGGATTGGGATGATGATGATGGGAATAAGAATGTAGTTTTTCATCCTTCGATCATCATCGGCTACTTGGTCATGGTTCATCTGTTAAGACGTTTTGGTTCCTTGGATGACGAAGTTTTATATAACAATTATTAAGTTGTAACATGTTTTGTTATTTTGTTAGAAATATGTTTTTGTCTTTTAGCTTCCTGAATTAATCTAAAGTGGCGACTTTCAAAGAAATCTATTTATCAGCGATTTCTGTCGGCTTCTAGTTTGTAATTTATTAATCAAGTTTATTCCAAATTTTATTTCTTTCTATTTCTTTAAGGTCAATCAGTAAAACGAGAGAGAATGGCTCTTCCTTACTATCTGCCACCAACGATTCCGACAGCTTCAGCTGAAGAAATAAATCAAATTTATCAGCGACAAAATCTCCATACAATTGCGTTTATGCAAGGCTTGCAATATCCCCATCCTCCGCATGTCGGATACAATTTTCAACCGGTCCCATTTAAACCCTATTACACTGCTCCGATTAATAGTCTAAATAACATGAACTTTTCTCACGCCGCAGCTGCCGCGCCAAAAATTATGTATCCAATACCACCTGTTGCACTGAGACCCAGGATTTCTCCAGTTTCTTCGCAAAGTTTTCAATACCAGCCTAGACAAGTGTCAAAACGGGTAGCAGATGCTGATATTGAAGCTTGTGTTGAATCAAAGAGACATAAGCCGTCTGAAGTCAAACCAAGTTCATCAAATACCAAGCAAGACAGATTTACATTTGAGAACAGTCAACATCAAGATTTAAGACTCATTCCTGAAGACGTTCAATTGAGAGATTCTAAGAAACTTATACCTCTTTCAGGATCGCGGGTGAATCCGCTTTTTGTTAGACAGAACCCTTCCGTAGGAAATGACTTGTGTTTGAATTCCCACAATCGCCAGCAGATTGCGTTGGAGCCAGGACCTGGTCAGCAGTATATCACAAAAATAAGATCTCTCGTAGAAGGAATAACAAAAGATCACAAAAGGCTGATTTCATCAGAAAAATCAAAGGCCAAAGAGAAAAAATTTCGTCAGAAATTTAAAATCAACGAAAGTCTAAGTAAAATGAAGAGAATAATTTCTGATATCAAAGAAACTGAATTGAAGTCTTTTCCAAGCTATTTTCACCCGGATCCTGAATCGTATGTCAATGATCATTTGGTCATAGGATCGAATGGGACCTTTATATCGAAAAGTTTCTACGAGACAATTTCATGGAAGCACTATAACAACAGTACTAGAATTTTAATAGGACATTATTTTAATAACTACACACTTGCTACACAAACCTTAGATGGGGATAATCCCTTGAATCCGAGCATCATTGAAGACATCATCAGCCATGTTATGGAAAAGTGTAAGGTTGGCAGAGATTTTGTGAGGGACGTAATCTCATCTATATGTGCAGATGAAGCCAATAGGAGAAAAAAAACCTAATCTTGAAATATTTCCAAAACCAATTTCGATGCTTTCGAGCTATCGTTTTAAGTTTTCAAATTCGTTTGAGAATTATTTAAAAAGACAAATTGAAAGATAAAAAAAAGATTTAAAACTCGCATAGAATTAATATTTTCGAAGTGACAAAACTATAAACTTTTCAGCGTAAATTAGTGATATTTTTTTAAAAATGAGCAAAATAAGAAATGTACAAAATATGTTTTCTATATAAGCGTTTTCCTACTTTTAATGTTAAATATTCGTTTAGAGATTGTTGTAAATTAATTTTTAAATACTTAACTTTCGTTTCAAAAACATTGGTAACAAAAATTTACTGGTTCCACAGTATTCGATTTCAATATTTTATATTTCTTGATGTATTAATATGAAAAAATTGTACTAAAAAATAAAGTTTCAAAAATATGATAATATTAAAAAGAAAAAGATTTCAAATAAATTTAACCAAAATCTAAATCTGTGTCATATTCTGGGCTGGATAGAGTTCATCATAATTTTTGTATCCTGGGTTATGACAGTGAAACGTCACTTATAAAAAAAATAATTACTTAATTTAAGTAACGAAAATGTATCACCTGAAACAGCTTTTTTAATACTTGTATTTTATTCAAAACATTTTAAAAATCGATCGTTAAAAGAAGAAACAAATAATTGTTTTAAAATAAAAACAAAAATGAGATTGGGATACTGAGTGCGATAGCCCAAATTGACATTTATGGAACTTCAAATCAATAAATTTGGGTTAAGTTGTTCTTAGACGAGATGTCAAAGTAATTAAGTTTTTCATTTTTCGTAGGATTTATTTTGGTTTCAAAAAAACTGTCAATATATTGTAGAAACTAATTTTGGAGTATTTATATGTTCTCAAGATAATTGAGTTGAAAATCGTTTTTTACGTATTTTGAAGAAAATATTGTTTGTTTTTAATTTTTATTTTTTAAGAAACAAACTGTCATTTCAATTTTTCAAAAAAAAGATGTCAAAAAACATTTCCTTTTGCATACTTATATTCTTAAGATATTATCGAGTGATACAAATTTTTTTTCAGTTAATAGTTACGTTTGGCCGTTTTAAAAAAAATGGATGGGTTTTTGACATTTATACGAGTCTCGAATGGATCTTATGTGATTTCGTTTTCAAATGTTGGTGCGATTGATATTGCATTTGTATCTCGATGGCTGTGTTCGTTGATTAGTTGTGCATAAGGGATTATGTGCTTTCCATTGGGAACAAAATCAATCTGTTACTGTTGATATTATTTAGATTAGATTAATGAAAATGGACTAACTGGACTTACTTTCCAAGAGAAAACAATGCAAAAGATAATTAAGTTTTGCTATGTTTCCACCAAAGGTTTATCTCAGTTTAGATTAAATAAATCTTTTTGGTGTTTCCACCGCAGATTTAAAAATGATTAAGTTTGACAGCACTTTTTAAAATGCAAATGGTGTTTTGATGTTAAGTGCTAGTGACATGGTTTGATTCGTGTTAAACAATGAAAAACTGAATAGTTCAGCACCATATAAGAATATGCTACCTACTCCATGTACAATTTTTTTTAATTTTAATAAATCAAAACTACATTTTTTGAACACGAACGTGCAAATAAATAGACCATAATTCATTATCTGTAAAAGCAACTCCTCCACACAAGTTTTTCTTCCGAAATTTTGACTCGACTTCTCGAGCTGATTTCAACTCGATTCATGTACATATAGAATTGAGGCGAGCTTCAAGCTCGCTTTAACACCACATGTTAATGCAGTAGTCTACGAACAAACTCCCTCCTTGAAGCAATATTGTTAAATGAACTTTTTTTATAAAATCTCAATTTCCAGATATTTCCTTAAAAATTCTTCTTGAAAATTGTCCATTTTATTAGTTTAAGTTAACTCTAGATTTTCACAAAACTTTCTTGTATTTGTGTTTTTTTTTATTATTTTCTGACAGATCTTCTTTCAGTTGTTGTACCAATTTTTGATACTTTACTATTTTAAGAATCCGTCGGGTAAATTCAGATTTAAGTCAAAAATTGATTTTTTTCGTGGCGTATGAATTACAGTTGGATTATTTTTGTCTCTGTATTAGTGCAACCTTGTGGACGCGCTTAAGAGCTGTCCATGTCCATAGATCTGTCAAATTTTCAAATAATTTCTTTTTTAACTTCCCATAGGAAGTAATTGCAATGAGTCCGATTTGTCAAATTGAAAATTGTGGCATTTCTCGACGTCTCAAGGTCCTTAGAGTCAAAATAAAAAAATTTTAGAACAAAAGGCTTGAATTAAATTTTATATAATATATTGTAAAGTGGTACCAAACAAGTATAATTTTTGAAAATAATCAAATTAAAGATTTTTTTATAAATCACCTCGATGATTTCATCTCCAAAATGATTTTGTGCAACGAAAAATAACGTTTTTAACATCTGGTAAAATTTTGAGAAAAAATGGTCAGTTTTTTTTATAAAAATAAAAACCTACAAAAAAAAATTACACAAAATTGGTAACAAGTTATTTTCGACACAAATATCTTTTCAAAGCTCTGAGATATTATCTTTAAACTTCTTTTATCTTTTTAAAAATACTGTTTTCGACATTCAGTAAACTTTTGAGAAAAATCGAATTGAAAGTTTTTTTTAACAAAAAACTGAAAACCTAAAAAAATTACTCAAAATTAGTAAAAAATTGAATTTCGACTCAACTATCTTTTCAAAAATTTGAGAATATGGCTTCCAACTTATTTAAGCTTATGAGAAATATTGTTTTTAACATTCGGAAATTTTTTGAGAAAAATGAAAGTTAGTTTTTTTTTTACAAAAAATAAAGAGCTAAACAAAAATAAATTAATAAAAGTTGTTATAAATTGATTTTCGGCTAAAATGTCTTTTTGAAACGGTGAGATATTATCTTTAAACTACTTTAATATTTTAAATAATATTGTTGTTAACATTCAGTAAAATTTTGAGAACAATTTAATTGACGGTTTTTTTTGTACAAAAAATAAAAACCTAACAAAAAAACAATACTAAAGCTTTGAAAGAATTTACTATCGACTCACATAGCTTTTCAAAAATTGAAAATTTTGTCTTTAAACTTTTTTTTATTTCACAGAAAATATTGATTTCGATATTTGTAGTTTTTTTTTATAAAAATCCACCTGTCCGTTCTTTCATATAAAAATAAATTCTACAAGTACGCAAATTTGGTAAACAATTCAATTCTTTATATCTCTCAAATTAATTTCATTCATCCAATTTGTAAAAATTTTAGAAATTCTACTAAAATTGGTAAAAATTTGTTTTCGACTAAAAATCTATTCAAACCAAACTACTTCTATAATTATACAAAAAATATTGTGGGTAATTTAAAAATTTGTAAGAATAATTCAACTGACTACTTTCTTAACCCATCACGAGAACCTAAAAACATTTAAGCAATATACCAGATCTGCACATTTGATGTTAAACAAAAAAAAAAGAATTATTCAATTTATTTTGTTATATTGAAAGCAAAATAAAGTTAAATTTCTGTTTTGACAGATCTAGATCAAAAACAAATTGATTTATTTTACACATAGAAAACCTCATTAATTAGTTTGCATACTTTTCGAAGCTTCTCATTTAACAATTAACTGAAAAAATGTTATCATTTTATCCCAGTTTAGACTCCTTTTTACTCATGATTTTCAAATATCATGGTTTATTTTTGCTGCATGTTATATTTTTATTATCCTATTTAATATTTTATATAATTACGATTCCATTTGATCCCACATTTAAATTAATTTTACGATCCAACCAACGTAGCCATGCGCTTGGATGTAAATCTAAAATCAATTTCAATTCGATTTTTCAATCCACGCTTGTAAGCGGAGTATTAGTTCACCATAAAAAAGTAGAAACCATGAACGCATCTATTTGCAAGTTTTTATCTTTGCTCTTGGAAATCACAATGGCGCTGTCAGTTTAAGAAATTCTTGTCCTAACGTGTTCGCGATCGTCTCGAATCGAGTTAAAAATAACAAAAAATTGTTTAAACATTTATTTTCAAAGTGTGGTGGCTACAAATTCATAAAAAGTGTTAAGCAATTGTTAAAGTTGAAGTACATATATATTAACAAATTATCAGTTTATTTCGAAAATAAGTGTTTTATTTTGTAAAATGTGAATAAGAAATCAATTAATTTTTTTTCATACATGACAAGCTCCGGGGTGCTGATTGGTTGATTCAATTGGGTAATGTAAATTGGCGGTTGAATTTAAAAATTTGAATCGTGTCTCCTCGTCTATTTTCATTTTGTAGTAAAAAGTGAATTAAAGTAATAAGAGTGTAATGGGGTGATTCGTTAATAAATAAAATATATCCTCGGGTTTATAAAGAGATTTTGTGTAAAATTGTTTAAATTTAATTTTAATTTGTGTCTCGCGGTCGGTCGGTCTCGGTAGTGTCGGAAAAAAACGAAGAGTGCATTTTTGGTTGGCAGGCAGAATAATTATAAAATTATTAATTTAAGGGGTAAGTAACTTTGGAAATATGTCATGCTTAAAATAATTTACATGAGTAGGTAGTATTTTGTTTATGTTTGGTTTTCTAATTTTTGATAAAAAAAAGTACAAAATTGTTTTAACGTCTCAAATATCTCTTCAGAAAACGGCTTAAATTTTAGTAACTTATTAAAAAGCTTTACAAATTCTTTATATGCCAACTTTGCTAAACAAAGAAAATAACGTACATTTTAAAATTTATTTCAACATTTTATTTTGTTTAACTTAAACTTTAAAGTATACGATTAGTGTAGAGTTAATTTTTCAACAAATGAGGATGATTGGAGAAAACTTCAAAGTTATGTTGATTGAGGCCCTATTATTTTTCTTGTTAACTTCCCATAGAAAGTCATTGTTATAGGTCCGATTTGTCGAATAAAAATGCGTCAGTCAGTTTTTATCATAGGTTAGGTTAGGTCAAATGAGCTGTCCGAAATGGAATAGGAAACACTTAGGCCAGTTTAATGGCCCATTGTGATACCACATGAATCTTGAGGCTATCTTCTAAGCTCGATAAAACTAAACTAAACGAAACGTGAGAGGCTGATTATGCTAATATAATTTAGATCGTTATAGAAGAATTTTCTTAGCGTTTTGGGCATGTATAGAACAGGTGAAGAACTGTTTCCTCCTCTTCCTAGTCCATACAGCTTCTGCAAAAGACATTTGAGAATACGCCTAGCTACTTGGCATGCTGTCCTATTAGACAGTGCCCGGTTAAAATCGAGCTTGTATGCGATCTCCTTAGAGATAGCAACCCTTCCAACCGCGAGTTCGCCGTTCGAGTGTTGCTCGAGGCAACTTCGCTATCTGCGATAGCCTCATCTTTTTTGTAGATTCGGATTTTGATTGTTTCAAATCTATAGTTTATTGAGACATTGTTCAGGGCTAGAGGAGCAAGAAATTCTTTATAAAAAGACTATCCTTCACCTCCTCGAGCTTGGCGATCTTCCATTTATGAATCCGGCAGGAATGGATTGCACACCTTGATAATTTCGAGAATGTCCTCGATACCATGACGTTCGATCCTAATCCAAATGAAGGCTCTAAGTCTGCTTGGAATGTCTTGCTTAGCAACAACCTCTAGTTTCGCACCTGGCCAAACTTCACCTAACCGACTGACAGCAAGCTTGTACATGTCACAAGACTTCTGATCCCCAAAAACCATGACTTTGACATGACATTGATGTCAACCCCCATTGTTTATGGAAAGAAGTGGTTCTGGAAGCTCTCTCAAAATGCTTTGAAAGCCGCCCGAGAGCTTTACCTTGATCAACTGCCAACGATCAGCTGAAATTGTACCATCATCATCGCTTCTTTCAATGACCGCAACAACTACTTAACCCTTTATGACGTCACTAGATTTTTTGAAGGGATTGAGTGATTGGCTGGTAATGTGCAGACGAGACAGTTTTGGTGTCGGTATGGCCACACAACAGACCTTTCGAGTTTAGACGTGGAGTATTTACTGGTCCTTGCTGTAGCAAGAACACTCTTTGTCCATTCAACTCAAAATTTTTGCTGCGTTGTCCTTGTAGTCTCCAATGATTCACCAGAGGCCTTAAGGATTTTTGCAGCTTTCCGCCTACTTCCTACTCTCGTTGCTACCAACAGCAGAAGATTGTCCATGGACTACCACTGCTTTCTTCCCTGTGTTGGCCGCAGGAGAAACGACAACAGGCTTCAACGCCTAACTGCCACCCGGTCTTGAAGAGATACCATACCGGTCTCAACATTTTTTCTTTTGTGGTTACATTCATACTTGGTCCCACCAGTTGCGAAGAAAGAGAAGTCCGTCTGTACAGAGATTCGCATTATACAGATAACGCAATATTAATTCCGGAGGTCGCCAGGTATCCGGATACTCTGTCAGAGACTGAGCTATTTTTTAATTGGGCCCCCAGCCAGGTTGATCATCGGCACGGATCGTATAACACCATAGATCCAGCCCAATAGTGATAAGAGGTAGTTGGAAGGAAGAGATAGGCGAAGGAAGGAGTCAGTTGATGTTAAGAAAATCATGTTGATAAATAAGGAAATGATTAGAATCGGTAAACAGCAGTTGTTGAGCTGTGTTACCTAGCGTGAGAAGGAGCACTGGAAAAAGAAACGCTGCTTAGTTTTTTAGTCATTACATCGTGTGAGGTGGAGTATGATGATTGTGGAAAGGCAGAAGATATAAACATCCATTAGTTTCAGTACTCTTTTGGAGAAAGTCCTCGAGAATCATCGACCTAACTCAGATTTTACAACTCGATAAGTTCGACGTTCAAGTAGAAGAAGTTTTAACAATAAAAATTAAAATCTACAAAAAATCTACGCAAACTTGTTCCATTCTTGATATTCCGTAAAAAAATAAAGGTATTGACTTCAAAATGATCTAGTTCTGTGCTAAAGTTTCTTAGAAAAATTCAAAATTCTTTGTGGAATGAGAAATTTTATCTCGAATATGTTAAGCCCAAAGAAAACTCATGGTTTGATTCGAGCTGTAAAGAGGTCATTAGGATCAAAAATGTAAGTTTCCGGAATAACAAACCAACCCAACCAGAATATCAATGAGTGACATGACTCCTTCTGTACTTGAAACGTAAAGAATTCTATGGGACTAATCTTCTTTCGTACAAGTTCAGTTAGTAGAGTACTTAAAAACCTTGACATACACAGATCCGCTGGCCCGGATAGTATCCCCGCAATTGTTGTGAAGAGGTGTTTAATGCTGGCAAAACCACTGCGTAAGCTTTTCCATCTTTCCTATTCTACAGGTCTCTTCCCGTGTGGATTGAAAACTGCATTTGTCCAGCCTGTCCCTAAAAAAGGCGAATCCTCCTACCCATCTCACTTTCGTCCAATTGTATTTACGTTCCTTCTTTCCAAGGTCATGGAAACGCTGATCAATATTCAGCTTAAGAAATGTCTTGAAGAAAGGAAGCTTTTTAATGACCAGCAGGATGGCTTTCGTTGCAATAGATCCACTGGTGATCTCATAAATGATCTAACCAAACAGTGGAACAAATCTTGCATCGTTTTGAAAAGAGTAAGAGTATTGCACTTGATATTTCAAAAGTATTTGATAGAGTTTGGCACCAAGCTCTCTTATCGAAAATGCATGCATTTGGTATTTATGAATCCCTTCTTCGTTGGGTTAGAAATTACCTTTCTTTGGACAATTCAATTCAAGTAGTATTGGTAGGGTTCAAATCTGATATCCACAAAATAAACGCTGGTGTGCCCCAGGGCTCCGTTTTTCTCCAACAATTTTACTTATTTTCAAAAATGATTTTTGTCGGAATTTTCTAACCCACTTAATTGTTTTGCTGATGACAGTACCCTCACAGCTTCTCACATTCGTTTTTAGATTCTCATCCTTGTGTTTCGGATGTGCACTGCCACGGTAGCGTATGATAAGCTCATTAAATCTGATCTTGACAGCATTGTTGCATGGGGAATCATAAACCGTGTAGAATTTAATGCTTCGAAAGTGAATGCTGTTTACTGTCACAAAAGCGTAACCCTCCCCCAATGCCATTATCCATGATTGATACGTGCATCGAGGAGACTTAATAGCTTTCAGTCCTAGGTATGTGCATTACAAACCACTTGTTGTGGAGTGATCACATATTTAACATCGCCAAAAATGCTGCTAAGTGTTAAGGTTTTCTCAGAAGATGCACGAAGTTTTTACCCCGTCTGATCTGGCTATAACCTATAAAGCCTATATTTGTCCGAAACTCTCTAACACCGCCGTTTCATTTCTGTCATTATTTTATCGCTATTTTCATAAACAATTTTCCAGTGAAAGTTGCATTCTTTCCCTCGAAACAAATTAACCGTAATACCCATTCTTTAAGGAATGCCCATCAGTTTACCCTTGTGCCCAATTTCGGACGTAGAGTAAAGTACAGAGATTCTTTTTTTAGTCGCACTACGTGAATGTGGAATGCTTTACCAGACTCAATATTTCGCACTCATTACAATATGCATTCATTCAAAACCAATGTGCATCGGTATCTCCTTTCCAATCCAATCCTCCCTTCCTAACTGCTCGCACTGTGTGTAATCATTATAAGGGTATTCATATCCCCTTAAGTGGGCGCACAATATATACAAAAAAACTAAATTATAATTTTTTCAAAACAGAAGTTGAGAATTCATAAAAAAAGCAATGTAATTGATTTCGAATTTATTAAGTTCACTAACCCTACTTATGGTAAGGCTCTATAACGTAGGTACCTGACCTCTCTTCAACATATTAAAAGTCAAGAGGTTCAAACATATACAAACTATCCATTTTGAGAGCCCTTTTCTGATATGAAAAACGAAAAATGTGTATAGTCCTTTAAAAGTTTTCTTTCGCAACCAAAAACATTTTTCAACCTTGGTTAAAGGACAAAGAATTTTATTAAAATATTCGTCGCAAAAGTTTTTAACACCTTTCACCAACAATACAACATCAGAACAGACAAAACAAAAAATCAACCAACCAAACCACACAAAATGGCTAACTTAATAAATATTTAATAAGTATGGTGAGGAATAATTCTCAAAAACTGTTCAAAATTGAACCCCTTATAATACAGGCTACAGGCTACGACACCACCATCATCTCCACCACTACCACCGCCGCCACCGCGCCGTCGACCTGGACTTGTATTATAGTTCCGGACAATGGCATTTAACTCGACTATATACTGAGGTTAGGCCCCTTACCCAAAGGCACAGTCAAGTCATTGGCAAAAGGGTCTAAAACCCATAACAGCATTCACAGTCAAGAGCAAAAGTTTGAAGAACCCACTACACCATCCAACCGCACTTCTGACTTTTCTTGGTCCTTGATCCTTCCAGTTGTAGTTGTTGTAGAGTTTTCGTTTTTGGTTTTGGTTTTTGGGTTTTAAGCAGTCTGGAATATTATTTGCTAGTTTTGCTGAGTTGTGTCCTCGAACTTCGACAAAAAGAATCTTGATGCAACGAAGCCCTGGCGATGGCAATTGCGATGGAACAATACAATGTTCAGGTAACTAACTAGACTATCGCTAATGGTTGTGTTGGTTTCTGGGGGGTTATGTTCAATGTGATGGGCAATTCAGTTTTGGTCCTGTGGGAGCTTTGCTTGCTATTTTTGTGGTTAACATTTTATACTCCTTTTTTTCCAATTTAGTTTTCAGAGAGTGAATTTATTCTTGTTGAAAATTCAGTTATACAGTGGTTCGTTATTAACGTTTGTTGTGAAATCGAGTGAATGCTGAGGATACATAAATCCCACCTATTTTTGTATTCTTGTTTTTTTAAATGAAATCCTTTTATTCACGCATCACCGGATGATGGTTTTTGAGGGAAGGGATTAATTTTGATACTAAGAGCTTAGTTTTGGAAAAAGTGACAGGTATTATCTAAGCTCTGTTGATCAAATTCATGGAAGTGGGAATTATAGAGTTCACTTTCTGGTGAATGATTTACGAGTGGGTTTTTTAAAAATGCTTATTCATCACAATTTGCATTGTGGGATCAGCAAATCACTCGAATTACTAAGCCTCACAAAATATAACTTTTAAATCATGTTTATTTTTGTTTTTTCGGTCACTTTTGATTGAAAACTAAAAATAGGTAATTCCGCACTCAATTTAAGTATCGTAGAATTTTGAATAAATATTAAAAATCCAATAGTAAGCCGAATAGGATTTGTTGTGAATAAAACAATCTATTGAAGACAGCGTGGATTTGACAGCTGATGAAGCAAAATGTTCTTACAGCGAGACACGAGTCGTTTTTAATTGTAATGCCGTCTGCAATATCGAAAATATTCTAGAAGTTGTTAATGTTAATTTAAATATTATAACTGAAAATAAAGTTAATATCTTTGAACCTAGGTACATAGATAGAAATGGCAATCTCAAGGCAACCTAGACTGAGATCCAATTAGCGCTGTAGTGCGCCGTTTTAATACCAAAAACTCGTTTGACCTGTGATAAAAAGGAAAAGATTTGTAGAGAAGCTTCATAGCGATTACATATGTTAGAGCCATTTTGTCGCATTGAGAAAAAAGATTAGGTCTCTAGTCTTTGTTCCAGATAGCTCATCAAGTTCGTGAAAGAATGCTTTTCCAAATTATTTCATTCTAGTGTTTGCCAAAGCAGGACAATTGCAGAGGAAATGGAAATGAATCCTTTCAATTTTTCTTTGGTCACTACAACTACGGCAAAATATGTTGTAAGAGATATCCAAATTCTCTGCATTAACTCCTATAGGGTAATGTCCGGTACAAACCGCAACAATCCTGGCTATGTTTTGCCTTGGCCTGCAAAGAAGATCGGTTGTACGGGTTTTATTATACGAGGTGGGCCATATCTTCTAGATATAATGCAGTAGGGTAAATTGCTCCACCTTCGGTTTGATTCAGTTTGGTAGATAGAAAAGATTTTACCCTTCATAACACCAAGAGGAATGTTAACCATTTCCGCAAGTGGGCCGATCCTTGCCTGGCTAGCTTGTCAGCCCGTTCATTTTGCACGATACCACTATGGCCCGCAATCAGGGTGACACCGAGGTTAATATTCAGGCTCGCAAGCTCTTCGCAACATTGCTGGACCAATTTAGATGATGTGGCTGAGCTAATGGCTTTGACAGCTGCCTGATTGTCTGTGATGATAGCCGCATTTCGGTTTTGGTTTGGTCTTTGTTTGAGTATCTTACATGCCTCCCTTATTGCCAGCAGTTCAGCCTGAAAAACGCTAGCAAAGTCAGGATACCTAAAGGATTTGGCTACATTTAGGAAATCAGAAAAGATCCCAGAACCAACTCCGCACTACATCTTTGAGCCGTCAGTAAAGATGGTTGTGTCGAAACCTATCGACACGATGTCATCCTCCAAATCTTCTCTCGATGGTAAAATAACCTTAAAACCCTTACTAAAGCTCAAAGTAGGACTGCAGTAGTTAGTGTCTACCGAGATAATATCTGAGGGAATCAATTTAATTGTGTAGCTGTGACCATAAGGTTTTGACAACCAGCTGTTTGATTCCTTCAGCCTAATAGCGCTGCGGGAAAAGAAAAAAACGATTGGTAGAAGATCCAAAATAACGTTTAAGGCGTCCGTTGGGCAAGTACGCATGGCCCTAATCAATATTATAGGCTTTGCTAAGAGCAGGCCACCACACAACCGAACCATATGTTAAGATAAAATCATCTTCGACTGAAGTCCCCACTTTTTGCCGAAAGTTTTGCTGCAGGAATAGAAGGCAACACCTGCCTTCTTAACCCGTACCTCAATATTTAGATTCCAGTTTGGTTTAGGATCGAGTATAACTCCCAAATATTTTGCACTGGAAGACAATGATAGGATTTGACGGTTGAGTCGAGGTAGCGTGAAGGGCGGTACTTTAGTTTTGGTGGTAAAGAGCAACAGGTCAGTTTTACTTTGGTTAACTCCTAGTCCACAACTCGTGGCCCAGCTGCTAACTTTCTTCAAAAGCTGACTCCGTGATTTCACTTATCTAAGAGGTGTACTTTCCTGACATCAATAGCACCCAATCATCCGCATAGCCTACCGCCTTCACTCCACATCTCTCTAATTTAATAAGAATTGTATCCATAACCAGAAGCCATAGAAGAGGCGAAAGGACATCACCCTGGGGTGTTCCCCTACTCACGTGTTTTGAGATGAGATGACTTTTTAAACCTGAATATTAAAGGAATAAATTACCGTTTACTGCCAACATATATCAACTGTAACCATTGGGAAACTGATTTTTCGAAACTTGAAGAATTTGTGGCGAATCGAATCTGATGGTGGTGGGAGATTTGAATGCAAGAATTGGTAATGAAGCAGGAAACGAAAACCGCATTAGAGGGATAGAGCGGAAGTCTAAAGATACAGTCTGTAACGCTAAAGCATCTTGCACATGAGCTACGAACAACAAACTGCGAACTGTCCATATTTTGACTTTTCTTTTACATGGGCTTTATTTCTATTCGCAGGCAGCGACGAATTGAATTACCCTTTTTTCCAAATTTTCCTCAACCATGACCTTTCACACAAAAAAAAAACAATAGTAGGATAATTTTGAGGTTATGTTGCGCGCGAAAAAATGTATTCGTTGCAGTGTGGATGGTATGTGGAACGCGAATAGAGTTTGACAGTTCGTAGCAACCTCAGTGCAATTCGTAACTAATAAATTTGATGAAAACAAAATACAAATTTTATTATCCTAACATTAGGATAGGAAACCAATTGGTTTCTTATAATTTAAATGTGTTTTTGTTTGAAATTGGCTTTTTTGAAATGTGTAAAATCACGATTGTTCGTCCATTCGTTCATTCTTTGTTCGCTCTCATGTGCAAGGCGCTTAAGGGAGCAAAATTATTGGATGTTTATAACTGTCATGGTCTTCGAATTATCAATGGGTGGATAAGTAAGGTGAATTGACTTTTGTCGGCAATCACGGCAGTTCGATAATTGATTACAGCTTAATTAGTGTTAATTGGAACAACCGAATAATTGAGTTCAAAGTCAAAAATGTACTCTTTTCGGATCACTTTCTATTAGTTGTGACTTGTGGACTCTCGATAGCAGCTGAGGACTCAAACCTTATGAGACTCATACCAAAACTTAGGTGGAACCAAAAAAATAGAGTTCAATACCAAATAAATCTTAACACCTGCCTCCAAAGTTGTCAGCAATATAACCTGATTCAGTTAGAAGAGATCATGAAAGCATCTTATCCGAGAACGATGTACAGCATTAGGAAAACACAAGATAGCTTTATAGCACCGTGGTTTGATTAAGGGTGTAAAAAGGACAAACAATTATTATCATTTGGATGGTTAATAGCTTATCGCCGCTCAAGCCATGAGCACTTTAACCCTAGAGAGATAACCTTATTTCATAGACCATAAGTGATACACATGATTTATACGTCAATTCAACGTAGGTTATCTTTTAAGGGTTAAAAGACAATATCTTCAAGCAAACACCTTTTACAAGACCTTGTGTTTCCAAAAGAAAACAAAATACTTTGAGACAGAAGCTAGGCGGTTATCAAATTGTATGAACTCGAAGGACTTTTGGAAGTTGGTGAACAATTTGAATGGTAAAACCTTTAAAATCCATTCCAAGTTGAGCCCCTTGCTTTTGGCAGACCATTTTAAAAATTTGCTAAACCCAATTCATGAAGAAAACAACTTTCATTTTGCACATCCGGGTATTTATAATGAAGTTTTGGACACAAATATAACCAACAAAGAAGTAGATGCAGCAATGAAAAAAATGAATAATGGAAAAGCGGCAGATTCCAATGGGATACCACCGGAATTTTTTAAGTATGAAACCGTTGAGTTAATAAGTAAGCTTACTGCAATTTACTGTAAACAGGTATGATTCCTCAAGAATTTATGGAATCAATCATTTTTCCGATCCACAAAACAGGATGAGATGTCAAACTATTGAGGAATATCCTTTTTAAATTTGTGTTATAAAATATTTACAACTATTCTGCAAACAAGGCGCAATAAATGGATTGAAGAAAATAAGCTGTTGAAAGAATCTCAGGTAGGCTTTAGATCCGGTTACTCAACAATCATTGATGTCTTTGTTCTGCAAAGCATTGCGGATTCATTTATAAGAAGAAGGAAGAAGTTATACACTTTTTTCTTGGATTTTAAGTCTGCATTTCACACAGTGAATAGGCAAGCTCTTTTCTATAAGCCCTTTGGTATAGGAATGTCGTTAAAATTTGGAAGAGTCGTGCAAAGCCTGTATATGGATACTAATGCAGCAGGTTGAAATGGTACAGAAAGGTCGTATGGGTTAAGAACTGAAACAGACTTTACAAAAGGTTGTACGATGAGTCCAAGCCTATTCGCTCTATTTATCGAAGACTTAGTCGATTTCTTACCTGCTGGTATCGAACACGCGGGAGAATTAAGTAAATCATTATTGTTTGCGGATGATATTGTGGTTCTCGCGTCATCTCCAGAATCACTACAACTTATGATAAACCGGATTTTTGAGTAATGTAAAATATGGAACCTAATTGTAAAGATGGAAAAGTCCAAGATCATGATTTTCAAGAACGGCGAAGGTAGAAACTGCCTTAATGAAAAATGGAACTACAACGGTGAAAATATAGAGATGGTCAAAGAGTTCAAATACCTTGGAGTAATTTTGACAAAAAATTTAAATATGGAAGCGCATCTGAGAAAAAGCTTACAAGTGCAAAAGCTGCCATCAGTACATCTTGGAGTAGGTGTTTCTCAAACAGTTATATCACACTCAGCAGTAAATACACTGTTTTTAAGGCAATAGCAGAATCAATCATATTCTATACAGCTCAAGTGTGGGGAGCGAAGCTGTGGAAGATGTGGAAAAATTGTTAAGTTCCTACGTTAAAAGGATCTTTCGGTCACCAAAGACGCCGAACAATAGCTAGTTATTATTATTATTTTAATAACACCATATGATAATATTTTCAACAACTGAAACACCAGTGGATATCTTTGATTTTAATTTTATTAAACTTAAAATATTAATTTTGAGTTTTTTTAGGTTGGGAGCTTTGTAGCATCCAGCACACAAGACTGACGAGAATATTCTAAAAATTAAATTAATGATTATAAAGTTTTCACAAGGAAGGAATAGCAAGGAGGGAACCAAAAACATTCTGATTTAGGATGCGTTCAGAATATTCGAGATCGGAAGCGTTCATTAATTGAAATTAAATAATGGTCGCGTTCATTAATTGAAAGTAAGAATGGTCGCGTTCAAACAAGCAACTTATATATGATGCGATGCAACTTTGTTAACGCGATTGAGTATTAGGTGAATAAATTAATATCCACTACAGTACTATATAGTTATGTTGGAAATGGGAATGCAGCCACTTTTTGTACGAACACTTCGAATATAGATTGATTATGTGCTCAAAATCATGAATATGGATAATTACCGGTTACCGAAGATAGTGGCACTTCAAACTATTCGAGAGAGGTATGGATGCTATGCAGAATTGATGAAACTTGCTAGGGAGAGTGACCTGGACCTTAACATTGATAACAGTGGAAAGAATCACTGTACCACCTAATTGCAAAAGAGGATGATATGTTAAGGGAAAAATGCTTTAATGAAGCAACTCGGTACCTACGCAGAGCAATTTACAGTCAACCCAACTATTTCCGGGATGAATACATCGTAGATAAGATTTCGATGATGGTAAAACTTAAATTCATTCCACATAGAGAGGATTTACCAATATTATGCTCCTTATGTAATCTACAAGTGAGGGAAGATGTATTTCACTTCATGGGTAAATGTCCAATTCTTCAAGACATCAGGAGAAATGTTCTTGGAACGGGTTTTTTAAACGAAAATTAAATTGTATCATTTTTGAACGAAGTCGACGTTAAAAAACCGTATATGTACTGCAAACTGGCTCTAAATTATAGTTTACAGTACATATACAGTTTTCAATAGTGAACTATTCAAAAAAAAACTTTTTAAATCATGTACATAATTCGTTTCTTTATAATTATATTTCATAAAAATAATTTTCCAATTTATGTTTTCTCAACTTTGCCAAGCTTTTTTTGATTTTTGTAAACAATGTAAATTATTTAAGACGAGTAATAAAAATCTATCTAATCGAATCCAATACTAAGAGGTTTTTTTATTTCTTTCTGTATGTTTATGTTAAGAACTTTGCGTGCCTTTACAAATCTATTTACCTTATTCATTACATTAAACTGTCTGCATTAACCTTGAAATTCTCTGATGTTAACCTCTCCTTAATCTCAATGCCTCATGATGGTAAAGGTTGTGCTTATTTTGAATGGTTATTTATTTTTCCCACCCAAATCGGGGTCTTCATCAATTTGTGCCAAACACCGGATCACTATCGGACCACAGCAGAAGCGGCGCTGCGGCAGAGCAAGAATCTTGATGGCCATAGCCATTCCTTAAGATTAAAATCTATCATCATCATCATCATCGAAGGCCTTAATATACCCCATCAGCAATGTTTGTATGTTTGGTCTCCATCAAGGAGGTGAACAACCTCGTTACGAGTGTAACCTAAGACGAATGACAGACTTTTCCAAATACCATTTATCCTATTCCATAGAAAATGCCCCTGTAGTTAACCACAAAACATTCCACTCCAGCACTGCGGTATTTCTATTCCTCGTCTCTTCGGTTCGGTTTAGTTTGGCGCTGCGCTGCACTGGCCTTCCAAGCCCCACCCGACTCATGATGGTATAACCTTCTAGCTAAAGCGGCAGAAGAGCACCAGCAGAAGCAATTCGGCGCACACAAACCTTCGATCACAAGTAATTCAATGCAAAAATTAACAATTAAAAGCTGTAAATTGATATTTTCCCTTTTGTTCAGGATGAGGATGAGGCGATGCGATGGCTTTGGCGATGGCGATGGTTTGCTGTTGCTAAAGCCTTTCTGGTTTGGTCATTGTAAACATTGGTATTTTCATTACACGGCTATAAAGCGCCAGTAATATGGCAACTGTGGAACTTGGCAACGGCATCGGCATCGGCACCGAACTCAGAAGAAGTTCACCTCCCCATGACTTGTCCACTCGGCTGCTGATGACTACGAGGACGGACCGATCGACCATGGCGACGAATCTTCAATGATGGGAAGATGTTTTGCCAGTTACTGTTTTCCCGCTGCTGATGCTATGGCGCGGCAGATAACTCAATGGTAATGGTAACTGGTAACATACCGCAAAACAGCGAAACTGATTGCCGCTGAATGTTTCTTTGGGTTAGCGTCATTCCTATGACAAACAAAACATAAAACACTATTAGAATGCTTGTGTTGGGGGACTGGGAGAGTGGCCTTGGGTGCTCAGTGGAAAGTGTGACCAAACTTAAGGTTTTATCGCCTTTTCTGAATATATGAAACATACACTCTTCTTTTGGTTCCCTTGCATTTGAATAATTCTTGATTCAGTCAATTTACACTTTCTTCTTCACTTGCTTAGTATAAAGTTACTCGAAGG
Source organism: Eupeodes corollae (assembly GCF_945859685.1). NCBI lineage: Eukaryota > Metazoa > Arthropoda > Insecta > Diptera > Syrphidae > Eupeodes > Eupeodes corollae. Next base: position 156,449,689 of record NC_079148.1, on the reverse strand, counting down.
CACAAAATTCAGCAGTTTTGAAAAATTTTCATTTTGATACATTCACACTTCAAACTTCTCTAACCAAACGTTTCTAAATTCGAATAATTCTCTGATTTAATTGGACATACAAAAACTGAACCATGGTGTGAAGACATTAGTTATCAATGGATTAGGTTTTGAGTGTTAAAAGTGAACTCAAAATGGACTGTTTTAGAATGGTCACCGTATGAAAAGTTATTGTCAACATTTTGCCTGTCTCATTTCTATCGAAATCGTCATATCATTGGATGGGATGATGTTGCTGTTGCTTCTGCTGTTTTGCCTTGGTTTTCAATTCGAACAGATGCACCTATTGGAATTGCAATTGACAGAGGACATGATTCCTACCCGTTTTTCTGATGGTGGATGGCGGGGTGGTCAGCGATATTGTAGCAACAACAACAACACAAGTGACGAAGACAGCGAACGACTACGTCCAGGCGGAGTGGCGACGACGCTGACGACGACAACGACGTTTCGACGAAGACATTTTTTGAAAGACCAGCTTCTACGACCATCACAACACACCACCGAACAGAAAAGAACAGAACAACATACAACACAACATTAAGCCGCTGCTGGCAGCGATGACAATGACAAAGAACGACGACTAGACGGATTATCTTAAATTGCCAGATTAGATGCTATAAAGCGACAATTTAATGTGACAAGCGAATCTTCTCTCCGCATTGGCTTCGGCTATGTGCGATGGATGGACGTTTGGAGGCCGCAAAGATGGCTGCGCACTGATGGCCTGGCCTAGCACAGCCATAGGCGCAGCATCTATGTCGCGCGTACTATACCTTACCTTCCCTATAGTGATGCCGCACATCTTCTTTTCAAGTCTTTGGGCCATGGTCAGGCTGTAGCCTTCAGCCATCATCAGATCACAAGGATTATACGGAGCCGAGTACTATGGAGTATTAAAGGCAATCAAATCATTTGCCAATCGCATTTGATGCTTTCGCCCCAACCTGCAACATTATACGAGGACCTATGACAATATAAGCTGCAGCTTTAGTATATAGTGAAGGCAATGTCACATGTTGACAAGGCCGCAAATTGTAGGACGACCAAGACGACAATTGTCGACGACGACGATGATGATGATGATGATGGGGTCCTTAAAGGTGGCGCAAATGTTTGCATTGTTCCATCTCAAATGTGACATGATTGCGCCGGGGATAAAGTACAGCGTGTGTTGAAAAATACTCTCAGTTCTATATAGACGACTAAAAAGCTAGATAAAATGTTTTGCGTGTGCAATTAAGGATTCCGAATACTCCATGTTATTTGACTTTGGACATTTCATTCAATTCAATTCAAAAATGAGAAAGGAAAGGAACACGCACGCAATGCACAAGCAAAAGTGATTTTTGTGCCCCAGCGGCAGTGACAAGCGGCAACTGATCGATGAACGTAAAGAAATCTATTGGCTGGTTATGTTGTTAAAGATAGAGTTTTCAGAGTTGTAGCTTTTGTATTTGAGCTTAGACTTTAGACAACATCTTGTTCACTGTGAGCTTTTTTAATTAATCTAATTTGATTTTTATTGTGGAGTAAAATAAGAAAAAAATATTTTCCCTTAAATCTTTATTGAATAGACTTTTAAAGATTTTCTTAGAAAAAATGTATTTGATTCAAAGATTTAGTTTTAAAAAGTTTGCAAAAATCTCTTTATCATGTGAAGACTAATATCAACATATGAGCTTCATCTTGAAACACAAAATGTTTCTAGGATATTCCTAAAGTTTTAAAACAGTATTTCTTAAACCTATAAGATGGAAAAACTTTACAGTTAATGTGACCAATCGTTAATCTCCGTTTAAGTTTTATTCCACTCGGAATTTTTTCTTCCCTCCGCATCAAATAATTCCTGATATCAAATAATTCCGAGGCAGATTTTTAAGAACGATTTACGTTTATAATGCTCCAGAAAAGGAAACATGGCTTCGAAGACCTTTCGGGCTGGAGCGTTGATGTCAATCCGCTCTACATGACCTAGCCATCTAAGCCGTTGGACTTTAATTCTGCTAACTAGGTCAGTGTCGCTGTACAGCCCGTACAGTTCGTCGTTATATCTTCTCCTCCATTCTCCATCTATGCGTACGGGACCAAAAATCACCCGAAGAATTTTTCTCTCGAAGCATCCTAAAACGCTCTCATCTTTCTTTGACAGGGTCCAGGCCTCAGCTCCATAAATGAGAACCGGGATGATGAGTGTCTTATACGAGTAGATGGGGATTTTAGATGCTTGAGAGAAGAGTTTAGTTCTAGTTTAGAAGCAGCGATTTGCAAGAGTTATTCTTCGTTTGATTACAGCTACCTCAAAGTTATAGCTGTCCATGGTGATGTTTTGTCCAAGACTTCGTTGTTCAATGTCCTTTTTTGATGACAGCATATCTTTGGTCTTGCCCTCATTGACCACTTAACCCATCATCTTCGCTTCCGTCGCAATGCTCAATAACGCTCCACTGAAATCACGCTTTGGTCTTCCAATTATGTCAATATCATCTGCGTAAGTTTGACAGGGATGCCAAAACTAGACATGGCTCTATACAGCTCGTCCGTGTAGATGCTGTCATATGCGACCTTGAAACCGATGAAAAGATGGTGGGTGTCGATTTGATGTTATTGGGTTTTTCCAAGATCTGCAGTAGTGTGAATATCGACTTGATAAGCCCATATCCGATTGTTGACGAACGGCTTCAGACGCACGTTTACATAATACGGTTAAGGAGACTGATGCCTCTGTAGTTGGCGCAATTTAGAGGGTCTCCTTTTTTACGTATCGGCAAACTATGCTGAGATTCCATAAGTTGGTTCATACTCCTAACCAACTTACCCCCAGCTGCTTTAAAGAGCTCGGCATGCAAACCATCTCCTCCAACGGATTTGTTTGACTTCAGCTTAGATATGACAATCTTTTCTTCGTCTATGCTGGGAAGACGGGATTGTTGGCTTTCGTCGTCTATGTTGAATGGATCATCCTTCCTGACAGCAGAATTCGGTTAGTCGTCGCCATTATACAGTCTTCATAAGTGGTCCTTCCATATTCTCAGCATTGACTGCGGTTTTACTATAATAATTCCACTTTCGTCTTTGCAGCCTTCGGTTCTTGGTTTATGAACTTGTGAATTTCATTTCACCTGTTCATAAAACTTTCGAACTTCATTTCTGCTTTTAAACCTCTCAACATTCTCGACAATACGCTTCTCATGCCCTCTCTTTTTCCTTCTGAGAAGTCGGTGTTTCTCTCGCCTCTTCTGCTCGTAGAACTCATCAACAGCTCTCGTCCTTTTATGCAGCGCCGCTTTGCATGCCTGTTGTTTGGCTGCATTTGTCTGCCGACATTCCTAATCAAACCAGATGTTCCTTGTTCGTGGTTGCTTAAAACCCAGCACATCAGAGGTGGCTCCTCTGATTGGTGTTGTCATTCTTCTCTTCTGTGGGGCGTGCGTGCATATCAGGCTAGTTTTGCCGAATTTAGCCTTGATGCGGATGGTCATGAGGTGCTGGTTGATGCACCAATAGCTCAAGACATGTTGCCTAAGTCTGGCTCAAATGACGAAGCTGCAGCCAAATAAGCGCTGTTGGTTTTTTCGGTAACAGTCACCATAGTAAATATCGCAGTTTTTCATCATCTTTTTGCCCGGCCCATCCCATCGTATTTCCTGGAGGGTGGTGATGTCTGCTTTATAGAAGTCTAGGGCCTCCGATAATTCTTCGGCTGCACGTTGTCTGTTAAGGGACCTAACATTCCAAGCATATCCGAAGTTCATTGTCCTTAATTCGTTTGCGTAGGTTTTCAGCAGTAAATCCTTCCATATCCGAGGCTTGTGTGTGTTTCGCAGATAGGAGATGGTACTTAGTAATTTCATTATTGAATAAATGAACAAATTTCAAAAACTTTAATTGTTACTAAATCTACGAAAATGCTAATCAAATCCTTGACACAAGTGATTTTTTTTAAATTCATTTTTTTATTTCGAATATTTCATTTACTTGAGTTGCTCCAGCACTCTTTCTGTTCATTCACTGCTATAATATACCCTCCATTTTGTTATTTTTAACAACCCTTACCAGATACCTGATTTGAAGACAGGTTTATCCCATAAATGGTTTACATGACACATGCTCTTAGAAGCTACATTTTATATGTACATAGACATGTTCTTGGGATAACACTCAGTCTCCTTAATTAATGAGATACAACACCAGGTCAACATTAAATTACTTGTTAAAATATCAGTTATTTCGGTCGTAACACAAAACAACAACAACAACACAAACTCCTACTGTGATAACAATAAATAACATAGGTATACCTTCAGGAAATTGCTCCATGATGCATATGCACAAATCCATGCTTACATCTGTAATCGTCCATGTTCACAAAGGCTAATTCTTTTTTTTATTTTCCATTTCATTTTTGGGAAGCTTAAAAGCCAGCAATATAATACATCTTCCCCAAAGTGAACTCTCCAAAACCAAAATGAATTGTAGGTACCCAGCTTAGCTCGTAAATCTTCACCAAATCGGTTAATCGCATTTCAATATCCAGATATGCAAATTTTTTGCCACCTTTTACGAAAAGGGTTCCTTTTAAGCGAGCTGTAGCTGTAGCTCGAGCTTGAGCACACACAGTGCGGCAGCAAGCCTCCTCAATTTATATAAATGTATGTATATGTAAACAGACACGTTATAGTTCGTGTCTGTATATGTCTGCATTGAAAAGCCTTTAACTTGAATTCTATTGTTATTTCGGGAAGCAAGAGCAGCAGCAGCAGCAGAAGCAAGAGCAAGAGCAGAATGTCTGTAGGTATACCTGCGAGTAGATATGGCAGCCAGCAACTGAAGCCTTTTATGCAAATCGGCCAAGTCTTAGATACTATGAAGCGTTGGAAATTTGTCTTAAATGTCACACCGAGTATCTGTGCCACATAACTCTTCTTAAAAATTGTGAGGTGGAAACTGGGCCTGCTGCAATGTCCCTATATAAATACTTGCAACTTGCAGCAATACAATATCTTGCAGCTAAAATTCAAATTCAAATTTGATGCCGAATTGCCTTATTTTTTGAGGTGGAATATTTCTATGGAATAACCTTTCGTCCTGAGTTCCTTGGGTTATTTATTTTTCTTGGGCGAGATCAGAAAGCGATTATGAAAAAAAAATGCAAAACTGTCAAGAAAGTATTAAATGAATGCAGAAGACACAATTCATGCATGGAGCTAGCTATGTTTATTGTTTAAAACTTTTTTTTTAGTGAAACCAAAAGTTTGAATTAAATTTTATTGATTTTTCGGGTTAGTTTGTTCTTATTTTGTGTTTCTGTGGTATTAAATCTTTTAAGTGTGTTATGATGAGCGAGAAGTCAAAAGTAAATAGATTAACTTTTAAATGTCCTGAGTAAAAGTTTATAGAGTTTTTATTCACTTTTCTACACAAAAAAAAACAACTTATGGATATTTTCAAAAGGATAAGTCCTAAGGCTTTAAAGGGAATTTTTAAACTTATAATGCCAAGACAGAGTCTTTAATTCCTAAATATTGCAATGACTGTGCAAGAAATAGTGTAATAAAGCCTTCCGCATTCGTGTAGTATGACTAAAGAACAAATCTCTGTAGTTGACAGAACGAATCTTTGTACTTGAAAGTTCGACCGAATTTAGACTCGAGGGTATAGTGATAAGCATTCTTCGAGGCGTCAGTATAAACTTGAATTCCTTGACATGTCCTTAGGTTTTTTAAGGCGTGAGTATAAAGTTGAATTTCTTGAGGGTAGAAAAATAATTGGCTAAGTTTTTACATAAATTAAAATCCTACAGAAAATATTACTAAATTAAACTTCTCGAATATCTAAATAGAAAATCCTTTTTGATTGTAAGCTTTTTGATGTTCTTCATAAGACATTTCAGAATTTTGAAGCTAAAAAGAAATCATGTGGGTTAAAGCCCAAAAATCTTTCTCTATTATTATTTTATTAACTTTATTTGTTTTATTTATTTATTTTATTTTAATTAAATATCGTATTTGACTACCAACAGTAAGATTTGAAATGCTATAAAGAAGATGTAAGCTTATTTAACAAAAAAGGCTGAGCCAAGATAATAAACAAAAATAATTTACTTTGATTATTAATACCATCATAACCTACCACTACTAATAAGAGTACATCCAGAAATGAAAAACTCTAAAAAAGCCTTTATAGACAAAGGTGGCAAGCGGCAAAAATCTTAAAGGCCTCTGGTGCATCATCGGGGGCTGAAATGACACCCCAGCAAATCGCTAGCGTTGAATGGACTAAAAGCACACTCAATCCCATCAAGAAACAATCCAGTTTCAGTGACGTCGCGAAGGGCAAAGTCGTGGTTGCGGTCTAGCCCGTATAGTATCCTAGCTATTGTTTTGAAGAAGTGTTCTTCAACGTTGGCAAAATTACTGTTGAAGCTTTTCCATCTATCCTATTTTACAGTTCTCTTTCCAAGTGAATGGAAAACTGCATTTGTCCAGCCTCTCCCTAAAAAAGGTAAATCCTCCTCACCATCTAACTATCGTCCAATTGTAGAAGGTCATGGAAACGCTGATCAATTTTCAGCTTAAGAAATATCTTAAACTTGAAGAACGGAAGCTTCTGGCCGTATGGTTTTCGTTGCAATAGGTTCACCTCATGGCTTATCTCACCGAACAGTGGAACAAATCTATACATCGTTATGGAGAACATAAGATTATTGCGCTTGATATTCAAAAGTTTGGCACCAAGCTCTCTTATCGAAAATGCGTGCATTTGGTATTGATGAATCCCTTCTTCGTTGCGTTAGAAATTACCTTTCGGACCGTTAAATTCAATGAGTATTGGATGGGTTCAAATATGTTATTCACAAAATAAACGCTGGTGTGCTCATGGGCTTCGTTTTGTTTCCGACACTTTTCCTTATTTTATAAATGTCTGAATCTTCTTACCCACTACATTGTTTCGCTAATGATACTATCCTCTGCTTTTCGTATTCGTTTTTATATTATCATCCTTGTTCTTCGGATGTGAACTACTACGGCAACGTATGATTAGCTCATTGAATTCTGATCTTGACAGCATTGTTCCATGGGGAATCAAAACCCGTGTAGAATTTAATGCTTTGAAAATGAATGCTGTCTGCTGTCGCAAAAGCGTAACCTTCCCCCAATGCCACTATCAATGGTTGGTACTTGCATCGAGGCGACTAAACAGCTATCAGTCCTAAGTATGTGCATCACAAACCACTTTTTGTGGAGTGATCACACATTTGACATCGCCAAAAATTCTGCTAAATGTTTAGGTTTTCTCCGAAGATGCAAGAAGTAAAATTTCACATAATTGGGCAGGTGTTCCTATAACCCACTTAAATCTTCTGGATAGAATCGAAAAAAGAGCTCTAAAAATGATAGGTGTCCGTTGTCTAACTGAAACGTTTGCCACTCTCGAGCACCTTTATCGCTACTTCCATAAGCAATGATGTAATGAAATAGCCAGTTGCTATTCTCCCCTCCGCTCTAGGAATGCCCAAAGAACAGAGATTCTTTTTTTAGTCACACTACAAGAATACCAAACTCAATGTTTCCCACTCATTACAATGTGCAGACATTCAAAACCAATGTACATCGTTATCTCTTTTCAAATCCTATCCTCCCAATCTCTTAAGATCTTCATTGACACAGAAAGCCCCATGTTCGATTCGGTCAAGTGAGCAGCTGAAATTAAGCTGAACGTCATGAGCTACAAGTGAGAGCTGGAATTAGCTAATGAATATGGAAGTTCATTTACATAAGCAGAAAACAAGAGAGGGCCCAGTATGGAACCCTGTGGTACACGAGTGGCGACTAATTTGACATTGTGTCACCAACTTGCTCTTCCTGGCTTCCTATCAGTTACATACGAAAAAAATATTTAAGTTGCACAAGATGAAAAATTAAAATTTTGCATAAGCTTTCTACATAGATTGACAAGATTAACGGAATGGAAAGCCTTCGAAACATCCAACAAAACTAGAAACGCAACCTCGTCTTTATCCTAAGCTTTTCTAATGTCATCAGTAACGTTTAAAAGTGTGGTAACACAGCTGTGTTTCTTCCGAAATCCAGATTGATAAGGGCTGAGCAGTGAGTTAGTACATAGAAAAAAGTTAATTTGCTTTTGAAGGATCCTTTCAAAAACTTTGGACAAAAATGGCAGTGCCAAAATAGGTCTTAATTCATCTCTTTTAGCGTTTTTGAGAAGTGGACTTTTTTCCATGACTCAGGGTATATCGAGGACGTCAAAATAGCATTGAAAGCAAAAGTGATATATACACAAAAAGGTAGGATGTACATATATTATCGAGCCTAACAGCTTTTGACTTTATAGAGATAACATTTTCGACTACATCAGCATTATCTACTGCAGAAAATTCAAAACCAGGCCCATTACTGTATCGTTGGTCAGTAAAAGAAATTGAAGAAATAGAAAGCCAAATTTGTGCGACCTGTGGCGGTGGAGAAGAAATGAATTTTTGCCATCAAGGGATAGCAAACCCTCATATTTTGAGTGTTTCAATTTAAAGCACTATAAAACATATGTTTACATGAACAGGCCAATCAAAATAACATCGATGTAAATGTGAAGCAGGAAATTAAAAATGAATCGATCTAAATTGAACACACAAAATATTTACCATAAAATGAAATTAAATCAATCCGTCTTTTTATGAACTGTTTACACGTTTTCCTGGCTTGCCTAAAAACATATGTTTATTTAAATAAAAATTAATTTTCTGTGATTGTTTCCAAAGCTTATTAAATGAATGTATGTAGAATAACAAATTATTATTAATTCAGTGTTAATATGAAACAGTCAATAAATTAAATAGATTTTAATAATTATTCCTCGACATGGTTGAATGAGACTATCAATTTATTTTTTAACAGCCTTGTTATACCGAGTAATTAAATTGCGCTGCCACACACTATAATTTCTAAGAAAATTGAATAAAAACAAACTCCCAACCATTTCGGTAATCATTCAATTGTAGCTGCATAAATCAAAAATTGATTTCGGCTTTTTGTTGGGCTTTAAATGTCCCAACATTGCATGCATGGGTGGTCGTGCAAAGACAATCAAAATTGTCTATAAAGGTTTGAGAATGAGTACGTAGACCTACCTATATAATTTTCCCTCTTCCATTTGCCCACTTTTTAAGCCAAAGAGGGTTCAATTGATTTTTCGGTAGTAGGCTATGTACATATAGACAGATGGCTATCACTGCATGAGAGTCTATATTCGGTGGGCCAGTTCCTTCAAAACCTATAATATTGCCCATTTAATGGAGGTATACATTACCAATATGCCGCTGCTTACAGTGGATAAACATACCTCACCTAGTGGGGTCTCGATGCTCAGCTCAACTCAACGAGCGGTCTGATTTATGACACATTGATTCCTGAGTTGTCACTTCAGATTGTATTCGATCTTTGTAATCGTAATTCACTTGGTAATCTTGGAAAAAAGGTTGGTTACGTTTTTCTCGGTTATCAGATAAGTGGAAGCCTTACATGATTTCGATGTCACAATGAACATCAGAAAGCTATTAATGGTTTGCTAAAGGCTTGGCTATAGAAAAATCGAAAAAAACTCCTTATGTGATCTTAGAGGCGGTCATTAATTCAGATGGATTATATTTATCGAGTAAGCTGGAAAAGATTGTTATAATTTTTAGTTTGAATTTTGAATGATAAGAAAACATTGGTTTGTCTATAATTTATTATTTTACATTTATTGGATCTACTTTGAAAGTTGATTAAGGATAGCTTGAATTTTTGGAATCCGTCTTTAAAGGCCTCGAGACTAAGTATACATCCCTTGTTATCTTTTTTCATATATTCATATCCCACCATCATTCCAATTTGAATGACAAAGTAACATCTAAATTTCCATCGCTCTGCCGCTATTCCACTCCACTTCAAGTCTTGGAGTACCGAGTGCCTACACAATAAAATAAGTTGACACTTTTAAAAGCGTCATCAAAGCATTTCCCCGCCCCATCCGACACTCACGGACTCACAGAACCACAGACATCTCAGTCAGCAATTAGTTCGAAACTTTTTTACATATAATTAACGCAGTGTCGCAGACCATCAGCTAAAGCGACTAAAGGCATCAGGTGCATTCCGCAGATCTATAAAGACTCAAGGCTACAATTTTTCTATACGTTTTCCTACAAAACGAATACAAAAAAATATCCAACCTGTGACTAAATGGGATGGCGACGCGGACGAATTTACTTAACATCAATTTTAATGCCACACCACTTACAATTATTACGGCTTCCCTATCATTAGAATTAATATGGAAAAAAGCAGACTGCCTATCAAATGAGACTACCGACGACGACCTAGCGAGCGACAGACGAAGAACCGATGACTTAATGGATGCCATCAACTCCGCCACCGCACTCTTAAAGACGTTTAGTCAAAGTTACAAAAAGAAGCAACACTTCTTCGTTATTTCTTCGTTTTTTAATTACTAAACAGAAAGAAACGCATTGCCACCATTGAAGAGATCATTGATCTGCCTGCGCAAAGGAAATTCCTGATTCTTTTCGTCTAACCGCAGATTACATTATTGCCTTGAATGGCAGTGGTATGGTGATGGTGGTGGTGGTGGCGGCATTGGTCGGTGTCGGTAGCAAGGTGTAATCTGCTGTTTAATCCAGTTCTAGACGAAAAATGAGGCAGGTTATATAGTGAACTAAAGAACTGACCACCTGCAAGTCGAGTTCATGAAGTCTCATCTTAATTACGTCTTAACAGCTCTTCGAAGTCCCCTTTTCAAGATTGAGTTTTTTTTTGTTGTCTCGCAAAGACTTAGAAATAGAAAGACTGACGCACACATGACGCGCTCACATCTTCATTTGCATTTTCCAGCAAATGATGTCAATCGCGTTGCCACTTTGTTAACTTCTTACGAAAAAAAATTAAATTTTAAAAATACATATTGTAAAAATCTTCGTCTAAGCATTCTCCACAAAATGTATAGAAAAAAGGTTAAGTTGTATCTTTAAAGCATTTTTACATCCCAAAGCTCAAAAACTTTGAGAGAACTTCTAAACAAACGTGTAAGATTTGTATATAAGGTAAAGTTTCTTAAAAAATTACCTTTAAGTCAAAATATTGTAGCCATTCAAAGCTTCTTTTAAAGTTGTTCATTAATTAAGTTCCGTTTTTAATTAAAAAAAAATACTACGGCAACACTTCTGCTGCTAAGGTGGCAGAGTCTATTACATTTTTGAGAGATTAAACTTTCAGAAGGAAAAAATAGCTGTCGGTTTCTAAAAACAGTTGTTATCTCTTGGCGACCGAAGACTGATGATGCCATGGCAGAGAAGTACTCATAACAAACCAGAATATTTACATAAATAACCTGATGGAATAGAAAACGAAGATCTGAAGAATCTATTTACAACTTGTCCATCAACCAGATTTTTGTTGGATCATCTTTATATTTAATATGTATGTACCTCAGCTCTATATCCTGACAAAAACAACAACAGCAACAAATATTTGGATATAGAAATTATTGTTGACATGGAAAAGGCGTGATCCAAATTTAATTTGTTTGCCAAAAAGATCTAAGAGACGACCGCCCTGATCCATAAAAATGCAAATAATTGGTTTGGCTATAGTTTCAGGTAAAAAAAAAAAACAGTGAGTAGATCATTCCAAAATCCCAACAGTCAAAGTCAATCGGCAGCGGCGGCTGTGGCTGTGGCGGTCGGTGTGGTCCAATGCCATAGTTTATTTCGATGCACACCGCACAAATTCGTTCGCAGAAAAGAATGCAATCGTCCCTCGCAGAAGAGTCTTCCAAGTAAATTTGCCAAGAATTCCAACTGTGCATACACACGAAAAAGGGAGGAATTTTTCACGAAACTTCTGCTACTGGATTCCAAATTCCGCACGCAACAATGATCATCTTCATCGTTGTCTTTGTCGTTGTGGCCGTCTCCCAAGCTAAAACCACTCCAATGAACTGAACGAGGATAATTGCTGAATGGATATTATCCGTCCATTTCAAATGGACAACTCATTGAAATCGATATCAAGTTGAGAGTTAGTTTGGAAGTCCCTTTACGCCTTTAACTACAAAATGCCTTGTAAGCTTCTTGCTTGATCAAGTCATTTTTGGTGGCGCTTTGCCATCAGCCACAAGAAAAGGTCCTTAAGTCCGAAATTACTTCGGGTTCGGGATAATTCCAGTTGAAATATCTAAGATTCTTGTGCCACCGAAAATAAAACGTCTCATTGGTTTCCAAACGCAGGACATGGGTATTGGGGATTGCAGTGAGGGCCCAATCGTGATATCCACCTGTGAACCTTGTTACTCTTCGCAAGATAATTATCTGCCTATACCAAACCAATGCGAACCGACCAAACGATTAGTCTGGTTGCCAGCTCCTTCCACATGCATCGCTGGGAAGGTTGATGATTGAAAACGATTTAGTGGCATGCTTGGGCCTGCCAATCTCGTTTCCTCGGGGCTTGAGGAATTCGGTGACAATTTTTGGCAAAGACTCGAGATCGTTAATCTTCTGGTTATGTTCTTTTCTTCTGGTGCTACGTTTTGTTTTCTTTTGTCTTAGGGTCATGCATGTTGGTGCTCTGTCGGGTTTGGGACTCGGGAAGTTGTGCGGCATCATTATTGTTGAGATGCAAGGATGTGTGGAGCCTCTGCGAAGTTTTTGAAGATTTTGTTTAATTAACTCGATCTAAATAGAGGAATTTTTGGAATTGTTTTTTTTTCGAACTCGATTTCTTTTCTTTTTAAATGACTTCGTGCTTTTTTTTTGTGGTACCACTGTTAACTCTCGAGAGTTTGAATAGATTACCCCAATTTGAACGCACATACCTACCGACAATGACGGATGGCATTAGAAAAACCCACAATAACAGCAATTCCATAGACCTGGCTGAATCTGAAAGTACTTGTTTCTCGAAATAGAAAAAAAAAATCTAAACTCCAAATCTAGTTCTTTGATTAATTGATAGACTCGTCATAAAATGATTTATAAATAATGACGGTTTGAGTCTTGAATTCCTTCAAAAAGAAACGATACAATCATTTAATCGAAAGCTCAATCAAAGATCGTGACGATCATGATAGAAGGGAGTAGCCATAGCCACTTCCATGATCAGAATGCGATCTTTTATAAAATGCCAACAATTTGTGTACAACTTCTGGCCAATCTCTTTTACTCAGACTTCAATAATGCTGATGAAGAATCTTCTTCGTCTTATTCTTATTCTTATTTTTGTAGTCTTCTAGTTTGAAACCATTCATGATATTTCAAAAACTCACCTAACCCAACCACTAATCTTCCTCTTCGCCCAGTTGGAGATAATCTAACCATGCCATTGAACCGATGGAAGATTTATATGGCTGCTGAATGAAGATCTCTCATTCTTGGGTTGGAGCTGGGGCTGGAAACGGAAAGCTGGACAGACCGCAGCATGCGCAGCGGCAGCAAACAGCACCATTTCTGCAGCATCACTAGCAACACCACCACCATTGGCAAACTAGGCTGAAGCTGAGGCTGAGACTAAGGCAGAGGCAACAGAGTGCGTGACTGGTTTAGGATGTGCTACATGACTAGAATAATGTTGCATAACCGCGAGTTTGCATCGTCTCTCAGATGTTGTCGGATGTCGAATTGGTCTATGGTCAGGTCGGTCGCGCAGTCTCGGTCGACGACGAAGACGAAGACGGTTGTAGTTATATTTGTATAGTCGATCGTCTTCGTCTCGCCGTCATCGTCATCATCAACATTGGATTGAACGTTGTTGATCGTTCAATTGGAATTGTTGAACGCGATGTTTCTCATTCATTTACTACTGTTGCGGGCTTAGAGAGCCTAATCGCTGCGATGTAATTACCTATTGATTAAATTGAAGTTTTTCGCATGTAATTCTCTTTTTTCTGAAGTCGTGGATGTCGAGACGCGACGATGCTATGCCGCGGCTTTGGCGGTTGTGGCGGCAGCAATGGTGAAGTTGTTTTGATGGCATGACCGTATGCATTGCATACCTTGTTAAAATGAATGCGAATGCGAAACCCAATGCGTTGGAATGCCAAACGATATTTATGTTTGATTGCTTAACAGAACTTGACTCGATATAAGATTGTACCTATAATCGTTAAAAGGAAGATTGAAATAAGTTTATAGCTGATGCGATGTTTTTCATGGGAGTTTAATAAATTTTAAGTTTTGACGGAAGCAGAAAAAAAGAAAATTTGGATTCAACAAACAAATGGGGCTAAATTACGTTTCCCATGTGGGATTGGGGTGATCCTTAAGAAATGGCTATTAAATGTCTTACTGGCTTTTTTGACAGAAGAATGGTTATTTTTCGCAAGCGTTTGCTCATCAAGTTTTTGAGAAGCTATGAATATCACATTGATATCTTTTCTTCATCTTCTATGAACCAAGCTTGCAAATGATTGCAATATCTATAATCCAACTTAAAAAGTGCGTTCAATCATTTAAATTTAATCAATTGATTGCAATCATTTGATACTTCACTCAATCTATCCATTCTCTCCAAGTCGTTCCATTCTTTTGAAGTCATTTTATTCTTTCGAAATGTTGCATTATTTTAAGGTACTTCAATTCTATTTAAGTCTTTGCATTCACTTAAAGTCTTTTCATTCTTTTGAAGCCTTTATATTAAAATCATAAAAGATTACATTCCAAAAAGATTGCGTTCTTTTAAGGGCCTGCTAACAACATACTTTGAATTATATTTATTGCAAGAAAACATGAACTAGTGAGTTCCTAGGATCATCGTTGCCAATTACAATCAAAACCACAAAATAAAGTTCGAACATATGAAAAAAGACTTAACTACTTTATCAGCTTAAAAGAAGGTTTTAAATGCCAAAAAAGTTGTTTTTTTTCGTAACAGAATCTCTTTTTTATTTAATCTTTCCACCCTAGACTCCTCGGAAACAATGTAACAGCTTCTGTTAAATTGTAAAAGTAATCACTTTACCTTCTATAGGTTAGGTAACTCTTAATTGCAAAAAAGTCCTCTTTAGATTTTTAATTGTCATCTAACGATATGGGTCTGAGGGTAGGGGTAAAAACAAATTGAGATATCAGACGGGTCTATTCTGTTTGCACAGTGTTTCAAATCCAATATACTGTAGATAGGGTCTCCGCCTATTGACAACCACTCTAAAATTGAATGAATATGCAGTGATACGTAGAGTATAGACTAGGTATCAATGTTTCCACTTCGGATGGGGTGACTGACTCAATTGCAAAGGATATGTAATGAATACATGTTCCGTGACCAGAGTACACAATGAAACGATAGGGAACCCCTATTCCGCAATCGCCCTTTGTCAAAACGCTTCTCTCTTTTAGCCTATTCTCGGCGTACAAATCCCACACCTTATTCAAACCAACCGACAGACAACGCCAGAGACAACGACGGTGACGACGATGAATGTTTGCAGATGATTTCACCCGATATCGCTTGAATTCGATGGATGTGAATGTGAAGTCCTCAGAAAGCTCTTCTGGTGACACTAATCACTGTCACGCTAGCGATGATAATGACGATGGCTATGATGATGATGATGATGATGATGAAATTGTTCAGGATGATGCACAGTTGCTGTATCTTGTATCTGTAAGTAAATTGAATTTACATCATCATCATCATGACTGCTAAAGCTAATCAGAACAGCAGATTCGAGAAGCAAACTATATACAAGATACAAGCTACGATGTAGGAGCTAGGAGCAACGAGGTAACTTTAAACAATGCGATTCTTTTGAAAAGATCAACTTCAATGATTCCAACTTGCGCTGGAATGTGCAGCAATTAAAAGAAACAGGTGTCGAAACTGCAACGGATTGCATAATCCCACGACTCAATCAATTTTCATGCAAATTAGGATCTCAGATTTCACGATGTAACAGCACCAGCTTCAGCTTCAGCTTTAGTTGCAGTACCAGTACCAGCATCAGTCCTCAGCATCAGCACCAGAAGCAGCAAGCGCATGAAAACCAACCCAAATCCATCACACAAAATACAAATTATGCATTTGTTCGGAAAGACAACTGACATGGCGGTCGCAGTACGATTACGGATGCGGATACTGCGGAGGAGTAGGGTATATAGGAATACAACAAAGCTAGTGTCGTCGTCGTATAGTTATCAGCAACAGCAGCGCTGCGCTGGCAATAGAGGCCCTCACGACTTTTACTAGCTCGTAGTAAGAGTTATGCATACCCTCTCCTACAACCTAGAGCAGCGCATGCTGCATGGAAGTCGTCGTAGTCATCGTCATCGTATTCGCGTTAATTCGTCAATGGAGGAATTGTACGTCATCATCACCGCATATCACAGGAAACGAATATTGGCTTTGGGCTCGGTAGCGCATTGATGATGCGAAACTAAATCGGTAAAAAGTGAAAGGGAACAAAGGCAAGCGCTTACGATTGTATGCATTTATGAGATTCTGTTCGCTTCTGATGGTTGAATCGAAACTTGGAAGGTTAATTTCACCATTTATGACGACGATTCCTCTCCTGTAACGCCACAACGCAACACCGGGCTTTTAGTTTTCTATTTGTATTTAACAGAGTTCGTCTCGGGTTGCATTAACATCTTTTTGACTGTGTCGTTCGTTTGCTGCAATGGAAATGCCTGATGGTGTACTGAAAGCACGATAGATGTGTTTTTGTATTTTGAAAATCTAACGAATCGTTAGTTAATTGGTTTTAAGTTCAATATTTGTTTACCGCATGGTCTAAGAGGATCAGGATATTTTTGCCTAACTACTTCCAGTCTATACCTTCAAAATTCTATAATATATGTAAATGTATGTATACACGATGTATATTGCTTTTGAAATTAAGTTAAAAAGCAATATGTTGAGTTTTTGAAACACAGATTTTAGACTTTAAATAAAGGGTGTAAAATTGATGTGTAAAATATGTACGTAATGATTTTGTTTGTGATGCAAATTTTTGACTGGCTTTTGACTGAGAATTTGTAAGCTATCACGCTTGCACTTTATTTCGTCTGGAAATCTGTCAAAAAGCTTCTAGTATGATTTATGATACCACAAAGTTGAAAAATGTTTTTTTCAAAAATTTTCTGACGTATTTTTAGAATTTTATTTAAATTTGCTCAAAGAAGTTGGTGTACCACAATGTTGGTAAATGTTTAAAAAAAAAATTCTGACGTATTTTTAGAAAGTGGGAATATTTTTTAGAGATTCGCGTACCCTATCTTTGGTCTTGCGGTGTTGAAAATCAAAACGGGGGGGGGGGGTTATTGTAAGACAGACATGTTAAGGTAAAGCATGCCACATTCTTGATGTGCGATATCAAAATAAAATATCTATACATAACTTTACGTCAGAAATTCATGTGAAGAGTAAATTGAAGAAAACTCCTGGAGGTTCAAGTATTGCAGCATAATTCTTTGACGTGAGGAATGGGACTGAGTATTCAATAGAATATTATTTTTATAAATATCCTTAAAACAAACAACTTTAGGCATAAGACATTCAGACGTTTTATTTATTATTATTCCCTACCAATATCCAAAATATATTTTGGAATCTTTCCCAAACTTCAGTTTATTAAAGGGACAGCTTTTCGAATGTAGACTTATTTCCCTCAGATAAAAATAAGTCTCCATTTGTCTTTATTCCTCATTTCAAAAGAAGAACATCGAGAAATAGTGAAGAAGTAAAAGCATTTCTTAATTTCGTTGATGAATTAAGGTGTGATTTGTTTTTTTTTTTTAATTTTCAATTAGCTGAAACTTAAACTACATGAAAGTTTCTACGATTTAACATGTTTGCAGCTTCCACTATTCTATTGCAAGTCAAGACCATTAAGACGATACAAAAAGCCTTTTGAATTATTAAATCAAAAAGCTTTACATCGTACTTGCACACTCGTATACAGAGTCTGCTGATTCTGACAGACGACTCTATCTCTCAACCAGCAGCCTGCTGCTAGGCCAACGCCACGCCAACCATCTTATGCCAGAGTCATAGCTCAACATCGTCACTCTCATCTATCTATGGCTTAGGCTTTTATGCATTTATTCCTGCTATTCCATAAGCAGAGAGCAGTGACAGTGGCGCATCACATTGCAAACATAGCACATATTCATTCCCTGAAATACATATATAAAAATTGTCCTGAGCCTGGCTCACTCTCGCATAGACAATCAGCAACATGCATTGTGGCACTATTGTTGCCAGCGAACACGCATAAATTTCAATGCGAAGCGAACAAAAAAAAATATTACTCCGCGGATGCTGATAATTTATCGTGAGAAATGTCACACAGGGTGCTGTTGTGTGTCCTCTAGTCATATACTCTCGCATCATGGTGACGGTGAGTCCTAGAGCCTGATAGCTGGGCTACTATACTCTTTACTCGTACTCCGTACTCCACAGTGATTTCCACTTAACATGTCCATTCTAATACCCATTCATAGATCAAAATAAATTAAATTCAAAGCGAACGAATGTGGTGGAATTTTGCGCGAAATTTATGCGCATGTAATAAACTTCAAGTTGCACGGGATAATAAATGGCATCACAATCCTGCCGCAGTCGAAAAGTCGCGTTTGCTAGAGCGTTATTCTCCTCCTCGTCCTAAGTCCTCGTCTTCCACCATCGCCTGCCGTTTTCGACTCTATGCATAGTCCCGTCATCATTCTGATATGGTTGCCTCTATTTCAGAAGAATTATTTCCTATATAATAATGCAAAGGTTCTTGTACCATTGTTGCCAAATGTGATGAAATTCTAAACCAGTTAGATATTTTTAAATGTAACAATAATTGTAAATATAATCATAATAATTAGGTAGGATAAGAAGAGTAATTTGTCCAAACTATATTTTGAAAAATGGGTAAGAAAATGAAATTGAATTTAGAAAACAAGAACTTTTTTTAGTGACATAAATCCACTTAAACTTAATTGGCAACCATTTGATATTCCTGATATCTATTATTGCCTCTCTCTTTTCATATATGGCCAGAAAAGTGTTTGGGTACAATTTTAGCATATACGAGGTCGCGCCCTCCGAGCTCGTTTAGTGTGCGACTTCTAATTTATATTCTAACCAAGTATGACCCTTTAAACTGCCAGCCATCATCCAATCGTCGAATATAGGAAATAAAATGGATTTCTTTAAGGAGCAACACATTACTAACTCTCAATTCATGTTGCACGCGCATTAAATGGTGTGTTAGGGCCAGGAAGCTATATGGCAGGAACTACCATTCGAATCTGATTGCACAAGCATTAAAAAATAGTGTGATGACAATAAATTTTGCCCTAGACACGAACGGAACGTATAATATAAGAGCAGACCGCAGAACTCGACTGCAACTGCAAGAAAAATGTAATGGCAATTGAGCGGTATATAATTCAAGTCGACACAAAATGTGTCCTTGTCGCGGTTTACGTTCGTTTCTGGCAAGATATCTTTCATTTGGTGTTTCTATTTCTATCCTCTCTGCTATTTGAATGTGATTGGAGAAGGATGAATGGGGATATTCCGATTTGGGATATGCTTGTCCCCCATATGGGAATTTTCTTCGCTTTAATGCGCTTCAACAAAAATAAGGATGCATATTTAAATGGTAATGAAAGGTTAGTTTATAGGCATTTGAAGAAAGGAAATGTTTTTTTTCTTTTCGAAATAAATGACGATGCAAATATGGCAATTAATTGACACTTTCCATATTTATGTTGCATTGATCTTAACACTTTGCATAAATGTGTATGTTTTTAGCATAACATTGGGCCGACAATTGACCTGAGTGTTTTTTATTCCATCTCGGGCATCAACTTCATTCTAACCTGATTTAATCTAACATGACCTGGCCTAGCAGGATTTTTTTTTTCAAAAACCTACAAATTGCATTAATGTTCGGAACTATAAACATTAATTGTCAAACTTCAGTTATTTTGCTCATAAGCCACCTTAAAGCCTTAAAGGTGAAAACATGTTTTAGGTTATCGCTGCTCTTAGTGAGCATGTCCCCCATGAATGCGAACAGTTTATCACTAAAAATTTTACGAAAAGCAGAGTTAGAAATCAGACGATGAACAGTGGATAGGCGACTCCTGTTCCTGTACAATCGGGACGTCATGGCACAAGGGCCAAGGCGGAGCAGAGCTGCTTCGGTTCAGTAGTATTGTGTCCGAACGGAACCGAAATGATACGGTGAAGCAGGAGAACCACTTTCGGTGGCTTCAATCGGCACTTGATAGTGGATAGTCGGGATGGGGTTTTAAGCCTTGGCCGGCTTACTTACTTGTTTTATAGTTTAAAGGTTTAGTGTAAGAAAAATTGACATGGTGGCACCAAAAAAAATACAAACAAAAATATGAAAAAATATTTAAACAAAATAAAATAAAAATAAAATGCACGACTGGGTCGCACGAACTTGCTCCTGTATGCTAAGAGTATGTTTAAGAAAGTACTTATATAAGATTTTAAAATATTCCTGTAAATTAAGTTTGTCTTCAAAGATATAAACGCCATTTGATTTGTCTCAAAAAATTCCGCGCGATCTTTGTATATGAAAACCATAGTACTCTCATGAGCCGAAACTTTTAGGACAACAAGATACCGATGTCCGATACCGAGTCGTTGGCGTTAGTATCGAAAGTGGAGAAATTCAGCGGGAACGAGAGAAAAATATTATTTCCATTCCCATAAGCAGCCAGCAGAATGAGGGAGATACTTAATTTTCGATCCAAATAGTCTACACTTGTATATATGTTTTCACATAAAGAGCATCCATATGAAGGTTCATGAATTTGTTTTTGTTTTATTTATATCAATGCACTTTATATAACAAACAAAATGGCTTAATATTGTATCTGATAAGGGGATGAAACAAACTTTTGCATGCTTACGTCAGCTGTTTAGGATCTTTTACCCATATTTGTTTTTATTTATATTCATAGGTCTGCTTCTACTTGGGTATGATCTTTGTATATGAAAAATGGTTTCTATTATGTATAAAGCTACGATGCGTTTCATATAGATTCAACTTCAAAGCTTTTTTCCTTTCGAAAGCTTTATTGTAATTTCATATGAGAAGAACCAGGATGGAAAATAAATAAGATAAGAAAGAGGCATACCATGAATGTTTAAATTGTAAAGCGATCGCCTCCTATTGGTTGTGTAGTTAGGTAGTTAGGTAAGATAGATAAAGCCATGTTCATGATGATAATGAAGGAATGTTATTGGTAATTGGAAGGTTCTTACTACATTCCAATCCCATTTCTCATTTCCTATAAGTTTTCAGCGCAAACATGGAGTTATTAAGTTCAGTTTATTTTTTTCGTTAAAGTTTAAAAGAAACAAGTATAGGAACAGGTACAAGAAATTGCTATTCATGTGTTGTTTACAGTCAGGCTCTTGGGCGTTTTGGATTTTAGTTATGAAGTGATACGTAAGCAGTAGTTGTAGAATTTGTATGCACGTAATACCTTTATAAGTAGGTAGGTATAATGTGTATACGTTGAAAAAGGGATTCTAATAGAAAATACTCTTTCTGGCCCGTTTTTTTAACTTGTACTAAGTATTTATTGTTTTATTTAGGCGGAGGAAAGCAAAAGAATAATATTTTAAAATCATATATACAAAAGTACCAAGATATTACTTCTTGATAGACACTTTAAAATAAATTGTTGATTAAACATATCATATTCGTTAATCCGATGCAGTGGCGCTACACGGCTATAATTAGTATTTACAATAGTTATAGTTATAAAAATACATTAATAACCAAATGCATTAATTTGGATAAAAGATAGGAATGTAATTAAAATTTTGTCAAAATAATTTACTTTAAATACAGTAAAAATAATTTAAAAAAAAAAATTTTAAGATTCAAAATTTTACCTGAAAAATAAGTTTGTCTTCAAAAATTCAAATGCCATTTTATAAATAAAAAAACCGTTGATTTTTCAAATTATTTTTTTTAAAATCGTTAGAGCGGTTTTTTTTTAAATTATTTTTTTGTATATAAAATTTTTCAATTTTGTTCTAAAAATATTTTTGGTACGCAGTTGTTTAGAGATTAAAAATATACGCCTTACGTTTGAATTTTGTAAAAAAATGTTGACCGGTTTTTGAGATATTGAGTTTTGAAAAAAAAAATTTCAATGTTTTTTTAAAAATTCAAACAATTAAAAATTGCACTTTTGATAATAACATATTGTTAAGGCAACATAAGAGCTTATTCAGAAAAAAAATTATTGAAATCAGTTCATAAGTTGCTGAGAAAATTAAAAAACAAAATAACGGTTCCATGAGTGGTACCATTCCTGAGCAATACAAAAATATGTTTTTCTTATTAAAAGAAGCCAAGTTAAGAAATACAATTTTAGAGAAAATTTAAAGAAAATCTATCGGTTTATTTTTGAGAAAATTCGAATTTTCGTTTTTTGACCAAAAAAATTGTATGGGGCCACTGTTAGTTTTGATCTTAAAAAAAAAATTAAAAAAACGCCTAACGCGAATCTGCTGAAAAGCTTAACTTCCAAGTTTGAACTCAATCGACCCAATGGTTTAGGCTGTAGGAGCGTGGACAGACAGACAAAACCGACCGGACGGAATCGCGGGACCCACTTTTTTCGGCTTCTCTACCATCGTAATATCATGTTTGATTAAAATCTCGAGTTCGAAATTTTGCACGAATGCAAAACTTGCCATAGGTATAGTTCCTATATGTCGCAAGTAAAAAAGGTCAACAAAATGTGAAAAACAAAAAATGTTAGAAAGTTAGATTTGCTGCTGTGGTTGTTCTAGTTTATAGGTAGAATAGGAAGTTTAAGTTAGTGTTAAGTTTTATTTAAGGACCTAATTTTAAGCAGTTTGTACGTAAAAATAAAAAAAAAGATATTAGTTTTTTTTTAAATTTTCTAATAAACAAAAATACATAAATACAATTTATTACAGTAAAATAGATCTTAGGGCCGAAAGGCATTAGTATTAATTTATATTTTAACTTAGAGTGTCCGTATGGGACCAGTAAGTTAATTGTAAGTTATGGTAAATCAGTGTAGTTTTATGAATGTTTGTCTAGCTTTAAGAAAGTTTTAAGAATAAAATAATAAAAATGAATTTGAAAAAAAAAGTTCGTTGGAATGTCATGCTGGAGTTCTTGGGTTCCATTTCCGCCTGTTCCACTTAAAGTTATTTTTCACGGGTAGTTCTGGTCATGGAATAGTGCTTTCTCAAATAATCCATTCGGATTCGGAATATAAACTGTAGGTCCCCCCATCCCTGCAATTACTTGCCCACAGGAATGGTTTAGAGTTGTAAGTCACTAGGCCCTGGTTCTCTATGGACTGTTGCGATACCTAATTTATTTATTTATTTTAAAGCTCAAGAACCAGAAAAGATATCGACTTTAAATAAATGTTTGTATACAGATTATAATGCAAAAAGATGAAGAAAATAGCGTGGGTGTATTTTTTTTAACATATCAGTTCTATCTATAACCTTTAGAGATAAGAGAGTTGATAATAGAGAAAAGAAGAGCTCGAAGAAAATGGCAAAATAGTAGATTTCCAGATGATAAAACATCGTTTAACCGTATAAGCAACAATCTTTAAAAACAAATTTGCAAGTTCAAAAATGATTCACTCAGTACATTCCTAAGGAATTTAACTACTGATGCTTCAACCGATTTTTCGCTATGAAAAGCAGCCAAGCGCCTGAAAAGAACGCAGTTACAAAACTCGCCCTTCAAATTTCAACAAGTACGAGTATGTTCTGCTATTTTCTTAGATGTTGCTCAAGCTTTTGACAATGTTTGGCATGAGGGACTTGAGTACAAACTGCAAAAGGGATCTTCCAAGGCAGTACTTTGAAATATTAAAATCGTACATCTCAGACCAATGGTTTAGAGTAAGGTATGATCAAGAATACTCGGAATTGAAGAAAATAGAAGCCGCTGTACCACAAGGAAGTGTCCTAGGTCCTATCTTGTATTTACTATACACAAGGGAAATTCGAGTTGGTAATTACACCATAATGGCTACTTTTGCAGGTGATACCGCAATTTTGGTACCCGACAAATGTGTCTCTAAGGCAGCAGTAAAACTACAAAATGCCGTCGACGCAGTGAGAGCTTGGAACGAAAAATGGCGTATCAAACTCAATGAAACAAAATCTTCACATATAAACTATACAAATAAAAAGATAAACAATATTCCAATAATCATTAATAATCAAGCTGTACCTTACGCCAATACGGCCAAATACCATGGAATGACTTTGGATGCAAAGCTTAAGTGGAAAGAGCACATCAAAAAGAAAAGAACTAAGTTGAAATATAGCAAAATGTACTAGTTGCTTGGTAACAACTCTGATTTATCAATCCAGAACAAAATAATGCTGTATAATCACGTACTAAAGCCTTTTTGGACCTATGAGATCCAATTATGGGGCTGTACAAAGAAAACAAATACCGAAATCATCCAAAAATTCGACAACAACAAAGTCCTTCGTGGTATAGTTAATGCACCTTGGTACATAAGAAATACCGATCTACATCGTGGCTTACAAATAGAAATGGTTACAAAAGTTGTTAAAAAATACGCTGTATCGCACAACCAGAGACTGCAAAGTCATACTAATCCTGAAATTGAGTCCGTCTTGAATATAAGAAACCATGTTCGGAGATTAAGAAGAACCAAGCCTAATGAGCTTATGGTCTAAAAAAACATGAGTATTAAAAGTTTAAACTTCCCCCAAAGTGATTGTACAAAATTAAGAAAGAAAAATCGGAAGTCGATCCTTCAAGATTGGTCCTGACGAAGAGGTGGTTTTAAGCATCTTGTACATGAGCTACGAACTGCGAACTGCGAACTGTGGATGTTCGCATATTTTGAATTTTCTTTCACATGAGCTTTATTTCTATTCGCAGACAGCGACGAATTGTCAATTTATTCGTTGCTGTGTGGATGGTATGTGGAACGCGAATAGAGTTTGACATTTCGTAGCAACCACACTGCAGTTCGTTACTACCAAATTGTTTTTACAAAATTGTCTTCTTTTAGAGAACAAAATTCAAATTGTATTATCCTAACATGAGTATCAATTGGTTTCTTATAATTTAAATGGGTTTTGTTTGAAATTTACTTTTTGAAATGTGTAAAATCACGTTTGTTCGTCCATTCGTTTTTCGCTCTCATGTGCATCGCTCTTTAGTGTTTAAGAGTCCTTGGTGTCGAATACTGCCAAGTGTCTTTTGAAGATTTCCTCCTGTCAAAAAAAAAGGTAAACATTTTGGTTAACCCTAAATACCTTACAAGCCAATGACGATAATGACTTGAATTAAATTTTATATTATATATTGTAACGTTTTACCAAACCAGTATATTTTGGAAAAAACTGAAAAAAGTGTCGCCTCGAAAATTTTACGAATAAAAAATGATTTCATCTCCGAAACGATTTTGTGCAACGAAAAATAACGTTTTCAACATCTAGTAAAACTTTGAGAAAAATCAAATTGTAATTTTTTTTATTAAAATAAAAACCTTAAAAAACCCTACTCAAAGTTGGTAAAAAGTGATTTTCGACACAAATATCTTTTCAAAGCTCTGAGATATTGGCTTAAAACTACTTTTATCT
Source organism: Eupeodes corollae (assembly GCF_945859685.1). NCBI lineage: Eukaryota > Metazoa > Arthropoda > Insecta > Diptera > Syrphidae > Eupeodes > Eupeodes corollae. Next base: position 156,423,953 of record NC_079148.1, on the reverse strand, counting down.
TTTGAAAAATACTGTTTTCGACATTCATTAAACTTTTGAGAAAAATCGAATTGACAGTTTTATTTACAAAAAACTAAAAAACCTAAAAAAATGACTCAAAGTTGGTAAAAATTGAATTTCGACTTAAACATCTTTTTAAAAACTTGGGATTATGGTTTCCAATTTATTTTCACTTCTATGAAATACTGTTTTTAACATTTAGTAAAATTTTGAGAAAAATCGAATTGACAGTTTTATTTACAAAAAACTAAAACCCTTAAAAAAAACTACAAGTTGATAAAATTGATTTTCGACTCAAATGTCTATTTTAAAATTTGGGATTATATTAATTTTCACTGATAGGAAATATTGTTTGTAACATTCCAACAATTTTTGAGGAAAATAAAAACCTTAAGAAAAAAATGTATAAGAGTTTTTAAAAATTGATATTTGACTTAAATATCCTTGCAAAACTTAGAAATATTTGTTTTTAATTACTTTTATCTGTTAAAAAGTATTTTTGTTAACATTCAGTAAAATTTTGAGAAAAATCTCATTCACAGTTTTTTTTACAAAAAATAAAAACCCAAAAAAAAAAGTTGGTAAAAATTGAAATTCAGTTCAAACACCTTTTCAAAAACTTATGGATTCAAACTTATTTTATCTTATGAGAAATATTGTTTTCAACATTTGGAAAAATTAAGAGAAGAAACGACTTCACAGTTTTCTTACAAGAAATAAAAGCCTAAGCAAACAAATTATTAAATTTTGTTAAAAATGTTTAAAACTTCGACATATTATTTTTAAACTACTTTTGTTTTTTTTTTAAATATTGTTGTCAACGTTCAGTTAAATTTTGAGAAAAATCGAATTCACAGTTTTTTTTTTACAAAAAATTAGAACTTAAGACAACAGTCCGTTTTTCAGAAAAAAACTAAAATCTTTAAAAACTAGTACGCACATTTGGTAAAAATTGATGTTCGGTTCTTCATATTTCTCAAATTAATTGCATGCAATTTATAAAAATTTAAGAAATGTTAATAAAATTGGTAAAAAAAAATTTTCGACTGAAAATCTATTTGACACCACTAGAATTTCAAACTTAACTATTTCTTAATATGAAAAATATTGTTGGTATTTTTAGTAAAATTATTAACCCAACACGAAAACCTACAAACTTTTAAGCAAGACAAATCGACAGACGGGATGGGAAGTTATCAGTGTGGGTCGCATCCCAGCCTCTTTTTTGTTTGTTGATTAAAGCAGCACACAAGCAATAAAGAACTTAGCGTTTCAGGAAAATATTTGTACAATCGCTTAAACAAAAGGTAATAATTTCTTCTTTTTCGACCATTCTCTTGTTTTCAATTACATTTATGTAATTAGGTTAAAAACAATTGATGCTTTCAATTACATGCAATTAGTAATTAAAACTCTTCAATTCTATTCTTCTAATCGTAGTTGATTTATTTTTTTAATTCTGCTGAATAATATTAGGGCATTAACAGTTAAATGTCAAAATCACTGCTAAAAAAAAGTTAGGTTAAAAGTCAAGCCAAAAAACGTTAAACCCAATCTATTGGTTTAGTCAAGATCTATTGTTGGAAATTTATTATGAATTGTATTTTTTCCACCTGCACTTTACTCTACTATTTGTCCATATGGTTCATCTAAAAATCAGAATTTCGGAGAACCAGAATGCTGACAAAACAAGCTTTAAAACAGGTGGAACATATTTTTTTGTTACCATACTAAATTAAGATATGCGATTTCCAGTGTACAATTGTATAATATGTAAAGTAGCACTCTATCCTGTCGGTTTCATGCTAAAAGCGAACATTTTTCCAACGATTGTTGACTTTTCCGTTGAAGCTCATACATTTTTCGTTCGCATTTACTGCAGCGGAAAAACTGTCAAAAAATAAATAAAATCTAAGTACTTAAAGTTTCCTGCGGCCAATTATTGCTATAGCCCCAACGTTCTCTTCGCAAGTTGGAGGCAACTTCATCTATAACTACTACCTAACTGCAAAGTGTGTATATATGAAGAACAGAGCGAGGTGTTTTGACTTATTTCTGCCCTGCCCCCCGAAGGCAAATTAAAATATCACCTGAGTGTTGAAATTCTCATAAATTGCATGCATGATTATACAGCAAGTAATATACGCTAGGCAAACATGAGTTGTGAAAATGGCATGAAATCGGTCCTGATGTAGCTTTTTATGTGTTCCAAAGCGCCATAGACTTACCTTTATATAAAAAAGGAACTAAACGACACACTATGCACTCTGGATACTGGACGTTGGACAGACAGCGCACTCTGGCGACAATTAATTAGTTTAAACATGCAATTAACATTGGTAATTTATTCGTTGGGTTTCTATACCAAGACTGAATTTTAAATGATGTGTTTTTCTGTTGCATTTCAATGTACAAGTATTCTCGTAATATGGATGTGAAATAATGAATGTGATTTCAACAACTGCAAAACAGGTACCTTTGGATCATGGAATGTGAAAAGTGGAATTTGTTTGAGGTGGTAGAATAAATTTGTTCAAAGAGAATTTAGATGACTTTACAGACAAGAGAAAAATCAAACAGGATTTTTTCAGCTTTAAGAAAAAGCTTATTTTTCTATTACTGAAAATTACGAAAATTCTTACTGAACATTTGCAAAGACTCCCAAGAAGTTTTTATTCATTGAACCCCTGAATTATGATTACATAGAGATCATTTTAGTCAAACATATTATTATAATCCTTCCATCACAATATTTGAATAATATAACTCACCTTCTTCCGGTGGAACAACCACCCACATCAGTAACAGCAACAGGACATGCAGCTTTCATAACTTCAATGTGTGTTTTTAAGAAAAACTCATTAAAACATCAAAGAAGTAAATAAATCAAAATATTACACAACTTATACATTATCCGTATAAGGTCCTTGTAATCCTTAAAAGCATATAAAGTCTGTACCTCCGCATCCTGTTTTTATAGTCACTCCTTTCTCTCTTTCTCTCCCTCTGTTGCCATATGAAACCATGAAAAGTGTTCATACATTTATAAGTCATCAGCGTTACAAAATTGCGTATCGAATTACATACATTCCTACGTCCTTAACAACAAAACATTTTTACCTCACAACTTTAATATTCACCTTCTTTTTATATCAGGTTAAGAATACGATAAGGTTAAATATTTGAACATCAAGAACTGATGGCAATGCTTTAAGGACATCGCAACATGGCCCAGTATGAGCCTTGCAGCACATCAAACGTCTAGTATGTTTTTTTTTTAAATTATTAAATACACACATTTCGAATGAAGAAGCCAAGAAACACTCTCAAATGGAAATGTAGCAGGATTTCTAAGAATTTCAAGCCGTCATCATTATAATCATCATGTGAAGGAACCTCAACTGTTGCGAACTGTTGTAATTCCGGATGTTGTATAAGAGCAACAAGATATCCCAATCTTATCCATAAAATAACATACAAGAAAGCTTTAAAAGGAATTGGGTCTATTGGTTTTTGAAGGGATACAGGGAAAAGGAGGTGATGGGAAGTGGGAGTCTGTTGAGATTGATGAACAGATGGATGGGTGGTGAAAGTCACAATTTTTCCCTTCATTTACGAGTTAATCTAAAGGAAAATTTATTACCTCTGTGAATGAATGAGTTTTAATTACGTTTCCAATTTGAAACGATTTCTCGTCTCGCATCAAATGCGGAGGAAGAAAATACAAAAAAGAAAATACTGACTAAGAGGAAGTTATCCGGGAAAAATGGATACCTCTCTTTTATACTTCGCAGGATGTTGGAAAATTGATAGCGGTGATTCAATGGGGGGTTGAATTTTATATCATTCAATGGAATTTCAAGTCCTGGAAGCTAAAAAGAGTCCTTTGCTTTATGACATCAAAAAGAAAATTTATATACTTTTTTCTATCTGATGTATAAGTGTATATAGCTGACCTCTGTTTGGGCCTCTTAATGTAATGGAAGTGGATCTAAAGTTCGTTCTGTCCATTGGGAGATCGAATCCTGTTTTTCCCAGTTTAATAAAAATCCTTCAATTTTAAAACAGGTGAGCTGCAAGATAACATGGGACATTCTTTTTACTTCCTTCAAACTACTAACCAACGCCTTGCAATATTCAAATCGAATCTCTGAAAATCGATCTTAGAAACCCTTTGGCATTTTTGTGCATAGGTTATACTATAGGTACAGGCGGACGGACAATTATTGAAGTTATCTTTATGAATCATTCCAGTTATTGAGACATAATAAATATTGCAATAACTTAGCCCACAGTAATATCCACACAATGATTACATGGCCAAGTGTATAAAGTGTATATAGTATGTCCAAGTTAAAACCTGATAAACGTCTATTCCCTATTAACGTCTTGTTCCACTTCCAGAACCTATGGCTATTACAAGAGTATTAGATCGCAAAAGACATGTCAGTCTTATATAGCCACCAACTACATAAGCCAGCTATAGGCTAGCTTTTTAAATAAAGTCGTTCGTATATTCGTTGGTTCTTTCGTCGTTCGTCTTTCCTACATACTCCTTTTATATTATGTTATGTTTGAAGGCATGACGGCTATGGCGACTTGGTTAAGAGTCATTTGGGTAATTGTAATAAATTTACAAATATTATACCATTCACTATAGAGACCATATTACAATGCCGCACTTATTAGATTTAAAGGCGAAGGTTTTGGGGTTGAGGAAATACATAATATAGGCTCTATTCGTAATAACGGCAGCGATATCCTTATTGAGATTGGATTGTGTTAAAGAGAATGACAGCAGGAGAATGAATGGTCAAGCCATAGATTTGAGTATATTTTTCAAGAATATATTTGCGTGGATGGATGGTAATTGTATCCTTTTGTTATGGTTAGATATATGATAAGTTTTTGTAAATGGCTCACTGAGTCACTGGGGTTAGATACAGGAAAATTAAATTGATCTAGTTTTATTAAGTGGGTTTGGAAATAATGATACAGAATTCCAATGGATATTATTATATGAATGGAAAAGATTTTCAGACAATATGGTGGGTTGATTTGAACTCAAAAAACAATGCATTAAATTGGAGTTCAAAATTCAACGTATGTTGTTAAAAACTTTGTGTTTAAGAAATAAAACAAGCTAACTTTTCTTGCAAATTATGATTATTTCGATTGTTGTGTGGCTCATTACGCTACGCCGCCGCCGTCTTGTTGAAATAATACATCGCCCACATCGATATCTACTAATTTTGACCACACAAATCTCACGTCGGTCGGTCGGTCATTCAACATAATTTTCGCCATTTAAGTAATTTTATTCAAAATTGGACACACCTTTAAGAATTTTAAGAACTACGTTAATGGTGATCATTCATCTTATGTTCTTGTATTAACTGCACTCTTCAATCCTTAAGACTCAAGAATTTATGCAAAATACGGAGTAGTGCCATAAAGAAGAGGAATCTAAAAAACTAGAATCTTAGTTGCTCTTGAGCAACGCAGACGTTTTAGATTCTCAAAACCAATATCTTATCTTAAAAGCTAACTAAACGTCTTTACTTCTTAATCTTTTTCAACCTCCATCAAATTTTTTTCAAAACATCAATAAATTCCCTAGGACTGAAACAACGCACTTCTTCCCGTACTGTGCACCATCCTTGATTGGTGTTTTCCTTACTAGTGATGAAAACTTTGTTAAATGTTATAGTCAATTACCCATCCCTATCTTTTAATATCATGACCTTATATTTTCAACAGTTGACTTAAATTTCATACAAATCGCAGCACTCTTTCCAGAATCGTGATTTTTGTAATATTAATGTTGCTTATTTAATGAAATCTCGTAGTTATCCTTGGCTCTCTGCGGATATACTTAATGCTATTAAGGCTACCGATTTCTCATACCGACGTTGGAGACGTTTTGGTTGTCCAGAAATGCTCCTCGACTTAAAGCAGTTACGCAACTCTCTAACAAATTTGATCAAAATTTGCGAAATACAAATATAATATTAAGAATTTTAACTCAGATCGTTGTCAAAGTTTTTCTGGAAGGAATAATGGTTTGAATATTGGCTTGAGAAAAAATGTTCAATCTTGTGATGACAATATTGATTTGAATGATACTATACTTACGCCTTTTTGGTAAGTGCCGTAGATGATTATCAGGTAGGTAAAGCAATTTTCTCCAAAAAAGCTAAATGCACCTAACTTGACCTGACTTTATTAAAATCCTCCTACCCTTCCTACTTCTCCACATAACGCACATATTCAACATCATTATAAATACATCTACATATCCCATCCTATGGAAGACATCGATAAGATAAAATATTACATTAAAGACAAGCAATTATTGAATCCTTTGCAATCTTCATTTGGGTCTGGACATAGTTGTGTTTCAGCTTAACTTTACGTATCTGATGACATAAGACATGCTTTAGACGATCAATTTACAACTGTGAAGACCTTACTTGACTTTTGAAAGTTATTTGACTATGTAAACCATAGTCTACTCTGTGATAAATTGACGACCCTATTTAAATTCCCTGACACAACATATGTAAGCCGTTTCTTGTAATGGTAATTATTCCTCCCTATTAATAATGGTATTCCTCAAGGATCAATCCTTGGACCATTACTGTTTTCTTTGTTCATTCATGCCATCTGCTTTGACTTACTGTCGGTTTCATATCTATGCAGATGATGTCCAATTATATAATAGTTTTCCTGAGATGATGCTTAAGGGTGCAATATCTAAAATGAACATTGATTTACAGTTTAAAAATGATTGGTCGACATGGAACGAACTTAAACTCAATTCTGAAAAAACGAAAGCTCTTCCAATTTCAATAAACAAACCAAACCCAGAAAATTTTCCTCCCGTTATGTTCAATAATTGTATTTTTGGATATGTTACCCAAGTTAGAAATTTAGATTTGGTTCTTAACAACAGGTTAACTTGGAATAACCGTGTCGATACAGTTGTGTCAAAGAATCGCTTCACTTAGAGGACTATCTGTTACTAGATCCGTACTAGCTACCTACCCATAATAAATTAAAGCTGGTAAAAGCACTTGCCCTACCAATAATAACATACTGGTGTAAGCCGTTTGCTGATCTTGATTCTCCATCAGCTCACAAACTAAAGATGCCATTTTTTGCAATAACTCGGTTTATTTTTAACCTACGTAGGTTCAATCATGTCTCTTTTCAAGCTCGTCATCAGCTTTTCAATTGCGATCTAGTAGCTTTCTTCAAATATCGTTGTTTTATTATACTTTTCAAATTGTTTGTTTGAAAGACTCCGAGTGATCTATGTAACAGAGTTAATTTTTTTGTTTCTAGCCGTTCCATTTTATTGTGCTAGTCCATCTTTACGTGTTTGACATCACGCAGGCAATTTTTCATTCATGTTGTTGACTGTGGAATAACCTTCCAAGTCATATGAGGTCTAGAATCGAAAACAGAAAGTTTCAAGCAATTTGTTTTAAATATTTCTCGAACTTGAAATGAACATACTTTTAAATAAATCATATTCAATTTTATTTTCCTTGCGTCTTGATTCAGATAACTTTTAATTAACATGTGTTTTGCTGTTTTTTTTTCTCACACGCTTGTAAATATATCTTTTCTTAATTGTATCTTAAATCAATGTTTTATAGCCTGCACTATTTATAAGTTAAACTTGATGTACAGCTGGCATACAAATATCAAATAACATTTTACTAACAGTTTCACTATTTGTATCCGAAAAGGTCTCTTACGATGACCTAAAATTGTTTTTTTTTTTTCTTGCAAACTGTTATTGAATAATGTTCACCATTTCACCAGTAAATTTTATTAATTCCAATGCATTGTTGAAGCGTGTATCATTTTTTGTAATAGCGTAGTTTTTAATTTTCAAATTTCAAAATATGACAGCTTCAAAATTGATGTCTACTGAAATTGCTCATTCTTCTTTTGATGCTCGAGCTTTTCGTAAAAAGTCTTTTAAGAACTCGTAAGTGCTTTATAAGTTTTGGACGGTGTAAATTTAAGAAAGCCAAATTTTTCGCTATTATCTTCAGTTCTCCAGCTCCATAATGAAAATTGTGCAGCATAGAGTTCTGTATCAAAACTTTTATAAAAGCCCTCAACGATTAAATTTTAAAATTGATGACTTAAAGTTCATAGCGCTCAGTAGGTTTTTAATTCCCTATAATTGTATTCTTTTATTGGACACACAAATTGTCAATACTTAATTTAGAGTTTTAAGTAAAGAGTTTCTTTTTCAACGTAATGTCATTTTTAATGGAATAAAATAAAGAAGATTTTTTGTTTGAAATGAAATAAAATTTGGTTTATTCGAAAAATAATTACTTTGCATAATAGTTAAATTTAATAATGATTTTTGGCAAATGATTCCCATGGCTGTTTTGAACTTATTCTAAGTTGTAGATCCAATTTGACAGTTTCTGTCGATGTATAGGGGTGCACTTGAGTATTTTCATCACTCCAAATAAATTTTCTTATATCATAATGTGAGCGGTATGAGAACCAAATCGCATGATTTCTTTATTGCTGCCCAGGACTGTCCATACGACATTATAGCTTTGACTGAAAAATCGTCAAATTGGTCAAACTAGAGGAGGAGGAGTTTTATTGGCTGTTCAATCAAATTTTACAAGTAAGGAAATTAGACTACCTTTATAATTCTTTCGAAATTGATCAGATTTGTGTTTGTGTAGATCTATTAATTCAATGTTTTAAATGTATATTTTATATATTTTATATATTTCACCTTCATCTCAAAATCTTTTGTATGAGTCTCTCATTAAAATTATTGTAGATATTGCTAATGATAAAGATGAAAATTGTTATTTTGTAGTTGTTGGTGAAGTTAACTTGCCTAATATTAATTGGAAATTCTCAGACGATGAAAAGCAAATAATTCCTTATAATGATGTCAAAGATTATGAATATAATGTTATTGATAGGCTATCAGCCCTAGATATGTATCAAATCAACAATATTTCTAATTCTATTGGTCGTATTTTGGATTTGATTTTTATTAATAATTGTCTTGAAGCTCAATGTTAGATAATAGCAATCATCACGATGCAGTTGTAGTGGTTTTTAATTTTTCCATTTTGAATGAATCTAAATCAAAAAATAATTCACAATTGTATGATTCCATAAAAACTTTGCATTGGCAACGTATCTTAAGTAGTAAAGATACTAAGCAAGCTTTTACTCTGTTTCGGAACATTTTAGATTCAGCGGTTTCTTCTTACGTTCCTAGAAAAAAACTTTATTAAATAATTCAAATAAACTTATTTGGTTCAACAAAAGTATATCAAGACTGAAAAATGTCATCAATAAACTAAATAAATTAAAAAACCTTCAATTCATTTAAACGAACAGTTCAAACAAATAAGAAGGGAGTATGAGTTTTTGAAAAAAATGTATGCAAGCAATACATCTTTTCCCTTGAATCGAATATTAACCCTAGAAAGATAATCATATTTTTTAGTGCGTGAAAGATAATCATACGTCTTAGAGACGTATGGCACTTATTAAGCGCGTTTAAAGATGACAATTGATTTTTCATCATTATTTTGTGTTTTAATTCATTTCATTTGGGTTATTTTAAGTAAAATGAATCAATAATTAAGTACAAAAGAAGTAAAATTTGGGCAAAATTTATAAAAAATCTGAACCACCTTTGAAAACAGAACGAACAAAATTCTTTATTTTTTAAAGAAACCTTTGAGTTGACTTTGAGTCTTAATATTTGGTAAATTAGTTCATTGAGTGGTAAGCTAACTATAAAAAATAGTTTTAGTAATTTTTGAGAAAAAAAGTTTTTTCCCCATATACTTTTGTTCAGTGCACAAAAGTTTCATAAAAGATAATCATACGTCTCCCAGACGTATAACATAGTCATTACTTGCCCTAATGCATCTTCAGCGTGAATTTTAAAAATGCACCATGCAAGCTCTGACCTAGCCCTGAGCAAATATAAAAAACTAATGTAATACGGCTTATAATTGAAAAAGTATAACAATTTTTCCCCGCGCCATATGTCCCGCAGACGTAGATTATGTTTCTAGGGTTAAGAATAACCCTAAGAGTTGTTGGTCATTTATTAACACGAAAAGAAACTCAACTAGGATTCCATCTAGCTTGACTTATAATAATGTGTTTTTCGATGATATAAATACAATTTGCAATAACTTCGCGTCGTTTTTTCAATCTAATTTTATTAATCTCATATTAGACTATGCTAACACAATATATTCAGATCTTATGGTTGATCTTGGTAATTTGCAGTTATCTGTAGAATATAAGTCTTATAAGTAATTTTATGTCTTGAGAAAAATTTGTCTATTTCACCAATTCTTTTAAATAAATTCTTTTTAATACTTATATTTTATTTTATTTATTAATATCGTATTCTCCTAACAATATTTAGATATCTTATTTCTAATTTAATAATATATGTATTTTGTACAATAAATTAGAGGGAATAGGTTGTAGCATTTGTGCTAATAAAGGTACTAGCTACACCACTTTATATAATATTTAACCTTTCTTTAAGTAATGGTGAGTTCTTAGATGAATGGAAATTTTCTATAAGAACTCCCCTTCAAAAATCAGGTACAAAAAAATCGATTGAAAATTACAGACCAATTGCAAAACTGCAGGTAATTTCTTAGGTTTTGAAGTTGTAGTAAAAATGAAATTGTATAATCTTATTCACAATAACATTTCAGTTTACCAAAATGGTTTGTTAAAAGGAAGATCCACGACTGCAAATTTGTCAATATTTTCAAATTTTTGTCTGTCGCAGATGGAAAAGCGTTCTCAAGTTGACACTTACTTACTTACTTAAGGTGGCGCTACAGTCCGGGGCGGACCTGGGCCTCAACCAACAAGCGTCTCCAGCCAGCTCGGTCCCTAGCTAGCTGTCTCCAGTTTCGCACGCCAAGTTGGTTGAGGTCCTCTCCCACCTGGGTGCGCCACCTGAGTCGCGGTCTTCCTCTACTGCGCCGTCCCTCGGGATTGGATTCGAAGACCTTCCGGGCTGGAGCGTTGATGTCCATCCGCTCTACATGACCTAGCCATCTAAGCCGTTGGACTTTGATTCTGCTAACTAGGTCAGTGTCGCTGTACAGCCCGTACAGCTCGTCGCTATATCTTCTCCTCCATTCTCCATCTATGCGTACGGGACCAAAAATCGCCCGAAGAATTTTTCTCTCGAAGCATCCTAAGACGCTCTCATCTTTCTTTGACAGGGTCCAGGCCTCAGCGCCATATATGAGAACCGGGATGATGAGTGTCTTATAGATGGTGATTTTACATGCTCGAGAGAGGACTTTACTTCTCAATTGCCTTCTAAGTCCAAAGAAGCAGCGATTTGCAAGAGTTATTCTTCGTTTGATTTCAGCGCTGGTGTCGTTGTCTGCATTAATAGCGGTGCCTAGTTAGACAAAGTCCTTAACTACCTCAAAGTTATAGCTGTCCATGGTGACGTTTTGTCCAAGACGTCGTCGTTCAGTGTCCTTTTTTGATGACAGCATATACTTGGTCTTGCCCTCATTGACCACTAAACCCATCTTCTTCGCTTCCGTCGCAATGCTCAAAAACGCTCCACTGACATCACGCTTTGATCTTCCAATTATGTCAATATCATCTGCGTATCCGAGTAATTGGATGGATCTTTGGAAGATTGTGCCTCTAGTGTTGACGGTTGAGTTTTGCACAATTCTTTCCAGAACGATGTTGAAGAAGTCGCATGACAGTGCATCGCCTTGTCTAAAACCTTTTTTGACATCAAATGCATCGGTAAGATCTTTTCCGACCTTGATAGAGCAGCGTGCATTCTCCATCGTCATTCTGCGCAAACGGATAAGTTTGACAGGGATGCCAAAACTAGACATTGCTCGGTAGAGCTCTTCCCTATAGATGCTGTCATACGCGGCTTTGAAATCGATAAAGAGATGGTGGGTATCGATTTGAAGCTCCTGGGTTTTTTCCAAGATCTGCCGTAGTGTGAATATTTGGTCGATAGTGGACTTTCCTGGTCTGAACTGATAAGGACCAATCAGGTTGTTGACGAATGGCTTCAGACGTTCACATAATACGGCAGAGAGGATCTTATACGCAATGTTAAGGAGACTGATGCCTCTGTAGTTGGCGCAGTTTAGAGGGTCTCCTTTCTTATGTATCGGGCACACTATGCTGAGATTCCACTCATCGGGCATGCTTTCTTCCGACCAAATTTTGCAGATGAGTTGGTGCATGCTCCCTACCAAGTCATCGCCTGCTGCTTTGAATAGTTCGGCGGTGATGCCGTCAGCTCCAGCAGCTTTGTTTGACTTAAGTTTAGATATAGCTATCTTCACTTCGTCAAGGTCGGGTGGGCGGAATTGTTGATCTGCGTCGCCGAGGTTGAGTGGTTCTATCTCCCTTACAGCGGAATTCGGTTCGTCATAATTTGGAGAAGTGATCTTTCCATATTCTCAGCATCGACTGTGGTTCTACTACGATGTTCCCTTGATCGTCTTTACAGGCTTCGGTTCGTGGCTGGTACCCTTGGGAGGTTTGTTTTACCTTTTAGTAAAATTTACGAACCTCATTTCTGTTGTGACATCCCTCTATCTCCTCGATCGCGCGCTTCTCATGCTCTCTTTATTTCCGTCTAAGAAGCCGGTGTTCCTCTCTCCTCTTCTGCTCGTAGAGCTCGCGAGCAGCTCTCGTCCTTTTGTGCAGCGCCGTTTTGTATGCCTCTTGTTTCGCTGCGTGAGCTTGCCGGCATTCGTCGTCAAACCAGGGGTTTCGCTGTGGTGGCCGTGTGAAACCTAGCACTTCAGAGGCGGCATCTCTGATGGCTGCAAGGCAATGTTGCCACTGGTTTTCAATGCTTAATGCAGGAAGCATAGGACTCCTTAGAAGGTTATTGGAGACTCGATCGGAAAAGGACATGGCAGTCTCTTGCGATTTTAGCCGTCTAACGTCGAATCTTCTCACAGTACTTCCTTGTTTTGGCTTGGATCGGGATATCCGTAGCCGTACCTTGGCTACAACGAGGTAGTGGTCCGAGTCAATGTTGGCCTCTCGGAATGTTCGGATATCCTGGATACTGGAGAAGTGTCGTGCGTCGATCGCAATGTGGTCAATCTGGTTGACTTGTGGATATTAAGATGCGTGAACTGCGTACTAGCTACCAGAACGTCTCGCCCCGCAGCGAAATCGACCAGCCTGAATCCGTTGTCGGAGGTAGTGTCGTGCAGGCTGTATCTCCCGATTATGTTGACACTATTTACACTGATTTTTCAAAGGCGTTCGACCGCGTTCAAATAGTGTTCACTCTCAGCTCCTAATGTGGATAAAGAGCCATTTAGTAGGCAGAAAAAAAAAAGTTGGTATAAATTGATAATGCCTGATCTAAGGAAATTATACATTTTTCTGGTGTTCCTCAAGGTAGTCACCTTGGACCACTTCTTTTATAATTTTTGTTCTCAAAAGCAAAATCTATGCTAGGGTTTGTTTTTCGAAATTCAAATGATTTCAAAGACCCCTATACACTTAAAGCTCTTTATTCTAGTCTCGTCCGACCACATTTCGAATATTGTACGGTTATATGGAGCCTCTTTACCGCGTCTACCATTTGTCGTTTAGAAAAAGCTCAAAAAACCTTCACAAAGCTGGGCTTACGAAAAATATGTGTTTATTCAAATGTTCCATCTTGTGAGACGAGGTTTATTTTAATTGATCTAAAACCTCTTGCTCAGAGAAGAAAATTAAACTCAATACTTTTTGTTTTTGATTTCTTGAATTTTAATATTGATTGTCCAATTTTGTTATCTATGTTTTATAATTATGAGCCTTTTAGAAACTTGCGCCCACGCGACTGTAAGTTTTTAAATGTTCCTCACCACAGTACTATCCTATCACAAGAGCTGGTATGGATTTTAATGAATATGATTTTGCATTTAATTTTAATATTAATAGAAATGTTTTGAAACATAAATTAGTAAACTTGTTGTAATGCTATAAGTAAATTATGTATTTAATTTGTATGTTATGTATAATTATAAGTCTAAAAAGAGTGTATAACTTTTAAAACGAATAAATAAATAAATTTCTTAACAAAATTCTCGTGATGCGTATTTCAAACAGAACAATAATTTTCAAAATAAAATTTCTAATTGTTGGTATACTAACAATTGACATAATCGCAGATATTTAAAATACGTTTTTGAAACATGATTTTTTATCAATATCACTTGACGGATTATTCTCTCATAATTTCATTTCTTTTCGTTGATAGAATTTTTTAAATTTACTTACTCAAAAAAATTGTGTAAAAAACGTCTTTAAAAATGTTTTTAGATTGTATTTATGACCTTAAAATATAATTTCAATATTAATTAAACAAACTTAAGTTTTTCTGTTGTTTACCAAAAGTCCAAAGCTATGACCTTCTTTGTGTCATAGTTATATTATTTATGACTTGTCCTTGTCCTTGTTCTTTCTTTGTTATCTTTATATACCAAAAAAATAACAAAGCAAAAGAAAAAATCTTTAATTAGTTTGTTTTTAATTTAAAAATTTTCTTCATAAATACAGAGGTATCCCTTTTTCTTTGAACCTATAAATCACTCAAGCAACCAACCATTTACCGTCTACTTGTGCTTGGAATCATAAATATTGATTCTTCCCGGCTCAACCAAGCCAGCAGCTGGTCATCAGCTTATCTTTGCATTTACATCTCTTTTTTGAGTTCGGTAGTAGCCAAAGGCTATAAACAAATATCCAAAACAAAGCAACAACAAAAAATACCCTTTGGGATCAATCGCAAATATAAAATGCATAGTTTTCGTCCTTTTTTTTGTGTCCTTATTAAATTCAAAATTGAAAGTGAATGGTTTTTTAGAATGCTCTACAAACAAAAGCAATGATGGCATAGGAAGGAAGGTGGGTAGATTTTGAAAATTTAAAATATGATTAGAATGATATTAATTAAGAACAAAAGGAGTCGATGTAGAAGATCTGCTGCTGGGTGTGTATTGTATACATTGTTCTATAGCCGTAAGGCAGAACGACTAATTGCATTTATTGGTATATGGTTTTGAAATAATGGAAACATATACCAAAAACAAGAACCTGAAAATTAATTAAAGTAAAACCTTAATAAAAATGTGGACAGATTCCAAAAACCTTAAAAATTCATTTTACGGAAAATTGTAACTTCGTTGTGATTTTTATATTTTGGACGTAAAAGTTTATATGATATAAATGAATGTCACTTAAAATAAAATACTTAACTCATTTCCCTTAAAGTCATTCATTTTAACAATCAAAAAACTGTATTCATGGATATTGGCATTTTTAATAAATTTATAGATAATTTTATATTTGTACGTCAATTTCTATTAAGACTCTTTTGCGTGACCATCCAATACTTCAGAAATACGCATTACGGACGTTTTAAAAATTCATTTCACTTTTTCCATTGAAGTCATAAAAAATGATACTTAATCAATAAAAGTGGACGTTACAAAAGTCTATAACGTAACGACGACTGTTTCTTCTTTTTTTATTCTTCGGAAAACGCAAATCAATAAAAACAAGAATTCATTATTACTCATATAAAAACAAACTGTGAAAAAACCAACCCCGAAAAAACAATTAAACTGCACAAAAGATTTATGTCCACGCTCATGGACGTAAATAAAAATAAAAAAAATTTGATATCCATTGTTTTGATTGGGTCAACCCATCGACGACAGATTATTATCCAAAGTGAATCGTTTGGTCATGATATCCATAGAAAGCCATGAACTCTGGAACTGACGACACTAAATCGTAAAATGTAATGTCATAAAACCCAAAGACATTCGCCCTGAACTGATGGCTATAATGACCATACATACACTACACATGGAAGTCTTCGTTCTCCGAGCCAAAAAGGAGTATGGAGGAGACCCTGATAGAAACACGTCTTAAATTTTTATTATTCTCGTATCTTATCGTTTTATCAGAAAAATTCTTCAATTAGTTACAAAAGACACATAGACGAGTAAAAGTAAAACTAATATGAGAAGGAGAAGGATGTCGAAAATCCTTTCATTAGCCAAATTCCAAGGAACAATTTCCAGTAGAAGAAGTAGTTTGGGGATAAAAAAAAGACCCAAAATGAAATGAAATAAAAGTTCTAGCTGCTGTCCCTAGTTCTTCGTATAGAGTATGGAGTAAGTCCCTCCGCAATTTGGCTCTGACCCAATTACATCCTTGGAAGCAAATTTCATGTTAAGTGTCCTGGGTGCCTTATCAACATTTAACTTTTGGTCACAAGGAAGGCGGATGGCTTACATTGTTGAAAGATAATGCTCTTCGCTCCAGTTGCCACCAATTAAGATGAGTCGCCTTCGCCTTTATAAGAGCCGCTTCTTTCTATACGGGAACAGTACCTAGAAAGTTCATTCTTTTCTGTGAGAATAAGTAGAGCGGGGGAATTCCATTATTTGCTTTGGCGATGTTGGCGTGGAAGTGGATATTGGATACAAAAGCTAAAATTTCGCAAATCGGATTATCCTTTTTTTCAAGTATATCCTTTTTCGTTGATGCTTTCGCCATTGCTGCACCGTACCTCACCATGAAACATACGTAACGTAATACCAGACCATTCATAGGGCATTCTTCATGACAATTCCGTGCTTGCATTGAGTTTTCTTTGCTTATATCCAATTCAATAGTCTGGGTTTTTGGACTTGGATTGAACAAACGCAGAGAGAATTCTCGATGCAGCGACACAGTAATTGAATTGCAGAATCTATTGGATTTTTGTTTCTATGTTTTTTCTCATTCAATAGGTTCTAGGAGTTTTGTGTGAAGCAAAAGTGTTCAAAGTGTTTACCATAGCTTAGTAAGCACTTGATATATTTTTGTTTGGTTTCGTTTCAATTTTTTTTATTTTGTTGTTCTTTTTCAAAAAGGAAGTCTGTGGTAAGAGCTGAAAATGTTGCCGTTACCTGGATGAAGGTATATAAATTGAATTTCGTCAAGTGCAGAAACACAGGTGAATGTTTCGTAATTTCATGAAAAATACTCTGCATCGTAGACTCTGGAGAGAATATGTCCTGTTCTTCGTCCCTGATGATATGGTCTCTGTTTCTATATATATGGTTCTCCTTTTCACATAAGAGAGGGAATATTGGATATTGGTCGGTAAGGGCATGTTATACCTCCACTATACTCACATGCATTTTCGAGATAATTACGTTATTTAAACCGAGATATTTCTTCAATTCAATTAAAATTATATTGATTAATTGCGTAAATGTCCCTTGCAGTACTTTGACAAAATCAGTATTTTGTGATTCAGTATGTTTTTCCTCTGCATTCTGATTGATTTGCTAATTCGGTTATTTAATTAAACAAAAATAGAGGGAATATGATGTGATTGTATGTTTTGTAAAATAATGAAATTTAAACTTTTTCCTCTCCAATTTGTTGACAGAAATGTTGTTTTCTTTTTTAACTGTGTTTTAAAAACTTCTATACTAACAATTTGTTCAATCCCAATACTAGGGACATATTTTGTGATTTCGATACATTTTATAAACTCTCCAATAAAAATGTTGGGACTGTATTGGAGACTCTACCTTTTATCGACTTGAATGACGGATATAGTGATGATTTTAATAAAACCATGTCTTAAGGTCATAAATGTTTTGAAATATTATATAAAACGATGAATTATTGACACAAGGACATTATCGCCGTTTTTAGCTTTTCTATCTAACATAGGTGGGAAATATTGTGATACATTTTTAAATCGGTCTTGAAGCAATACATTTTACTTGAATTTGATGTCTCTTTTCCTTTCAAACTTCTGAAATACTAGGTTCTTAATCTAAAAATAAGCGTTACCTAAAATATCTATGATTATTCTTTTTACTTGGTCGTTTTTTGAGAGAAAACAACAACAATCATCCTTATTACGGTATAAAACGAACAATCGCTATACAAAAGGCCATTTTGAAGAATAGTTGTTGTTTGGTGTAATTGATAGATTTTGCCGTAATTCTAACATACAAAATCCATTTGCTTACACCATAAAGACAGGCCACAAGCCACAAGCTACTACCATAACCACCATAAGAATCTAGAATCCAAAATGCAGAATCCAGAATCCAGAACCGATTGTGAGATTCTCCCCCGTGGACACACTAAATTTCACTCCTTATTCCACTCTTGAATTATGTTCCCACCTAATCTTGCTTTCATCCTGCTTGCTATCCCGCTTCGAAAACAAACTATTTTGCATTATTTGTTTGCTTCCTTTTTATGCTGAATGCTGCATGCTGCATTTGCAACTGCATGGCCAGGCAATTGCCGGGTTAAAGAATTGTAACACAAGCCCTGAAGAGAGCTATACAAACGAATTATGCCCATGAACAGCCCGTGCTGCTGGCGATGGTAGTTTACCTCAGCATCTAAACGTTCCTTCGCGTTGCTCCGACTGCCCCGCTTCAGTGTTTCCCCGATCGTCTGTCCCACAGTCGACGGAACTTTCGTCGTCGTCGTCATCGTCCTCGGAGCACGAATATCTTTCTATTGTGTACACAAGGAGGATTTCTTTATGGTTGCTTCTGCTTTTGGGTGCACCTCCTAAATATTTCGGCTGAGTTCAATCGCGATGCTGACTTGGCTTGGAATGTGCACCAAGAAGTCATGCCAGACCTTCTGCGAGCGCATAAATAGATATTTATTCCTAGACGTTAGATATGCAATTGATATTAATCACGCGTGTAATGCCGTGCGCCGCCGCCGCTGCCGCTACCGCCACCATCGCAGCGCGGTCGTCGCTGTATTATAGTGGTGTATATAGTAGACATCGTTGCTGCTGCCACCAACCGCTGGGCTGATGGCACAAACCTGTGAAAAGGCCAAAGTCAAGCCACCACAATAGGAGCAGCCAGAGAAACAATCTGTGAAGGATGCAACCCCAAACGACCCTGAGGTAAAGATTCACACTGTTTGCGCTCCATCTCCATCTGTGGAGAGCAGAACTCTAAATAGGCATCTTTTCGTTCTTCTACATCATATGGATGGATCATTGGATCCGATGTGGCTGGATGTACTATGTTCCATGGAATAAGCCGAAGCAGCAACGCGATGCTGGAAAATATATATTTATGGACATCAACGATCGATTATTATTGTTATTATTACCAACTTGGAAAAAGGACTATTCATCGTTAAAAAATCTTCCCGCTGCCACCACCGCCGATGACAAAGGGTGTGCGGTGCAGTACGACATCGTCGGCGGCGGCGGCAGCGACGGTGACAGTGGCTGCTACATCGATGATTCGTCCGTTCGATTTGGTGGATTGTTATCGATTGTTTTCGTTTTTCGTTGTACCCGCAAGTGGAAAGTGTTGTCTCTTGCAACGTTTTCACCTTCGATTATTTATTGGTCGTCTAATGTTGGTTGATGGTAGGTTTTTGGTCTTCCTATATAACTAACTATCTGTGTTTGCTTTGAAAAGGGACGACTTTCATGAACTCGTTGTCGTTGTCGTCGCCATCCTCATCCTCGCTCGCTCATCGTCTTGCGGTCGTGAGTTTTCCCTTTTTTTAGTCTAAATAGAATCACATTTAAATTGTAAGAAATCGGATCTACATCCAGACAAAAGCATACTGTCATCTGAATATGATTTTTGTTTTTTATGCAGAGATAAATTTATGGGACGCGAGGAAATGACTGGGAACAAATGAGAGGTGAGAAAATAGAGCACGAACCCATTTTCGTTTACACAAGGAAAAGTTCCTGATTTCTGATCTGGGAAAGAGAAATTTTTAATTGAAGATAAGTTCGATTTACTTTCAGCAGAAATTTTTGATAGCACACGAAATCTGTATCGAGCTTTATGCTTAATTTAACTTTAGATGATATTGGTGCGAATTTTTGAAAAACATGACAGTAATTCTAGCGAGTTCAGAATGTGTTAGCGCTACCGATCGTGAACAACCAGGGACTTACAACAGAGACAAAGATTAGTCCTAGAAATCTGATATGAGAGTCTTATGGACTAACCATTGCACCATGGATACTATTTGATACTCCACGAGTTCCTCAAGGTAGTCATTTAGTACCTCTACTATTTATTTAGTTATCAAAGAGGTTAAACTTCTTGTGCACAAATCTTCAAACGCATAGCATCTTCCAACTATCGGCTACGACTCCTAGAGAATATTAACGGTTTTCATATATGATGCAAAAAGGATGGGCTTAATCTTAACCCGGTTAAATGTCAGGTAATGACGTTTCCAAAAACTGTACTACTAGTTCGATTGATTGTGTTTAGTACACCAATTATTTATTTATTCAATTATATTAAATTAAATTATAACAAATGTAAAAGTATTTACTTTTTATAATTCATCATTATTTCTGTTTTATACAAAATGATTATTGTGAATTAACCAACAAAATTAATAGCCAAAAATGACACTTTTTGTCAAACAATTTGTCTATGTTTGTATAATTGGTAAAATCATCTTTTAACCTTGGTAATATGAGAAAAGGTCATTAGTTGTCGAACTTTCAAGCTACACATATAATTTAATAAAGTATACATTTTATAATGATTAAGCAATCGAATTGTATTTAAACCAAAAAAGAAGAATTTTAATCTTTAACCAGTGACAAAAACATTGTGGTCCTTCGAGCCGGATCAATGCTTGTGTCACTGGTTAAAGATTAAAATTCTTCCTTTTCTTTTAATTTATTGTATAAATCGCGTTCATAGCTTTTCTAACCTTGATTTTATGCATCATAGTGATTCCATGGTTAGATTTTCTAAATCTAGAATACATTTTGCATGAGTCTATTAACTAAGCCATGTTGAAATCTCTAACCTCATGAACTAAGTGATGATCCGGGGTTACACCAGGTTCATAAATTATTCAAGATCAAGATTATTTTTACTGATCTGACCTAAAAAAAAGTTTGGTCCATCTGTGCCTTTCCTAACCTCTTAACTGATGAATCTTTCTTTTATTAACATAAGAACCTACTTCGAAATGCAAACCAACTAACGGATATATTTTACTCAACCCAAACAAAGGATCACCTGTCATCCTGTAAAATAAATATGAAATCTCGCAAATCCGACATTTCTCCACTTCGTTTCATGAATGGGCTTCCTCTCTAATTCGACATTAAAACAAACAACTAAGTCCAGATTAGACTTAGTGTTCTCCGTCTTGAGCCAAATGCGCAGTTCGTATCTCACAGATAAGCGCTGATTTGCAATGCGCATTAAGATTGTTTAGAATAAGAATAAAAAGGCCAACACAGAAGTTTACCTATTTTACCAGGTTAGCTGTTATAGCCAGCCCACAAATGGATGCAACCCATTTGCCCTTCTTGGCGCATTCTTTTGCTATGGTTTAGCTTCCACTTCCTGAAGGTACATAGGTATACCAAGAGTATCCCGAAACCGTGCACCGTTTGTTTCGTTCGTTCACTGACCGCAATACCAGCAAGTGGATGACGACGATGGAGACGGAGACGACGAACGTGGACACTAAGGCCTAGCTCTCTCTCCCTGTCGCTCTCTCTTTTTGTTTTTGTTTTATATTTTTTCCATTTGATATGACTTTTCGGTTTTGGCTATCGAAATCTTGTGCAGAACCATATTTTAGGATGCGAGCGAACCTCATCTTTTTCGCGTCCTCGCTCATCCAAGTAAGCGGGATCTTTATGAGGCCATCATTCTCTTTGAACAGAGGAATCTGCAGAATCACTTAGCTTCGCGTTGGGTTATCTAACATAAATTCACAGATTCGCATCCTTTTTGCGAAAGCCGCTCGCTCTGAATCATGTGAATTTATTCACCACTGCTGATTCCTTATCACAATCGCCAGTCGTATATTACCATTTTTGGGCATTTCTAAGGCTGTGCTGCGAGTTGGGACGAAGCCATAACCCTCTGCCTCTGTTTCGTCGCTTTTGGTTTAACCTATGTAGGTATATCTAAGTACCTAACCTACCTATATCAAGTTGAAGGATACCGCGTGGCTTGTGGAAGACGTAGTGGACCGGACCACAAGGGCGAACTTCTTGATCATCCGTTGCAGATAAGCCTGAAGGAGCAGCACCAGATGATGATGATGATGACGATGGTGGTGTGGTGGCAATGATGGCAAAGGCTTTTGTTTGCTCTTTGTACATAGTAGGCACGTCGCGTCGGTCGTACAGTACATGGAGGATGCCCATCAAAGAAAAAATGGTCCAAGTCAGGGCAGGAGGTTGACTTGATTATATTTTCGTTTTTTTGTTCTTCCATTTTTTGTCTTATTCTCTTGGATTTTAAGTTGTGCAGCTGTGTAGCATCGCGCGCCACGATGTGTTGAGCAAAGTTATTAGTTTGGCCAAATTTGGAAGCCAATAATGGGTCTTGTTGAGTGTTGTACACGTTGGTTGCAATGAATGACAAGGATGTTATCGCTAAAAATAAGGAAAAACAGACAGAATTCCTGTGAGGTCATATTATGGCTTGCAATAAATGTTTTTTGATTGTTAAATGATAAGTTGAAAAAATCTAATACAATGTTCTAGCAGGAAAAGCACCCTAATTCTTATTCTGATAGAATATCATAGAAAAGCTGATATTTGATTCTTCTGAAAAGAAACATTTAACCATTTCTTCCATTTTCTAGCTGTTGATGTCTTAAAAGTCGAAATTGTTTAAAAAGTGGTATTGATGCAAAAAAACGCTTATTTTTCTGACAATTTAGACACTTAATACACATTGCACTGCCACTACTTGGATTTCTGTTATAATCAGCAAGAAAAATTAACCGTGTTAGTTTCTTGTTTGGCTCAGCTCTATTATAGAAAAACCACCAATAAATCACACTTTAAAAAACCAGAGCCCAAAATCTGTTAGATATATTGGAATGTTTCAGCTTTTTAGAACATAAAACTGTAATTTCTAAGAACGTTTGACAGTATTTTTTGATTAACAGATCAGCTCATTCTTCAAACGTCTTGGTTTAACCTCATAATTCATAACCTTATTTCATATAAACGTTTATACCGATAGAACTATGAAAATGGCCTCGATTTTAAAGATACCTTTTGGGATAACTTTCCTTCATGGACTAATGAGACCTATTCAGAAATTCAAATATGCACAAAAACGATAGTGGATCAAGCCAGGCCATAGACGTCACTAGAACGAAGAAATCCTATCTTTACCTTGCCAGAGTATGACAGTATGTCACACGAATCACGACAACTTGTCTATAATATACTCGTACCTTATACTGGCCGTTTGTAAAAGGAAAAACTGCAAAAATTTCCATTTTCCTATCACCGCCTCCATCACATCGCAACGAATTCATGCTGTGGTGCGGCTGGCTGATGCTGATGTTGTTACCGGCTGCATTATACGAATAACGTTGTCGTCAACGTCGTCGTGCCAATTCATAACTTCATTAGCGCATGTGCAACGCGAAAAATCCACTCTTGGCCAAACGTTCCGGTGACGACTTTACCGTCCAACAAGGACTGCTACGACAACGATGATGACGACGTCACATCAGATTGCTTTGCATATTAAAAAAAAAGCGATTGTTGTCGATCCACTTTAAGCCATTTCTGGGATCATGAATGTACTCTTTACATATATCTTTATTTAGCTACTTTTTCTTCTGCCCATAAGGTATAAGTTAAAATATTTGATAACCAACATGTTTTTGGAAAGGTGTTGTGGAGTTTTAGATCAATGGTTGCAAGAACTTTTAAGTATCTAGACATACATCCTTACTATGGGTGAATACTTCACTGGCAAAAGTAATAATAGGGTTGTAGCTGTCGATTTTTTAAAACATTGATTAAAGCTCAATAAGTCGTAGAAATTCAAACAAATAAAACGTTAAAGAAGCTAGAATTGAGCTTTTTAGCTCTAATTATGTAAAAGACTGAACTGGGGCTCTTACCTTCAACAAATGTCCAATCCCTTATTTTTATGTAAGTTCTATCTATCAATCAATCTTAAATGTAATTTTAACTTGGTTTTGAAAAATTGAAATTTCGAAATTTGTATAAAATTCAGCGCACACTCAAAGGGATAATACTACCCTTATCATGTAGTCACAGTGTGAGCACTATGAAAGGCAGATGGGGGTTGAAAGGAGGTGTCGGTGCACATTGGTTGTGAATTTCTGAATATTGCAATGGCTGGGAAAGTCAGAGTGAGGCAAGGCATTCCACATTCGCATAATACGGCTAAATAACGAATCTCTGTACTTGACAGTACGATCGAAGTTGGGCTCGAGTATTACTTTTGAACTGTTTAAGGGGTGGAATGCAACTGGCTATTTCTCTAGAGCGTAAACCGTTAAAGCAAGAAACATTTCGACGATGTTCAAGCGACGTAAATGATCTTATGATGGTTAAATCTCCAATCAATCTAAATGCTCTACGTTCAATACTGTCCAAGAGGCTTAAGTAAGATGCTGGAGCACCAGCCCAGATATGGGAGTTATACTCAAGCTTTGGACGTATATAAGTCTTGTAGATAACATTCAGATGAGAGGGGGAGAAAAACTTTTCGCATTTACTTAGAAAACCCAAACATCTTGTGGCATTTTTGGCGACATCGCGTATGTGATCGTTCCAGATCTTATACGCTCGAGTGCCCTTTGTAAATCGTCAATCTTAAAGATAATGAAACTTGAATAACTATTGACTATTTTTGCAAACTACATGAACAAAAAAACGTCGATTTCTGTTACCTTGCAATCTACCTTGAAGTTTGTATTGTGACAAGAATTAAGTTCTTCAGGAGTGTCTCTTATAGAACTTCAAATGACAGACAACGCTTACACTAGAGCTTTTGGAGCGCAACTGCTTTTACAAACAGGAGAAACTTACAAGGCATAACCGGGACCCTGGTTATCGAAACGATAATAATGATTTAACTGTTTTCAAGGGCAGTTAGATTCCACATTCTTGATGTGTGGCTGAAAAAAGAAATTCTATACTCACTGATAGGCAGTGGTTCGTAATTGCGAGACACTTGTAAGGCATGACCCGGACTCTAGTTGGCTATAATCGATTGTTTTCATTTTCCTGTTTTTGAAAGGAGTTATTTAGGTAAAGCATTCGATATTCTTGATGTGTGGCTGAAGAAACAAGAATTTCTATACATGACAGTATACGTGCTGATGATTTGGAGGAATGTCGTAATTGGGACAGAACTAATGCAAAACCTTAAGGTTTTTAGGAGATATCTGTTCTCAGTAAAATTTTAAAAATGCAAACAAAAACCTAATTTTGAATTTCGCTGTTCTTTTGTTACAAGAAGACTTATTTTGCATATAATCGATAGTAGCTTTTTTCTAAGGACACGAACAAAAATGTAAAATCCTCCTATTTTTTGAAAATATAAATTGTTCAAAAACATATAAAGGTTGTTTTTTTAAGCTGCATAAGAAGTGTCGATATGGTCATACCGATCGTTTGACAATTCAAAAAGTCAAACTGTGTTGCTATTTCGCAAATCATTATGATTCGTTTGAAAAACATAAACGTGTTCATAGAGCATAGGCATCGCTGATCCTTATTCTTTCCAGGCTTGAACAAAAATGCAATCTATTGAAAACGCAGTCTTTTATGACTTCAAAATTGCATTATTTGATTAATCTAAAAATTTTGACTTTAAATTTTGTAATCAATAGTTTGGCTGCAATCAATTGAATTTTTTGCATTGAAGTCCTTGCACTCACTTGATGTCTTTGCATTCAATATAGAAGTGTTTACAACTCCCAAATCCTTACAGCTTAAAAAACACCCTCGTTTCAACAATAGTTCTGTCTTGTATTATCATTCAAATATTTAAAGCTCTCAAAAAAACATACGATACTAACCTTTAGTCCCGAATCTCCAATTCGGCTCAAGTTTTCGAAGACCCAAACAAAGCTTTTAATTCGATTTCCAATAAAAAAAAAAACATTGCAAATAATTTTCATAATATTTTTATTTTAAGATCATGATAAAATTGTTTTGTAGTTTTATTAGTTTTATTTTGTTTTCTTTTATAGATTATATCTTTTTTATCTTAATTTTATTTAACTTATTAAAATTCTATTTGTCTCTCTTTTTTTACAGAGTTTACATTGCAAGTGGTAAGTAGTTTAACTATTTAATTTTTGTATTCAATTATTTTCTTTTTATTAGACTATCAATATTAAACTTAAATAAATAATCTTTGGCATTTGTTATAATATAGAACTTTAAAACTTACATAACTAAAGAGGAATGGAATTCTGAGTTTAACAATATTTTATTAATTTGTGTTTTGTTTTTATTTTTATAGATTTTCTTACAATAAAAGCAATTTTAAATTTGTATTTTTTTTGTTCTCAATATTTATAAATTATTTACAAAAACATTTACATTTTAATATTTACAAAAATTATAAAGAGTTTTGTATGTAATTTTAAGTTTGTTTTTGAATATTTTTGTATAAGCCTGGCTTTGAGTTTAGTTTTTAGTTTTTATCTACAGTTCGGATTACATTTCTTTGAATTATGATTAATGATATGAACATTTTTGTATTCAGTTTAGTTTTGCATGAAACTTGATTTTCTAAAAAAAAAGAATCTTGATTATTCAAAAAGATGAGAAATTCGAACGCACAGTATAGAAACGATACATAGTAAGACTTCTTTGAAACTGAACTTACAATAGGGATGATAACGAACTGCAGCCCCCCTAAGTACTGGATCATTGTTGCCAGAAAAACATGATGAGCTTTGACCGGCAATGATGATGAAGACTACGACTGTAGGGTGAGGATGATGATGAGGACGAGAAGAACGACGATGACGAGACTTCCAACCCCAGCTCATGATAAACTCTGACACCACAGGCATTCATCCTCAATGGCCACTCTAATTGAGGTGTCATATTTATTTTTTCTTTGCATTTTCGAAACATGATGCACACAAGTCCTCGAACCTTGGAGCTCGAAGCGGATGGATGCCTTTGCCTTCTGCTCATTTGCCAACAACCACATCCCGTTTCTTTATTTAGGTCAGTCGGACCGCAGTAGCTTCCGGGGTGGCAAGGACAAGCCAAGTGCAAAAAGTTGAAATAACTGTTCACTGTTCAGTCGCTGCTGAAGCTGACGTTGGAGCTGGATGAGGATGGTATGATGCGGTAATGGTGATGTACATAGATGTAGATGGAAATGGATGGATGAATACATGACATGGAGGAAAGATACTTTGCTGTTAGTTTGGATGGCTGCATGTCGGTTGAGCCCCTAGAGTATTCGAGGTTTTCGTTGTAAGGCGGAAACACGGTTTCAGCTGGGCACAACGAGGGTTGAAACGTTTGGCCAATTGCACGTATCTGCGGCGTTCGTGGGGGTCATGTTGGTGAGGCTGTTGCTGTTGCTGCTACTGCTGTGGTGTTGCAGTTGCAGGTGATTCGGGTGCTGTTGCTGAAGTTGGGGCTGCTCCTGGTGCTGATGGTGATGGTGGTGATGCTGTTGCTGCTGATGCGGTGGATGGGGGTAGTGATTATGATTATGACGATTCTGCTGCTGTTGATACAGTTGCGACTCCTGGGGCTGTAGTGTGGCTTGTTGATGAAGCTGCTGCTGCTGTTGCTGTATCGGCGTTGGCAGTGGAGGCTGCTGCTGTCCGTTCAATCCTCTAATACTATCTGCAGGATGGGCCGTGTAAATGTTGCTCCGTCGTAGATGATTGTTGTTATTTGGCCGTTTGTTCCTTGACCACCATTGAACATGCGTTTCTATAAAAATGTTTTGGGTTGGGTTTGGTTTTTGTTACTATGAATTTCATTTTGTTTATTTATTATTTTGATATTATTATTGTGCGTTGTGGCTTTTTATTGCAAACAGGAGGAATGATTTTTATTCATGTTTTCCTCATTGGAGGTGGCGGTGGTGGTAGAGGGCGTGTGGTAATATGATTGGTAGTAGAGATACAAGTAGTAGTAGAAGCAGAGGTGGTGATATTATGATTCGGATTATGATTATAGTAGATGGGAAGCCGATAAATTGATGGAAGTGGAGGATGTTGTTGGGGTTTCGTGCACTTACCATTTCGATTGTTCGATGATTTTTTTCTAAAAAATGAAACGAAAAAAAAGAGAAAAATAAAATATTTTGTCATTAGAACAATTTTTGATATAAAGTTTTAAGATTTATTGACTTTAAAGGATTTAGGGAAATGTTATAATGCAAAAGTTTCTTTAGAATATGTGTAAAGTTAAAATAGAAGAAAGTTTAATTCCGTTTTTTGTAATTATATATATAATTTCACTATAAGTTCAAACTTAGATAATTGACAAATATCAATTAATAGTTGACAAATGTTAATTGATAGTTGATAAATATCAATTGATAGTTGATAAATACAATTTGATGGTTAATAACTATCGATGTTTAATATTGATAAGAGTTTTGATTACTGAAAATAATCAAGAGTTTTGAGGATAACAAGAAGATGTATTTCTTTTGAAAGAAGTTGCTTAATTTTTTAATAAATGAGTCTTTGGCAGAATGAATTCCAAAATTCATCCACTATCAATTGATATCTGATGGTAGTAATAGCAATTAAAGTTACATCTGAAGAAAAATGAACTCACCTCTTGCATCTAACGACTGTGATCATAATTATTGCACCTAGT
The DNA here is from genome assembly GCF_945859685.1 of Eupeodes corollae. Classification (NCBI taxonomy): domain Eukaryota; kingdom Metazoa; phylum Arthropoda; class Insecta; order Diptera; family Syrphidae; genus Eupeodes; species Eupeodes corollae. Next base: position 156,395,221 of record NC_079148.1, on the reverse strand, counting down.
ATTGCTGATAATATTGAGACTATGATAAGCGTAAGTGGCCACCCCAACTCGGATGCTTTCTCTACAAAAAAAAGAAGATAACACAAAAAACAATCATCAAAATCACACTTAAACCTTTAGATACTGATTTTTTGTATGAAATGATTTAAAAAAAAAGTCTTCTAACTTACCTATCGTTCCTTCAAATATAAACGTGCTCTTTGTTGGCATTGCCCATGAGCACAAATCACACGTAGTCAGTCCGTCAGTTAATACAGGTTCATCCATTAAAAATGGCGGCCTTGGTGGTGGCGGAACGAACCTTCCATTAAACAGGCCGTTTTCACTAGCATCAAATGGCAGAGGTGAATTAAAAAATTCAGCAGCATCTTCGAAGAATTCAAATGACGATAAAGACGATGAAGATGACGCAGATCCAGGCATCGACGTCTCTTCATAATAGACAGCATTTGAACCTGATGCTAATAAATTACCTACACCAGGTGGACTAAGCGTGGCGGGTAAATCAAATGAATCTGGCAGGAAGTTTGGTAATATTGATTCGGCAGTTTGTTTAATTAATCCGTCATCACCATCATTATCACCTCCTCCTCCATCACTGTTAATCGATGGGAATTGTGTTCGATTCCTAAATGATGTTGTGTAATTGGACGGACTTGTAAGTACAGTTACGAGTGATGGCATTTTTCATTAAAACTATTATAAGTTATTGAGTTCGGTTGTCTTGAGATTAGGTGTTTTTTGTTTGTAGTTTTTGAAGCCAGTCTTATGTTTTCATTCTGATGGTAGTTTATCTGTAATACAAATTAAAAGAGGAAATTGGTTTAAAATTTGGTTGCAAAATATTTTTAAAGAATTAAAGTAATTCTTCAATGAAAATAGTTGAGCTTGATTTTCTTAATACTAAAATATGAAAGCCAATGACAAATATGTACATATGTCAAAGAAGATGAAAAAATTAATGGTTCAGTGGAGCCATGCTTAAAAATGTTGGTTTCAAAATATTGGTAACTAGTAAAATCCTGATTCCATTTTACTAAAATTAAGAATTTGACACTTTTTAACCGTGACAGTTGAGGAAAAAAAAAGCAAACCTAAATTTGGTCTACAGAAATGTCTTTCGACTTAGGAGTCAAATTACTAAAAGTTCACTTCAGATGATCTTGAAATTAAATTGTGCTTCATCCAAAAAATATTGCTTAACCCAAATGATTTATTGGTCTTATTTTTTCTTGTTTCAAAACCCTAAATAAATATTTTTTTCCCGAACAATAAATCCAATTAAGAGCAACAATTTGAACAACAAAGAAACGCATTGAATTTGAGACAATTTACAGCCTTGCGCAACCCAGCAGGGCGTTTCTGATGTCTGCTCATTTCATTTCTGTGTGGCACCCATTTTACCTATCTCCGGTATACGAAGTTGTCATGTCGTTGTTGAAGAAATTCCTGGCAACAAATTTGTAACAAACAATTTGTGAGCTACCTTATTATAAGACCTATAGACCGTCGTCGTCGTGGTCGTGTCAGTCGTCTGGAGGTGGTAACGACACGTTATATTTTTTGAACGTGTAACTTCAATAGGCCTACACATAAGCTGTTGACATTTGAGAGGTAAATGATTTATGTGCGTAAATGCTTGTACACGCATTATGATGGTAACACACCCCGAATCATTTTATATCCAATCCAAGATACCATATTTTATTCTGATATTGGTATAAAGTAATTTCTCAGTCTCCGTCTCCATAACATGCGGGTTTATCTGGAATCTTATTTATTTTTTGTTTCAATCATTTCAAATCAATAGGGTGTCAAAAGTTTTTATTGCTACTGTTTCGAGATTTCGACCAAACAAAGTGGTAACAGTAGCAGCAGCAGGAATATCTATACGATTTGCTACTTGTCAATATTGTGGCACTTACATTCAGCTGTCAGCTATGTGTCAAGAAGCAATGTCATCGCAATTGATTGCCAGATCATATTTTCTTATAAATGATTCACATTCAACAACAACAAGAAGAAACAAATAAAACACCAGCCAGCAGCGTCTAGCTCCACACCCTGTGACAAACAAAGTACATATATTTATGTGAAAGAATATCAAAAATCCGTCTAATCCGATTACAACGAGAACTCACTGTGGGTGCGTGGTTTTGGCCATTCACCAAAAGTTAACCACACAATTATCCAGACAGCCTTAAAAAAAAAACAAAAATTCCAACCAACAGATAGAAGAATTCCCATAACCAGAAACCAAAAAAAAGAAAGAAAAGGGGGACGAGGAGGTGGGGATTGTTGTGAAATGTCGTCAACTTTTCACAAAGCAAACTGTAAACATAGACCAGAACGGGTAGATGATGGTTTCTGGCACCAGCAGTTCTCGGAGTTCTGATGGCCTCTGGAGGAAAATGATATGGCAACTCGAAAGCACCACATCCACATCCCAGTTACAGGAAAACCAAAAGGAAACACAATAATTTGAAGGCAACAAAAAAAGGGAAATAATATGATCCCTGTGCTCTTGTGTTCGGTCAGAATTCGGATGGACATGAACAATGTAATTCGACACAACTTAGGTTTCTAAAGGTTTGTAATATTGGAATGGTTTTGTTCGTGGACTGATACGCCATCCTCCCTGTTTTTGAACATTCACAAGAATATACAAAAAAACTCAGGAAGAAAAAGTTTTATTTTGATAATAAAAATATTATGAGCTTCAATTTTTATAAATCTGACAAGTTCGGATTAAATTCATCTTAATATCTTTGTATTTCATCGTTACATATAAGACATGACATTGATATGGGTTCTGGTAAGGAAAGAGTGGGTTTTAAAATATTTATTAATATGACCTAACAATGAAATTCAAGGATTAGTTGTATTTGAATTGTTGGTGATTTGGGGGTGTTGAGAAATTGTTTGCTTCTTCTTTTCTCATATGTTTGCAAAAGTTGTTAATATTACGATTGAAGCTAAGCCATAGAACTGTCGGATTTATTGCACTTAATTCTTAATGATTCTGAAATCACACTTGTCGTTGTGTATTTTACACTCATTGGTAATATGTACGAGTATGTTGTTAGGTTGAGTCAGAAAAGTGGACGTAATTTTTATAATTAGAAATAAAAGTTATGTCAGAAATTATAAGCTGAGCCACTATTTGTCAATCATTGATCATATTCATGAATCATCATTAAATGTTGTTTAATATGTTTTGCCAGAAACTTTTTTGTGATGTTTCTTGTTATTGGTCCCAAATTTCTTTTTATTTTTGAAGACTTTTGTGTTTCAACTGAGGATAAATTGTTTTGTTTTGAAGGGAAAATAATGTAGATACCGTTCAATTTATATAAAACGTGTTAAAATGGTCAGTAGGTTTTTAAATAAACTTGAATGAAGTCATGTTTGTCTGTATAGTAAATGTTGTTAAACGAAACACAAACACAATTTTCAAAAACCAAAAACGATATTGTACTTAACATAGCAGGTTTAATATAATATTTAAATTTATTTTAATGGAATGTTAGGTCCCTTAACAGACCACGTGCTGCTGAAGAATTAGCGAAGGCCCTAGACCGCTATAAAGTAGACATCACTGCCATTTAGGAAATACGATGGGATGGACCGGGCAAAAAGAGGATGAAAAACTGCGATATTTACTATGGTGAATGCTTCCACGAAAACCAACAACGCTTATTTGGATGCGGCTTCGTCATTGGAGCCATCCTTAGGCAAGCAATCTTGAGCTATAGGTGCATCAATGAGCGCCTCATGACCAAACTCATCAAGGTTAAGTTCGGCAACACCAGCCTGATATGCGCGCACGCCTCCACAGAAGAGAAAGAGGACAACACCAAAGATATGTTCTTCAAGCTCGTAGACAAAACATATGAGCAGTGTCCTAGCTACGATATTAAAATAGTTCTGGGCGATTTTAATGCCAAGCTAGGAAGGGAAGACATCTTTGTCGGGGCGAAACGTCATGGTAGCCAGTACGCGTTTCCCACACCTCAACGTCAACAAACTTCTCCAGATCAATCTACCGTCAACCAGATTGACCATATTGCGATCGACGCCAGACAAGCTTCCAGAATCATGGATGTACGAACTTTCCGAGGAGCTAACATCGACTCGGACCACTACCTCGTTATAGCCAAGGTAGCACTTCGAATTTCCAGACCCAAGGTAAAACAAGGAGGTGCTGGGAGAAGGTACAACGTCGAACGGCTACAATCGCCAGAGATCGCCAAAACCTTTTCCGACCGAGTTACAAGTAACCTCTCTCGAAGTTCTCTGCCGCCAACACAAGTTATCGAAAACCAGTGTAAACATTGCCAAGATGCAATCAGAGAAGCCGCCTATGATGTGGCGGGTTTTAAGCAGCCACTAACAAGGCACTCTTATTTTAATGAGGAATGTCGGCAGGCAAATGCAGCCAAACAACAACCACACAAAGCGGCGCTGCATAAAAGGACGAGAGCTGCTCATGAGCTCTATGAGCAGAAGAGTCGAGAGGAACAACGACTTCTCAGAAGGAAAAAGACAGGGCATGAAAAAACGTGCGTTCGAAGATGTTTAGAGGTTTAAAAGCAGCAATGAAGTTTGAAAGTTTTATGAACAGGTGAAACGAAATTCATAGGTACATAAACCTAGAACCGAAGGCTGCAAAGACGAAAGTGGAAACATCATAGTGGAACCGCAGTCAATGCTAAGGATATGGAAGGACCACTTCTGCAGACTGTATAACGGCGACGACGAACTGAATTCAATCCGATTCTCCCGACATAGACGAAGTAAATATTGCCATATCTAAGCTGAAGTCTAATAAAGCTGCTGGAGAGGATGGCTTGAATGCCGAGCTCTTTAAAGCAGCTGGAGATAAGTTGGTTAAGAGCATGCACCAACTTATCTGTAAGATATGGTCGTAAGAAAGCATGCCTGATGAATAAAACCTCAGTATTGTTTGCCTGATCCTGAAAACCGAAAGAGACACTCTAAACTGCACCAACTATAAAGGAATCAGTCTACTTAACATCGCCTATAAAATCTTCTCTGCCGTAATATGTGAACGTCTAAAGCCCCATCGTCAACAACCTGATAGGTCCTTATCAGTGTGGTTTTAGACCAGGAAAGTCCACAGTTGATCAAATATTCACATTACTGCAGATCCTGGAAAAAACCCAAGAACACCAAATCGACACCCACCATATTTCCATCGATTTTTAGGCCGCATATGACAGGATCTACAGGGACGAGCTGTATAGAGCCATGTCTAGTTTTGGCATCCCTGCCAAACTCGTCCGTTTGTGCAGGATAACCATGGAGAATTCACGCTGCTCCATAAAGGTTGAAAACAACTTAACAGAACCTTTCGATGTCAAAAAAGGTTTTAAAAATGGTGATTCGCTGTAATGTAATTTTGTTAACATCGTGCTTGAAAGAATAGTGCAGAGCTCACACGTCAACACTAGAGGCACTATTTTTCAAAAGATGGCTGGATCACGTAGAGCAACCAATGCTCCGGCCCGAAAAGTCTTCGAATCCACACCCACAGCGCAGTAGAGGAAGACCGCGGATCAGGTTGGCGCGCACAAGTATAAGGTGACTTCAACCAACTTGGAGCGCGAAATTGGAGAAATTTAGAAGTTTGTTGGGTGAGGCCCTAGTTCACATAGGACTGTAGCACCACCTTAATTAATTAAGTAAGTATGATTAACCGGATCAAAGGCTTTCGGGAAGTCAAGTAATCCTAAAATTGTTACTTGATCATGGTCAATAGCACATCTTAGATCATCAGTTACTTTAATGATAGCAGACACCCAACTGTGATTTATTCTAAAACAGGATTGGTTAACACATAAGAGATTGATATTAAAAAAAAAAAAACGAGATCTAGCTATGTAAATTTTTGTCTAAGACTTTTAAAATAAATGAAAGAATCGAAATTGGTCTGTTGAAAGAATCGAAATTGGTCTGTTAACCGAGTAGCAGGATTCTTGATCACATCAATTACTTTTGCGACTTTCCAGTTATGAGGAAAAGAGCTTTTCGTAATGATTGTATTGAACATATGCGTAAGAGTGGGAAGTATGTTAGGTAGTATTATTTAAATATATGAGGGGGCATTTCATCAAACCCCATACCTTTATATTTTATTTTTAAAATATTGGCTACTAAGTCAGCTTCTTCAACTGCCTGAAATTCAAAACAATTTAAGCTCAGATCCACTGATTCCATATAATTAGCTATTGCTTCCTCATTAAGAGATTCAGACTGGACTTTCGTAAAATCAACATTAAGAACATTAGGATTAACGTTTTCAGGGTATTTTCATTTCAATGGTCTTACTCCAAGATGTCGTATATTTTTGCAGAGTGTTTTAAAGGTAGATCTTCCCTCAAATGATTTGAATATACTCTGTTTCGAATGTCATTAAAAGTATTATGAAACTCAGTCAATCGAAAACGTCTTCATTGTTTGTATGCTAAGTCTCCTTGCTTCATCAGTTCCTTAATTTTTTAGAAAAAACCACGATTGGTGCAAGCTTATCGCATTAACTACGAATAGAATTGTCTAAGAATAAAACCAGGTCATCGGAGGAAGCCATAAAATATATTTGTTGCCAGTTAATCTGAAAGAGATCGTGTTCCAGTTGAGCCAAGTCAATATTTTTGAAATCATGATATTCAATAGTAGTAGCTACCGTTTATGGAACAAAACCAAAGGTAGCAAAAATTATATTATGTTTCGAAATGGCAGATGCGGAAAACTGGTCGTAGATCATGAAGTTTTCGATATTATAGGTAAAGAATAAATCTAAGAGTGTTGCACATTAGTAAAATTAGTTGGATTACTAAAATTAGTTATATATAAGCTTAGGCTGTGCATTAGTTCAGTTAATGATTTTGATATTTCCATTTTACCAAATAACAATTAAAGTCACCACATAAGGCGATTTCAGAATAAAAAGAGGAAATGTTCTCTATACTGTTTTAATTCCCAGGAATTATCTTCATTTTCCTTAAAGATTATGATGAAGAAGTTTATGCCCAATAAAATAAATTGACAATTTTGGTTAGGTACAGAGTTTACATAAAAGCAGATGGAATCACGAAAAACAGGTTTCAAAAACTCCTTGGTAGTTTATAACTAACACAATGTTAAGAACACCAAAGAGAAGGTATGAATACATTTCCAGCTTCCTATCCCTTAGTTTCCCCGACCATTTAGCCTGGGGGAATATTTCTATAGATTCGTTTGTTACGTTCAACTCTTAATTTAACTAGTTTTGTAATGATTGTTTTTTAAAACCTTGTCGTTAACAAAAACACAAAATTGGGAAAACTTGAGTTTGCGAATTAACATAAGTCATCGATCAGGACTGATAATTTCACAAGTATTGAGAGTATGGTATGTAATTTTAGTCGCATCTATTGTACATGTGACTTCCAAAAATACATTTTTCACAGGCTTAAGAGAAATTGCCCTGGCATACCATAAAATTGTCATCGTTGTGTCATTAAATTGATAAATTTATGTTTGCACCATATTAAACTCAATAGACCTGGTACGTGCAGCTTTTAGAGGTTAAGGCCAGTTGGTTCTTTTATTTCCTTTATTAAAATTCCGATAAAATTTCCCAGAACATTAAGTTTAAAAATTCATAGTTCAATAAAAAAAAAACTTAATTAATAATCAAAATCAATATCGTTGAATCTTTTCCAAAGGTTCTCCTATTTTCATCGAAAACAAAAGACAATCCCAATTCCCCCAAAAAGAAAATATTATTTAAAAATTTTAATTATGAGCCAGCACATCAGAGGTTAATACACATTTCATGCATTTAACGCTCGTTTCCTTCAACTGATGCGAGCAAATCAATTTCATTCATTAACTAGCATTTATAATAGCGCATCATAATCCGGCTATTTAATATTTGTAGTTGTACTATACGGCTTTTATTAATTATTCTTTATTGCACCTGACTATCTCTGGCACTGATGGAATGGCCTAGCATCGTTTCCTTTCCTTTCCATTTTTATTTTGAATTTTTCAAGAAAACACACTCTAACCGTTGCGTCCGTCGTCGTCTTCTAGAACCAGGTTTCAAAAAAAAAAGAACAAATCTTGGCCGTCGCGCTTTTGACAGGTAATAAAAACCCCTTAAGCTAACGAATCCAAATGGCATCATACGCGCAGTCTAAGCCTCCAGCTGTGCACTGCACTGTGTACCGATTGAATTCCCATAGACCAGGCGCAATCATTTTTGTGATCATCTATTTTGCTTATTAGATTCTCCTAACCCTGGTGATTGACCACAGCAAGACGAATTCTAGGTGGAATAAAAACTGGAAGAAAAACAACACAAAACTCTCAAAGAAACTAATTTCGAATAAGAAAAAACAACATCTCAGCCCAAAAACCTATAAAAAGAACACAGTTGTTTGGGTGTCATTAAGGCCTGTTGCAGGGTGCCAGATTAATGGCCGGCCTCGCAGAGGGGGATCAAGTTTTCTGTTAGTTCAGTCCTTTATAAGACTAACCAAGTAACCACCTCTAATGCGAGAACAAAAGGTAGAATGTAGAAATATAGGTATCTTTTTTTTTTTGTTGGTTTCCTCAACGACTCAAAGAGTCAAGACCATGATGCCAAGTCCAGTGGCAAATGCAATTGCGACATTGGACAGCGGACAACAGAACAACAGAACACCAGAACAACTCAACCGATCGATAATCGTCATGACTTTGACAGATCATACATCACTTTTTTGTTTGCGTCGCGTTGCGTTGCATTGCCGGCCAGCACATTACGTTTCCGTTTCAATTCCGAACCAAAGACGGTACTTCGTTTGACAGGAGTTTATAGACGTCATATACCATAAGAACGCACGTACCTAGCTACTCCTGTTAAGTTGGATTGCGCAAATTTGTATCAATTAAGCTATTAACTGCAGTTAGTCACATTCGCGTCGCATCGCATCTTCTGTGCTCGGAATCGGATCTAGTTTAGTTTGTATAGTTCTGTGTGTGATCAGTGATCACGTTATGACCATAAAAGGTTGCAAAAGGAAACAACATCATGGACACATTTTGATTGGCAACATTGTTGTGATTAGTAGTTAACGTTGTTAAGTGAGGTAGTTTTTAACTTTACCATCGCAACCGTCCGCGTCCGGTAGAAGGATACAGCAATTTATAGAAATTAAGTGATAAATTTTGTCTTTTGTTATGACTTGTTTTTGAAATTCTTTTTCAAATGTTCAAGAGAACGCTCTTATTAAACTGGTCTCAAGGCTTGGGTGTATAAGAGATGTGGAGTATTTTGCCAATCAATGAATTCTTTGAAAAATAGATAATGCAATTATTTTTAAGGAGCACAATGGTTACGAATTATGTCCTTAACTACTTTGCAGCCTTGATTAAAGTATTTCCCTAGAAATAAAATGGAGTGACTCCTGTTCTTCGAAAAACTTCACTAGAGACGCAAATATCATTAGATCAGAAAGATATGTCGGCTCCAAAATATTAAACGATTAAGAAAGATTCCAAAGAAAAGTTAAGGTCATAAACTGTCTAATTTTAACTTTGGTAAAGTTTGTTCCATCGACTTAGGTTTGTTTGTGTTTATTTCCAGGAACTGTGTTGATATTTCTGTTCAGTAAAGTTTAACAGTTCATCATGAGTAACTTAACGTTAGTAAAAAATATTTGTTTCCGAAGTTATTAGATCATTTCTTCCATTCTTCGGTGACGCTCATTTCTGTGAATGAATGACTTTTTCGATAAAAAATTAAACTCTCTAAAAAGACGCTGCAAACTTCGCTTCTTTGTAAAATGTTTTGAGTTTGTTGCAATAAACTCCTTTGTTTTCTAATAAATGACATCAAGTCCTCATTTCCCAATAAAATATCAGTTTCCTTCAAAGTTATGATATTTTAATTTGTATTTTATGAGCCAAACAAAAACAATTGACCCCACACACCTGTTTAACCCACGATCACACCATCCTAACAAAACTCGTAAAAATAAGAGTTTATATTTTTAACAGATGCATATTTGTGGTAACATGAGCTTATCATATGTGCCATCCGCTAAATATTTCTACATACGTGCTTCATTGAAAATCTCAATATTCAAAGACATTTTCATCGTTGGGTGTCGGCATCAGAGGCATCGGCAGCGTTTTGCAGATATGATTTCACTATGCATATAAGGAACAACGCAACGCTTACTCACATCAGGCAACAATCAACTATAAGAAAAACAACAACAAGAAAAACTTCGTAGGCATAATTGCAAATTAAATAAATGTCTTTCATTTGAATGCGTTTACAAGTACAGAGATTACTTTGAATAAGATGGGAGTGGTAATTGACAGGAGCGTATTTCCTTATTAAGAGCCTCTAAGGCAGAATCGTATTAAATGGGTTAGGTTCAATCCTTATGGATCAAAATACTGTATCTCAAGATATTGTATTTCAAATAAGTGTATGTACAAAATATTGCATGATCAAAATGGTGTATCTCAAAATTCTGTACTTCAAAATGTCGTTTTTCAAAATGCTGTAAATAAGGTTAAAAAATAAAAATAGTTTTGACAACGTAAAAAGGGCGCACAGTATTTTGAAATACAGAATATTAACCATACAGTATTATGATTATACAGAATTTTGACCATACAGTACTTTAAAATACAGCATTTCGACTCGCTTCCATATTAAAGTAGTACTGTTAAACTTTGACAAAAAATTGTCGATTCTGAACAATATTTTTTTTATTACAGAACTTTTGAACTTCATTTGCTAAGGGGTGGCAACCTTGTTATGTACTAATGGCTGTTTCCACCATTCACTAACTTTGACACCTTGATCAAAGAAGTCCATGATAACCTAAGGAAGGTTATCCTATTATATTGAATAAACAAGAAATGGAAATTACTGTTAAGTCAACTTTACCGAAATTTTCAAACCCTAAAAAAGCCACCTCTTGCAAACCTTCGATACAATTGTATGGTTCAATGTGTAACCTTTGAAAGTTTGTACATAAATGCTCAAAATTCATGTAAAGCCCTTTTTGAAAACTGTCAAGAAAAATTTAGATGGCCCTTAAAGTTCACGCTGTACGACTTTGCACAATTCCGGCTATGGTTCCTCTGTTGATATAGAGCCTAAGCTCTCTAGAGGATATTCACAATTTATATGCTTTGAGGCTGTTTTTGTTTTTTGTTTCTATCAATTTACTCGTAAGTTTGAAACTTTCCTAATCTCTCGAAGCTAAAAATCGATACATCTGATTTGCACACGAAAAAGAAGAAGATGAGGAACTAAATTGAGGCGTATACACCACTGACACACGTTTTCAGTGTGTCTTGGATACTATGGCTTGAAGGTGCCTCTCTTTGCTCTTTATCTATATACCCGATTTTCTTCGTTTTCATTTTCCAAAAGGATTTCCTCCTACTGATTTGTTTTCCGGTGTATTGTATTGAATAAACTTCCTCCTTTAGCCGTCATCATATAGCTTCACACTCGCACACGCTTCTGCCTTATCGAATTTGTCCGTCTTGGCGTCATTCTTGTTCTTCTTCTTTTTGTATACCTACCTGCCTACCTATTTTTTTGAATCAATTTTTAAGGTGTGTAACATCATCAGAGAGGGAGTTCTTCTATAGAGAGGTGATAGATGGGGAGGTCTGTAAGACTCTTAGATGGTGTGTTCAGCCATTCAACGCAATCACAAATTACGATCGGCAAATTAATTTCTACCTATGATGATTCGAAATACAAGAAACAATCGTACAATCGAACCTTTTCCTATATAGGTAAGTTCGTATAAGGGGGAGTCAAGACTTATAAAAGAAGTTTCGTCAGGGATAAAGAAAAATAAGTGGGTTTGTTTGAATGCGGAATAGGTGAAAATAGCTCCAGGGTGCGAGAGCAAGTGCCAGATGATAAGAAAATTCGATTCCGAAAAACGGCCATATTTTTCTTCTATCGTCTTGAAGAAAACAAACATAAATGCTATATGCCTTATCCTGAGTCCATGTTTGAACAATGAGACATTCAAAGTACCTATTTCTGATCCTTAAGATGTATATTTATGATATCATATTTGCACAGCAAAATATAGGGAAATGGAATATTGTTGTCTTGAGTATAGACTTAACCCCCCCTCCCTAATTTCTATAATGAACTGAAGACTTAAACATTTCCTTGAATATTTTGGGAACGTTAAATATACTAAAATAGGAGATGTCCTTGATGTGGAAGGCTTCAATTCAATTTCATATTTTACTTTCAATGAATTTTTGCAAATGAAAAGGGATTACATTCATGAGACGATTGCATGTGAAGACAAATTAATTGAAAATGACAAATCTAAGTTAAGAAATAGTCAGCTAGGGAAACTTATTCTACTACATCTAAGTTGTTTAAAGAAGATTTGCTATACACACACAAATAATTTTCACTTAAGCTTAAATAGAGGACTTTGGATTCCATATTTTATCAGATCTACATTATTGAGAGGCTTGATGGTTGAATAAATTTAATGCTTCGATTTGAATTAGATTTTCAATTATAAATGCAGGAAGGGGATTATTTTAAGGATCATTCAGTTCTTGGAAACTTAAATATGGTAGGACTTAGTATCGAAGCTTATCTATTAAATACACAAATATTTGTCAATTAAATTTCGTAATAAGGAGTCCATATACTTGCAATGCATATTTAAGATGAGGACGAACATGGCAACTGTAAAAAAAAAGAGTAACATAGGGATCATTAAACTTTGCCCATCGTTTTATAAAACCAAGCATAAAACTTGACTTATTGACAATAAAATTAATGTCATGCGTAAACTCTAAGTTGGAAAAAAAATAAACACCTAAATCTTTATATGTGAAGATCAAATCAAATACACCAACGATTCATTTTTTAGTAAAAGTTATCGTCTTGGAATTTACAGGGTTGAGGGTAAAGCTATTTTTCCCACTCCAAAAAGTGAAACTATCAATGTCGGTTTGTAAAAGGATACGATCCGATCATGGGTGGACTTTATAATTTTAAAAATGTTCATGTCATCAACAAAAGTGACGATACATCGTTAATAGACAGGATGACCAGAAAAGGGTCAAGATTGCTTCTCTGGGGAACACCAGATTGAGCAACAAAAGGTTCAGAAATACCATTTCTAAATTTTACGTCATACGATCTGTTTTCAAGGCATGATTTGATCCAAGCTAAGAAAAATTGTAGAAAACCAAGAGCTTTAAGTTTAAATAAAATAATTCCGTGGCTAACTTGGTCAAAAGCTTTAGAAAAGGCAGTGTCTGACTGTATACACAGTCAACTTCATAACCATGTTCGAAAGCATTTAAACACATGTTTGAGAATGTAAGGAGATTAGTAAAGGTTGATCTTTTTTTCACAAAACCATGTTGCTGTTCGCAAATGAGATTTTCACTTAAAAATGATACACTTTCACAAAAAACTTGTTCAAACAATTTAGGAATGCATGAAAGCTTTTTGGCCTGTAGTTGCTTATATCCGACTTGTTATCTTTCTTGAAAATTGGTGTTAGAAATGACTTCTTTCATCTACTGGGAAATTTGCCTGTTTTTAGAGAAAGTTTAAATAAGAACGTAAGGGGTTTAATTTAGGCATAACTACACTTTTTTAATACTATCGGGGGAATGACATAGGGATCGGCTTAACAGTCATCATTCAACGCAGATAAAAGATCAAGGACCGTACTCTGTAGCACAGTTATGTGACTACAGCTAGTTTGTTAAAAGGAGTGAAGATTATGAAAATAAACTTCATCAACTTCCTCAGGGCTATTAACAAATGACTCACGGAAATTTGTTGCGAAAGCGTTACAGTTATCAACAGTTGTATCTAACGAAAGGTTCTTGTAAGAGCAGTTTACTGGAAAGCCATCTGATTTTTTCTTTAAGTTTACAAGTTTCCAAAATTTTTAAGGATTCTCTTTCAAAGAGGTGCCTTATGAGTAACATAACTAGCGTATAAAAAATTAGAAAGAGACTTAAATTCATTAAAGAATTCAACATAAACAGAGAAGTTGATTGGAGACAGAGTTTTGAGATAAGTTTTCCATGCCTTATTTCTTTTGTTACGAAGTAAACGCAATTCTTTCGTGTACTATAGTTTGTATTTATTGATTTCTTAAAAGGTACATTTTTTTCTAAACAATTATGAAGGATCTTATAAAAAGTTGAAACTGCTTCGTCAAAATTAGAAAAAGCTAAGTTATCAGTTATTTCCGAAATGGTTAAATCTTCACACAACAACTGGAAATTAGCTCTTCTGAAGTCCAAATTTAATAAACAATCAAAGGAATTACTGTCAGAAAAATGTCCAAGGGGGGAGGGGGGGTGATATTTATCAAAATTAGTAATTCGTGGTCTAGATTCTAGAACAAGAGTACTAATAGCGTCAGAAGAAAATACTAAATCCAGAATTTGATCTTTTGAGTTTTTAATAAAGCTTGTAACTTTTTAAAACCCTAATACCTTAAAAACATTTGTTATGGTTAAATTTTAGTTAAACATTGTTTTTCTTTTACATTTAATTCTTAACAAAATTTTAGATTCGACTAATTTCATATCCTTCATTCTAACTTTAACAATAAAACAAGTCACAGATTAAGGAGCCAAATGTAAGCACCATCTATTGTTCTTGAATAATTTCTAAAATACCCCTGTTTGGTTTTCCTTCTTTTTATAAACAAATCATTACATCGGAACCTACTTATAAGCCTTAAATGTATCTTCCTATTAAATCACCCCGGACGTATAGCAGCTTAATTTTTGTAGATACGTAAAAACTTTTGAAAACAATTTAATTTTTAAATGTTTTTCATAATTTCGAAAAAATTCTTCAAAATTTATCAATTCTAATCGATGTCACGTTCTCGATAGTGATTAAAACCAAGTCCTTATGAAGAATAATCGGACTCTACCTGCAGCATTGTTAAGGTAATGGTGCGCAACACCGCCGGCTAGCCGCCACCGGCAACATTGCCACTACCACCCAAGTGTGATGTAACGGATGAAAAAACTAATCATAAGAAATTCATGGAAAATACAAATTGTTAAGATAAAAATTACTGCGTGCTGCCGCCGCCGCCGCCACACTTTAAAGGAAACTATCATTGCGCCGCCACCTTTTCGACCCACCGTGTGTTGGGTCTTCCGACAACATCACCAACAAAGTGGTTAATAAAATATCTTCATTCCAACATACCTTCAGCTTTTCAGCTACTGTTGGAATACATTTTTGGCGGGCTTATGGAGATACAACATAGACATACAAGTTACCAATAGGTCTAGGATTGTTGTTTCTCTTGACCATCTGAAACCTATGTATATCTTCTAGCCTTGGAGGTGGGTTGGTATAGAAGGTGCACACCTTAAAGGGAAACGTGATGAGAATAAATTGTACTTCGAAACTTTCCAAACATACAACATACAGCACAATACACAGAAAAAGAAAAAACCTACCTTAAGAATATCCCAGGCCAAAGGTACTGGTATGTGCCATATACAATGAAAGTATAGGTTCCTAGACCTACCTTTATCGTAACGTCTTCCTGGTGGGCACTTTGCACACAGGTTGATTTTGATCTTTTTTTTCTCTTAACCATTTCCATCCGAAATGCAAAATACTAAAGATACCTTCTGCTTGTCTTCAGCAAATGTTGGTAATTATTTCGCCTTCAGTATAAATGACAGGAAATTTGTATAAAATAAAGTTTATTCCTTTTTTGTTGTATTCGTTGTTGTTGTTGCTGTTGTCAAATGCGTCAAGAGGCTTTAAGGCGCGATAGAGTCTAGAATTTTGCGCGACTTGTGTGGGAGGTCTTAAGTGTGAATAATCATCATCAAGTAAGTGAGTGGTGGAAAAATATATTGCACATACGTTAAGTACTGTTAGAATATTGCTTCCTCAATTCAGGAAGGGGGTAAATTAATAGCTGAGATATAGGATAGGATTTTTTTTAATGTATACCTCTTTTTTGAAGGCGTTTTTCTAGAAACAGAGTAGGCACGTGTACGCAGTATGTGCATGAATTTGTGATTTTTAAATTACAATTATTTACATGTTAACTTAACTTAAAAAAAATTGCTGAGATTCATCAAGCCTTTAGAACTTTTGGATAAGAATGAAAGATGAAGGTAAACACATGAAGTAATTTGGCGTAAAAATTGTTAATTCAACGATAATTAACAGAGACACATTTGGCATGCACCAGTGCCTTTCATTAAATACATCCAGGTGGAAGTTCATTATTTACGACTCTGTTTCTGTGCAAAAAAGTGAAAACGACTTAAGTCTACTTAAGGCAAATAAATTTGTTTTCAAACTTATAAAAAGTCAAAAATCAGGTGCATTATTGTTTGTTAAGCTTCATTCTATTGCATCTAAAAGACTGTTTTCGAAATTGTAAGAACGGCGAGTTATTACAATTCATGACTTAGTCAACCCTTCTCAAATAAGAGTGATTTCATATTTCTTCCAAGAACTAATCATTTTAAATATTTTTAAATGAATTCACGTTACTTAAAAGACACTTAAGCCGTTGAACTTCATTTCATAGTTTTAAGTTGGCAGTTCTGAAATTTTATACCTGTCAAACTTAGCTGCCATTTTACTATTTTCATTCTCTTTTAGTTGAATGTTCCTTTATATTTTACTAAAAAGTTCAAAGTTTAACTAAGCCTATTTTGGAAAATATTTACTCTAATTTGCAGTACGCTAAATATTTTCAAAATAAATACCTCTGCTTTTCGGATAATAATTTCATTGCTGCAGGAGTAGGATTGGTAAATGTCCTTATCGCTGGTACTTTGTTAGTCAATGCCTCAAATAATCGGTCAATCAATTTCAACCCCTGTGCGGCTGTGTCCATCGTAATCACTAGGAAATTCTACATACGCGCACAATAAATAAATTAAACTTATCCAAACCATGTCGGAATACGTCTTTGGTTGGATCTGACCATGGCTAGCAAAACCAAACCAGGTTTTACATCAATTGGCTTTGTTGGTGCTGTTCTTGTGCTTGAATCAAATTGTTTGCAATTAAGTAGCTAAGTAGCGTGGGCATTGTGTGTCTCGCTGATTTCCTAAATTAATTTAACCATGTTGTCCTGAAGCAAGTAGACGCCTTCTAAACCCGAAATGTTATGTGCTACTTTCTATAGTCTCATCGGCATGATAATAAACCCTCGGTGTTGGTGTCAAAGAGTAGGTAAGAGAAGTTCCTTCCCACTCGAAATTGATGGTTGACATTTTTTTTTTGTTAATTTCATCTAATGAAAAGTTGTTCTGAGATCTTTTGAAGCTTTTTCACTCGCCTTTCTACATAACATATAACTTAGCTCAATTTAAGAAACATGTTTCTTCGAAAGCAAACTGACCTATTTTTGTACGATGGATTCACCTACATCCTGTAAACCGATTGTATCTTTTTTCCTCCACAACCCGAAATCGAAAACATAACAAGAACAAATCAATAAGTCTCCAACTTTTCTCTGTCTGACCTCTTTTCCAAAATAATTGTTTGTTTTCCTTTACCTAATTCCTTCAAAGGCTTTAAATTTCATTTGAAGAAACCCTCTATTTGTTTTACTGACCGATAAATATCGTTTAGTCAACTTTAAGCTGATTTACTTCCACTAAATGTTACAACACAGATGATGCCAACAAAAAAACCCTAAATTATGTATATCTCCCCTTTAAGATTTCAAGATTAATTCAACCCTCTATAATATTCCACCCATCACATTCACCCCCACATCAGAGAAAAGAAGAAGAAAAAAAATCTTATATAAATTTTTCCCCCTAATTTTCTTATCCTTATGGCCGATTAAAACTTAAATACTTTTATCAGCTTACTGACTAGCCCATTAAAGCAAAAGAAAAAGGCTTTTTCGGAGGGGTATGGGGGTAATGAAAAACTTTGTTCAAAGTGTGAAAAGGGAAAACAACAACTACTCGTCCTTCCCCCAAATTTCTACACTTTCCCAGAACAGTACACAACACAAAAAGAAGGAATTTTAAAGAAAGCTTAACCGCAATCGCCTGGGAAAATAAATAAGGACAAGCTAAAGAAAGAACAAACAACAAGAAAAAAAATATAGAGGACTGGAAATGTGTCACCCACTCAAAACCGATGGGAATTTTCTTAAACTGTTTTCAGTTCTTTTTTCCCTCGCCGCGCGCCGTCGTCGTTTTCCTTATACAGGCGAGACTTGAATTGAGTAACAGGGCAAGGTTTGGTTAGTTGGACTACCAGTTATAGCTTTTAGCCCGGACAAATGTGACAAACAACTTTTCTGGTTCTGGCGGGGATGAAAGGTGACTTTTCCTTTCTACCAACAGTAATAGAAGATAGATATTCATCTAAGTTTTAGGTACTATATCTATTCCCATCAGGAGGATCTTTCTTAAGGGATCAGTATAAGAAGATTTGATTGTAACTGTATCGTTCTGTCGAGGACAAAAAACAAAAACAACTTCCTTTCTGTAGAAAACCTAGAGACCGTTGGGACTGGGACTAGGGCAGAGAAAAATATAATTAAATGTTCTTTTGCGTCATGGGAATTTTCGGCTTAGCAAAAACTATTTTTTGCGACTCGAGACCTTTTTGTTTTGTTTTCAAAAGACTCAGAAGAAAGGGAAACCGGGGAGGAGAAGAAGAGCCAAGGACCAAGACAACAAACACAAAGTTCGCAACAAAAAAAAAGAGGTGTGAATTTTATCAAAAAGTTAAAACAAAGACCAAAGGACAATGGGCAAAATGAAAAGTGACAACACTCCGACAAATAGTCGTCCTCGTCCTTTTTTGGGTTGCGGTCCTTTGCAATTTGCCACCATTACGCGTAATCATTCGTGAAACATCACACTTCCAGTTTCATTCAGAGGCAAAAGGAAAAAGGAAAGAGGAAAGAGGAAGCCCAGCAGGACAGGATAGAATAATGCTATGTACAAAGTAGGTATAGCCAGACATAAAGGCTGAAGAAGAGTTATTTGTAGGTAGGTACATATCCAGTATGGTTTTTGAAGCCTCTCTCCACCTGCGTTTCTGCTTCTCACACTTCATTTTCGCACTTGAACACAATAAGGACACATCAACCACCTCGGCTCTTGCTCCTGATCCTGTGGTATATGCCAGAGTGTGAAGGTATATTTGTATGTTTTGAAATGAAGCGCGAAATGACGAAATTCCTTTATCCTGGAATTCTATGATATCACTTTTGGAGGGGGCTGTTTTGGTGTATACTCGAGTCCGTCGAGTCAATAGGAAGGTAGGTATACATCGGGGGGAAGCAAACAGGGTTTCGTTATATTAAAACGTATGAACGTACGTACATACGAGTGATTGTGTGATATAATATCTTGCATGGCTAACAACACAACAGAACATCCAGAGTGGGTATGATATTGAATTTCATTCTTTACTTTGCTTGAGCTGAATTGAATTCCTACCACGTTTCTTGTTTATACTCTCCCCGCGGGGGTCTTCCTCTTCTGTCGACTTAACAAAATCCTCTCTACACAATTCGCAAAATAAAGGGATTTTGTTTTAAAGCCAGAAAACAGAAAACAGAACAGACGAGACGGGTTATATTTGTGTAGGGGTACAGAAAAGGGTGAGCGGGCTGAAGTACTGACAATAACAACGGACAACCCTTACCCTTGTGTTAAAATAAATGAAATATTTGGCGTATTATTTTCTTTTTCTCCATTTTTTTTTGTATTATTTTGTGAGTAAAAGTATTTTTTGGGATATTTTTTATTTTTTTATTACAACACAACAAAAACAAAACCGTAGGTTTGACATTTATGTATTATACGACTTTTCAATTTGGGCTTATGTAGGTTTCAACTTCAACATACGAGAAAATAAATATAAATGTGTAAAATGTTCGTATTGTAATTTTAGCATTTTAATGGGTTCCTTTTTTTTTCGTTTCGGAAAACAAAATATATAAGGATACAATCGCATTCGTTAAAAAGACCACATTTGTGTAAACATTTTTGGCATAATTTAATGTTACTATTTATCCGTCAGGATGGTGAATGGTTATTGTTGAAAAGCTTAGACCAAAAATCGAATTTGGTTGAAAATTTCAATTCTATAGTAAATATCAATGTGTCCTTATGACTATGCGATTCATTTTCTTCCTTAACCTATATCAAACTTGTTTTGTGTCCTTATTGAAATAAAAGGATCTGCAAAGCTGTTCAAAAAGCAAAGAGCAATATTATTGCATAAATTAGCCTTCAGCAAATAAACAGAAATAGTGAATTTATCTTGAATTTGCATTTTCTTCAAAGCCAAAATATCATTCAATTAATTTTCTTGACCTACTAATTTGCATATGTAGTTTCATTATATGTTTCGAAATCTTGAAAACATACACATTTATTGATCTAGAATGTTTTTAAAAGAATAAATGTTTAATCCGTCATCTTAATATTGCAAATGGATTGTAAACCCGATAGTACTTGAAGAAACGCAGATATGCTCGGTTGTATTCAAGCTTTCCATAAAGTTTTGGTTACTGGGATTTGAGTAAAAACTGCTCATCGAGCTTCCCAGGCGGTATTAGATAATGGAATCACCAAAATTACTCGAATCTAAAGAAAATACAAGTCGATTTACCACAAGGTAGTGTCCTGGGACCAACCTTTGATATACAAGAGATATATTTTGGATACCAACGCTTTGAGATACGTTGGTAAAAAAGTCATCCTTAAGAATTTCACGTAAGTTCCTAATGCTTTCAACTTTCTTGCCTCATCTACTGCATCAGTGTGGGACAGAACTAAATTCTCTGAATGTTTGTAAACAATATCAGGTGTCCCTCAAGGGTGTATATTAAGCCCGATATTATTCGCCTTGTTTATTAATGACTTTTATGATGTACTTTCGGGTGGAATACTCAGCTGCAAATCAACAAACTTAATATATTTTGTGAATCCTGGAGTCTCTGTGTCAATACTAACAAGACAAAAATAATGATTTTCGAACCGCGTCAGAGAAGAAGACTCGCAGAAAAAAACTGGTAACTAAAAATCGCGCCTATTGATGTCGTGTATTATTTCAAAAATCTTGGAGTTTTGCTGTCTTACAATCGTAATGTTTCGAAACACGTTAACGAAAAAATCAACGAAGCCAAAGTAGCTCTAAGCTTGATAAGGACTAAGTTTTACTTTAACCAAATATTGATCTTAAATCCAAATATCGTGTTTTTCAAGCAACTGTGCACTGCTGTATATACTACGGTACCCAAGTTTTTGGATATTTACAACTGTCATTGTGACAACTGCGGTAGTCAATACGAAAACAGCGGTAGTCTACATGACAACTGTAATAGTCAATATGATAACTGCGGTAGTCAATACGACAACTACGTTAGTCAATATGACAATATAACAATTCTCGATAGTCAATTTTGGTAGTCAATATGACAACTGCGGTAGCCAATATAACAATTTTTGTTAAAAACCGATATCTACCCAAAATTGACAATCGAAAATTGTTCTTTTGACTATCCAGTAGTCAATTTTTAAAAATAAGGTTGTCATATTGACTATGTTGGTAGTCAATACGACAATTTGGCCAAATTTCAGGTTGTGTATCGATGATTGGTAACATGACAACTTTTTTTTCTGGGTATTAGTTACATATTTAGAGCCCGAGTCGAAATACTGAATCTTAACTCTATGCCGCATTCAATAGCTTTTGTAGCACCAAAGAACCAGAAGACATCCTACACTTCTTTGCATTGTGTCCTCTACTCCAATTCCGAAAGTTCTTCACTTTTTGTTCGTTAAAAATGTTCGTTCCAAGTTTTCTTCATTTATGAAAAAACTGCTTGCTCTTTTCTTTTCAAAAACCTTTAACATCGTCAGCCCTCTCTTGAATTTTTGTTCCCCACTCCAAATCTATGGCATTTTTAAGGAAGTGTGAAGGACGTTTAATTCAAGCTCTCCACCAAAGTTTATCTTTAAATTTTTCGAGGGGAGTAAATATTGGATTTGCCTTTAAAATTAGTTTACCTTAAAATAACAAAAAATGTCTTAATTCTTCTGAGAATTCAACATTTACCACCACATAATTTATGCATTATGAATAATAGACAAGAACTTAACTCAATTTTTTCCACGAAATTTTAAATATTTATTGTTTTGAGTTCATACATCCTACACTTATATTTTTTGAAGTAATTTTTCTTAAGCAACGAAAAATTTAATGTTTACCTTGAGCCTTAATAACCTATTATTCAAAAATTCAACTTGAAAACCTGGTGGGGTTCCGAAAATAATTTTTCTTATGAATTTTTCATATTTTAATATGA
Organism: Eupeodes corollae; assembly: GCF_945859685.1. Lineage (NCBI taxonomy): Eukaryota > Metazoa > Arthropoda > Insecta > Diptera > Syrphidae > Eupeodes > Eupeodes corollae. The sequence goes on along the minus strand of NC_079148.1, from coordinate 156,372,827 downwards.
AACCACACATTTTTTTATTGTGGTATGTGCAAGAAACTCCATCTTTTCCTCGAAGTCATGTTTTTCTTCATTTATTTAAAAAGTTTTTTTTTTCAATTCCTCCAACCATAAGAAGTTATGATTAATCATTTTGAATATAAGCTTTTGTTTTGTGTAATTTTATTCTCTACACACATTTTGAAATGCTTTGTTTAAGCTTCAACAGAGATTCATTGTGTGTTTTCCTCACTTTATATAAAGATGATGCCTTTGCCAAGAAGTTGCGAGAATTATATTTTGCAGGAAATCTCATTCTAACGAAGGCCATCGTACTCTCTTTCAATCGTTAAGTACAACACACCTACGACGATGTTATAAAGTCTACATCGTCGTTAGTCTTCAGACTCCATACAGCCTACATATAATACAGTATCATGGTGTAAAACAGTAGGCAAACGAGGATAATGGATTCTAATATCTTTACTTCCTATGCTGAGATTTTCCATCCGAATACCCTCCCACTTCCGCACCCTTACCATCACCACCACCAAACACAATCTCATAGCATTCCTTATGCCAACTGGAGCAAGAAAACGCCATCATAATGAGAAGCATAGGCAAAGTTTGCGTATCGTCTCAAGAGACCACTTGCCAACCTCCAACTCCAACCAAAGAACAATTCCCTTCGAGATTCCAGAAAACCAGAATGTTATATTTCCCAGACACCATTTACATTCGCATTTGTTGCAGATTTTCAAAGATATGTACGTACAACCATAATATTCTATATAAACAATTGACACCGTCATATTATGTAAGCCCTACAGAAATTCCTACATTTGTATTGTAAGTGTGAGTCTATTCTGGTTCATATATATATTCAATGTATTTTGTTTCTTCAGTCTTTTGGGTTTTAAGTATATCGTGTTCTATTAAATTCATTTCATCACAAAATATCTACCTCTATGAATAAATCTTCATGCACAATTTACGACTTATTTCGAGAAGTCTAATATTGTAGTTAATAGGAAATGTATTTCATTTCGTCAAGTGCGATTTAACAAGGATGTGCTACATCCTATAAACATATAGGTACTTGTAAAGAGTATACACCTTCTTGGAAGATTTTAAGGACTTTCTCGTAAAATATTCATACGTGGCTCTTCTTTGATTATGTATATTTAGGGTACTTTTGAATAATTTTCAAATTGAAACAATGCTCCAAAAATTACTTTGAAAGCAATCAATCAGGCTTATATAAAAATATCAACGTAAGGATTCTTCACTTTTTGTTCATTTATTATTTCAAATTCTTAAATAATATTACAAGAGAAGATAAAAAGAATCTTAAGAGTAAAACCCACTTATCTGAAATATGTGTTTTTCATTCCGATTATTTAAGTCTTTTTTCTGTATTAACATCAAAACAATACTCTTTCAAAGGATTAAGTTGTCCTGAATAAGAAACTCGCCCTATCATTTTTTTACCATATCAGGTTCTTATAAAATGTCACTTTAAAAATATAAAAGAAAACCAAAAACGGTGCTGGAAAATGTTACTAGTTCCTTACAAATTCTATGATTATTTTGCAAATTTAAAATATGTGTCTTCTAGATACTCAGTTCCAGGAAATTTCTATTTCTTATGACTATGAGTCTTCATTTGACTTTGTTATGAAGTTTTAGAAGCTATGAATGTAATGCTTTCGTGATTTTGAAAAATACGTTTTGAGTCAAATTCTTAGCGCTGATTTTGAACTCGAAGTTATGATTAAACTATCTAGTAAAATTTTAAAAATACCCGTTTTCAACATTATTTTTATATATTCAGTACTTGTCTTGCTTAGGAAAACGATTAGTTACAAGAACAAACATGGCTCTCAAACTCTATAGACTTTTATTTTTAAGTCTATTTTAACTTAAATTTAACAGATTCTTTAAGATAAATGATGATAGACAGGTGAAATAACAGCTAATGACATTTTTTAAATATTTTATGAAACACTATAAGTATTTCAATACTAGAAGGGATTATAGATTTGTGGAGAAGTTCCATTCTAAGAAATAGTGTTTCGCACATAGCTTAACACCAATTATTTTGAGCTACCGCAATTGCAATACTGTTTTAAGGAGCGCAAGCATGGGTGTATCGATCGTTTAAAGCTGTGGAAAAGTTCCCCCGTTTTATGTGTTACATCTTAAAACAGGAATAGGACTCCTATTTTTAGACACACTTAAAATTCATTTCAATTACGTGTCAAGAGTTTTGGCGATGGGTGACGCAAACTATCAATTCTGAAGTTTCGAGTGTTTAAGAGTGGAAGAAGCTGGCACTTGAATGCTCAACTACTTTTTCAATATCAGAAGATGAAAGTATCTAAGTTGAATTTTGATGACTCACTGAAAAAAAGTCGGCAACATGATGTACGATAAGTTTATGACTGAAGCTGGAGCATCTATTTAAAGTTAACCATTTCTTTAACCACAACACCTACTTCTTGGCCAAAAACAGTACAAAAAAAATCAGTTTGTAATTTATAGTAAAATGTGAACTCATCAATTTGAACTACATTCCTCACCGTCCAGAATTGCCAATATTGTGCGATCAATGCAATCTCAAAGAACGCGAAGTTTGCCCAATACACCAGGAGTTCCGAAATCGCTTTTTTGGATAGATATAATCGGTTTAGAAGAGACGATCAACTTCTTGAATGGAAAACTAGGTGGGGACCGTCGGTATGAATAATTATTTATCGCTCTTCGCTATAGAACCAGAATAGTTGAGAAAAATTGGTGAGGTTTTAAGGATTGCACCTTTTTTGTAGATTAAAAAAGAAATTTCAATCTGGTAGACGGCCTTTGGCCAAACCATTTAAAGACTTGTGTCCAGTTTGGAAACCAGTCACACATTTCATGGAAAAATAAAATACTTCAAGAAATAAGAAACCCTTATATTTTTTTAAATATATTGATTTAAATTTAGGACCTTTAAAAGCCATCGGTCGCTTCCAATGAACAAAGCTTTGTCGATAAGTGTAATCGAAGACAACATTTTCTGAAAGCTCTCATTTCTTCTCACCTATAATTTCGACATTTATTATTTATTAACATTTTGGTACGAAATATGCTTTTAAAAAGAACAATAAAAATTAGCCTAAAATTGGTAAAATATTAATTTTTGTCAAAAATGTTTCATTCAGCAGACTTGTCTTAAAATTTACTCTTTGTGTAAGACGCATAACGAACAAAAACAAATCTAGGAAACAAGTCTGTCAATTTGAAATATCAGAAACTCAGAAGTCAGCCATTTCGGAATTGAAACTTTAGAAAATTGTTAAGAGATAAGATATTGTTTTATGTAAAGTAAATTTCTATAACTGCTTCAAGATTTCAAAAATAATTTAAAATGTTGCTGTTTCGTCTATAGCTTTAAAAACGCAGTAAATTGAATTTTAAAATATACCTATTTGACATTTTTATGTTTCGTTTAAGCAAGTTTTACTGTGTTGTGCCCAGACTAAGACACATTTCAGGTAACATTGCTTAGAACAATTTGTGTCTGACTTGTTTATTTTTTGATGTGAACGCTTTGAGAAACATTTCTGCATTGTATATACAGAAACATTTCAGACATGTTTAGTGAGCGTCCAGACCAAGAAAAAACATTTCATAAAAGTTTCTATTGTATCTGAAACGTTTTGAGTTTTTTAAAAAAATGTTTCAAGATTTCAAAAAACGTTTAAAATATTGCTGTTTCGTTAATAGCCTTAAAAATCCAGTAAATTCAATTTTAAAATATTCTTATTTGAAGTGTTGGTGCTTCTTTTGAGCGAATTTTATTGTATTGTTTCTTAAGGTGTGTCTAGACTAAGACACCAAAGAAAACATTTTATAAATGTTTTTTTCTGTATCTAGAACACCGCCGCAATGTTTCATGCCTTTCGTTGCTTTATCGATATTTTTACAAACAATGTTCTGTTGAATTAGCCAATTGCATTCCAACCGTTAAACGATTCAGCCGTAATACTCACACTTCCAGGAATGCTCATAAGTTTACCTTTGAGCTCAATTTCGGGCGTACTGTCAAATACAGATATTCTTTCTTAAATCGCACATCGATAATGTGGAATGCTTTGGCCAACTCTGCTCTTCCCTCACATTTTGATGTTCAGGACTTTAAGACCAATGTGCATCGGTATCTCCTCTTAAATCCTTCCCTATTTTTCTAATGCACTGTGTTTAAATATAAACATATAAAGGGTACTAATAGCCCTTTGAGTGCCTGTAAATTATAAATAAAAAAAATCTGAAACATTTTAATTTTCTTCTGGTTCAAAAATGTTTCTTTTATGTCAGGTCACAAAAAACATGTGGCCAACATTAGATTTAAAACGTTCAAGGTGCTTGCTATCTCCTAGCAGACCGCATATTAGCTCGATAGTAGGTGTCATTACCGGACATTGTCTAATAGGAGAGCACGCCACGTTAATAGGTGTATTATCAAATGACTTTTACAGAAGCTGTATGGATGAGGAAGAGGAGGAAACAGTTCTTCACCTTCTCTGTACTTGCCCTGCTCTAGCTCAAAAACGCAAGAATTGCCTGGGAGAATTCTTCCAAACGATCTATATCATATCACTAACTCTAATTCCATTGAGGTTAGAAGGAAGCCTCTAGATACATGTGGTATCACAATGGGCCATTAAACTGGCCTAAGTATGTCCGTTTCCATCATGCACAGTCACTTAAGACTAACCTGGAAACACCTTTAAAATCACAAATAAATTATTAAAATATTTTTTAAATATTTGAATTATAACATATTAATCTATTTCTTTCAATTTTTCTAGATTTGCTGTTGTTGCTCTAGAATGTTTGGGTAAGTGAAATTAATTTGAAAATTAATATGTTTTTGAAATCAATTATTATAAACTTTATTTATTGACTTCAATTCTGAAAGAGAGTTGAGAGTTTCTCTAAGACTCTCTTCTAGATTCAGATTATAGACGGAATACAGTACACAGTGATTAATTTTACTGAACAACGAAAACAAATAAATCTGACAGTTGGACATTTGACAGCTGTCACTGTCAAAATTCTGGTTTCATAATCTGTATCGGAAACAAAGGCATATTTAGCGTTTTTGATAAATGGAATAAAACTTCAAATTTAAAAATACTTGTTTAGTAGTTTGAAAAAAATTTGTCCAGAACATTTGTATAGAAATATAAACAAAAGAGAAAGGATAATAACTCTAAATGATTTTTGGAGGCAGTATGAATTTTCATTTTCTATGTCAACTTTTCTTATCATATTCTCGTACAAAGTTTATAAAACAATTAATTGAAGAAAAATTCAAAAACTTTTTCATCTTATACGGGTATTCCCCAAAACTGATTAAAAATTCCATATCAATCAATAATATACGAAGAATGTTGTGCCCTTTTGCAACCAATAACGAAACGACTTATACGACTCATAGCTTCCAACCAAATGTAGAACCTATCAAATTAATAAACAAAAAAAGTTACGATAAAAAAAATGATAAAAAATTAATTATGTTCTTAATTTGAAAATCTAAATGGAAAATAACTTTCTCAAAATGTTAATCAAGTTGGTACACAAAAAGTGTGCTGCCTTTTACACCATTAGCATACTTCAATATACGCCCCGAAAAAAACACGATATAAATTTAAAAAAATTATATTAAATAGTTTTTGAAAATTCCAAAAATTCCTCAAGATGAAATATAAATTACCCCACAAGGCTGAATTATTATTATTATTAAGTTGACCAATATTCATTCTTGGAATATAACAGTACATAACGTATAAGAGCCATTGAAGTATCCTATTATGTGTGGGGCTATGGTCTTAGGGAAAGAAATAGATGATTGATTAATTTTGTTAGATGTGTTTTTTATGGTGATTCCCTAGATATTTTTCCTTTCTTAATGCTTCTTAGTTTGTCCCGTTTGAGCCCTGGAGATTGGAAACGTTCAAAAATGTTTATGTTCATCTCTTCTGATTCCTCCCAAAGAACTGTGTTTGCTTTTGCTTAAAAAATGGATTTAAAGGTTCTTTTTTGGTTGTCTTTTTTTGGAGATTATTTTCTAGCCCCTTCATGTCACTGCTTTTTTTGTTATCCCTCGACATTCACTCGAGGCACAGAATGTGTAATGATAAATGATGAATTTAAACAGAAAGAGCATTAAATGCCTGAGCTTTTATTCTTCTTCCTTCCTTTTTACCTTGGTTTTTGTTTATTTTTAGCCATGTACTACTTCTTCATGGAATTCCATATCCTTGAGTGCTGTCTTTGGATGCTCATAATAGTCTTTTGATTTTGATACAATTGCGAGTAGCTAAGCCATTGAATTTTTTTGTCGGTATATTTTTCGTCTTCATAATAGAAAATATCCTTTTAAGGAGAAACAAAAACAAACAATTCTGAGATAAAATACCATTTATTCGCTTATCACTGATGATATCCTGGATATAAAGTTGAAAGTGAAGTGAATGTTGCTGATTCCTTGTATATATAGCGTGTAGGTAGATATCGGTATATATAGGTAGATACTTTAATATCAAGGACCAAAAATTAAGTTTGCCTCATGATGATGATGGTACATTTATATAGTGTGTGTAGGAGGTCCTTATTTGGGTTATGTTGTCATTTTGGATTTTATGAGACTTTCTCTCTCTCTAAATGCTAGTGGAAGAAGTATATTGTACCAGAACATGAAACGATGATACCTCTTGGGCGTAATAATCGTAAATATTGTATCCACTCCTTTCGGTTAGTCCTTTTTCTCTTTATGGTGGTCTTTTCCTAATCTCCAATTGCTATCTTTTATTTTTTTTTTCTTCTCTATTATTACCTCTTTTTTTGTCTTTGTATTTTCTTTGTTTTTGTATCTTTTGATGCTGTTGATGGGTTTTTGTTAGATATTTTCTTGTGATTACGACAATATAGTTCGGAATATCCTTTTTTAAGGACAAGGATAGGAAAGAGAGTAGTTGTAAGTGGTTGCCAGGATGTCCTATTATTGTCAATTATTATATATACCAACTGAGATTTGTGTGTTATTAAAAGTTGAGCCACTTCTTGATGTAAGAGTATCTATATTTGTTTTTATATGTCAAGCGTTTACTTTATTGCACATGAGTTTTATTGGTTGCTTTTCCTTTTGGAGAAAACCAATATTATTGGAATTGTTTGTGATAATCAATCTAGAGTTCTATGTATTTCGGGTTGACAATGTGGAAAATGAAAGACCCGAAGTCATAGGTCTTGAAATTTTACTTTTTTTGTATTTAAAGTATTTAAATAGGAAACGAATTTAAAACAAAACCAATTTCGATTTAGAAGAATGTTGTTGTAGTAAGCAACTGACTTTAAAATATGGTTTGATTAATTTTATGCAATTTGAAACATTTTTCTATTTCTTAATTTGAATTAGCAGTTCACTTCTCAGCAATACTTCATCTGTGACCGTTACAATCACAAACATAAGTAAGTCTGGAATAAGTAAGTTGCATTACCAAGCTTAAATAATTCAGAAGTTATTATTGATAGCCCACTAGTTTACCCCGAATTTGAATTAAGGACGTTCTGTTAAGCATAGAGATTCTTTCTTAAACCGTACATTAAGAATGTTATATGGAGAAGTATGTTAATAGTGATTTCACTGTGTTTATACTTTAAAAATTGCAACGAAGGAAGTTGGATAATTTCAGCAGAGAAGGTTAAAAGAGAAGGTTGGTAAGCCTTTACCAAGTAGCTAGGCTTATTTCAACAAATTACATTGAGTAGGTTGGGTTCTTCTATTCAGTAGTTTCTTAATTTAAACTGAGTAGTCTAGTTAATTTCAACCACCTTAATTGCTGAACTAAATTCACACTAGTTGTTTATTTTTTTATCTAGGAAGGTTTAGAAATTAACCGAAAAAGATTGGTTGGTATTAACTAGGTGGTTGGCTTAAATCAAACAAGTAAATTAGTTTAGTTTAGTTTATTCATCAAACAAAGTTACAATAGGTACTTTAGTAATTACTAGATAATATAATACATACAATTTAAAATTTTAAACATTACCACCAGCAAAGTTATTTAGAATTAACAATAAATTTGATTTAAATAAATATCTACTAACATTGAAATCAATCATGTTGCAAACAGTATTTGTTTCTCTTAAACACCTGAATATTGGTTCATTGGAAGCATACACAGTTCTATGACATGGAACATTAAAAAATGGTTGGTTTCGAAGCAATCTCGCAGGAACATTAATCCCAATTAGAGCTAAAATTTGTCAACAATCAATATGATTTGCTACTATATCACGAATGAACATAACCACTGTATACTTTCTACGAATGTTAAGAGGCAAAATACCGAGTAGTTTACACCTCGTTTCATACACTACAACTCTTTTAAATCGTTTTTGGATCTTTTCGATTCTAAATGAATGAAGAAAATATGAAGGATTCCAGATTTTTCTGCAGTATTCAAGATAAGACCTTATAAACGCAAAATATAAACACTTTAAGGTGTGTGGATCGAAAAACTCCTTTGAGTTTCGCGATATGAAACCTAACATTGAACTGCCTTTAGCAACTAAAAATCTATATGCTTAACAAAGTGAAGTTTTTTATCAAAAATCAAACCAAGATCTTTTTTAAAGGTTATAACGGACAATGGCATATGATTGATCTTGTAGATAAAATTAATTGGACGATGGTTTCGAGAAAACGTTATGCTTTGGCATTTGGAAATGTTCAAATGTAAACAGTAAGCTAAACACCAGTCCGATAAAACATCAAGATCTTGTTTCAGAAGAAAACAATGATGTTCAGATTTTATACAACGAAATACCTTAAGATCATCTGCGTACATCAAGCACTTTGAATTTAAAAACACATCGGGAATGAACAACAAAAAAAGAAGAGGACTTCCTTGCGGGACACCCGACTTACCATATACCGGTGCAGAAATAATGTTATTATTTATACGAACCTACTGAATACGATCCCTTAAGTATGAATTTAGCCATTTTAAAAAGTTTGAGTAAAGCATCATGATTGACTCTGTCAAAAGCTTTAGAAAAGTCAGTAAAGACAACATCATACTGATAACCTTTCTCAAGTGCATTCAACACTTAATAGTGAGGTTAGTTGCAGTGGATCTACCAGCTACAAAACCAAATTAAGTGTAAACTTAAGAGTAACTTTCTAATGCTCGCAAATGCTTGCATTTTTTTAATGATTAAAATTGCATTCATTACCCTTTGATAGTGCCCAAAATATAAAAAGAAAACGTTAACAGGATGTCCGGCAGTCATCTAAAACTTTTCCTTTACAAATGTTCCTACTGGCAACACTCTCCAATACGTCCTTGAAAATCTTTAATATTCATAAACCATTTTTAGTTGAGTTGAAGAAAACTTTTCAAACTATAGAAAATAGACTGCTAAATCTAAGGATACAAGAAAATTACGGCCTCCAGCAATAACCTAGCTCAATGACTGTTCTACCTCTTTTGTATACATATGTGATTATCAAAACTGCTCACGATAGGAAAACAAAATTAGATTGTTTTCCACTTGAATTAGTTGTTTGGTTGTGCACGTGTCTGCCATAGACTTGATGGGATAATGTAACATTGGCGTAGGCGTGCTGAATGAATTGTGATCCTTGAAAGAACCAGATTTTGTCAAGAAAGAAAGATTCATCATCAACTTTCTTCTTCTTCTTCTTCCATCTTCTCCCATAAAATTGATGATTTGGTGATTTTTCTTGTGTGTTATTGCAGAAACGAAGACCTATAAGAGATTTTGACTGATAAGGAGAAGTTAATCAAATAATAATTTCTTGAGCTTCTTATACCCCACCAAAACTCTCCTAAAGGTCTTTATGTTTCCCACAATATGGTATTTGTTATTTATCGGTTGAATCGAGAATTAGATGTCTCTTCAATATGTAAGATTTGTTCCAATGACAAATTGGGTTTTTTACATGGAGAGAAATTTTCCAAAAGAAGACCAAAAATTAACAACGAAAAATGGAAAATGAGATAAGTTTTAGACAGCTTAAGCAATAAAAATCTCACCTAAAATGTTTTCCTATCCAATTATGGTTAATACTGGTCCGCCAACGACACACTTAGTGAGAGAAAAAAAAAACAGAAGAAATAATTATGCTCTATAGCAGCTATCTAGAGGCCATAACAATCTTCTATCTATGTTATGTGTGTATAGAGAGGTGAAAGAAGCTGACGAAGAAAACCTGAGGTAGGTAGCTACTTTTTCAAGATGCTACCTGCTACTCTAAGAGTCTTTAAGAAGAAAATACTATGGTATGCAGTTAACGCACACCTCAGTCAACCTTTTGCTCGGATGCCTAGCGATTTAATGACTTAATCAACACGCACTTAAGAAGGCCTTGGAATTTTGTAACTTATTTTTCTTCATTTTTATTATTTTCTTTATATTTCGTTTTTGGTAAGAGAGAGGTGGATTGGGAGGGGGAGGAGGAGGAAGAGGGGAGGTTCAAAGGTTGGGGGATATGGGTTATAGTAAAAAGAATGCTGGTTGATGTTATTTGGTGATGGCAGTCAGTCGTTGGTTACTGAAATACATAGGCGATGACACGAAAAAGCTTTTATCTATTCGACGACTAATTAGCTCTCTCAACGAACAATGACTTAATCGGAAGAAGTCATCTTCCCAGAGTCTGGAGTTTCTTTTTATACATAAAATAAACCATAAGTTGTTTGATGTAGTGTTCCCGTTTAATTTTTGTTTATTTTTGTGGCTTAAGAAATTATTTTTTTTATTTCTAAGTAACGGAGATGATTAATTTCTTGTAGTAAAAAAAAAGAAAGATTTCAATCACAACAACAACATAGTGTGGTACATTAAGCTACGCTTGGTTCAGTTTTTGATTGATGTCACGTGTTTTGAGATATGAAGGAACGATTTGAACTACTTTAAATGGATAAAGGTACCCATTCCATTTAAATTTCACCTTCAAAGTTGTTGAAATGATTTGAAATATTAGAATCAACAAAATCTCACCAAAACTAGTTTCACTTTAAGGCAATTATAATGGAAAATTGCTTCAATTTTGATTTACTCTATTGGCTTACTTCCGGATTCCAAATATCTACTGATTGAGATGATGATGGTGAAAAGGTGAATCTCAAATAAGAAAGTTGTAAACTTTATTACGAGTATGTTCATAAAGAAATGAGAAATTTGTAAGTTAGATGAAATTTCGTACCATTTGTTGTAAGGCATTAAACTTTTGATCACACTATAAGCCATTTTTTCAAAATAACTCAATAGTTAAGAACCTAATTTCCAAATTCTGTTATTTCTGAAAATACCTTTTCCCAATGGCTCATGTCACACATAACGAATTGATCAATTCATTTAAGTCTCTCCTTTATAGATATTTTTATATCTTTAATAATCTCTTCCAATACTCCATTCACACGTATAAAAATCCATGATTATTATCAAAACACAACAAAAATTAACCACACTACAGCAACAACAAAAATACTAAAAATTTTTATTGCGATCATAGTACCTTTAGGTGAATCAAAGCTTCACTCATAAATATAACAATAACTTCTTCTTACATGCCTCCATAATAAAGAAATAAATAAAGATTAATTTCTTGAAATCGAATAGCTTATTTGTTTACCTATTTTTAAAACCATTAAGATACTAAAAAAAGATAATTTTCTTCTCTTCTCAAAAAAAAAAAAAAAATTAAACAAAACAACAACAAACAGAAAATAAAAGAAACAAAATTAATAAAGCTTTTTATAAGCCTGTCGCTTCTGTAATATTTTATCGACACGATCAGATTATAACTTTCAAACAATTTGGTCTCGGACGACGTTTTTATTAACCTTAGTATAAATTCGTTGGAATCAATGCACGTCAATCAGATAAGACAAACTAATTAATGCTGCATTTATACCTATATCCTAACGTATACTTCGACTTGTATACGTACATACCTCGGCCATAGTGCCATTGTAGATATAAGATACACAAAAGAGTAAAGAGACGCTTCGAACCATAAGTTAAGTTGATGTTGATTGGTTTACATGGGTATCAATTACAATACACTCGTACAGTACCCCTGTACCCTACCAAACCTATCTATACCTTGATATTCTTGGAAGAAGTTTGAATTTTAAATACCCTTAGTCACTTTAAAAGCAATGGGAAATTAAAATGAATGCACTTGACACAAACAAAAGGACTCTCTTTGGGGAATTTCAAGTAATTTAAGGCTGGGTTAACACTGAGTCCACACTCATTTGGTCTTAGTTTAAATGTACATAGGGTATATGAGTTGTCTTATGAAGAATGTGGATTTTTAAATTAATTCTGTTCTACTTTCAGAATCATTTCATATACAATGCCAATAAATTCACACTAATTTCAGCTCTGAAAGAAACTGCTTGTTCATATCACTTCTATGAAAGTACCTAAGCAATTTTCCGATTGTAGACATTGACAAATGCTTATCTGAAAACACATATTCTAAACATCCTTTCTATTGATTGGAGTTCAACATATTTTTATAACGCCCCAACATGACTTTTAGATTTTAAGAGGCTAGTTATAAGTATCATAAATTTGTATAATTGAAAATTTAGTTCCAAGGTTTAAAAGTTATTGAAAAAGTTGAATTTGTGATGTTTGGTATCAAAATCAAGGAAAAGAGTTTAAGACTATTCTTTAGTCAAAAAAAAACTTGAGCTCAACCTGATCCAAGATTTAGTTTATTTTTACCATATTTTAGTGGGTCAATGGTTTTCAACGAACCTCTGATTTTTATTTCACAATTTAAGACAAAAATTATTCCACTGAAAGCTTTTAGTTTTCCTTGAATATCTGTCAGTGTCACCTTGAATAACTTTCATCGAAAATGCTTGATTTCAATAAGGAACATTTTTCAATGATAGAAATTTTGAATGATTGCTAAAATCGACCTGCCAAAAAAGTTCTAATGATTGGTTTTACTATCTAGCCTCTTAGTCCTGGACTTTTCATTTATTATTAAATTGACACATTAAATTAGAAAACCAAAAGCTTTATCAATAATATTCACAAAAAATAAAGAAACAAAATTTTTGTGCAAAGAAAATAAAGTTGTGATTCTAATTTATTAAATCATATTTCACATCCATAGATCTGTAAGTTAGAGGTTACACCTAAAAATGAGAGCTGTAAATCTGAACCATCATCAATTTTGTTCTGCTGTTCTAAACATTGCGTTTAAAGCTTAGTAAGATCTCGTGTCTGAGTCATAAGTTATGGCACGCTTAAGCTTTGAATAGTTTTCTAACACAAATTACACTTTTTCTAACTTGAATTTAATCTCAGACATTAATAAATAGCGCACTCTGCATTTTCTGCCCCATTGAAAATATTGGTTCAAGATTTTGACGGAATTGAAAAAACGATTTTTGTGACCTTTGGCGTTCAATAAATAAAGATATACCCAAGAGTTTTTGTGATAATTTTAATATAACGTTTAGACCACCAAAAGAAAGGGTTTCATAATAAAACCTTTTGATCAGTATATAGGTATTATTTTGAATTAAATTTCCAAAATGGAAAACTCTCAAAAGTCTTTTTAAATTCGGAATAATAAAGAGGCTTTAAATATGTAAGTTGATATATTCGAAATCAATAGTAATTATGCATCAAAAAGTACAGAGTTTCCGAGCTTTTAAATTTGATAAATTTGATGATTTGGTATCATTTATTTCCCAAACTTGTGCACCTATAGTGAATTATAAATTTTCCAAGCTTCAATAAAAGTTGTTCTTTAAACAAATCCCTCATTTTATTGATTAAGAGATAAGAAGCAGCACTTTTAGTTAAAAAACATTTCTGAAGTTGTTCTTTTCTAAACTTTACTTTTACTTTTCTTCTTTATGAAACCAAAAGGAAACCTAAGTTCTTTTATCAACGAGCTTAGATTCCAAATTATCACAATAATTATCTACTTCCTTAATAAGTGGGTGAAGTATTCAGAAATGTTAAAACAATTCCATAGGAAAAGTCATTCCATGTTTTATGGTAAAGCTGCAAAGTTATTCCGGGATGGAATCGGCTAGGGTGATTGTTGATAAATGACAGTCAAAATAATCTTATTCGTTCTTATGTAAGGTGATATGAGGTCAAATTGTTACCTAAAAAGCTGTCACAAGTCACATAGTCATTTTCCTACAACTACTCGTATGTAGTTTCCAAAAATAGCTACCAGACGCTTACAAAAAACGAATGGAAAATTTTATCAGTTACCTTTTTTGGTACAAAACACATTCTTTCGACATTCGGAAAATCACAAGAAAAGCTAGAATGTTATTAAAACAGACCCATTTTGATACTTTTATTTAGATATTTTATAGGAATCTTTTAAAAATTTCACCATAGCAACAATGAATTGTGACATTGAAGGACGGAATGAAAATGATAGTCAAATTTGACTATCAAAAATATGATCGTCAAATTATCATTTTAGCAGATTCCACCCCTGTTCTCAAATAGAACGTTGAACGTGAATTTTCTTTTAATACTTTAAACACAAAATAACCTATGTATGTATATGTACATTTATACAAGTATAAGTAACATTAGTTAGGCAAGACAATTTTTCAAATCTTAAAGGAACAACAAATAGAAGGCAACGAAAAATGCAGTTTTAGAGTGCGCACTAATTATTTACAGTTGAACATTTTGACTATTCGTAAATGTTTTTAAGAAAGTTACAATAAATGTTCTACTTTTTCATTTAAATCTTTAAGAACTTGTAAGTCTTCTACCTAAGCACACGAAAAATTGAAAATCTTAAATATTTTAGCCACTTTTCTTTCCTTACAATAAATGGCTCATTAAAACTAAATTTTCCCTAACGGATATTACTCTCATATAAAAAAAAAACTATCTACATAAAATTTGCTTCACTCACCTTAATTTTTCTTTTCAAATTGGAAAGTTCTTCAACACAGAATCGAATCAAAAATTAGATACAAATTCCAGCAGCTAATTAATCCTCAGTAGAGCACACAGGAAAAAAAGATATTAATCTCTTTAGATTGATCTTAATGGGGTGTTTGCACTTCACAGTAAATAAACAAACCAACGCACATTCCAATCACCTCGACCTCTACGTTGCGTTTACCTTTCACGTGAAAAAAAAACTAGAAATTTTCCCGATTGCAATTCGTTTTTCCGTTTTCTTTATAGGAAAAGAAAATTCCGAAAAACAAACGTTCGTCGTCGTCGTTGAACGAACGAAACGACACACCCCGCTAACTTTTCACACTTTCCGAAAAAGAAAATTTAATTAATTTTCACTTCAAATTTGAAAACTTTAATTATTTTTCAATCTCAATATAAACAACGGTACACTGTTTAATTAACAGATTTCACAATTTTTTTTTCGTTTATGTTATTTGTATTTTTTTTTCTAAATTTTTAATTCAATTAAAAAATAAGTGCATTTATTTTTTTTGTTTAAATCCGATTTCAACTGCAACGCAGTCCGTTAATTCAAAGAAATCGCCTCGTACAACTTGAACCGGTCTCAAACACTGAATCGCACTCAATGCCAAAGCCACTGCAAGGGGGGCCTATGGAACTCGGAATCGGACTCGGACTCTCGGACTGGCACTGGATGAAAATAGATGGACCTAGCGATTGACCATTACACTCCTATAGTCGTTTACTCAATCGAATGGAAAGCTCAACCAGATTGACGGAGAACCAAAATCGAATCGGACGGGAAACGCCAAAGAGCCACCAAAATGAAAAATCCCCAGGCATGCGTTCTAGATACAAATTCCCGAATTGAATGCCAGGCTCTTCTGTTGGGAACATTTAACTTAGAAAAGAAGTTATGGGTATACGACGACGACGTTTCCAGAGAGGTTTTAATTTTGTTGAGTCGAATCTTCTAGGGTTGGGTACGTACGTCTACAGCTGTAGGAACGTGAAGATAAATGAAACATTGGTAAGACTCAAAGAGAAGTTGTTTACCATTCTGCACAGCATATACCTTGTCAGGTATATTTTAAGTACTGGTTTTAAAAAGAACTCCGATAACCGGTTTGTATCCAAAGATACATTCGTATCTTTTGTATTTAAAAAGACTCAAACTCGAAATCCAATCAGCTCATAAAACCACTCATTCTCACCTGTGTTTATAAAACTGGAATTTGTGGATATTAAACAGGTATTTTTACTCAAACCGCTCTTAATTAACTCGACTCAAGCATAAGCTAGGTAAGTTACCTTTAACAGGTAAAAATGTAAGTGCACTTCCCCTCTTAATTTGCTTCCAGTATTCCAATTGGAGTTTTGAGACAGAGTACTTGAACTGTCACTGGAGTCTGGGCCTGGGCCTGTGCCTGTGCCTGGGCGGCCTGGGCTCTTCTCGTTTTCAGTCTCAACTCCCACTCTCTTGTATCATACAAAAAAATGTTAACTTTTAACACCTGAAAATGAGTGGAAACTCAAGAGCGAGGTTTCCATTTAGTGTTTTGGATATTATAGATATAGATATTTGTATCTGTATCTTTTGGATATGGATTCGAATGCTCGTACTCATACCACTTGTTCCTTAAGCTTGTATACAGCTTGAGTTTCTTTAAGCAATAAATGCTGAGTAGCGATAAGTGAAAGAGCCAATTAATTTACCTTTATTTCAAAAGAGAACCAAACCAACTATCTACTTCAATGATTTGGTTTTGCTTGGTAGTAGGTATAAGATTGAGTTGAAAATTTAGATTTGCGATGATGATGCTGTTAATTCATTAAATTTGATTGACATTATCAATTGAGACACTAATTGAGGCTCTTAAGAGTTCGTTCATCTACAAATGAGAATTATTGAGAATTGAAAATCTTCTTTTTTAGGGATCTATAAACCGAAGCTAATTAAAAAAACTTCTGGCATTGATAGCAAGACTTGTAGTAACAGATGAAATCGAATATTGTGTCAATGGTGTTTTGTTCGCTATAGCAATATTTTCAAAAATGGGATTGATTTGAAATCTCTCACGAACCAGAAAGGATATCAATGAGATTTTAAATTATACACTATGGCCTTATAACAAGTTTGTATTCAATATATAATAAAATGTTTGACACTTCCAATATTTTAAAAGCCAAAAAGTAGTGTAATCTCAAAATAATTATTGTATGTTTCAAAGAATAAACTTTTAGACACTAGTTATGTTTTTTTAGAAATTATAAACCCCTAAAAACTATTTCTAGAATTTACTAAAAACTACAATTCGAACTCGGATATCTTCGGAAGAATTGAAGACATCGATTTTTAACTTTCTTGTTGTTAACTGTCAGAAATATTAAACAAAAACCAACTGATATTTTAATTACGAAAAAAAAAACTTACTAAGAACCGACTAAGATTTCAATTTTTTTGAAAAAAAGAATTACAACTTAATTATTGATTACATACTTTTCGAAGTTGCTAAAATTTATACAATTACAAGACAAAACAATTTTAAAGGGCATCCATGGGAAGTTATATATGTGGGTCACTTTTTTTTAAGAAAGTAACAGTACTTGAAGATTTTTGGAAGTATAAATAAAAAACTTTTTTATTTCTTACAAGAATATTTTTGTTTCATTTGTTGGTCGCTTTAGAAACGAACATTCCAAAATGGGTCACTTGGTCGTATACTTACTTTTTCTCTCCAATTTTGTACAAATGCATTAAATTTAACAACACAATTTTGAAAAGCATTTAGTTAAGGTTAACATAATTCAAATGATCTTTAAAAATAAGAGTTAAGACGTTAATAAGTATTATAACTTAACGCAGGTCCTCTATGCAGAGTTCTTTCCTTTTAACGTGTCGTTTTTAGCCTAGTAAAACATTTTTTTGGAGTTTGTTTTTTTGATAGCAATCACTTGATTTATTCTGAATTTCGTATTTCATTTGATCGTGTAATATAACGCCGCTGAAATATTATTTGTGGGGTTAGGGACGGTTGACATCTTCAAAGAGGATATTCAGTACGTTATTGCTCTTATACGGCTATAATTGCTACACTGTGCTTCTCAGCTTAAATTTATTCGATCCAGCAGCGGAGGAAGTTCAACTTTTCGCACTCATTACACAAAATGGCTTCAATTAACATTGTTTTAAAAGTTTCATGATACATGTTGCCAAACTACTTGCAAAAATTTTCAAGATACATGTTACAAAATTTCTTAAGAATGATTCATCTTGAACTCTGCTTTCGATGGTGCATAAGATAGAATGCAAAGTAGAATGTAACTTAAATATTGACGATATGTGTAACATTTTTTAATTTAACTCTTTTTCACTGTTTATACAAAATGATTTCATTTAAAAAGACTCAAAATAATTCTCACGTTAAAAACTTAAAAAACAACAAAGCTTGGATGAAGTATAATCAAACAGGAACTGATGATGAACATAGGACGTTTATTGTACTAAAACAACTTCACACTGAATATTCTAACATCCTATAAGATAACTTTATTTGGAAAATTGAATTAAACCATAAAAATAGTCCTGAAAGTGTGTGGAAGTTCTTTAATCGTAAGAAGAAATCATATGGGTACCCTAACTTAATTACTGATTCGACATCAAATAGTAATGAGCCAAGTATAATTGCGAACGTGCTTGCAAACTACTTCAAAGATGCTTTTAAAGATCATATTATTATAAGTTTCCCTAACACAACTACTACTATTTCAAACTTCCCTTCCCTTCTATCGGTATAAATAAAGATACTGTCTTTAATAGTATCCTACAACTTGACGAATGTTTTAGTCCTGGTCCCCACGGTGTACCATCATCCATTTAAAGAAATATACTGCGTTATGTGTTCTTTTCAACACGTCTTGAAGAAACTCTTAACTTATCTGGAAGAGCTCCTTAATAATACCAGTAAAAAAAAAGGTCATAAAAACGAAATAATGGATTACCGACCTGTTTCTAAACTATCTGTAATACCTAAACTGTTTGAGTTAATTGTACGTAGCGTCCTTTCTTTTCACTATAGTTCAATAATCTGTGACAACCAGCATGGTTTCGTTAAAAAGCGTTCAACTGTTACTAATCTGTTTCACTTTACGTAATTTTGTTTAGATGTTTTTCAAAAAGTGAACAAGTAGATTGTGCCATTACTAATTTCAGCAAGGCCTTTGACAAATTGTGTCATAAAACATTACTTTTAAAACTATCACAGCAAGGTTTTAACGACTATTTCATAAACTGGATCTCCTCATATTTGAAAGATAGTCGTTATAGTCTTAAATTTCGTAATGAGTGTTCGATTTCATTTGTTGTGAATTCTGGTGTTCTCTAGGGTAGTCACCTTGGTCCTATTCTATTTGTTTTATTTATAAATGACTTGGTTTCGCTCATACAAAATTCGTCTGTTCTAAAATATGCTGATGACATTCAAATTTTTAAATAAATTGATTCTAGGTTGGTAGGTAGGTAGAAATGGCGATCTCAAGGCAACCTAGCCTGAGATCCAATTAGAGCTGTAGTGCGCCGTTTTGATACCAAAAACTCGTTTTACCATTGATTGAAAGGAATAGATTGATAGAGAAGCTTCATAGCGATTATGTTAGAGCCATTTTGTCGCATTGAGAAAAAAGATTAGGTCTCTAATCTTTGTCTCAGATAGCTCATCGAGTTCTTGAAAGAATTTCATTCTGGTGTTTGCCAAAGCAGGACATTTGCAGAGGAAATGGATTATGGTTTCACTTTCCCTTTAGTCACTACAGCTACGGCAAAAGGTGTTGTAAGAGGTACCCAACTTCTCTGCATGTACTCCTATAGGCCAATGTCCGGTACAAACCGCAACAATCCTGGCTATGTCTTGCTTTGGCCTACATAGAAGATCGTTTGTACGGGTTTTGTTATAGGTGGGCCATATCTTCCTAGATATAATGCAGTTGGGTAAATTGCTCCACCTTCGGCTTGATTCAGTTTGGTAGATAGAAAAGATTTTACCCTTCCACCAAGAGGAATGTTTACCATTTCCGCAAGTGAGCTATGAAGGGCCGATCCTTGCCTGGCTAGCTCGTCAGCCCGTTCATTTCCCACGATACCACTATGGCCCGGAACCCATATCAAGGTGACACCGAGGTTAATATTCAGGCTCGCAAGCTCATCGCGACATTGCTGGACCCATTTAGATGAGGATATGGCCGAGTTAATGGCTTTGACAGCTGCCTGACTGTCTGTAAAGATAGCCACATTTCGGTTTTGGTTTGGGTTTTGTTTAAGTATCTTACATGCCTTCCTTATTGCCAGCAGTTCAGCCTGAAAAACGCTAGCAAAATTGACTCTACATCTGACTGTCTTCTCTTGCAAGAAGACTTAATATTATTCAGGGAATAGTGCAATAATTATCGTCTTGTTTTAAATGTTGACAAATGTAAAACCATGAGTTTTACGCATAAAAAAGTTCAAATCGTTTTAAGTTACATGTTTGTTTTTTGTCCTTTAAGTATAGTATATTTATTTTCAGACTTGGGTATTGTCTTAGATTCTAAAGTATTATTTAATGAACATATTAACTTCATAGTTAAAAAAGGAAATAGAGTTCTGAGTTCTATTAAGAGATTTGGTCGTGATTTCCTTGACTCTTATGTTTTAAAATTACTTTTTGTTTCGTTTGTGAGACCAGTCCTGAAATATGCCTGTACAGTATGGTCAGTTTTAAGATTTTAAGTATATATTATATTAATAATAATTGTTAACGTTAGTATTTCCCGAATTATAAATAAACAATGCATCCTGCTGCATTAGAATACAACTATCTCTTTCAAAACAAATTCCATGGTCTGATAAAAGTTGTCTTAAATTTCCCTTAACAATATTAATTCAATACTATTTCCTTGTTAGTTATAGACACATTTTTTAAGGGCCAGGTTTTCGTACCTGCAAGCTTGATTTTGTTTTTTTTTTGGCAGTTTTCCAAATTTGAAAAGCCTTTATCTCTTGAGTGTTGGATAGAATAACACTAATTGTTAATGTTTTTACAATTTTAGTTGAGAACTGCAATAATCCAAGCTTACATCTATAGTTTAATACTTTAAACTCTTAGTGTAAATAAGGGATATGTACTTTTTTTCAATATCAACACTTTTACTTGAATTTTGATTTCACCTTGCAAGTTAAAATAAATTCACGATTAAATATTCCTTAATCTCAGTATGGACCAAAATCCAGGTACAGGATTTTTCTCCACTTCACAATTCCCATCATCACCAACCATCATCGCATCATTGCATGCGGCCTCTCTTGGGCATTCGGGCATAGAGACGTTACAAAAACACATAAACCTTCTATGGAAAGGCGGTTAACATTTTTTAATTAAAATATCAAAGTCAGGTATTCTCTGTCTTGGCACAAAGGTATGAACCGTAAAAAGTCGTCGTATAGTTGATTATGAGTTAAAAAGGATCGATGTTGACCCAAGCATACAGACGCAGAGGTACCTTCTACCTAAAACCACCACCTCACCGCATCGCTACTCTGCACTGATGTTATACAGAAGATATCTATAGAAATATTAGTATTTTTGATAGGACGATGGTTTTGTCCGCCTGCCTGCCTGCGCTGCTGTGTCTCGCCTCACCACGCCTGCCAGGACCTTTCTGTCTTTCTGATGATGTAATTTCATGGACAAATGACAGTGAGGAGTAGGTGTAGATTACACCATTCATTCTTCTCAAATGTCCGGTGCAGCTCATCAAAAATACCTGCTTCAGAATTTACGTATAATACTCATATACCAGCCCAGGTATAACACCACCACCGGTCTTTCGGTGTATCCATGACAGGTTCGTGCGATGAAACTGACACCAAAACATTGCAGGTTAAATTTTTTCTCTCAATTTTTATAAATTTTTTCCTTATTATTTTATGTGTGCAAAGTTTTGAAATGCAAATAAGTTGCATATGGCTCTTGCAGACACTTTGTGGTTAACTTTTGTATCTACATTCTACACACACGACACGGCATCATTCAAAAGAGGTGAACGGACGAACTTTTTCGTTTAAATTTTGTTCACCTTTTCTTTTTGTTGTTGAATTTTTTATTTTACTTAAATTATAATTAGCTCTCGGGTGTAATTTGCAAATTAAGTCGTTAAAGGAAAAATTCACTACGAAACAGCGGTATAAGCGGCGCGCGGACGTGGTATGCAATGTTTGGTTCAGGTCCACATGTATGTTTTAGTACATTGTACGAGCAGGTATTGCAGCGTAGAGCGGCACGGCTCAGCTCAGAGGAGTGAGATCGCGGACAACGTCTATAGAGATGCATGGATGGATGGATCCCAGGTCCTATGCAAAGGTGCAATCTTCTATATAGCTACGAATGGTGTATTGTGCATCACGGCAGCAACATGCTGCAGAGAATCGAGCTGCAAGCAGACCAAAGAGTGAGTTTTATTTTGACTGATTTTCACATAGAAACTTCAAGCCACAAGGCATTCCTTTTCAGACATTGTTTATATCGGTTTAAAGGTTGTTTTTTCACTTGGTGTTGGGTCTGGTTTTTGGTACTTTTTTAACTTCTCTATAGAAGCTGAGGCTATCTTCAGATGATTGGTACCTACAAGTGTTGACTAGAACAAAAAGTAATTGGCTAGAAGGCTTAACTAGAAAATAAAGAGGGATCATCTTTGGAGTGAATAAATATACTTTAAGCATGCAAAAGAGATTAACTTAAGCAACAAAAAGACTTATTATTGGTTAAGTTTAGTTATGAATGTAGCTTGAACAAAGTATTGCTAATTAAAGCCATTACATTTCGTGTTTAATAAGCTCTCATGTTAAACCATGGGAAAAAAGTTCTTTAAACATGATTAAATTATTTAATTTCATAGGAAATAAGTTTTTCTAGGAATAGAATTATGAAAAACTCTGAAAGGCTATACTGACTAAAGGGTGGAGTTTTCTTTGGTGCTACCTGTTTTCATCACATTTCAAACCTTTTTTCTTTTTAAATCTGCCTTAGTCATTTCTATCCATCAATTAAATATATTTCAATTCCAAATGGACGATATATCTCTAGGATACAGCAACACGTCCGTCGTCCTTTATTTTTCATAACAATAATCTTCATCAAAATAAGGTGGCGATGACGCGACTCAACAATTCAAACCCACATTGTCATTTATGAGAATGACTAACATACATACGTTCCTATATTGTATAGCCTCATCATCAGGAGCGATAACAAAATCAATTTATATCGCACACTACCGGAACTCGGTGCCACATTCAAAGCTCATCATTGCTCCATCATATTTCTTTCTTGGCGCACTGACTGACAATACCGAAGCTGAATGACACCAACGACCGTCAGCGTCGTCGTCGAGACGTGCCCATTCGTCACTAGAAGAAGCAAAAGAAAAAGAAGGGTTGGAGGCGTAAGGAGATCTATGAAGTGGTTTTCTATGCTTTGAGGTTTCATCTCTCATGACATCTGTTCAAAAAAAGAAAAAATGAAGAAGGTGAGCCAGAGCTTAGGATCAGGGACTTTGTTGAATGATTTTTCCCGAAGATTGGTATTAAATTTAATTTATATTGGACTTCTCAGTGTTGGATGATGATGGGATGGATGCTTGTACCTTATACCCTGCCTACTCTATATGAACGTGGGCAACAAGGATTCAAAGAAAATAAATTGGATGGGTTGACTATAAAATTGCAATTGAATACAGAAAAGTGTCAGAAGTGGGATGAAGTTCATTTGATTGGAAAGCTGATAAAATAATTTGAGAGTATTATTCTGAGGAAGTTCTATTGCTTTTTCCGTTGAGAAGCGGGAGACTTTGTGAGATTTTTTTGATGACTTTAAGAAACTCGATAAAATCTGTCTCTTGGTGAAAATGTGAAATTAGATAAATTAAGAAAAACTATTTAAGGAACTGTCAGCATACAAAATTAAGGCTTGGAACATTACTTTAAATATTTTGTGAAATATTCAACAAATTCGACTTAAGTTAATTCACTCACTTAATTTATTGGAGTTCATTTTAGGATGAAGATATATTTACAATAAATCATTGGTAACATAACTTTTTATTTAACTTTCTCGAGAACTGTCTTATCACATTGTAATTATATGTTGCATTAATATCATAGATAACGACACAGTGGAAGGTTAATTAAATAGAATATTTGTTAAGCTTTGAAATAATACAAATAAATCTTTATAAACAACATGATCATATAAAATTTGGTGTGAAACAGGGTTCCATCTTGTCTCCTATACTCTTCCTATATTTAAAACCAATATTTCCTCTTCTAATCCACTAAATTGTCTCGTTGTTGGAGAGGAAGAAAAGGTTTTTTCCCTGATGCAGATCATGAAGAGTAAAATCATCAAAGCAATCTTTAAGATTCAGCTTAAAATCATCAGAAAGATCTTGAAAAATTAAGAGGCTGTTGTTATTCGAGGGACGCCCCTTTAAACGATTGCATCATATTATCCGTACTTCTAGAATTGCATCATTAGTACATCCAAAGTACTTCCAACATTGGATTTACTGTCAATTAAAGAGATTTTTTCTTGAACAGCACTACATGAATGTGGAATTACTTACTCGGTTTTCCAACATTATTACTTGGAAGAGGTACAAAAAAGTAACACATTTTGCTTGGCACTTCTCTTATCAATGATAGGTTTACAATCAAAACTTGGATAAGCATAAATATTTGAACGTAAATTTATTGCATCACTGATTATAAAAAATTACTAAAATTATTTACAAAGTAAGAACAAAAGCTATAAACAACACATATATTCGGTAACAGATATGCATAAATAGTTTTATTGTTTTCTTATATAAGTTGCCAATTTATTTTGCATTTATACTTTCTCTTGCGAAACAAAATGAAAGAAAAATGAAAACCAAAAACAAAAAGCTG
Source organism: Eupeodes corollae (assembly GCF_945859685.1). Taxonomy (NCBI): domain Eukaryota; kingdom Metazoa; phylum Arthropoda; class Insecta; order Diptera; family Syrphidae; genus Eupeodes; species Eupeodes corollae. Next base: position 156,347,851 of record NC_079148.1, on the reverse strand, counting down.
ATGAAGTTCCCGCAAGTTCGCAAATTTATTGAAAATATTGTTTAAAGAAGCAAAAAATTTGTACAAGTAAAAATATTTATTTTGCTCGCAGGGCTTCCATTGTATCTTGAAACCATCATAGACAAAGACAACTATAAACACTAAACTGCGCACCGCCGCAGTGCATGCGCAGTAGTGCAGCAATCAAATACCAAAAAATAACAAGCAAAACAACCTTTTGCTAGAAGTGCATCATCATCATCATCATCATCGCGAAGAGAGCTTCGAGATCTGTTGCAGAAGTTGCAGTAGTTACCATTACCAGGTCCACAAACTTCAATAGCTGAGCTGCATGAATCCCCTACTCAATTGTAGGTACAGCTGCTATAGTAAAATTTACAATGATTTTTTCGGTCTCCGACACCCTCTCTACGTTAACAAACTATAATACTCTGCTGGCAAGTTATAATGATAAATGTACTGAATTACTATGATAAATGCAGTAAATTGCTGAAAGGTATAAATCAATAATAAAATAATGTGGACGTGTGGTGCGAAAGGAGTAAGACATAGTGACTCTGTAGACTTGTCGGCTTGTCAGTTGAATTACACTTTCGAACAAGAACAGTAGCAGGAGTCCAAGGCTCAAAAAAGAAGCCAAGAAGCCATACAAACTTTAAGCAACGAGTAGCGCAATGTATGATGATGGTAGAAGGTGGTGTATACATAGAACGGCCGGACCGAACGGTGTGAATGACTGCACCGCATCGCGCAACAACAGCAGCGGACAACAGTGCGACATACTACAACTATTCGAAAGATGAAGAAGATCGAGGATCTTGGCTCTTAAATGTCATTTGTTGCGTTCCTTTTTGAAATACACTGAAAGAAAGAAAATTTAAGTCCGACAATATGTTTAGAATAACCGGAGAAATGTTTCTCAAAACTTCTTCCAGATAAAGTTCTTGAAAATATTGTTGTCTTTTATTTGAGCTTTAATTAGAATTTTGAAAAAATTGATTAATTTCCGTTTTGACAATATAAAGGTCTTACAAGGTCGTGGAATTGTCTTCGGAAATTTAACGGAGTTTACATTTCTGAAAGAAAAAACACACTTGATAACATCAATTGCTTAGAAAAGAATTAGGAAATTATTGTCCTGGTAATTTTCTAACAGTGCATTATGAAGGTATAAATCTTCAAGCATCATTATTGCCTTGTAGTTGTTGTTATATGTTGTAGGTGATGATTAGTTGCACTCTGTGACTGTGTCAGGCCTTAGCTTGTAGTTGAAAGATTGATGTGACAATAAGATGGCAATTGAGTTCGATTTGCTTGCACCTTCGTTTTCCTGTTAAGCAACATTAAAGCCAAAACTGATGATAGGGGAAGTGTGGTAATAAATGGTTTCTGTCAAATGGAATGGCTGCCATCATAGTTCGGTCGTGTCGCGCTGAAGGTATACTCGTACCTACGAATGCTGGATGATGCTGAGAATCTATTTGCATGCGAATCTTTAAGAAATTCGAATTTCAAAGAGTGCTATAGATATCTGCCGGATACCGATCTTGACCTCCTGTTATAAAATTTTAATATATTGGTACTCTTAAGGTGCCTTTACCAACCTACACTGTACACTGTATGTAGACAAGCATGGGATGATTTTTCAGCTCCAAATTGCTGGGAAGATTAGAACAATACCGCGGTGCTTTATTGTTGCCATGGTATCTGTTCTATATGCTTTTGCAAGACATTCCTCGGGAATCGAAACTGCAGAGAGCTATAACATGTGACAGGATAAGTAGTCTGATGCTGTAGTCAGTCCTAGACACGAAATGAATGCCTTGGATGGGTGAGTAAATTAGTCCAGACCACACAATATACACAAACCATAGCAAGCTTTTCGGTTAGCAGATATCTGCAGCCACCTTTCGGGGCCAGACACTATGCAGATAACTGCCAACTGGCCTATAAGCCAGACCGGACTGAATCGAACCGAACCGCTGCACGATCGCATATCCTAACTGACTGACATCCCATGACGTTACGTTCAGATACAAACGTTTTTGCGCTAGGAGACTTTTTAAACGAGCACAATTCACATTACTATGCAGTTATTTGGTGTGTGTGTGTATGTGGCAAAAATGGCGGCATGGCGCGTGAGTGCTGCATAAGAAGGCGATATGAAAAGCGAGTGCACAGCATAGGCTCACGTTGTGCCCGCCATGGTCGTCGTCATCGTCCGACCATCATCTTATGGTCGTCACATTCATAAAGATTGTATTTTTATGTGTGCTGGCCCCGCGGTAGTGTGGAGCGGCGGTGGCGGTATAGTGGCGAGTGCAACGCGAATCAGGCATAAAAACGCGAACGGGCCGAACAGTTTTTAAAAGTGTTCCCATGTTGCGATAGGGCCTTATCAATGGCCCCATGAAATGAATGTGGCCCAGAGAGATTGCCACAAGCATCAAAAATAAAAGTGCTTTTTCAATTCGTTTTTTTTTTTATTGTTTTGGTCTTTTGTTTGGGTTTTTCCATCAAGCCATGCGAAAGTTTGAGTGCCTACTCCACGGCGACTGCGCGAGAGTTTGTTGGCCCCCATCACGTGGTTTTTTTTGTAAAAATGCATATCTCAACTTATACAATGACCTATTGATGAAGCCCTGTGAGTTATAATCGAGGACATATCTAATAAAATCTAAATGAATACTTTCCACTATCATTGCGAGAGAAGATTTATGCGGCGAATTCGTTTAAAAGTAATTGGCTTCGAGTTCCTTGAGTCGAGGGAGATTCCCAGTTTCTTTACCTTAAATATATGCAACTTCAATCACTTACCCACATCCCACGCTCATTCTGATGATGGCAATGGCGATGGGATGTGCTGTGCTGTGCGCGTTCTGTGCTGCGCAGCCTACACTATAAGCATCCGCTTTTTTTTCTCGTTTGGTTTTGGTTCTTCTTAATCCTTTAGCACCGTGCAGTGCTAGCGCATCTGCATTACACCAACTGAACCACACTATACCCAACTACATCACCGACAGCTCTCTACTCTTGGTTATCAGAAAAGGATTCTGATCCAATTAAGGCTTCTTGATGGTTAAAGGTGGTAGCGGTGGTGGTTTGTTTTGGCTAAAGCTGAAGGAAAAGGAAAAGACAATCCACTGGCATTGACAATTGCTATTTAAATTTATTTACTTGAAGGTCAATTAATGAGACGGAGGTTTTATATTTACGGCTTACAGTTTTGAGGAAGGTGCGTACAAAAAGTAAAGAGTATAAATAAGGTTCCTTCCTATATAACTTAAGTAGAATGCAGAATAAGATTGTAAATATTGAATTAATAGGTAAAACTTAAGTACGAGAAATTAGAACCATCTAACGGCACCTGAAGTGGTTAAGCCATATCCGCTAATAAGTTTAAATGTAAAAATATGCATGAAATTTGTATTTAAGAAAGAGATGCATCAGCAACGAGCAGACATATAAATGAATTTAATAAATTTTTCTACAAAATAAAAAAGTGCGTATACGCCCAGGTGAATATTTTTTTAAATTCATATTTCGAGCAATTCCTATGGTTTGATTTAATTTTTTGAATTTGAACAAACATCAAATAGAGTCCAAATAAACGTTTTTTATTTCATTTGAGCTTTAAACCTAACTGGTGTATGTAAATTTATGAAATTCTATGCATTAAAAAAGTGCGTATACGCCCAGGTGAACAATCAAATCTGTTGTTTGGTTTAATTGTGTGACTTCAAAAAACCATTTGAGCTTGAAACTAAATTGGTGTATGAAATACATATACTAACTGTATGAAATACTAATACTTTATTCAAAAACTTTAAAGTGAGTGTCTATCTCTTCATTTTAAGTTTACTTCCTTGATAAGATACGAGTTCAATTCATTGCTTTAAGCTCTTTCCTAACGACTTTTTTAATACAAAAAATCTGAATACAAAACTGCTTTAATCATTAAAATTCAACTTCCTATACTTTGGCAAATGCTAGAATTACAAAAACAACACTATTTTCTGTTTCTGTTTCAAAAATATAAAAAAAGGAATAAAAAAGCAATAATTAAGTATCCAACATTCATGATGCATATATAAAATGCATGCATATATGCACACCAACTCTTTGCAGCAACAAGGTGATAATTACAATTGAGAGTCCATCCAATTCATCAACATTCCACCTTTTAAGTGATTGATCCTTGTTGAATCAACCTCTATACTAATTACTTAAAAGCCAGTTTGTGTGCTAAGAGAAGACATTTAAACAGCCTTAGAGGCACAACAAAACACAAAGCAAAGGGAATCAAGAATTGAGAATCCCGCAACATCCGATCACAATGCGTGCCATTTAACTCCTGATGATGGTCGACCAACGACCATCAACCAACAACAAACGTATAGTCATTGGCAGCAACACGAGCTTAATGAGTTTTTAATTAAACACGAGCACAACACAATATAAATCTATTCGAAGTTGAAGGTATACCTACCTAACCTATAGATACTCATGCTAGTGGATATGTTATATGCTTAAACGCTAAAGGTGCGATGGTGATGCGAAACCGGCCGTCCTAACGCTTTATTGCTAAGGTAAGTGCCCCTGCAGTGCAAAGGTACCTACTACCATTCCTATTGAACATGTGTTGGGGCAATTTCCAGCTCTTGGCAAGTTTATCATCTTCACAGCCTACCGGGGATAAACAAAATGTCCTGAGAAAGCTATTATGTATTTAGGGGTGCCTAGGCGAATTGCTCGCCCATCAGCATCACCATACCAATTAATTTGGCTTAAGTTCCTCTCTGTTTACCATTTTGTAGTTAGTATAGGGACCTCTTGCATAACGCATCAGGTTTCCTATACCTACATGATGATGCTTGAAGCTAATCACTTTATAATGAAAAAGGAGCTCATTTTGAATGCGTCGTGTGAATGAGTTATAAAAAATGAGGTTTTGTTTTAGTGTAGACTAAGTCAGCTAAAATCAAGGAAGTTTAATTGCTTTCTGCAATGTGATTTAAACCTTTATGAGCTTTTTAAAACCTTCAGATATACGTTAAAAGTACAGCAAGACAATCTGTTCTAACACCAAAATAAAACTTCATATATCAATAAAATGCCACAAACATGTGACATTAGTTCTCACGTTACGATTTCTTTTCTTATGTTAAAAAATTTTGCGCATTTTTATTACGACTTGTATTGAGTCCTTCAAAAAAAAAGAAAGTCAAAAATCAATGACCTTAATCTATACCCAAGGTACATTAGACAAAGTTAAGAAAGTCGGAGTTAATCGAAAATAAATTGAAAATTCACTGACTCACGATGACAACTTACTGCTAATAAAAAATAACTGCACCTTATTTAGCCATTAAAAGTGATGTCACTGCATTTGCAAACACCTGTCACACAAACAAACGTGGTTTCAAACAATTGTCTACTTTCAATCACATCTCCATTTTAATTGTCGTCATCAAATCAATAAAATCGTCCCAGAAAGTTGAGGAAACACAGCGAATAAAAGACGAGACCATCCAGGAATCCTCTCAAGCTCTCTTAGATAGACAAAAATTATCTGATCAATTACCAACTGGAACAATCGATCGGATTTCACAACTCTATCTCCTCGGATTGGATAATGCAGTTGTTTTGTAGGTAATGTAATCCGATGAGCAACTCATCTACTGAACTGAACCTCATTGATCGGAGCGGTCGGTGTTGTGGAACTCTGCATGATGTTCTCTCTTTGAGACATACATGCTAATTTATTTTCAATTTCCCCGGGCGGTGGAATGAACCAATAAATTAACTTGACTTATGTCCCATGACCATGACTTTCCCGACTCAGATCTCTTATAGCGTCTTTTCAATTGAGCTTCAGTATTAGAAGAGGGAGCTCCTCGATTAGTTGGCAAATCCCCGGAGCTTGTTGATTCCTTGAACTGTCATCAACATTGCCAACATCGCTCGCGAATTTACCACCACTCTTCAAATGGTTCGACATCGAAGAAAATCTATATAAAACCATAGCAATAGGGTTGCCGCTTCTTTTTGTTGTTTCTGATCATAATCGTCGTTAAGTGTTTAATAATGAAAAAGTGCTTCCAACTCAACTTTTCGTTCCTTCTTTCTCTAATTTCCAGAGTTTAAATGAATTAAATACCTTTGAGGTACCATTATAACATAACCTCTGGCAACCATATTTTTTTAAGGAACCCCTAGAAACGATGCCACAATTTTGCTTTTAATTGAATGCAAAAGTAAATTGCTTGATATTGCATTAGTTAGGTTCTGGGATATGTTATGTTATGGCTGCTGTGCTACTCGTCCTTCCGCAGCCGCGCCCCGATCGCTGTTCGTCTTTTTGATGCTGGGTACCTTAGAGAGAGCCCAACTAGGAAAATACCCAACACTGGCTTCTTGAAAGACATACCCCATGGAAAACGAAACTAACTCTCCTAAATGAAAATTAGGAATGCGAAATGTGTGTTTGCCTGGATGAGGACGATGATGATGATGTGACTCTAGGACAAGTATAGGAAACGCTATATAACTTCGCTTTGGAGGTCTTTGGGTGCTCATCAGAGACAAACCCGCGTATCTCTCGAATAGAAGATGTGATTGCAAGATTCTCTAATTCTTGAAACCACCCCGAAAGCAAAGAACTCGGCGGCGGCGGCTTCGGTGGAGACAGAAACTATGCTGCGAGTTCTTTTCATATACTAATTTGGTTTCCAATTCAGGTAAACATCACCAATGCGAATGGTTTGGTAAATGGTTTGAGAAAGTATCGCTGCGCTGCTGCTTAAGCACAAAGATACCGAGATACCTTTTGTACCTACGCTTTTACGCTTGAGTATGTGAGTATGTTACCACAAACGCAAAGACAGTTGTTTGTCATTTCTTAAATTTCTAGAATTGCTGGGCGTTCTTCTGCCAAGTAGAAGCATCAGAAGCAGAAGTGCAGAACACATAAACAGGAAGGATTGTGTTGTGGTAGCAGTGAAATGAATCTTTTCCGATTTTCAAAGACCGAATCAAGATTCAAATGCAGATGCAGCAGGCGAGTCTTTCATGCAGCATCACTCCCTCATATAATCGTATGTATGTTCAGATCATGAAAGCGGAGGATGAGAATGAGATACCTTTCGTTTTGGGTCGAGGCGTTCTTTTTTACCTTTGGGTATATTTTTTGTTAATCTTATGTTTTTGACGTTCGCGAACTTGGTGATATCTTCATTTAGTTGGAACAGAATTGCGAGCGTAATATTTATAATGGTGGCATGATGATGGTGGCGGGCGGTGCGATGGTTCTATGGACGCGTGGTGGTCCCTTTTTGATTTCAATGGGCTAAGCTTTCATTGAAAGAAAAATCGTGACTTCATCAACATTTTTGTTTGTCAAGGAGAACGCGAAGAAAAAGGTAAAAACAAAAATCAAACCGAAGTATTATTGCGAAGGGGAGAAGATTCAATTCAGGGATTTTGGGAGAGACTTACAATGTTTATATGTAAGTCCTTTGGTCATGTTGACACAAATTTTCCCATCGAAGAAAGCAATTTAGGTCAGTTTTATTTGTTTTTAATGTTTTAATAATATTGTGTTAATAAATATAAAAATAGGAAGAAAAAACTGAGTTGAACATTCTTAATGTGCGGCTTTAAAAAAGAATATCTATACTTCCGAAATTAGGCTCAAAGCTAAACTCTAAGACATTTTCATACTCTCGGTTATTAAGAAGCTTTGTTGTTCAATATAGTTCTTCAACTGATGAATTCAAATTCTTGGAACGCTTTCCTCAAAATTCTAAATATTTAGAATGCAATAATTATCCTTAAGGCTTAAGCATAAGTCTTAGTCGTTCCAAAAAATATTAATAATTTTTATTCAACAGAATTTAAAAATCGTGTATAAAATAATTAATATTTCATATACAAGACGTTCTGAAATGGATTTGTGAAAGAGTGGCATTCTTGTATTGAAAATAAGGTTATGGTATTATTACTAATTTTTGTTGTATCAAGTTTTTCAACAGAAAGTTCTTTTGAATTTTACCGCTCAAGGTTATTGAGTAATTTTCTAAACTTAATGAAATATATATCTAGCTATCTGTTTACTTACCTCCTCTTACCTTCTCAGCCAACATCATCAACACTTAGTATCAGTGGAGATTTGATGAGTCAGAAGTTTCGCAAAATATACCACCACATCTTAATTCATTATGAAGCCTTTATAGACTTCATCGTCTTCAAACCCGTTTTAGGTTTCACAATAGGTTACCGCGCTCTGGAACTTAACTTAATATCTTTCACTCACTTCTTGTGCGTAGCTGTCAGTCATTATATCTGAACTCCCTCCCTCTCTCTGACATACAAACCTATGTATACCTATGTAGCCATTATCAAGGCAGATCAAGGCACCCTTATAGCTAGACGATTCAATTAATGAGCAAAGGCAAACAACAGATATCCCCATTTATTACTACGGTCGTCCCGGCTACGACTCTTCAGTGTCTTCAGTACACATGCAGTGGCTCCTCCACTCCGTGAGAAAATCAGATATCAATTACATGCGCTCCGCCTGCCATCAAAGAATAAAACGCGTTAAATAATCCCTTACTGTATCTTTCTTACCTACAAACGTTCGTGTATTAAGAATACGAATATATCCATTAATGATGTGAATTTTTAATTAGGGTACCCGATCCGCCACCAGCATCAGCATCAGCATCAGCATCAGAACTCTGTCTTGGACAGGTACCTTACTAAATCTGCTCTTTAATTTCCCGTAATCTACCCTGCGTTTCTCCTCTGTTCTGTACTCGCAACCAATTCTTATGTCTCATCAGGGATTGATTTTTTGCAGTTAAGAGGCTCCAACTCGTTACTCGTACCACACATAATTATATTAACACCCAAATAGGCATAAAATGTTATTCGCGCAGAGTTCTTCCGCGACCACACTAATTACAAAGCTTCTTCCTCCGCAGAGCTCTATACGAGTCTTCGATCGGCTTGTCTCCCCTTCTGGAGTGGGTATTTATTCTTAGAGCTGGGAACCTTCTGCATACAAAATCAACTCCTGGAGCACATCAAGTAGTTCGAATAAAAACTCCCCGCGTCATGTACGAATCGACAATAACTAATTTTTCCTTTCATAGACAAGTTTTTTTGCTCCACATTTTTCAGCTCTATAGCTTCTTCGGCTTGGTTTGGCCAAGGAGGTAATGGAAGATGTGCTGCTGTGGTTGCTGATGCTGCTGCTGCTGGCTAACACGCCAAGGACCACATCAAAGGTAAACTAATAGAATAGATAAAAAATGAAGAAAAATAAGAAGAAAAAGAGCAAGGGGAAAAGGTATGCTTGCTGTGAGAGCGGTATACCTATGTGTGTTTAGTGTTCAGCCAGACGAATGAAAACTAGAAAAATTGCATTTTCTGGAAGAAACGTTTTTGTCCTCTAGGTTTTCGCTCACTCGCTAGCCTCACTCACTTGGTGCATGATGATGTACAGCACGGTGAGCTGTCATGTTCGTAGTGATCCCTCCTTCCTTAAGCATTTTCAATAATTAAGCAGCTAGAGCTAGTGCTACATATTCAGCCACAAGCATTGAACAACGATGACCAAGACGACAATAAGATGGACAACCCAGGGCCGTAGGTTAGGGACAGTTTAAAATTTTAAAATCAGACATTAGAGAAATCGTACAGGAAGTTCAAAGTTTCCCATAAGTTTACTTTTGAGCTCGATTACTGACGTACTTATGAATATTCTTTTTTCAACCGTGCATCAAGAATGTGAAGCTTTCTAATTCTCGAAGTCTATTTAAAATTTAAGTATACTGAAAGTGGTTATGACATTTACTGCTACGCTTGTAAACGTATTTCAAGAATCCCCCTATTCCCAGTAAACAGAATCTCAAAGAAATTGAACTACGGTCCTGGACCAATGATAATGTTTCCTTGGACGATAGCATAGATACCCGATTGAGAGGCTGGCTAAGGAAGCGACTGTTTAAAACCTAGTGGCATGGTCATCGCACTGATACACATATATCTATCATTACAGAGCATCATCATCTTCGTTTTGGTCGTCTTGGACGTCTGTCGTTCGTCGTCCGTCGTTGTTGTTTGTCGATGTCTTCTTAGGCTAGCACTGGCAACTGGCACCATTATAAGGTAAGGAATGGATGTGATACACAAGGCAGTGGCAACTTCCATGACGGTTGTTGGTTGTGGCTGCTGCCAATGCGAACTTGAAGCAGATCTTAGGAAAACCAAATGTATTGCGGTTCATTGAGTCTGCGAGAATTAAATTCCTGACCAGGATCAGGTTCCACAGCAACGATATACGTATAGAGTGCATAGTGATGTGTCCACTTTCAGCATCTTTGTCGTCATCCAAATAGAACAGTTGTTCTTGGTGGGGTGGGGAAAAGTTGTTTGTTTTGTTTCTTTATTGGTACGCGTGTGCGGTGTTGTAGGTATGTCAACTTGGATCTCTACTCTCGTTTAATTAGGCTGCAGAAAAATAAGTCAACAGGATGGACAAACAAGCCAAACACAAGACCTTCATCATCGTCATCTTGGTACGTCGCTGTAAACGAATTGGAGTGAATTCCTTTGTCCCGAATCAAAAGCATGCGCCAGCGCTGCACATCTAATCTTTACGTATTCAAATTTTCGTATACGCAATACAAAGTTGTCTATTTCTATGAGAGGTGGTGGACTCCTGAGGTGGTGGGTTGGTGTTTTTTTGTTTCTTCAAATTCAATTAATGCAGCAATAAATAACACAAGGGGACAATAAATATCCGCGCAATTTGCGGACAAACGTTCACCTTGTCTGATGGGATATGTGGTCAGAATTGTATCCGCCGCAAATAGCCACACTCCCGATGGCCATAAGTTTTATTCGCGAAGATATGCTAGATGATCGCTGAGGCTATCTAGCAGAGAGAGCGCAGACTGTACCGAACATACATTGTACCAGAGCTGATGGGTTTTTGCGTCTAGAATGCACGTACACAATATTGCGTGGATGAATTCCTTTTCGATATTGTCCTTTTTTGAATGAAGCGGTAAACTTAAAAGAAAAACTGTGAAAGACCTAAGAGTTTGCAAGGAAATTCGGGCTCAAATGTTGCTAATACAGCAAAATACTAAAAAGATCTATGGTTTTTCACGAATATTTTTTCGGAACACAACGACTTCTCTAGGGATTCTTATTTCATTCTTTCAACCAAAAAGGATTAAAGGTTGACGTGGTTAGGAAAGACTCCGATACTACTATACTTTTACAGCGCACCTGATAAAAGATGGAGTTTAAACTTGGGGTGGATATTTTCTCCCAATCCTTAAATGTCTCTAAATCTTTTCGGCTAACTGATTTAACCAGTATGTTTCTGGGCTACAAACTGCTCCAATATTAACCTCCATGTCATACTTATTTGATATCCTGTTGATATTGGTATAGAAGGAAATGAACGGACTGAGTTGGCTGAGCAAAGGATAGGCCCTTGAAAGCTCACTTAAAAAATCCTCTTGGTGCTATAAAAGGCATTTCATATTTCCTAACAGAATCCATTTGTCTATACCTTGAAAAAGGTTCTATTGATCACTTTCGCAGGCCCAGGAGTGATATAGTTATGGTTATGGTCGCTGGTATGTCCCGGACATTGGCCGATAGGAGAATATGCAGCAAAGTTAGGTAAATTTCCGAAACAAAAATCAGAGGAGGTATACCTTTTATTGTTCTGAAGAGGTGTTCTTCAACGCTGCCAAAACCACTGCGTAAGCTTTTTTATCTGTCCTTCTCCTTAGTTCTCCTTCCGAGCGGATGGAAAACAACACTTGTGCAGCAAATTCCCAAAAAAAGCCAATCTTCCGTCTCACCGTCTAATTACTGACCGATTGCACTTACGTCCCTTCTTTCTAAGGTCATGGAAGCGCTAATTAATTATCAGCTCAAATAATATCTTGAAGATCGATCCATTGGTGATCTCATAGTTTACCTCACCGAACAGTGGAGCGAATCATCGTTTTGGAGAAAGTAAGATTATTGCACTTGTTTTTTTTTTAAAGCAGATAGGGTTTGGCATCAGGCCCTCTTATCGAAAATTTGTGCTTTCGTTTTTCACGAATCGCTGAAAAATAAAATAAATGCTGGTGTGCCCCAGGGCTTTGTTCTATCTCCAACACTCTTTTTCATTTTCTAATCCAATACAATTCCTAATCCAATACATTGTTTCGCTGACGATAATACTCTTAGCTTTTCATATTCGTTTTCAGACTCACATAGATGTGGAACTGCAACGACAAAATATGATAAGTTAAACAGCATTGTACAATGGGTATTAAGAAAAAATAAAGACATGATGCTTGGTTACCTTTCCACATGCCTTCTTTTTGTACCATCTAACTTTATTGTAACTTCCGTACTCTAAAGCTTCAGCAATTTTTCTTTGGACTAATTTTTTCGAGTTGCATGTATACTTCATTAATTCTATCCCTAAACTAGAATTATCTCACAAATAATAAATAAGTTCTATGAAACCCTGCCAGATCCTATATTTTCCAATATTATTTCCTTATCTTTGATATTTTCTTAACTTTTTGAACAATCTAATCACCAATCTATATTAAATCATCCAATTAGCTGACCAATTACTTGTTGCATCCTATAGATTATGTGTATATTCCCCATGCAGTGGAAGCGATTTGTTCGATTATTATCTCAATCAAAAACGTTGAACGTTCGTTCGACATATAGAACATAAAACAGCTACCATTCTTGGACTCCTTATTTGATGTTGCAATTGCACCACAAGTACGTAACACATATCTAAGTACTATCGATTTTCTTGCAACACGCAACAGTTATATTAATTCAGGCGATGAATAATCACAGCGACAGGTGCTAACTGCTTAAGATACATCAAATCACTATCACACACATGGGAATAGTTAGTTAGCTTCTATCGCTCATATAAATAATGTACTCATGCTTAGATAGAGATACAACTTATTCAATCTTCTCCTCTCCTATAAGCCAAAGACATCAAGTTCTTCCATAGCTCTCAAATATAATTTCCAATGGCTAATGATGTGAAGCTGATGAATCCCTCTATAAACCATTCGGAGACGGAAAGTCATCGTGGTCTTCGACTTCATCTACACGTCTACGTCTTCGTCGCAGATATCGATTTACAAAAATGGCTAAGAAATCATTGGTAAGAATAAAAAAAAATAAGTGCGGATAGTTGATTGGACACTTCTTATTCCAGAGGCTGATAGGATAGTTTGTTGAGAAGATGCGACTCTTCACGAGTATGTTATGTTCAAATGTTGTAAGGCTTCAATTATTTAAATAGCTGCCGGGCTTAGAGGTTAGTTTTCTTTATTGAAGTTGAAGAATTCTTTCCTTAGGATTTTTGTATGCATGTTTTTCTTTTTGTTGCAATTTTAAAAGAGGTTGTCATGAGTTAAGTAATAAATCAAAAGACAGGATTAAGGAATGCGTAATCAAGTAACTCGAGAGAAAAGCAATGTAGAATTGCTTGTAACGACATCCTTTTCAGTTAGGTTTTGATTTTGTAATACATGTAAAACGAATGATGTGTGTGGCCGAACAGCTGGGGGGCTTTGTTTTGATTTAGATTCAAAAGCCTGAAGTCAAGCTGATGGGATACTAATGAAATGACTTAAGGGCAAATGTTTTCTAATTTCAAATTTCAAAATAAACGAATCATTTTGATAGCTTCCATCGAGCCTTTACCTGTTGGGTTTCCGTAATAAGTCCAAATGCCATCTCAGGAACTTCGATTTTTGATTTTGACAGCTTTTTTTATTCTTGAAAAAAAAAATGTGTCACGGAAATATTTTTTTAAAACTTCACTTCATTAAACAAGTGTGCATGAAATATAACTAGGCCAAAGCCAATATCGTTGTTCTACCAATTTTTAGTGTGATTTTTATCTGATTTTTTTTTTCACAATTTTGAACACAATTTCCTGCAGTATTTTTGTGTATGAACAGGGCCAGGTTAAGTGGTCCAAAAGCCTCGGGGAAGTAAAAGAGCGGAGACTCCCTCGCCCTAAATTATTTTCAAAATAAAGTAAACCATTTTTTCACTTGAGTTTTTCAATAAATAATTTATTGTAAAAGCAAGTAGATTCCTTTAGTATTGACCAATCACATATAAATGTAAACGGAAAAAAGAATTATTTGAAATTGAATTTTAGGGTTGACGAACGGAATCTTTCGAGTTTTTTTTTGCTGAAAAATAGTTGATGATTTTGTTGAAATCCAGTTCTCGGAGTAAATCGCTTTCAATGCTCAGGAAAGAAAGCTTCTATAGACGGTTTTGTCCCATCGTAGTTCTAAGCTAATTTTTTATAATCAACGTTTTTGAAAATGAGCGCTCTCCAGTGCACCATCAAAACCAAATACATTCTCAATGCAATTTCGAAGTTTGTGAATGTAGCTCTGAAATTTCGATTTTTGAAAATTTAGTAGTAAAATAGTTCGGGTGATTGATCTGTTAAATAGTCGTTTTCCTTTTGGTATGAGTCAATAAAAGACACAAATTGACTCATTACAAAACTAGGTTCTAAATAACCCGCATCCATCTGCATCAGCATCATTCAGCATTAATCTTCTCGATGTGATTCAGGAATTCATCCAGCTTCAGAGGCATGCAATTTTTCAGTAAGAGAAACGGATAGCTGGTCAATCACTTGAATGAAGGCGAATACTTTGTATTTGTCCTTGGGTGACAGATTTGCTTTCTGTGCTTTCCCGTAATCCAGCGGATTGTACACATTCATCAGTATGGGATATTTTTTGGCTGCTTCCTCGTGTTTATCAAAATCTTTTCATTTGGCTTCCAAGAATGATTTCAATGATTTAAGTCCACGCATTGCCGATTTAAGAATTATTTTCGGGTCCTGTGACATCTTGTTTGAAGCTTTGAATCGCTTCAAGATATCGTTCCAAGATGTTGTAAACAAAGTGGTTTCGAGACCACTTATCTTCTCTAGAAGGTACGTTACTTTATTCCTCACGATGTCTTTTGTGGATAGAGCTTCTCCGATTTACAAATAGCCGTTGACTAAGGATTTCCTTGTTTTAGCTCGACAAGGAAAAAGAGTGTCGCTGAGCTTTTTCAAGACCGGCTGCTTTTCTTCTCCGACAATTTCTCAAAATTCGGTGCTGCTCTGTACTGGCTGTGAAAAACGTGGTCAAATTCTGCACGAAATCAAAGAATTGAACAGACGATAGACAAGAGATAGCAGCTGGCTTTCCCACTAAATTTAGAGAATGACCACAACGAGGTACGAACGCCGATCAATGATTTTTCTCCAAAATAAGAGCCTGCATCCCCTTGTATTTGTCACTCATGTTTGCAGCATTGTCATATGATTAGCCGTAGCAATCCATGATGTCTATTTGATATTCACCCAAAAATTTGAGCAGAGCTCTGCTGTGGCTTCGCCAGTATGACCGCAGTTTGGTAAAAAAGTAAGATACCTTTCTTTTGACGTGGATCCTCAATATATAGAACAAACATAGTTAGTTGATCGATATGAGCTTCGTGGGGAATAGAGTCCACTGATACGGCATAGTATTTAGATTTTTTAATTCTGGATACTATTTTAGTTAGTACCTTATCACTCATAGAACCGATCACTTCTTCGCAAATCGTGGATGAAAGGTAACTGACATGACCACTCCCTTTGTTTGCATGCTGTTTCAAAAGGGTTGCCAGTATTAGTTCATATTTGGCTAGCAATTCCAAAATGCCCAGGAAATTTCCATTTCTTGGTGATCCAACAATTTCATTGTCACCTTGAAAGGCTTATCCGCGATCAGCAATGAACTATCGATAATTCTCAGGATTTTTCGCCAATACTCGATTTGTTGAGCCTCTTGCACAGCTAGCTCTTGATCGATGCTTCCTGTGACTTTTCTCCGTTGCACTTAACTCCGCCTCGGTTGCCCTCCATTCAATCCTGCCTTGTGTATGTCTAATAACACTGACGTCGACAAGGTTTTTTTCCTGGCAATCAAATAGTACTTTTTCAAATGGTTTTGATATACTTAGTTAAAATCCGACTTTGAAGTTTTTCTTTGCCTTACTTCAGGTTTTGAGATATTACTTTTTTACTTGCGACATATAGGAACTATATGGCAAGTTTTGCATTCGTGCAAAATTTCGAACTCGAGATTTTAATCAAACATGATATTACGATGTTAGAGAAGTCGAAAAAAGTGGGTCCCGCGATTCCGTCCGGTCGGTTTTGTCTGTCTGTCCACGCTCCTACAGCCTAAACCATTGGGTCGATTGAGTTCAAACTTGGAAGTTAAGATTTTGAGCAAATTCGCGTTAGGCGTTTTTTTCATTTTTTTTTTAAGATCAAAACTAACAGTGGCCCCCATACATTTTTTTTGGTCAAAAAACGAAAATTCGAATTTTCTCAAAAACAAACCGATAGATTTTTTTTTAATTTTCTCTAAAATTTTATTTTTTAACTTGGCTTCTTTCTATAAGAAAACCATATTTTTGTATTGCTCAGGAAAGGTACCGCTCATAGAACCGTTATTTTGTTTTTTAATTTTCTCAGCAACTTATGAACTGATTTTAATAATTTTTTTTCTGAATAAGCTCCTATATTGCCTTAACAATAATTGATTTACAAAAATGCAATTTTTAATTGTTTGGATTTTTAAAAAAATATTGAATTTTTATTTTTCAAAATTCTATATCTCAAAAACGGGTCAACAATTTTTTACGAAATTCAAATGTAAGACGTATATTTACAATCACTAAACAACTGCATTCCAAAAATATTTTTAGAACAAAATTGAAAAATTTTATATATAAAAAATTAATTTAAAAAAAAACCGCTCTAACGATTTTCAAAATAAAAATTTAAAAAATCAACTGTTTTTTGATAAATAAAATGGCATTTAAATTTTTGAAGACAAACATATTTTTCAGGTAAAATTTTGAATCTTAAAATATTTTTTTTTAATTATTTTAACTGTGTATGAGCCCGAAAGAGCGCATTATTTTGACAAAATTGTAATTACATTCCTATCTTTCATCCAAATTAATGCATTTGGTACACATTTGTATGATATATTTAATCAACAATCTATTTTAAAGAGTCTATCAAGAAATATTATCTTGGTAACTTTGTATATGTGATTTTAAAATATTATTCTTTACGAATAAGGTTGTTTCACACATCATGATTTACTGGCCTTCGCCTATATAAAAAAATAAATACTTAGTACCTACAAGTTAAAGAAACTGGCCAGAAAGAGTATATGTATTTTCTATTAGAATCACTTTTTCAACGCATACACATTGTACCTATTTATAAAGGTATTACGTACAACTTCTACAACTACTGCTTACGTGTCACTTCTTAACTAAAATCCAAAACGCACAAGAGCCTGACTGTAAGCAACACATGAACAGCAATTTCTTGTACTTGTTCGTATGCTTGTTTTTTAAAACTTTAGTGAAAAAAAATAGACTGAACGTAATAACTCCATGTTTGCGCTGAAAACTTAAGAAGGAATGTAGTATGTACCTTCTAGCCACCAATAACATCCCTTCATTATCATTATGAACATGTCCTTATCTATCTATCTGCATAAAGCTAAGCACGCCAAGTGAACTATTCTATGGTCGTTTTAGACATCTACCTGTTACCTAACTACACAACCAATAGGCGATCGCTTTACAATTTAAACATTCATGGTCTGCCTCTTTTCTGTCTTATTTATTTTCCATCCTAGTTCTTCTAATATGAAATTACTATAAAGCTATCTAAAGGAAAAAAGCTTTGAAGGAACAAGTTGAATCTATATGAATCGCATCGTAGCTTTATACATAATAGAAACCATTTTTCATATACAAAGATCGTACCCAAGTAAAAGCAGACTTATGAATGTAAATAAAAACAAATATGGGTAAAAGATCCTAAACAGCTGACGTAAGCATGCAAAAGTTTGTTTCATCCCCTTATTAGATACAATATTAAGCCATTTTGTTTGTTATATAAAGTGCATTGATATAAATAAAACAAAAACAAATTCATGAACTTTCATATGGAAGCTCTTTATGTGAAAACATATACAAGTGTAGACTTTTTGGGTCGAAAATTAATTATCTCTCTTATTCTGCTGGCTGCTTATGGGAATGGAAATAATATTTTTTTCTCGCTCCCGCTGAATTTCTCCACTTTCGATACTAACGCCAACGACTCGGTATCTGGTCGCCCTAAAAATTTCGGCTCATGAGAGTACTATGGTTTTCATATACAAAGATCGCGCGGAGTTTTTTGCGACAAATCAAATGGCGTTTATATGTTTGAAGACAAATTTATTTTACAGGAATATTTTAAAATCTTATATAAGTACTTTCTTATACATACTCTTAGCATACAGGAGCAAGTTCGTGCGACCCAGTCGTGCATTTTATTTTATTTCAAAAAGCGAATATAAAAAGCCTTTTCCTATTTAAATTCGTGTTTTTTAAAACTTGTGCAGATAGTTAAAATCAAAGTTAGAATCAAAGCTTAAAATTAACTCAAAAACCTATTTTTCAAAACTATAAAGTCAAATAAAGATTTGTAAATTAAAAACTATTGAGGACTTCCAGGACTAAATAAAATACTAAAATAGTTTAAATTGTATACACTTTTTAAAATGATCATATAATTTATTGTCAAGGTAAATGTTGTGCATTAACGTATCTTTAAAAACAATGGTTTTGGCTGTTTTTAGCATATTAGTTTGGTAACCGTGTAAGTTTACGTTACTGACCCATGAACTAGCCTCCAAGATTGCGATTTAATGGCGCTTGACTATCTTCTGTGCGGTCGATGCTTTACGCCAATGAGTCTGGAATTTGGAGGATAACATGCTCTTTCCTATTGCCGATATACGGCCACAGATGTTGGAAAACTTATCGAAAATTTACCAGTAGATTAGACACTGTTCGTACGACATATTTAAATAGTATGCCAGAAGAATATCTTTTGATGTTAATTTAAAAAAACATGTCTGGATTATCTCATTTTTACAAAGTTCTAAACCTCTTAGAAAACCACCCGTTATAAATTTACTAAAAGTGTAAGAAATTACTGGTGGAACAATATTTTTCCTGAGATTTCAGAACTTTATTAAGTATTTTATTTTTTTAATGTCAAGTAAGTCGTCAAAAACTTATAAACTTTAATGGATATTAAAGTTCCATTTTGATCATACTTATTTTTCTGAAGTGCTTTTAAACTCCCTGAATTCTTAGAAATTTGAAGGTTTTTGCATATAATTTACGGAATATTGTCACAGAGCATCAAGAGGTAATCAATGTCAAAAACGTGATGCATTCCACCAAAGTCATCATCACAAAATAGTAAAAGGCGGTACACAAGTACAAGAAGTAACATGCTACGCCTTTTGAACAAAAATTAGAAGTCGAAAGCAATTAATTCTCCCACATGTTCACTAACTGACAATAGTTAATCAAATTGACATAAGACCGCGCTTCATTTGCCATACAAAAAGCGAAAAACGCTGCTTACTGTCCAACGATTGTACTCCTCACATTCTTCACTTCATACCACATCGCATACGTACCCCTAGTTCCTGCACTATTCGTGATGACTAGCACTAGATGGAACATGGAACCTTTACGGTCAGTCCGGTCAGTTCCAAAGGGATTATGCTGCACTGAACTGCATTGAATTGTGCCTTGCATTTTAAATGCGGTTCTTACAATATTCCTTCTCTAGTTTACCTGTTCAAGTGTTTCATGGAGAAACTACGGCGGCGGCGGCGGTGGTGGTGCGTGTTGGTGGCGGTGGCGGTAGTTTCCATTTTAATGAGGGCAGTAACCACATTGCAGTTGTTTTGTTGAACGTACTTGGAGGTTCAGATAATGTGGGAACAGAACAAGACGCATCTACAAAAAGTGACAGTGACAATGACAATTATTATTATTATTACCTTACCAACTACTCTAAGAGTACTCCTTGATGGTTCGTGGAATAAAAAGTGCGGGTGCTTTGCTATAAAAAGAAGGAGGCGTCTTCTGTGTCGAGTCCTTTATATCTTTGTTCGTCTGCATCCCAAGGGACAACGGACAAGGTTATTAATGGAAAAATTAACTTAATAACCATAGACGCTGGCATACGGGTGCGTCTGAATCATACTTCCATCATTTGTCACAATCCTGGGACGTCATGATAATCACGAAGGAATGATATTTACTTTGTAGTTCTTCTTGTTCCACCAAACTAACCGACACCGGACATCGTCCGACTATATAGTGTCGATTGTGGAGGCGGAGACAATGACGACGGCGGCCGTGGCAACGACGAACGATGTGGTGCGGAATGGTCCGTCTATAGAACAAAAGTCACCTCAACCTGAACCCATGATGCGATGATCTCTCAATATTGAAAGGAATTTAATGCGGGAGGGTAAATTGGTTAATTAAGCATTGTAGCAAAAGGTGTTAAGTTATGCAAGTCACTTTGGATAATGCCTTATAAAATCATTATTGTTCTCCAGCATCACGAACTATACACCCAAAATAAATTGGACAAATTTCAGGATAAACTATGATCATTTTTAAAAGTTTCAATATTAATAAAAATCGCATGATGATGAAGTTAAAAAGCCTGCTACATAGATGACTGTGAATTTGAAGTTATCATCTTTTAACATTTGACAATTAAAAACTACAATAACGCTTAAAATGAAACAATATACGCTTCAAAAAAGCATTGATTGATTTTTTAAATTTCCTAAAATAACGTTGAAGTGATCACTGATCTTTTTATTTAACTGCTTCAGACTTTTTCATCTGAAATACTATTTGTTATATTGCCAATACTTCACAATCGATTCAAGAACCTGAATATGAGATTCATGAAGTTATCGAGCAGCAAATGCGTAACGATTCATGTGAAAACGGAATACAATTTTTCAATAAACAACTTTTCCAATACGTTACAGTAAAATCCTTTTAAGAGAAAAGGTTAAATACAACAGCTTTTCCTTGTCTCAAATGATCCCGCTTAGGCCTACAAAAAGTACTTAAAATCTTTGCTCACTAAGTTAAGATTTAAAGCTAAACTTTTTAATAGAAGAAGTTTATGTAAAACTCTGTGGTAGGAATTTGGTGAAGTTGAAAAACAAAATAGAATTGAAAACGTTCAGCAAATTTTGTATTCTGTTAGATTTTTCCATTTGTATTTTCTATGAAAAATGTAAAATTTAAACCAAAATGCGTCTTTTTCAAGCGAGTTTTTCTTAAGCGGAGAATTTGTTTAAAGAATCAATTGGTCGACAAATGCAAGGGCTTCGGAAAATAAAGCAAGCGTTTCAGCAAAGTGGATCTCACTATTACTCCGTGTTAAAGATTGGACAGTTGCTTAAAATTAAGTTAAAAAACTGCTGAATGTGCAAATACAACAAAAATGTATTGTTCAAAAAATTTATTTTAAAATGTTTCGATTCTCCAAAAAACACAATACTTACGATTGAGTTTTCTTCATAAATGTCTTGACTTTTTCCAACCACCATATTTTCTTTTCGTGTACTTCCTTTTGAGCTTTAAATGCCTTTAGGAATTGAGTCATACTTTAGGTTTTATTTTGTATTTTTTTTTCTTTTAAAAGAACAAACGACTTGTTCTCAAAATCGAACTAAACTCAAACAAAAATATAAATATCAGAAAAACACAATGAACGAGACTGAATTTTTGCCGAAATTTCAAGTTTTATTTTTACTCATTTTTTCTTTCAACCAAAAGATAACAATCTTTTGATGAATGGGAAGGCGAGAATCTAAAGAAATATTTCATTTTTGTATTTTTCTAAACAACATTTTTTGCTGTAGCTATAGTGTCATAAATAAATCTGCAGCTTTGAATTCAACAAGGCTACAAGATGTAGTAACAAAGAATATCAAGAAGAAAAAAGTTGAAAACATACAAAACAGATGAAAAAAATATAAACATCTATACCTTGGATTTATCTGCAAAATCATCAGTTGAAGTGATTGTTAGATAGAAATGATAAAACAGTTTACAAAAAGATATGAGAGAACTAAAAAAAACTTTATTCACAGGTTAGGTATAACTTGATTGAAAAAGTTTGTCTTTTAGACTCTTATGTTGATATTTCGTTGTTTTAGGTATATTTGGATTTATGATTTGTGTTTTTATTCAAGTTTTGCTTACTTTAAGTATTAAAGTCAACTTATAGAACTTTTAGATGATTTCATAACTCATAGTTTTGTGTCTTTTTCTAACACCGACCTCAAGACTGCAACTCAAGATTTATTCATACTTGATGTAAAATTTCAATAGATCTCTGCAAAATAATGTCACCAATATAAATTGTTATGGTGACAGAAATTTTGTAGATGTTTCTTATGATATTTTGGAAAGTAAAACGAGCACAATCCTTGAATTCATAGTCGTGAAAAACAGAAGGGTTTCTTTAAAACTGGAATTGATATTTTTGAAGCTGAAAAAACTAGTGAAAACAACTGAAAAAAAACAGAGAGTACATATGATTTATACTGGTAGAATCTAGAAATTCCTGATTTCTTCCACTTATGGTTTTGCTTTCAAAAAGTGTATCTGTGGAGGAAACATTTCAGAACAAGTTAAACGCGTCGCTTCAAACGTATTTGGCAAACTTTGAAATTGAAGTAAAAAGTTAAACTTTATGCTTATTTCACTGTATTTCTTCTAGATAAGTTATACCACAGGCCAAACAAATTAAGCTTGATTCTTGAAACAAAAAAGAAAACAATATTTTCCAAAGGATTGTTTTGTGGTGAATTCAGATTTGAGTTCATAATTTCTTTATCAGGAGAAATTTTTGAAAAAAAAAACATCTTTTAAATTTCCTTATCTGAAATTTAATTTTTGCTAAGTGTCCAAACTTAGAAAATACCTGTATTTTATTCTTGATATGACAGCCTTGTTTGGAAAGCTGATGCTTTATCAGAACTAAAAGTCATTTGCAGACTGTTTATGTCGTTTTTTGTGCAAAAATCTTTGATGAGTCATTGTTTCTTTTAAGATTATGGAGAAAAGGTTTAGACTAGCAACTTATATCTATTTTTTAAAAATGTACGTATAAAAAATAAAAATATTTAAGCTGAATATTGAACCAGAATTAAGAATTTAGAAAAATGTCAAATAATTTTTGAAAAATAAAAATAGTTGATGATTTTAAAAGTTTATTTTCAGCTTAAGGGTCCAAAAGTTGAGTTAGTTTAATAAAGAAGCAAAGTTTTTTCTTATAAAATAAATGAGATGAACATATATAGAAAAAAATGTTTCAGAACTGTTCCTGAGAAACTCGCTTTGATTGTCTCTGAAAATAGGTAGAAACACCTCTAGACAAGATTGTTTTACCAAAACAACAATATTTACAAAATTTATTCATCCTACACAGTTCTTCTGCAAGATCTAAGGAAAATGAAAAAAAAAAAAAAAAATTATGGAATTGATTCAGAAAAATATGGGCATTCTCCAGCATGGTCGTCCGTCGTCGTATTCGTCTTCTTCGTCGCCTCGTGGCTGTTTTGTATTCAATTTGGGATTCGTGGCCGAGATTGTCATCGGCGATAACACTGCCGCCACGCCGCCGCTGCTGCTGCTGTATAGATGCTGTTAGCAGAAGTTTACCCATAGCTTACCCTACCCATTACTAACTTCCACCTTTCCTAAGCACCACCGCCCCGCCGGCCGTCAGGGACCAGAGGGAGTATTGTGTAAAACAAGCCTTTTAGCAAAGTGTTTTAGTGTTTTTGTGTTAAGGTGCGAGAGCCTCCGAGTTCCTTGCGGTATCTTTTAATATAGGTACCAAAAACAACGCAACCAACTCTCTCAGTGTTGTGTTAACAATCGACATCGATCCACGAACAAAATAACATAACACTGTACAATGAAGCAACAACAACAACAACACAAACAAATAACAACAAAAATATATTAAAAAAAATAAAAAGGACAATAGAATTTCTCGGGTGTGATTTATTTGTCTACCTTTTTTACGGTTGTTTAGAGTTGTGGCCGGCCTGGATTTAGCCAGCATTTATACCCTCAGAGAGCTCAGATTCAGATTCATTGCTTGCGGAATCTATCTTCCTCTGTCTCAAATCTCACCATTGAACGCCATCATCAGGCCAAGGCCCAGGCCTGGCAAACAGTCAAAGAGAATTGTTTACAGGTAGGGAAGGTATATAACAACCGGGCAAGGCTTCGGCAAAGCACAGGCACAACAGGCTGCTGGCTGCTTGGGGAATTATTGGGAACTCGTTAGGCATTTTTGATTTCAGTTTCGGTTTTCATATGAAATCGAATGTTGTCTTGTCACAAACCTACCTACTTTTTCGAGCTCTAAAACCTATTTAATCCGAATAACAGAAAGGATACAAAATAAAGAAACAAATCTTCTTCCATTCTGCATTCGCATCCCAATTTCTTTTTTACTTTGTTTTGGTCCTTTTGTTTTTGTTACCTCAAGGATTGTCAATTGAATTGCGGGGGCACCTTTTAAAAGGTATCACATAGAAACACCATTTAAATGTCGTCCTCTTTGGTTCAAAATAGAATAAATAACTAATGCTTAAAAGGTATATATATTGAGGTTATAAGTTTTAGTGCAAATCGGAGGAAAAAAGAAGATCGTGATTAAGGCCAATAATAACTGATGGGGCACGAAAGTGAAAGTCACTGAAGATTAATGTTTAATCTTTGAGTGAGTAGCATTTAATGTTTTAAAAATAATTTATGAACTTAAGTTAGGACTGTATAAGAGGATGCAAGATGGGAAAATGAGCATACGGTGTAGAAAATGAATGTACTGCATGCATTTGTCCAGTATAACTGAAGACACGGCATTATGAAGAATTGTAGTAGTTATACAAAAAGTGAATTATAGTATAACTAACAAATATTTACATCTCAAAGCGAAATAAATTAACCAAAGAAATGTGTTTTTTTAAGCAAATCTCAATACTCTATACTCGATAGTCTTAACTGCCGACCACATTAATTTTTCTTTAAATTATACTTAAATAATGGTTTTGATGGTAATATTTTTGTATAGGTAGCTTTGTTGATCAAAAAGTTTATTAATGCATATTTAACATATTTAGTTTAATTCAAGCTTTGTGAACTGAAAATCTCTGATTTGAGTAGAGTAGAGTAGTAGTAAAAGACTTACCAAAACAGGATCTTGGATACGACCCAAAATTGCAACTTTCCATTTAAGCCTGATATTTGTGTGTCATTTAAAGAACTCCGAAAAGTAAGCAATCATTTTTTGAGTTTAAATTGTTTTCCGTCCGAATATTCGAGACTTTTAACTAATGAATAAAGGCGTTATGCCTTTCTTTGAAGTTTTAGAGTTTCTCATGTCAAAATATTCTCATTTTTGTTGATTCAGAAACGTCGTAATTATCGCTTTGTGGAATCTGACAGTTATAATTTTATAAAAAATGGAAGAAGTTAAAATTTAAATCCATTATTTCGTTAAAATTTAAATTTGATATGTTTTAAAATATTCGTAAATGTCAAAAACTTATTTTATTCGAAAAAGAAAATTACGCTAAGTGTGGAATTTCTTTTAATTTAATGAGTTTTATGAAAACCAGTTTTTTTCCAAAATCAAGCCGATCTTGGAAAACTTCGATTGTCGTCAAAAAAATTCCATGAAATAGTTGACTGATTTGTACGAATTGGGTTCTTCCACAATTTTGATCTAAATAATAATTTTCGCTCTATCCACATTTTTAACAGCCACTGTATTGATAATTGATTCTAAAAAAAGGAGACACTTTAAACTGCACCAATTATTAATGCGATGTTATCAGTCTTGTTAACATCGCTTATAAAATCTTATCTGCTGTAATATATGAACGTCTAAGGCCCATCGTCAATAACCTGATAGGCCCTTATCAGTGTGGTTTTAGACCAGGAAATTCCACAGTCGATATAATATTCACATTACGGCAAATCGTGGAAAAAATTCAAGAACACCGAATCGACACCCACCATCTTTTCATCGATTTCAAGGCCGCATATGACAGCATCTACAGGGACGAGCTGTATAGAGCCATGTCTAGTTTTGGCATCCCTGCCAAACTCACTCACTTTGTGCAGGGTGACCATGAAGAATTAATGCTGCTCTATAAAAGTTGGAAACAGCTTAACAGAACCTTTCGATGTCAAACAAGGTTTTAGACAAGATGATGCGCTTTCATGCGATTTTCTTAACATCGTGCTTGAAAGAATAGTGCAGAGCTCACACGTCAACAAAAGAGGCGCTATTTTTCAAAGGTCCGTCCAATTACAAGTATATGCTGATGACATTGACATAATCGGAAGAACTCAGCGTGATGTCAATGGGGTTTTTGTGAGTACTGAGGCAGAGGCGGAAAAATAAGTTCCACGTTTAATGAGGGCAAAACAAAGTATATGCTGTCATCAAGAAAGTACTTACAACACTGACGTCGCGGATAAAACGTCACCATCGACAGACGTAATTTTGAGGAAGTCAATGACTTTGTCTACCTAGGCTCCGCTATAAACGCAACAACACCAGCGCTGAGATCAATCGAAGAATAACTCTTGCTAACCACTGTTTCTTTGAACTAAGAAAGCAATTAAATTGCAAAGTCTCTAGAAGGACGAAAGTGTCGCTATATAAGTCCCTTATCATCCCCGTCCTGCTATACGGTGCAGAAGGGGATGAAAGCACCTTGGATCGTTTCGAGAGAATAGTTCTTCGTGTGATCTACGGTCTCGTATGGATCGATGGGGAGTGGAGGAGAAGATAGAACGTCAAGCTGTACGGACTGCACAGCGACGTA
Organism: Eupeodes corollae; assembly: GCF_945859685.1. NCBI lineage: Eukaryota > Metazoa > Arthropoda > Insecta > Diptera > Syrphidae > Eupeodes > Eupeodes corollae. Next base: position 156,320,933 of record NC_079148.1, on the reverse strand, counting down.
GACTTAGCCAGAATTGTAAAAGTCCAACGACTAAGATGGCTGGGACAAAGCGCATCGAAGCCAATGCTCTGGCCCGGAAATTCTTCGAATCTACACCCACAGAACAGAGCAGGAGAGGGAGACCGTATCAGGTTCCATGCACAAGTGAAAACTGACCTCTCCCAACTTGGAGGGTGAAAGTAGAGATATCTAGCTAGGGAGCGAGCTAGATAGAGAATTTTGTTGGGTGAGGCCCCAAGTCACAACAGAACTGTAGCGATAACTTAAGTCAACAAATTTCGTCCACAAAAAAAAATGTTTCGCATTCGAGAATTGTTTGAGTTTTCCTTAAAATCCAAATAAGTTAATAATCTATTTTAATAACGATAATAAGAAAAATAACTTTTACATACTTCTTCACAAAAATGAAGTCTGTTTTCAAAAAAAATTTACTAAAAAGTTAAAAAGTAGACACAGACAAAATGGGCTAAAATTCATACACAGATTTCCAAAACACTATTTAAAGAGAAATCGAATCTATTCCGAGTGTGTCAAACCATTTGCCAAAAGCCATTAAAAATCTCCACAGTCTATTTAAATTAAACAAACACAATACTTAACAAATCATCTCATTTTCATTTCCTAATTTAATGTCTACTTTTTGTATGGGTATATAAGATCCTTCAATTATATAGGTATCCCTAGAGCCTATACAATCTCATCAGTCGCCAGACCTCATCCAATTAGGTAATTTGAAAACCATGTCCAGCTAATCTATAGAAAATGTGATGAGTCTCATATAGCAAGGGTGTTTTGTTGTTAACCTAAACTTCACACACCAATTAAACTCTAAATTTTCATTCCCCAAAAACCTTAAATACTGAAACTAACCCAATAATCCTAGAAGCACCTTCCTTTTTTATTATTTCCTTTTTTTTGGTTGAGCTCGTTAAATTTAATTCAAAAACTTAATTGAGAAATCAAAGAGCCGCTGTTGGCAGTCCTTTTGTTTGCGACACACAAATTTACGACTCACACCGTACACAGGTATACTCGAGTACCTTACCTGCCTTACCCTTAAAAAGTATATGAGAGTCTCCTTAGGAATTGAAACCGGTTCAAAAGAGGACAAGGAACAAACGAAAACTATAGGCAAAGCAAAACCGTCAACAATTCAAAAAGATAAAGACTTTTCTAATCCTTTTGATGTCTTCGCATGATCAAGTGGAGAGACGTCTCTTCATAATTTGTGGATAAAACCGAAAACACGAGCGAGACACGCCATCTCATCCAAAGGACCACAAATAAGTTAGATTTTGTTTTTATTTACTGGTATATTTTTGTTTTTTGATGGGTAAGGCTATTTGCATTTGAATTAAGCAAGTAAGGCCTTCAGCCATGGCGTTCTCATTCTCATTCTCATGAAGCAAAAATAAATAGCAAGAACAAAAGCATCAGGTATCTGCATAGTAATCAAAGTTGATTGGTAATTCGGAGAGGGACGATGCGGTAGTTCCAGCATCATCAATGAGCTATTTTAACCTTGAACCTCTATTGCCAGGTTTAGAAAATTTATCAGAATAAAGACTTTTTTCTACTAATAGTTTTTTCTTAAAATTTGATTTAATCAAATGTCAATAAGGTATTGGAGGCGTGGCAGTAGGTGAACTTAATTCAAAACAATTTTCAAAATTCCGGGTGTTTAAATACAATAATTGGACTAGAGTGACGAAGGATTTTTCTAGTTGAAAAGGGTTAAGATTTAAAATGACGTTTTTTTCCGAATTTTAAAAAAACCTTTATAGATAAACTTTAATAGACCACAAACAATGTTAAAATATCAAATCAAATTGTTCTTTCATCAAAGTTGGCAACCCTCAAATCTTCAATATCTGCTTATTAAAGGGTAAATAAAGGTGAGAGCAAATATGCTCAACTCATTGTTTACCAGGCAAGATGAAGATGAAAATGAAGATCATTCAACGATCATTGCTGGGCGTAGCCACTTTGGCACTGCTCAAACACAACAATGTAAGATCTCATTTCGAAAAGCACAAAAAACCTGCGGAACAATGGCACTTAAATGGATTAGACGCGCAGAGGCAAACAATATTAGTGCCCATACATTGTATTCCCATTGTGGTGGCAAGAGATCACCATCAGATGAATGCCAAACAATTTGGTCATATTTGGGTCTTGTTTGCCACTTATATTGGCATCAGAGCAGCACCCTTTAGATATTATAAATTGGTCCCGATCCCGAGCATAGGTAAGGTACTCTTGATGAGATTGCTTCAACTTTGTATAGTCGTTATCGTCAGTCTTTTGCATCATTATCAAACAGGAAAGGGTGAAGGGAGTGTTGAACAAAACAACTGAAGAACTCGGTCAAACCTTTCATCATCATACTCGGATTCGTGTTCGACCTGATGTGGTCATGGTGATGATGGTGATGGTGAGTGCGAGAATTGAGAAACCAAAAATCTTCTCTTGTGTCGTGAAAAATTAAGAATCACCCCGTTTTTGAAGGATTTCTCAGCATGGGCATACCAAATGACTACAGTTCGGGTTCAGGTTCATTTCAGGTTCGGCTATGGAGTCCTCTTTTCATATCGATATACGAGTAGGTACCAAAAAAGATATATAGTGGATTCTGCTGTCGTCGTCGCCGCCTTCAGACTTCAGAGGAAATTAACATTTCTCGGTCGTGTTTGCATTCATAATTCTTCGTTTCCCGAGTACCTATATGTTTCTTCCCTTTACGGAATTCTATACTTAAACTTTAGTATGGGGGATTGATGAAGTGTATTCCTGTTTTGGTTTCGAATGAAGAAAGATTCTCACTCTCTCGCTCACATCACATTCGAAGGAAAAAAGGTAAAAGAAAAGCAAAGGCAAAGGCAAAGTCAAAGACAACAAACCAAGAACCAACAACCAAAAATATTAAAGCTGTATTTGGACTTTTCGTAAAGAATTGATTTATGGAAGTACAAAGGGAAATCTTCAACGTGCCGACAAAAAACAAATAAATACACGGACGAAGGCATAACCTAACCATTCCATAAAGACTCTGCCTATCCCTTCCCTTGGAACTGTGCGTGACAATTCAGGTTTCAGGATATTTTTTGTGGTATTTTATGTATATTTATGTGCTATTTGAAGGCTCGGAGGAAATATATTCAAAATTAATGTCTTTATTAATAAATGTTAATTCTGGGAACATTAACTCCTCATAATAGAAAAAGGTTTTCAAAAAAAAATGTAAATGGTATGGCACCCTGGGAGACAGGTGATTTGAAACCATAATGAGCATTTGGATGCGTACTTACTTATGTTAGATACATTTTAGTAGATAAAAATGAATATACACCCGAAAACACATGTTCATCAGGAACGATGAGAAGCGACTACGGGCCAATTATGATGTAGGAGAGGGCTGTTAACATTTCGTTAGTGACTTTTAATTTTGTTTTTTGATTAAAAACGATTATATCTGTCTTCGACTTTCTCACCGCTCATGAGTTGTGAATTTTAATTAAATAGTGATTTTTTCAGGTCTTGTAAACCCTCTGTTTACAAGATGAAGCCTTAGATATGAAATATTTTTTCGTCAATTTCAGTGATTCTAAAATCGTAAGCCTTAAAGAAATGATTTCCTCATAGATGAAATCTTAATCAATTCTTATGCAACTTGATAATTATTTGAAAAGTAGGTAATATCTGATTTAAGACTTTTGGAGTTCAAGCATAAAGAAACATCCTAGGTATCCTATTTCACATAAAATTTAAAAGAATCTACTCAAAATTGGCTGAGAGTGAAAATCATCATGTCAAATCCATTTTTTCCCACGAGCTATTGCACTTTTTTCTTTTGTACCTACATTTTAAAATGTTAGAAATCCTTCTTCATCTTAAAAAAAATCAAAATGATGCTTTGAAAACCTCTGATTTGGTCACATTATTTTAAATTAACAATTCGAAATATACAAAAAACAGGTTAACAAAAATTGACAATCCAAAAATTATACGGTTTGTCCTAATCTACAATTCATAAAAGATTCTTCAAAAATCATTGAACTATGCAAAGCACAAAGAACTCGCGCATTTCGTAACAACTTCCTATACGGTTGCTTTTGGTTTTCTTGGTTTAACCCTCCCCTCCGCATCTCGCTTCCATCCCATACACTGCTGGTTGGTTGTATGTTTGTAGGCTTCTTGAGTCAAGTCCCTTGCGACTCATGTCACTGTCAAAGTTTCACATTTTCATCCTTATTTCGTCGGTGCAGCTGGTAAACTCTCCTGAATCTCAGCTGTCACTCATAGCAGAGCGGAGAAAAAAGTTTCATATAAAGTTTGATATTTTTTTTTATTATTTTAAGAAAAGAGAATGCATCCATAATTTAGCATAAATTTCAAGCGAAGCTCATTTTACGAAACAGTCATAGTGCACGCTACCAAAGGCAACCACCTCCATCGTCTTCGCGATCTTGGAAGGAGTTGTTTTTAGTGCTGTAATGTTGATTCTGCGATCGAGAGCTGGAGCAGAAGCAGGAGCAGGACAAACATTTCACATTTTGGTGATTAGAGGCAGCAGGAAACGGAAGCATTTCCAGCAACATTCCTCTCGCCGTTACCATACACTGATTGGTTCCAAAAATGGCCAAGATTGCTATTATGCTGTGTGTGTACAAGTTTTGCTAAGGGGACACACACAAATTGTGATGCAATCAGGTTGATGATCGCTGGAGCAACAGAAGCCACGACAGGAACACACAGTCACTCCAAACCTGGCCCGCCTGGAGGCGATGATTTATTTTGTGCTGTCAAACCAAAGCCAAGTACGCTCCGGCACAGTATGCGGCTTAAAGTTGATTAACTATATACGCTTGCGTATGCGACCAGCTTAGACTTGACTAGACTAGACTATGCGTGCGCAATAGACTCTCGCATCAGACTTCCAGCTTAATGAAAGCCCCTTAGATCTAAACAAATATTCTAATACAAAAGGCTAAGGCTCAGTCTCAGTCTTAGTCTTAAACTGGGGCCAAGCCCAAGGAAGTCATCATCTTCATGTGGTGAAATGGAAATGCGCAGCGCAGTACGCTTTATTCTGCGAAGACACATATAATATATGCACGTGATTCACTAGTGCGCTTCTGTTGGACTCCGATGGTGGCGGTAATTTGCATGACATAAAAGCCTTACATATACGCCATCAGAGTTCTTCCGTATTGCTATATGTCAGTGACGATGATGGTGGTGGCGATGGCAATAGTGATGCAATGGTTCGGTGGCGGTAAGGGGCAACACATTGGCATATCAATGAAAATTGACTCTGTTATTCTTTGAAGATCCGCAAGGCAAAATATATACGCAAGAGGAACAAGTCTTCTTCGAGAATGTGTTGAATCCTGTCCGAATGGCAATTAAAATCGTGTCCGACCGAATTAAGTGTGACTGATTGACTCATATCATACCATATTTTACAATTTGCATGAGGCACACCATTTGAATGTCGACGGTTTACCAGAATCACGAAATTAAGACGATTTTCTTTGGACTTTATTTTAATCTACGAAGGAAAATACTTTAAGACAACTTCGATAACGTTTCTCTAAATAATTAAAGAAACAGTTTAAATTTGAAGATTAAGGTGAAACAGTGAGAAAGTTTAAAAATGCAACTTCTTTTCCGTAGGATATTTTAAAAGGTGTATTGTGAGTAATGCTAACAATATTAAACAAAATCTCATAATAAGCATCTCTATTGCTTCTTTCTACGCAACAGTTATTTTCCAGCTAATTTCGAGGATCCATTGTGATGCAATCTGCACGCGCTTTAAAATGTCAAAGACGTGCAAGCCTTAAGAAATGATATTGCCTTAATACGGGACTAAGCCGTAATATGCGCGAATATATAAATGCGCAGCGTAAATGCCTGTCTGCCAACCTACCCACGGCATTTAATAGCGTCTATTATACCGAGTATATGTATATTGTGACCCTCGCACATGAAGGAAGACGATCGAGCGGGTGGCTATTTTAGCTCTGCATGGAAAATGAACCATATTGGTTGGTTGGTCGGTCGGAGTTCCTCTTCCAATATAATATGCACATGTGGGTAATAGACGTCGTATAACGGCCAACAATAGGACACTTCCTCGATAATAAATAAACACATTATTCCAAAACTGGCAATGTTGAGTATCTATTCCCCCAGCTGCAACAAGCGACGCGAAGGCAACATTTTTGGACGGCTTTAGTAACAGTATATAGTGATGGCAGCGTGGCGGTCCAAATCTCTCGGCTAAGAGGACACAAAAATTGTCAAAACACACACAAACAGTTATAGCTGATGGCGAAGAAAAGGAAATAGTATCTGCCAGTGAAAATCTCTAATGGACTATTCGCGCACCTACATGATGCTGCGCTGCATCAATGCGGTATACACAAATGTCTATGCGACTTGTCCCGCAAATGGAAAAATATGGAAAATCTAAGATCACAAACGCAGCACCTTTATTTCTCTGCTCCGCTCGGCTCCTCTCCACCCCCACCACCCAAACTTCATATGGGAGCGCTGTTGATGACTCTACGGTGCGTCGTCTTCGCTCGTGTCCCAATAACGCACCACGATGCCGCATAGCTAGCACTGATTATGAACTTGGGATAACGAATACAACAACAGCAACGTCTTCCCGCAAAACAAACAAAGTTCTAGAGACTCGCGCAGCGTTAAAACGGTCACCCCGCTTTGGTGAAAGGGAGATAGACATCGCACTGGGGAACACATTGTCCTGCGCCGACAACAATTTTCCATACAACCTTTATGGTTATAATAATAATAATAATATTTGTGAACATGTCCAGCATTCTCATTAATGCTGCGATTTCGGTTCGCACACAAAAAGACATTGTGGCTCTTATGGCTTCGGCTTGTGGCCTAGGCTCGGCATTGAACAAGGCTAACAGCGAAATGTAATATTCCTTGCAACTGGCAATATATGCCTAGTAAGAGAACATCTAGAAGTCGAAGGCTTATCGGGTCGCATGAAAGAATGTCGCGGTTCTGTTGTTCAGTTGTGCCATCGGGGACATGAACGACTTGGAACAACACAACAACGTAACGTATCTACGGTCGTTGTCGATGCGACTCTCTATTATAGAAGCGGGAGAGATATTATTCTCTATGGGTTCGAACGCGTTTTGTGTCCTTTTCGTCTGCTTAGGATGCGAATACGAAATTATGTAGTTCAATAATAGTGCGTGTTGTGATGGAGGACAAAATTAAATATACGTACGGGTATGTATATATCTTTTGGGCATGAAGAACAGAATTATTTTAGATTCAACAAAATACAGTAAAGGCCGTTATGAGTAGGAGACTTTATTTGAAAACGAGGGAAAAACATATTCAAGTTCGTTGCTCAGCTCTTTCGTTTTCAAAATGCGAAAATTATTTTTAGTCTTAAAATGTAAATTTTTGACAAAGGTAAAACGTTAAAAAGGCTTTTCTTATGTACATACTAAAGAGAAAATTGAAACAATTCTCTCGTTGTCCATGAACAAGTTTCTACGAAGTCAAAAATTGTTTTAATTTACTTGGTAACAATTTGTAATTTATTATTGTTATTAAAAATACTGTATGAAACTGGAAAGCTATTTAAAACATATAATTCCCTTAAAAAATACGCATTTTTAAATCAACTAACGAAAAATGTAGGTTCTATATGTATTTGCCTGTTTATGAAATATTCAGTTATAATAAGAGAAAACTAAACTACAGTTAAAAGATGTTGACAAATTTTCTTCCATTTCAAGTAAACATTTGAGGAAAGACTTATTGTTAATTCATTTAAATCAACTGTCCATTTCGTAGACCCTCGACTGTTTAACAAGATTGGCCTTAGACCCTATCTATCCACAATCACCGAACACATTTCATGTCCACATTGTTGGATGAAGCAAGGCCTATGTACTGATTCATTTAAAGTTTTACTTATCCATTCAATTTAAAAGCCATTGTTGCTGTGAGCTCCTTGTAGACACCCGCCTCTGTACGTACAGGCCGTGATTGTAATATTGTGAATGTCTCCGCACCGCATCATCACCACCAAAACCCAGACCATCAAGACAAGAGTCCACCACCATAGCATGTGGTATAGTCCTGATGATGAGACGGTCGTTGGTGTGTAGTTGGAGTTCTCATTCTATTCCCAAGAAAGAAGATTGCTGAATTATAAATAACTGCACCACACACAATATGGCTACTGTGGAACATCCTCTGATTCTAGCGCCTAGTTATCATATTCGTCTATGGACATTGGAGAATGGCAAAAGAGACACTGTATATTGGTTTTCCCGCAAACCATACACACTGCCATGTCAATGCGATGTTGCTTCCAACCTCAAATTGGCCAAAGACCGAGATTATGCGTAATGTATCCACGCACAGGAACATCCCAGGCTTATTAGTGTGATGAGAAATCGGTTGCGTCCATTTGGTCATGGTTATTGCGGAGTAAAGGGGTAAAAGCATCAGAAAAGCAGCAGTGGGTAGTAGGTACTAGTATAGTATCAGTAGCAGGGACAAAGTCTGATGCGAGAGTTTCATTATTTGGTCCTGCTGCTGCTGCTGCTTTTGCTGATGATGCTGCTGCTGTTGGCTTCCTGCTCGTGTGTCCGTCATAAACATAAAAATGTAAACATGGGTTTCAACGACATTGTGGCCTCTTGAGAGTCTCAAGTGCGACCCTCGAGAGCGTGTTCCATTGTGTCTTGGGTGTATTTTTCTTAACAAACCGTTTCGAGTGTGTGTTGTGTATACAAGCGAGTATATTCATTCCCAGAGGAAAAACTGGCCTCTCGGTCAAAACACAAAACTCCATAGCACGCAACCAATTTGATACTTTTGATTGGACACAAAGCAAAAACAAAAGCAATCGTGCCAAGCAGCGCTCTTACCCATCAGGCTGGCACAGATGAATTTTTATACACCTAAACCTTTACTAAGGGTCAATTTGAATTTTCGGTCAACATACACAAAATTTGTTCTGCTTAAATTAGACGACCGACCGACCAACTAGCGACCCATCAGCAGCGCAGCAAACGACAATGCTGACATTGGGCAACTCGAAAGATTTTACAAAGCGAACTTATACACAGATGGCCTAAGGATGCAACTAGGTGATTAAAAATTTATAAGGAGGTGTAATGGAATTTTAAATGCGCCATGGACTACCGTGCGCATTTTCTGATGATCCACGTGCCCTTTCTGTTTTGGTTCATAGAAATTATTATTTTTGTTTTGTGGATTTTTGCAAAATATCTGTTGTTCGGTTGTCAAAAGTTGCACCTGCTGCTTGCTTGAAGTTAAATTCATTCATGAAGAAATTCTTATGATTTTTGATGGTTTCGCATCATGCAAACAGGAAATGATGTGGATATAAAATCCTAACGGCACGATATGTTCGTACTTGCAGCTTGCACGTCATTCATCAGTCAACAGCGGTAAACATAAAACTCAAGCAACTGTTTTGGGATAAACAATTTTCAAACTTGGTGATGTCAAAAGGGCCGGAATAATTAACCATAATTCGATTCATGATTTATAGACTTTGCAGTTTTATATAGTGCATCAACTTCAAAGAGCCTTATTTGGCTTAACAGTTTTGTTTTGGGGTGTCATTGGTCTTTTAACAGAGTCTTAAGCTCTGTAAGGTAAATTTTTGATCGCATCTGCATGGACAGGGAGACCTTCAAAGACTTAAGAGTCCATCAAGGGACATTGTAAGTGAAACAGTTGAATAGAGCCTACTGGGCAAAATATTCAAAAGAAAGTTGGTTTAGCTAATAAACAATCTTTATATTTTTTTTGGAATCCGGTCAATTAATTTTCAAAAGTTCAAACTAATTAGTTTTTGGTCATTTAAGTTATTCATTATTTTTTTTTCAATTTCAATGTTGAATATATTTTAAGCAACTTCGAAAATAAGAGGCATTTTAATAAGAATCAACCAGTTATAGCTATAAGAAAAATGGTTTCGACATTTTGTTCAAACATAAATGTAAATGAACCCCTTCAGATATAAAGCGATAAAAAAGAAAAAAAACAATAAAATTTTTAACAGAGGTATCCAACTATGACTCCTTAAAATACAAATTTAATATCTGGGAAAAGCTATAAACTACTTAACAACCAGTCCGCACCTCGTAAAAAAATGTAACAAATTACAATAGATTGTAACACAAAATCAACTCCCTTGTTGAGTTCTTAATTAGTTAAACCCTGAACTAAGATAACTGCTTTAGACTCCTAAGTGCACCTATTAGTAACACTTCCGCTGGTGACTGCGGCGGCGGCGTCGTCGGTGCAATAGCAAAGAACACAAGAATGATATCAGAAGAAACTACCGCAGATGTGACATCAATTAAATTACCCCTATTTCCAAACATCTATATCTAATACCGAACTCACCTGCATCAACTATGTCAATGTCATTGTTATCAATTCATAATACCTTACTGTTGCGATAGAGGTTGAGGGTTCTAATTTTCTAGTTTTAGACTTCAGAGTCACAGGTCGCACGCACGCATCCGAGGTATAAATTGAGTTGTCTTAATATGAAGGAACCCAAATGGATCACACTACTTTCCAAAATAAAAACAGATAAAAAAGGTCATGAAAAAATATACAAAATGTCTAAGGTGTTTAATTAGTTTAATTAAGGATATCTCGGATTGTGCTGCCAGACGGATTTCCATTCCGCACACAACATGAGTCGGTTGTATGTAAATTGTGTATCTCTGTGAATGGACATTTGCTACAACATAATTCGCTGGTAAGGGGAGAGAAGTACAAGAAAAACATTTTAATGAGGTGTAATATGTTTGTTCAACGAGCTGGCGGGCGGTACTAGACCGACGCGGCGGCACACGAAGGAAATGTCTCAATTTCCAGACCTCTCTTTCTTATTAAATTGTCATAGATTTCGCGGTTTGATAAGTTTTCCATTTTAATATTTTTTGTTTTGTAATTTGAATAAAATGAATTATGAAACAAGATGGAAACAAAAGAATGACAAAAATGGATTTCCATAATTTTGTATTTATAAAAATATGATATCTTGCGGGGGTTAATTGAAATATTTTAATTTTCAAAAAAGAATACAAAAGCGGTATAACCAATCCCCCACACACTTTTCTTTGTATGGACCTTGAATTATAATTAAAAAGGGGGACATTTTGTTTTTTGATGTGTAACAGACAATGGTTATCTATTACGTTTTCTTGTTAGAAAATAATGTTTGTTCACATCATAAAGATACAAATACGAATTCAAGTTAAACTTAGTTTAACGAGTATGTAAAAATCTAAGAAGTGAGAACAACATGTAAAAAAATGATTTATAGACTATATCAAAGAAATTGAGATGTGAGGCTTAACTGAAAATTTTCTTTGGACATCATAAGATTATGTTAAAGATAAGAAAACAAAAATGATACAAATAAAATAGAACTGAACGAAGAATATAAAACTACGGCACCTTGTTTCTCATCAAAAACGAAAAAACGCTAAAATTTGTAACTTTACAACTTAAAAAATATTCAAAAAATGTTTTCGTCAATAAGAAAAAAATACCTTATTCAAGAATTGTGTCATTTTAAATCAAGATGTTTAAAGGGAACTTGTTGTTGTTTGTTTTATTTGTCGAGTAGTTAGTTTTGACATTTCTCAACTTTTCACCAAGTCCCTAGACTCAAAATCAAAGGATCTCAGAGAGATGTATCATTGTGCATGTGAACCTTTGTTCGTATACGTGATACCATTTCTTGACGTACATATCTCAAGAACCAGAAGATGCAACAGGACTTTCAGAAAAAATTGAAAGGGGTGATTTATTTCGCTATTGCAATTTGATAAATGTGCAATAACGATAAGAACTGCAATTAAATTTTATATTATTTGGTGCTTTGCATATTTTGGAAACAAAAAATTATATTACCCCAAAAATAGTTTTGTTACAAAAAATATTGTTCTATTCAAATACATTGGCAACAATTATAAAAGACATTCGCTTCCAATTTAATTTCGTTAACAAAACGCAATTTTTAAAAACATTTTTGAAATTTCTTTAAAATTTTACCTAAAATTAAAAAAAAATTGTTTTGGACAAAGATATCTCAAACAAAAAAATATACACTCCTGGTCAATGGAATACGCACAAACATTTTTGAATATATTTTATCCATTTTTTCCAAACAGTGATGGTTATTATGAGATCTGTTGATGGTAAAAATTTTCGTAACATATAAATAACAGAATTTCAAAGTTTTATCCAAAAAGAACAGTGAGTTTTTTTCAACCACATCCAAAGTGTAACTTATGCAAAGTAGGATTTTTTTTTGTTGAGTCAACTGAATAGGTACAACAATTAAAATTGGTATTGGAATGGAATAAAAAAAGTTTTTGTTTAAGTTTTGATTAAGTGGTTACTTCAACCTTTATTTTTAATTACTTCGTAAATTCGATCCGGCATGGAATCGTATATCTTTTTAATGTAATATAACGAAATTTCGCTCCACGCCAATTTGATTGCAGAAATAAAGGTTTCTTTGTCTTCGAACTGACGACCACCCTCATAAACTTAGCGTATTAACCATTCCCAGACATTTTCTATGATGTTTAGATCAGGTGAGTATAGCGGCCATTGAAGCAACTACACTTGTTGCTCCTCTATCCATGTTTTAATTATTATGCACGCTGAGTGAATAAGCGCATTATCATTTTGGTAGGTCCAGTTTATGTGTCCAAGATTTAGAAAATTTAGGAAAATTTCCATAATAACGGACTGCTCCCCATATCATGACACTTCTTTCACGACTATGATGGCACTTTAAAAAACTTTTTTTATTTCTTAAGTCTCGAAAATAGAAGTTGAACCCATCAGGGCCATCGAAATTAAACTTTTTTTCATCTGAAAAAACCACGTGATACCATTCTTGTATCCAACTCATGTGAAGTCTTGAAATATCTAATCGCAAAATTTTCCGTCTCTCGTCAAGTGGTGGTTTTTTCTTAAGTTTCATTCGTTTAAGATGGCTTGAGTTGTTGATTACTCTTACAACTGTTGAGCAACTTGCGTTTACGCCGACTTTTTGTTTTATTTTTTCCACAGAATCAGAAGAATTTGATGCACATCTTAAAATTCCATGTCTCCGGCCAATTTTATCAGCTATTGCACATCCAGTTAGGCCTTGGTCTCTAAATAAATCGATTTAAGCTTTTTCAACACTGTTAAGACACGTAGATCTACCCGTTTTTCTTAAAATTTGAAATCAAAAATTAAATTTTACTGAAACCACTAAAATCGTTAATTTAAACTGTCAAGCACTCCAAAAAACTTATAAATAACGAAGAAAATGGCGTTATACCTATTCAGTTGACTAAAACACAAACTCCTACTTTGCATGTGAAACACTTTGCAAGTGGTTGAAGAAAAACTCACGGTTGTTTTTGGATAATTCTTTCGGAATTATATGCTTAACATCTTTAGGGTATAGTTACATCAACAGATGTCATAATACCCATCACTGTTTGGAAAAAATGAATAAAGTATATTAAAAAATGTTTGTGCGTATTTAGTTGACGAGGAGTGTATGAACATATGTATATTGAAATCAAATTTAAAATAGTTTTCGACTCAATTATGTATCTTGAAAACATCATTGGAAGCTTTTCTTTCATAGATGAGAATAGCGATCTTCGTCTATGGAAACTGGTTCATTTTCTACAGAAAGTTCACTTTCATCTAGAAATTCGATCTTGCAAGCCTCCATGTTACGTCCTCCTCAAAATCTTCCGTTATCATGTCTTGAACTATTAAATCCTCGTTGGCTGGTTACAGAACTTCAAATACATTTCCAGAGCCTTTCAGAGCCTTCTTCATTCCAGCATTGCTTCTTATGGCTGCAACTTCCATCCGATGGCACTGATCCTTCAATTTTTGTATTGGTCTAAAATAGCCAGCGGAACTCATATTAATGTCAATATCACACCAAGATGATTTCTTTTTTGTTATCTTCTTTATATAAATTTTTTTATCGTCGACAATGTTGATGTGCGGGCGAATCAGCTCCCGCAAAAGTTTTATATTTTCCTTGTTTCTCATCTAAAATATTATACAAGGTTGTTAGTTGTTTTTTTTTTAATTCAATTCAATGAATAAAAGCACAACATAACACGTTTGAAAATAAAGCAGTATTGCTTTGACTTAAACTGTCATTTAAAGTATAATTGTAGTGGAATGGAACCTTAAACTTGGGTTTTACTAAGCACAGCAGGAAAATTGACTATAAATAAGAGCTGTGTTTATTCAATCAACAAGCTTTAAACTATAGATCAAGAATTTACGACTTAAGTAATTCTCTATGAATACGACCCATTGATGTCAAACTTTGGTTTATCTTACAAAAAATGTTGTTACTTATTCTAACACTTTTAGAAATACTGACAGCCGGGCATGAATGTAAAGTTATCAGTGTTGATCGCACCGCCGCCGCTGCCTCATTTTTTCAGGCTTATGTCACACAAAAAATTTGCTACAATGTTAAAACAATTCTCATGAAGAGCTTGAAAATTGTTCTCAAGCAAAAAACGGAAGAATTAAAAGGAAGTCGAAATGACACAAAAATACCTGGTTCCTTCTTTATTTTTTTGAAAAATTTGGGATAATTTGGTGGGCGTTTGGAGCAAACCTTTATTGATTTTACTAACTAAGACGATAAAAATGAACTAGAAAAATGACATAAATACTAAAATGCCATGATTTTTGATAAAATTGGACATAAACTTTTGAACTTCGAGATACTGAAGGAAATTGGATAATAACGTTTAAAGAGGTACTGTAAAGGTGTCAACTGTGGACAAATGTTTACATCTTGGGCTGTTAAGCTCGCATTTACAATAGTAGCCATGCATTTTTTTTTCACAGCATTTTTCTTTCTTTTGAACATCCATGTTTGAAAAATTGAAATTGAATGCAAAATTTGAATTTTTTAGTCTTGAAGTGCTTCCAATGTCAGATGGTGTAGGAAGAATCATTTTTATGTCCCATTTTAGAACAGTAGTTTTGTCCGGAACGTCTTCAAACACTAAAATCTTAGCTACATAATATACGAAATTTCGGTTTCCTTTTGAATCAACTAAAATAAAATCACCTGGAATAGCATCTCGGATGGGATCCTCCAGCTCAAGCTTTTGATTGTTCTCAACATCATTGATATCATCAGTTTTATCGGAATTTTCATCTGTCATGATATTGTCTCTTTGAAGAACCATGCTTGAATCTGATTCTGAGATTCATATTTCTTGAAGTATTTTTCTTACAGTCTTTTGTTTTTTCTTTGGTTGAACCTTTCTGATTTTGTTTTGTAATTTTTTTTCTTTCTCTGGGGTGTCAATGGCTATTAGACTCCTTCCTTTCTTTCTATTTTGCTTGTTATTTTTCCTTGGCTTAGCTTTTATGGGAGGCTTCAATTGCGAAGGACTTACAAATTCAGTAAGAGGGATATTTCTAATCTTTTCTGACTGATTATTCTTCTCGGTCTGATTAAATTCTTCATTTTCAATTGGGTCAGGACGATTAGTGACTGAGCTGGATCAACGTCACACATATAGGAATTTTGTGATTGTTCATTTCTTCTTCGTAAGAGATATCACGATAATTTTTACATACATACATTCCCTTCAGCTGATAGACACGTACAGTTAACTTTCTTGACACGTAATTTTTTCTTAAACTACGAAAGCCGGAGTTAAATAGGCTACCAGAATAACGGAGTACAATATGTCTTCAATGTGTCCTTCACCTTCTTTGACAATAATTCAAGTGCACCATTTTATGGAAAACAATACAATAATTCAAGTTAAGCCTTTGAAAAAATGTTTAAGGGCGCTTTTTGGTATTTTGTTATTTTTTTTTGTAAAGAAGTGAATTGGTTTAATTTGATAAAATTTTTCGGGCCATTTATTATTATAAATTTCCAATTATTTCTTATGAATAATATCGGAAGTTCGAAAATTGTAGATCCTATGAAAATTTACATTCGTTTATCGTACATATTTAACTTAATACAACCTTTCTCTAAATATTTTGATTAATATTTTCTTAAGCCTCCTCAAAATTGCTAAAATTTGTAAACTCTATTCAAAACAATCGATTTTCCTATATTTAAATATTCATTTTCTCATATCTTTACGTCATAATAGTTTACAAACCATCTAAATATTAATAGTCAAAGTTTTATTTATGAAAATTTAAATTATTCTAAAAACTCCGTATACGAACGAACCTACTTGTCACAAAAGTTTCAATAGCAATTTTAGAAAACAATAACAATTATTATGAAGTCAAAACCTTTGCCTATACCATATACATGTGTGTATATTCACAAAATGTTCGATCTAATGCTTTCATAAGAATTCCAATATTATAAATGTAAAAGAGATAACAACAATAGCAAAACCATTGTCAAAAATAATATTTCCATGGACAATAAAATCCCTACAACAAATCAAATCTTAATTCGTTTGAATATAATTTCCAACCCCTTCCTCGATTTATTCGGCCCACCCCAAGTTTCATCATCCATTTGAATGGAAAATATTTCAAAATTTAGCAAACCTTTATAACTTTGTTCGAAAAACAAAACATTTATGTTTGTACGGAACCGGAGACGGAGTATGTTGTGTGTCAAGGGTAAAACGAGGTAAATAAATTTTCACAATTGCTCTTGTCGGACTAAAGCAAATTGGGTTTTATTCCCTGCACGACTCTCAGCCTGAGCACATGCAGAGTTCAGAACTTGGTAGGTTCATTTCATATATGGAAAACGGATACCAATCTATATCGACATACCAAAATGTATCGCAGTGATTAATTCCATAAAGATTTGCTCTCTGAAACACACAAACCAAAATGTATCTATGTAGTACATAGATACACAACAAAAGATACAAGTAGTAGATACTCAACTTCATATTCATAGATGATGCGGGCCAATGAATTAGTTTTTCAAAAAGCCGCTAATGTGAACAAAAGTTGGGAGGATGGATATAAAAGAGAACACGACTGTGCATCGCCAGTAGGCTCATTAGCCAAACAATTCAATTCGATTCGATTCGATTGGAAGGAACTCATTATAGTGATGTAATTATCACGAATTATTATACTCATATTCCAGCTTATAATCGTATATATCCAAGCGAGTAGAAAAGACTTTTTTTTGTATAAGAATATGTAACAATAAAACGTAGAGAGGCAATATCACGTTTCGAATACGTGAGTAGCAAGTTCATCCCCTTTAAATGATCAACTTTTTTTATGTTTTTTTGTGGTATCCTCTTCGATAAATCTGAAATCCAAAGTGAGATTTATATTCTGGGTTATGACACTGGGTGTTGAGATAATTAAATGAAATCTGTAAGAATGCGAGCGATATGTTTCTTGATTAACAGAATATAAGTTCAGTATATTCACATACATATATGTATATCGAAATTGGTCTATTTGAAATTATGTTTCAGTTCATGTTTTTGGAGTGG
The DNA here is from genome assembly GCF_945859685.1 of Eupeodes corollae. NCBI lineage: Eukaryota > Metazoa > Arthropoda > Insecta > Diptera > Syrphidae > Eupeodes > Eupeodes corollae. The sequence continues at coordinate 156,303,351 of NC_079148.1, read as the reverse complement.
AGGAGAACATGTGTCACTTTAATTGAGCCCGCAGATGTATGGAGGCGAGAATCACATCAATATCAATATTTGATTAATTTTTATGAATAAACAAACTTATGGAGATAATTGCGATTGCATTGATCAAAAAACAATAAACGAAATGTTTCTCATCATACGGTTTTCCACTAAGAGGTTTCATTTTGATATTGAAAACAAACGACTACTTTCAAAAAAAATCAATGCGTATTCCTCCTTATTCTTCACGTGACCCTAACCACTTTTCTGAAATGTCACTTTTCTTATTACAAAATTATTCTCAAGGTAATATCGTTTCTTATTCGATAACTAATTGAGTTGAAAAATGTGTTTTTGGTTTTTTTTTTTTTGTATAATTCATAATGTTTGAGAAAAACAAAATGCAAAGATTTGGGTTAGTGAATTTTTTCCCTTTTTAAAATTACGTTTATTAGATGAACTATAGTACAAAATTGACGTATAGTTAAGGATTTAAAAATGTATTTATAAATTAATACTCAAAAATGTAATGTCATTAAATTTTTCAAGAGCTTTTTTTTCTAAATTATTCTTTTTAAATTAAAGAAATATCAGTGCTTTTCTTTTAAATGTAAGTTTTAAATGTGAACTTCTTTTAAAAAAATCTTAACCCGTTTGAAGAGACCAAATTTTAAAAGAAAAAAGAGGCTGGAATGCAACCCATACTTGATAACTTCCCAACCCGTCTATCGATTTGTCTTGCTTAAAAGTTTGTCTGTACGAACTCGTATCAATTTTTTCAAATTTGAGTACTATTTTTTGTAGATTTTATTTTTTATGAAAAAATGGGCTGTAGGATTTTTATATAAAAGTTACTGAAAATCGAAAATAATATTTTCTGTTAAATAAAATAAGTTTGAAGCCAATATTTTTAATTTTTGAAAAGCTTTTTGAGTCGAAAGTAAATTTTTACAAGTTTTAGACTTTTTTTTGTAAAAAAACTGTCCATTCGATTTTTTTCAAAATTTTATCGAATGTTGAAAACAATATTTCTTATAAGATAAAATGAGCTTGAAGCTCATATTTCAAACTTTTGAACAGTTATTTGAGTCGAAAATCAATTTTTACCAACTTTTATAAATTTTTTTAGGTTTCTATTTTTTGTAAAAAAACTGTAAATTCGTTTTTTCTCAAAATTTGTCCTAATGTTGAAAACAATATATCTTAAAATTAAAAACTAGTTAGAAGCTATTATCTCAAATTTTTGAAACGATATTTGAGTGGAACATCATTTTTTACCAAGTTTTGTTAATTTTTTTTTGGTTTTTAATTTTTTTTACAAAAACTGTCAATTCGATTTTTTTCAAAATTTTACTGAATGTTGACAACAATATTTTTTGAAAGATAAAAGTAAATTAAAGACAATATCTTAAATTTTTAAAAAGATATTTGAGTCGAAAATTAATTTTTACCAACTTTTATTAATTTTTTCTTAGGTTTTTATTTTTTGTAAAAAAAAACTGTCGATTCGATTTTTCTTAAAATTTTTTATAATGTTGGAAACAATATTTTTTATAAGATAAAATAAGTTTGAATCCTAAATTTAAAGTTTTCGAAAAGATATTTGAATCGATATTCAATTTTTACGAACTTTGAGTAATGTTTTTTTTTAGATATTTATTTTTTATAAAAAAACTGTCAATTCGATTTTTCTCAAAATTTAATCAGAAAAACAAAAAATTATTCTTCGTTGCACAAAATTGTTTTGGAGATGAAATCATATTTTAGTCGTAATATTTTGGGGGTGACAATTATTGTTCAGTTTTTTTGATTTATACAAAAAAACGTGAAATGGATTTTTTCAAAAAATATACTTCTTTGATATCACGTTACAATATATTATATAAAATTTAATTCAAGTCTCTAGCGTTCTGGTTCTTGAGCTATGGACGACGAAAAAACGTCGCCAACATAAGGATGTATACGAACGTACGAACGTGCGTACACACGCACGCACAGACATCTTTATAAAAATCTTTTATTTCGACTCTAGGGACCTTGAAACGTCGAGGAATGTCAACATTTTAATTTGATAAATAAGACCCATTACAATAACTTCCTTTGGAAAGTTAAAAATACTGAATATCGAAAAAAATATTTTGTGTGATTTTTACAAACTAAGTTAAGTGTTTTTTAAGTTTTTATTTTTTGTAAAAAAACCGTTGATTTGATTTTTCTCAAAATTACCGAACACTGAAAACAGTCTTAATTTGAAGCCAATACTTTTGTTGTTTGAAAAGATATTTGAGCTGAAAATCAATGTTTACCAACTTTAATTAATTTTTATGTTACGTTTATATTTTTTTTAAAAGTCAATTTGATTTTTCTCAAACTTTTACCAACTCTTGAAAACAATATTTATTATAAGATTAAAATGATGAAAGCCATAATCTCAAATCTTTGAAAAAATGTTTGATTCGAAAATAATTTTTACTAACTTTGGGTAATGTTATTTTTTTAAATATTTTATTTAAAAAAAAAAACGGTCAATTAGATTTTTCTCAAAATATTACCAGATATTAAAAACATTATTTTTCGTTGCACAAAATTGTTTTGGAAATAAAATCGTTTTTTGTTCATGAAATTTTTGAGCTGATAAATATTTTTTTTCAACTTTTTTGATTTATGAAAAAACTGTTAATGGGATCACGTTACAATATATAATATATAATTTTATTCAAGTTCTTAACGTTTTCACCTTTTTTTTAAACCATCTTTTTTTTAAAAACCATCCACGCAATTTTCTTAAGAGCCCTTTTCTGCATCTTTCTGAACTATTATCCGTATAACAAAATTTATTTGAAGTCGATATCTCTACTGGTTTTGAGCTATGGACGACGAAAAAACGTCACGAATGTACGGACGAACGGGCGTACGGACGTACGTACACACGCACTCACAGAAATCTCTCTAAAAATCTTTTATTTCGAATTTGAAACGTCGAGAAATGTAAACAAATTTAATTCGACAAATCGGACCGATTACAATAACTTCCTTTAGGAAGTTCTAAAGTTAACATTAACATTTTAAATCAGTTCTTAGTTTTTTTTGTAAAATAAATTCCCAGTTTAATTTATGTAAAAAAATAACGAAATTTTAAAATTAATATTTTTCATATGATAAAGGAATTTTGATTTAATTGCCTATTTTTTATAATAAGCGCACACTTAAGGGGATATTACTACCCTTGTTATGTAAAGACTTAGTGTGGGCACTAGGAAGAGGAGAAAGAGGTTGAAAGGAGGTGTCGGTGCACATTGGTTTTGAATTCCTGAATATTGCAATGGCTGCGAAAAACAGAGTGTGTTAAGGCATTCCACATTCGCGTAGTACGGCTAAAGAACGAATCTCTCTACTTAAAAGTACGACTGAAGTTGGGCTCGAGAGTATATGAGCATTCGTAGAAGAGCGAGTATTACGGTTGAACTTTTTAAGGGGAGGAAGGATACTGACTATTTCTCTTGACCATAAACCGTTAAAATAATGGTAAAAAAGCGTGAGACAAGAAACTTTACGACGCTGTTCAAGTGTGATGGTGTTATCACCGATTAATTTAAAATCATTTCTTTTTTAATTCGTCAAATTCTACCGATTATTTGTTGGGCCGAGAGTTGTAAGTACCAATTAGCCCTATTTCTATACGAGCTGTTGTGACCCCTTTGTTTACTCATGTGAGTTTTCTCCTAGATCAATATAAAAATATTTTGTTTTAAATTGAAAGAAGATAAGTTGAGCAAAAAAGTTTAAAGAAAATTTCAAAAAATCCATCTGACCATTTTTGAAAAAAAAAATTAAATTTTTGACTGCTGCTATTTTTGGTCTTAAAAATAAAAACAAATTAACTAACGTAATTTGATTAATGGCTTATTCTGTTGAGGCGAGGACACTTTTTTTCAATTCCTCTACCAGCGTAGTATTATTTTTGTTAAAATTGTACTTTATTCAAATTTCAGAAAATAGTAAATTTTAGAATTCGTGCTTAACCCAAAATCTGAAGCTTGTTGGCATGCATGTGATTTTAGTTTAATGAACAACGAAATATCATGAAATAGAAATGGCTTTATTTACACAAATCTGCTAGTGCCTCAAGTCCTTAGAAACCATCTCCATGAATTCCAATCTTATAATATCTCAAAGAAATTCCTTGGATAATTCACACCTTTTATACTTTTCAACCTTACTTACAATTTTACTTTCATATGAAAAAATTCCGACTTGTCTAAAGAACATATTTTCAAGGCAGTTTATAAGGCATTGTTGTTTTTTTTTTTTGCAGCCCTAATTGGTGGCAGTTGTTTATGGTGACAATTACGGGTCATAAATCCTAAGAACAAAAAAAGAACAAACACATAATTTTCGAAACACTATGAGTAAATATTTCCTCGCGCACCAGTAGCTCCTTTAGAGGTAGATACTGTTAGATAATAGCCCAACATCATCATCCGTCATCGCAGTTAACTTGAGGCAAAACTGAAACTCTCATCGCAAAGCTTAAATCTTATAGTGTATATACATATTTTTATAGCAAAATTGACGTGATTTATGTTCAAATAATGTTGTGATAGCTTATGACAATGATTTACCACTAATATTACAATCTTCTACCTGATCAAAGAAAACAAAACCAAAATCCCCCCTAAAAAAAACACCAACAAAAAAATTGTCACAAGAAGCTGTCAATTGACTGTCAGAGTCTTGACATGTAATTATTTTTGCCGGTTTAGTTGGTATTTTTTTTAACAAGTACCTTACGCTACGCTTACCACTTACCTATACATCCTTCCCTCTCCCAACTCGTAACATGGAAGTAGAAGCAACAAGCTCACGTAGCTTGTCACAAAAGATCGAATTAGCTTTTGGAGCAGTGCAGTTACCTAATCCGATTACAAGCAACCAACTCATTGCAGTGGTAATAAATCGAAGAGACAGCCTCAAGCCCTCAAGTCATGAAAGCTTCTTTCGCTATACTTACAAACCCATGTTATTTGTTGTTGTTGGTTATTTGGAATAATAAAAATAAAGGAAATATATATAAAAGAACCTTACGGGGGCGGATAAATTTCTGACATTATTATAACGCGTTCATTCATCTTTTTTGTCCTTGGGAAGGCAAACCTACATAAATAGATATTTTTAAGATTGGAGGGAGTCTTTATTTTTTGGGTTTTTTTTTACATGACATGAATCTTGATATACAACACGCGGGAGGTTGACGTAAACTTTTCTAATAAAAGTAAATATTATGAGATGTGTCCGTTAAGATTTTCGGATATGACATTTTAATATTGAGTTTGGACACCATCAAAGATCATCAGGTAGGTAAAGTATAGGTTAGGTATAAGGTATCTGAATTTGAATTACACCTTTGAATAACAATAAGGCAAAAGTGTCAATTCTGTGTGCATCATGTGACAGGTCAAAATGAATGATTAGATTTCAAAGTAGGTAAAGTTATGTATGTAAATTTTGTAGAGGTGTTGAGTTTCAAATCAAAATTATTCCAAAGCTTAGGGTGGGTTAAAATAAAGATATTCGTATGATAAACATGTTTGGTGCTGTGTCAAAGTGAGCATGAGGCAGTGAGTTTCTTTGGTCACACTTTAGAGGGACGTGGTTAAATTGTGTAAAATAGAAAATTTCAAAACAATTATTTATGATTATAAAGTTTTAATGAAGGAAAAACTTTAGTTGGGAACGTTTTGACATCCTCAAAGTCTTGGAAAATCAAAATAAATAGAACCTAAATATTAAGAAATAGAGAAATATTTCACAGTATGGCAGGTTTTAAACTTTTCAGAAGTTCTGGTTCAAAAATGGTATCAATGGATATGATGTTTTTTCTTAATTTTGAAATTAATTTCAATTTCAAACAATTTTGGTCATGTACTTGAAATAAATGAGCTGGAATTCCAAGACCTTAAACAATGGAAACAACTCATTAGGAAGAAACCAGCCATTAGTCTGGTAATTTAAGGGTTTCAACTCGAAGTGAGAGAGGATAAACTAAAAACCCTTAATGGCCTTTTCCTTTTCCTTTTTGGGTTCTAAAAGTTATGTAGAAGTCTCGGAAGATAGTTTTGAAACGGTAAAAGTATAGCGTCAAAATTAGCAAGAGGGCTTCAAACAAATTTTACGATAAGATTATACATTTTTTTTCATCCTTAAGCATTGCTCTATAGCTTGCACCATTTCGTTCTAACGCCCCATGACATTTTTAACCATCCAAAAATAAGTTCGAGTGAGCCAAACTGACTTTTTCACTTATGACGTATCAAAGTTACAGCTTCCCTTGGAATTGCTTTTATTTCAGTTTATTCAATAAAAAGGCTGAAAGCCACATTTACAAAGCAGAACATCATCTTAAGGTTTTAAAGACCATTTCATACTCCGACTTTCCATCCTGTTGATCCTTTACTCATGTAATTGCTCATCTCATCACCATTCAAAATTAAACGCAAGCTTAATTGTCTGTAACACACATGCTTGCTATAGTCTAATCGCCTTTCAACAATTTTAAAATTCATACTTCTTGCAACATGAAGTGCGTGACATTCAAAATGGCTGAAATAATATTCTTATAATCATTTTAAACATGCATTTTATTTACTTTTATGCAACTTTCAAAACCCACAAAAACGCAAGAATTATTGGGAATATCCTTAAACATGCAAAAGGGTGCATAAGATGCATCAGCATAAGAGAGATGTGTTGTGTAGTTTTTGTGATGTGCCATATTAACCACTTATTGACAACTTGAACGGATAGGTGATTGTACCGGTTGATGAAGGCGCCCTCAGCCATCTTTGTGTTCAGCTGTCATGTTGTGTGTTATGTTGATTAGGCTAACAAGAGAGTAATGATTTAATTTTGTTATACCAAACACCATTAAGATACGACCAGACCAAGGCATCAGAGCTTCTCTTCTCCTTTTTCTTGAACTTTTCAAACCAGGAATGTGATGTGGCATTGCGCCGCCGCGCCGCTGCAGCAGCAAGGATGGATTGGACATCCCAATTAATGGGAATAAGATATCATAATTGAAGGTGGGGCGTCGCCGGATAAACAGTCTTCAATCAACCACGCACATTCATTTTCATACAAAAGTTAAGGCCATACATTTTTGATGCAATTCAAAAACACCCGAGAGGACAGACGACATGAATTATAGCTAATTTGCGATACCAACCGACTTCAACTTACTTCAACTATCCGATCTAGTTTCAACCATATCGTCAGGTATGTAAATGTTGACTCGACACGCTCGGTGATGGTGATGGCGATGATGGTGACGACAAAGCTGCAAGTCGGCTGAAAGATAGGGTTGTCTGATACGATAATCGCTTGAATTAAGTTAAATGTTTTCGGTTCGTCTTTTTTATTAAAAGCGAAGCGGCAGAGCCTTGTAATTTGGCTTCGTTGTTTTTCTTTCTTTTTGTTTTGTCCACGTGAAGAAAAAAAACGTAGGGCGATTTATTGACTGAAGGTCTTTATTAAAGATCGTTTAAAAATCGACAATGACTGTTTTGAAAAAGAAAAAACCAAAATATATTCCAAGTAAATGTTCAAAATGATTAATTTGCAATCGCATTCGATTAAGACATTGGCTGATATCATTAATCTTTCTTGTGCTTAATTACCCATCAGCGATCAATGACGGATGAGTTTTCATACTAAATTGATACTTTATATAGCAATCTTTTGCAAAAATAAAATTATATTGAATGAAGATCCTTTTGTGTGTTTCATTTGAAAAAAAAAAAATAATTCTCATGACTTTTGGGCGCCATTCAGACTTGAAGATATAAAAATTCCAATTTTGTTTGAGGCTTCGCTACACTTATATAGTTTTGTTAATTAATCAAAAAAATTATTAAAAAATCAGAAACTAAGCCATTTTATTTATTTTGAAGTTGTTGTAAGCCTTATGAGGTTTGCTTTCCAGATCGGAACTCTTTTAAGTTTTTAAAAACAGTTTATCGCCCGTCTTGAAACCACCTATATCATATGTAGAGCTATCCCATGGAGATAAGAGCCAACGAGACTCTTGTTACTTTCGTTTCAGTCTCTTTGTAATTGAAAATTGTAAGTCACATCTTGGTGTAGTCTTAATGACTTAGTCTTCACATCGTCGATTTTTCTTCTCTACGTTTAAAGTTTTAAATTATAAGCAAGTTTTTTTTTCAAAAACAAATTGATAGCTTATGGCTTCGACTTTGAAAGTCAAACTAACGAGCTATTATTAATTAAAAACAAAAACATTGGTTGCATTTGTAGTTCTTGTAATACTCGTGTTTTGTTGGAAAATCTATCAATAGTATAGTAGGATCTTACACAAAAATAATATCCGTAGTACTACTACCGATAAAACCTTACTACGGGTGGCTTTTTGACATTAATACGAGTCTTGAATGGATCTTATGTGATTTCGTTCTCAAATGTTGGTACGATTGATATTGCATTTGTATCTCGATGGTTCTCTTCGTTGAGTAGTTGTGCATTTGGGATCATGTGTTTTCCATTGGTTAAAAAATCAATCTGTTACTGTTGATATTATTTAGTTTTGTTAATGAAAATGGACTAACTGGGCATATTAAAACAATAGAAAAGATAATTAAGTTTTACTATGTTTCCACCAAAGGTTTATCTCAGTTTAGATTAAATAAATCTTGTTGGTGTTTCCACCGCACAAGAAGATTTAAAATGATTTAGTTTGAGAGCACTTTCTAAAATGCAAATGGTGTTTTGATGTTTCTTATGAAGTGCAAGTGAGATAGTTCGACCATAATGCATTATCTGTAAAGCCAACTCCTCCACACAGGTTTTTCTTACAAATTTTGACTCGACTCCGATCCCCGACCAGAATCGAAGTGAATCAAGCTCGATTCAAGTATATAAAGAATTGAGGCGAGCTTCAAGCTCGCTTAAACACCACATGTTAATGTAGTAGTCTACGAACAAACCCCCTCCTTGAAGCAATATTGTTAAAAAAAAATTTAAATAGAATCTCAATTCCCAGATGTTTTCTTACTTACTTCTTATTTTAGATTGGATAAGATAGATTTTTTATAAGAATATTATAAATACATTTAACAAATCATGTTTTTACATATATACAAAAAAAATCAGTATGACATGGCAACGGCCGTCTGCCAGATCAACAATTATAATAAATTATACAAATATTGTAATAAGCTTTTATATAATTATTTATGTGTATTTGGAAAAGAATATAATTTGATTTTTTTTTTAACTTAAGTTTGAATTAGTTTAAGTGGATTATTGTTTGATAAATCAGAAATCTTCATTCATTATTTTAGATCTATATTTATATTTGTACAAATTGCCGACATTCATCTCATTCAGAAAGGCAATAACTTGTTTATCCGATAAGAAGTCACTTCCAAAAAAGCTCCTTCTTGTTTCTGTTCGATAGCTTAGTAGGAAAAAAAATATTAGAATTTAATGTTAAGTATATAGTATGGAAATTTATTTCAATATAATAGAAAATTAAAGTGTATATCAATATAATTATGAAGAAAAGAACTTATCCCGATGCGGTATGCAGCCAAAGTGAAAGAGATTACGGACAACTTGCTCTTGGCTTAAGCTAGAGGTGTTGCCATTAGTTTCGTTAAGATTAACAATATTATTTTCGGACATAATTGTAATAGATCTTAAACAGTTTCCTTTAAAGTAGGGCATTTTCCAAGGAAATGAATAACGTCCTCTTTTTCTCTAAGAATGCACATGTTGCACTCCAATGGTAATTCGGGTCTATTTTGTATGCAATTCAGGCTCATAAGTTCGCTTCGGAGTCTAACCATTGTTGAAATCTCGTTCACACTATTAGCATCACTGAAAAAGTTTCTTTCAGGTTGTGGTTTAGCCTTCTATAAATAGTTCTGAATAAGGACTGGGAAGCTTCAGCTACATAATCTTTTTTACATTTTACATCTACTTTCGCAATTACATCATATAAAATATCCTTGCAACTTGATATGGTTCCAACTTTTAAATTAAACTCCACGTTACATCCTTCGGCGAAGCAATTCCACTCCCTGTACCAGCAATTTTGATTTTGTACTGCCTTAAGAGCTAATTCTTGACCAGCCGGGAATCAGGCAACTTGAAAACTTTCAGTAAATAGTCCGCTTGCAATTTAAGGGTTTTGACGAATAGAGGTGAAAGTCCTATCTCTAGCATAATAACATAGTTTGGTGTGTTCAAAGGCAGACGTAATACTCTTTTCACGTAGTGAGTTAGTAGTTTCTCCACTGGGAGAAACTTTTTACATCCCCAAACTTGGGCGCCGCAAAAAAGAATACTCTCTACTGCAGCTTCAAAAACTTTATATTTTATACGTGGTATATATGTGGTATGTTGACGTTCATAAAAACTCTTTTCCATGCAATATTTATAGCTGTTTTTTCTTTTTTCAGTTTTTTTACTAGGTGCTTTTCCATGTTTTAGTTGCTCGAAAAGATGACGACTAGGTATTTGTACTCCTTGACGCATTCAATGTCTTCTCCGTTAAACACCCACTTTTCATTCAATGCATTCCGTTCACCTCCTCTTTTAAAAATCATCACCTTGTATTTTTGAGTGTTGACAACCAAATTCCATAAACAACACTAATTGTAAATCTTGTTTATTATAAGTTGGAGTGTTTCTGCGGAGAAAGCAAACAAGACTATATCATCCGGAAACATCAATGCTTTAATACGCTCTCCCGCAAAGTCAACTCTTCCAGGAAGGAAATCAATTAGATCATTTATGAAGAGCGAAAAGAGGGTAGGACTCAGTTTGCATCCCTGCCTCACTCCTGACGAAGTTGCAAACCAATACGAAAGTTCCGCTCCATTCCAAACTGCAGCCCGTGTTCCTCTGTAAAACTCTTCAAGTATTAAGCCGAACTTCAACGAAAACCCCAGATTGTACAATTTGTAACATAAGGCACCTCTGTTGATCGTGTCAAAAGCTGCTTTGAAATCAATAAAAAATACATACAATTTTTTACCCTGCATGCAAAAGCTTTCAGCAAGGGTCCTGAGGGCAAAGATATTGTCGATTGTAGAGTATCCGGATCTAAAACCAGCTTGACACTCGTTTAGCACATTTTGCATTGTAATCCATCTTGTAAGTCGTTTCTGTAACATTGTTGTGAAGATCTTATATGTTGCATTTAGAAAAGAGATTCCTCGATAGTTTGTTGCATACAACATGGATCCTTTTTTGTGTATCGGGAATAGTACAGCAGTCCTGAATTTATCTACCGGAAGATTCCTCAAAAACATTATTAAATAATGTTACCAGATGTTCTTGCAGTGTGACGCTTCCGTATTTGTAGAACTCTACTAGAATACCATTTGAACCTGCTGCTTTCCTATCTTTTAGTGTCCATAAAGTTTGTTCAAGTTCAGGCATACTTAATTGTGGGTCTAAAATTTTGTTCTCAAATCGAGGAACTGCATAATGCCAGTTTGCTAATGTTGTTTCGGGATTTAGTAGATCTTTGAAGTGAAGGAAAGCACAGCCGCTTTAATTCTTGCACCCAGCTGTCTTTTAAATTTCTATCACACCTCTATTCTACGGGAAAATTTTACACGTAGTAGAATAAAAAAGGACATAATCATATTCTCCTCAGTTCACTTAAAGTGTGGTTGACCTTAAGTAAAACAATGTAAATTTGGTCTGAAATTTAGTCACAAAAAAACCAAAGAACTGCCTCAATTGTACGATTAAACTGACCATAGTATGAGAGAAGTTGGGATTTGCGTTCTTCGCAGAACACGCATTTTTGTAAACCAAACTAGAGATGTTTCATAGTGACATAAAACAAGAAACGTGTGTGAGCTGTCAAAACCAATGTTGACAAAAATAAAATGGTAAACAAAAATCACACATTACAATTTAAATCCTTAAGATACTTCATTTTCCGACTTAATTTTGAAAAAAAGTGATTTTAAAGTACAAACAACTTTATCGCTTTTACCTATCATTTGGTCATTGGATAAAACCTTAGTATTAGAAGATTGAATCTCCCAATTCGAGTATATGGTACATAATACCTTGTTTAATTCTTGTAGGTTATGTTTTTGTCCCCAAGTAAGACCCTAAACTCCATACAATCCTTTTTTTGGTCGATTTAAGATCTCAAAAACTGTTCCCAATAATTGTCATCACAATTTCTCATAACTATATTAAGATACCATAAGTTGCATATTTTGTAAGCTAATGCTTTTTTCTCCTGATCTTGTTTTGTCGACTGTCTTATGATTCCACTTAAACTAATTTACAAATTCTTATGTGATACGAAAACCACAGTCTGTATTCAACAAAATCCATTTAAGTTAAAAATATAAAATTACGACTTCCATAAGCGATATAATTTTGTGACAAATTACCCCGCAAACCACCCTAAACTTTAAAATTTAACTGCCATAAGGACATTTCAATGATTTCAACAATTTATTGTTAATATTCAAGCTAAATGCAGTGTAATAAAAATTTGACAGTTTGTTTTAGTTGTTTTTTTGTTTTTGTTATATCTCAGCAAAACAATTTTTATATTCACATTTTCTTATCTCCAACTATTCCTAAAGACAATCTTAAAGATCTGCATATTATGATTCACATCCACGATATAATTTTACGATCTAAAAATATATGTATAGGTCCTCCCTCCAGTGCAGCGTCATCGTTCTCAACAGAGGGAGCAAGGAACCCGTATCGGCAGCGCAGTTCACCACATTTATTGCCAAGTTTATTGTCGCAGCGGGTGGAGTGTGCATATAGTTTAAACGTAAGATAAGAATCTTAACGTCCTCCATGGACTCTCTTAAGTGCATATTGAAGTTAAAACATCCAAAACTGTGAAATAATTCCATCGGTCTGATGATGTTGATTGTAATAATGATGATGGCCATGATTCGAATTCGATGTTTTTTTCGTTTGCGATAATTATTGTCGTGGCTATCTTATCAATGTTACCTATCGTAGAGTCGTAAAATATCACAAAATGCCACCGATGCGATGGAGCGTTGCAGTGCTTCATCCCTGCAGCAGATCTTCAGCTCACTGCATTCGTGGGTTTTAATTAAGTGCAGGATCAGTTTTGCAATTAATTATACCGCGATCATTCCGGAATTGTCTCCAATAAAAGTTCAATAAAACAAAGACAACAACAAAAATCATTTTCCAATATCTTCGGCCTCTTCTGCATCATCTTAAACATGAGATACGTTTTTGCTTTTTTTCAAATTTGTTTAATGGAACATGGACTGACAATTGCACCAGCCTTGTCATTTTGCTAAATAAATTGCATTCTACACCAGAATCCAGCAAAAGGAGCTACAGCTAGAGCGTCCAAGAGGTGGCAGTGTGGCAGATACCTCTGCAAACAAAAACGGAGCTTGAGATGTACACAAAAATAATATATTATATGCAAGGAACACACGCCCCCGAGCATTACAGAGCAGAGCAAAAGTTGGAAAGATTAGAAAAAAAAAATCATTGGACTGCCAAGATGATTTATGCTTCAAGATCTTCTTTGCTTTTCACTGCGACTGAAGGCGAAGGGTTTTGGGAATGAGTGCAGATAGATGCATAAGGAATGGGGCGGTAGGAGTAGGACACCCTCCACTCTCTTTTGCCATTAAGATAGATATTTTGAAAGAAGCTTGTACTACGAGCATGTTCTGTACAGTATTGAAATATGGAAGCGACACAATTCAACAGAGAGTAAAGATAGCAGAAACAGCAGTCATAGCTTCCGATAAGATGACAGTTTCATTTGAAAGATTGCCAAACGGAGTCAAGTGCAGTTCTGGAGTTGTGTTTTTTGTGTATACTCGTAAAGTGTGTTCCTTCTCCTCCCCGTGTCTATACTCTGGTACACATGGATGGTTCCTTATTTTTCTTAGTTTATTTGGTTTGAAAAGAGTGCTTGAGGGATTTGTGTGTGCTCTTGACGAGAAATCGAAATCGTTTTCAGCTTAAGGAAGAAGAATAAAAATATATATAACACGACGAAAAAATGTTTATTAAATTGAAGACATAAACAATAAACAAGACGATATTGCTTCGCAATTTGAATATTGACAAAATATAATTGTAGTTTAAGTTGAATATTATGAAACCATTTGAATACATGTCAATCGGTAGTTGAAGACTAAGAATTTTTAAAAAACTTAATTTTATTTGATTTTAACTATGCTTTCATCGGGGATGAGCACCAACACTTATATTGACAGGCTTACTGTTTAAATTTGAAAAGATTCTAGGATGCGAACCATTCTTATAACTTTCTATTCGTCTAAAAGTACTAAGAAAAATATTAGTAACAACATTTTGTGTAAGATAAACAAAGGTTTAGGTCAATATATTTCTTTGTTTTCATAATGTTTGAGCCTAAAGCTAGTTGTTATATTATTAGTTTTTAGTATTTTTTTGAAGGTTTCGGTTTTTTGTAATTTGTAATAATTAAAAGTTTAAGAAAATAGTTTGTATTTGATAAGATAATTTTGGTTTTAAAATTTGTTTTATCCCAGAGATGTTTAAGTTGAAACCAATTTTAACTAATTTTTAGTGACATATTTTGATATTTTAAATATCTTTTACAAAAATGTCAATTTGATCAAAACCATTATGTTATTATAAGATAAAATTTCGTATAAAATGAAATAATTTTGAAGGCAGTACAATAAAAATAAAATAAATTACATAGTCCGTTGATAACTAGGGCCTAGTTAACCATATCTTACTACTTACTTACTGGTCCCATACGGACACTCTAAGTTTAACAATAATACTTAATTTTGATGCATTTTGGCCCTAAGATTTATTTAACTTTAAATAGTTTATTCCACCTATAAACTACTTAAAACTAGAACCACCACAGCAGAAAATCTAACTATATAACATTTTTGTTTCCCTTATTTTAATGTTTTTCCCTATTCTACTTTAAACTATAAAACAAGTATGTGTGCCGTCCAAGGCTTGAAACCCCATCCCGACTACCCGATATCAAGTGCCGATTGAAGCTACCAAAACTGGTTCTCCTGCTTCGCTCTATCAGTTCGGTCCCGTTCGGGCACAGCCCTACAGAACCGAAGGAGCTCAGCTACGCTTTGTGCCATGGCGCGTGGCGTCCCAATTGTACAAGAGTCGCCAATCCACGGTTCATCGTCTGACGTGGAATATTAACGGAACTGCCAATCTATCCTATGTCAGATCTTAAAAGAGAAGAAAAGAGAATGAAAATAAAATACTCGTCGTTCGGATAGAACGCCCTGAAAATTAAATTTTTGGTCGAAGACATAACTCTTGCAATGTGTCCTCGAACGAGTTTTAACAAGAAATTGTCAATTCTGTTGATTCGAACCTCGTTGGAATTATAGTAATGGATGTAAGAAGATTCGGCATAAGCCTGTACAGCGTCGTATACACTGCCGCTAAAACACCCGAAACTTCCACCTCTGCGAAGGGGCAACGTTGAACCACACAGGAAAACCATAAACGATCATCGACCGTATGAGGGCCATGTAGCAAATTACCTTGACTCTGGGGCCAAGCCGACTGCTGTAAAACAGCCCTATTGTCAGAGCAAAGGCTCCTCTGACCCTGGTCAGAGCAGCATGTATGTGTCTATCGAAATATAAATACTGATCTTACCAGATACCGAGGTACTTCACTACACTTTTTCTCGCTGATAGCTGCCCGTGAAGATCAGCGATAATCATCTTGCGCCAATTCTTGAAAGTATCCCTAGCTTACGCAGTCCGGAACAGAATTGTCTCCGACTTCTGAACATTTATTTTTAGTTTCCAATTGTCGCAATATCGCTGAATCTTGTCGAAATCACGCTGCAAGATAATTCTAATAACCTCAACCTTTCGGGCCGTTCTTTACGCAATTAGATCATAAGCGTACGCAATTGCCTTTGTAAGACTACCTATCAGATCGCTGTTGTAAATGCTGAAGAGATTTAGTGAATTCACCGCTCCCTATTGAAGACCATTTTTATTTATAAATGCTGTGGTAGAAGTTACATTGTTAAGACCCTCTATCCATACGGTGTCAAAGGCCTTTTCCAAATCAACCAGAACAGCACCTGTGCATTGTTGTTTTGATTTATTCTATTGGATATCAGAAACGTGTTTAGACCCAGCATGAATTGTGTCATGACCCGCCTTGAACCCGAACTGTTTATCCGGAATTATTTTGTTGTCCGCAGCCCACTTAGTAAGAGGCTTATTGATCTTTTCAAGAACTTTGCTGATGCTCGGAAAAAGACTTGTCGACCAAAGATTTGACGGGTTGGAGGTGTCCTTTCCCTTTTTGGGAGAGGATGAACCACAGTGGTCCTCCAATGCATTGGATAATATGCAATATTCAGTGCATTATTGAAGAGTGTGGTGTAAATGTCAATTGCCTCCATCGGTAAATGTCTTAGTACAACGTTGGATATACCATCGACACATGCTAACTTTTTGTGGGTTATTGAATTGAAGATGAGCTGAAGCTCAACCTTTGTCACCAACAAGGGACTTGGTCCCGTTTGCTCGGCGGCTATGGCATTTTCCAAGGAATCGTCATTGAACCAAATAAAACCACGGTGTGGTTCTGTTCTTTGAACTTCGGTATTGTCCGTTCCATCGTTCATTTTATTGTTTCGGCCATCTATTGTAAATGTAAGTCAATTTCTGTGTTTGTCAGGTTTCTGTTGTTTGGTAAGGCTCAAATCAAATGGGGTGGCGCAACAGTCCGTTGTGAACCAGGGCCTAGTGACTTACAACTCTCAACCATTCCTGTGTGCGAGTACTGTTGTCAGGAATGGAAGGGACCTACGGTTTTAGGCCGAATCCGAACGGCTAGTTTGAGAAAGCACTTTTTCATGACAAGAATTACTCTTGAAGAAATTGTCAATTCCTCGCAAGAGGCAGTACCCTCGAAAATTAATTTTTTTTTAAATTAAAGTGGCACAGGCAGGGATTGAACCCAAGCCCCTTGCATGACAGTCCAACGCACTAACCATCATGCCACGGGTACTATACCTAAGGCTATGTCACTTGAATGAATATCTCTCCCTAAGGCGTTGTTGAAACTAGGCCATATTATCATCTTACTGTAATTGTAAGAGTGCCTTGCAACTTATTCCTCCAACTCCACGCGTTCGTTCGGAATCTGCATTACAGAAGCCAGTCCGCAGTGATCACTGTCGTACTCGACTGTCTGTAAGCAGTTTCGAGTGTGATTACCTATTTTGTCTGTTACTGTAAGTCTGGTGTCGTACAGCAAAAGATCCAGAAATTAGCCGCTTCTTGGATACGATGGCTTTTCAGTAGCCAGTAGGTCGACGCCATAACCATCATACTACGGCAATACATTTACCCTCAAGATATTTTAGCCGAAAATCAAAAAATAGTTTATAGGAATTTTTCAACTTTAGTAATGACAATTTTCAAAAATACCTGAAATTTCTAGTGGTTAAATTGTTGTACTTAGTTCTTACTCAGAATTATTTAGGAATTGAGTTCAAATTTCTTGGCAGTTCCTTGTTCCCAAATTTGACATGACAATTCTTTTGCACATCAAAAATGCAAAAAATTCTTGATTTCGAATACTTGGAAGATTTGATTGATTTGAGTTATTATTTTTCTTTAATAAGGAAAAAATCTCTTACTGATTGTTGTTATTTTCCTAAAAAATAACCCCTGATTAATCATCAAATTAGAATTCAAAAACTTCTTATCGACGTTATATATTTGGCATTGGTCCATATACATACATACATAAGAAATAAATCTTCCTCAAAAATACAAATAAATGGCTTACGATAAATCCAATAATTAAAGTAAACCTTTCGCTACTGCCTTAAGCTTTCTTTTTTTTTTTCGAAAACAAAATAATAAGATTCTTAACATCTTATCTTTATGTTTGACTTAAATAAGAAAAACAAATGCATCATGAATGAGAAGGAAAAAATCAGAAAATTATAGGCGCCCTATAATCAAATACAAAAATAAATCTGTCTTAAAGCTCAACCAAAAACAAAACAAGGCAAAATAACTCCCAAAGCTCTTTGCCTTTCGATTTCATTCCATATTTTATTATATTTGCCTTATAGACGGAGGAGTAAGTATCTACATCGCAAAGAAAAACAAAATTAATGTCAATTTCATGAATAATTCCAATCGAAGTGCTCTCAGCAGCATCTTAGAACATTGAAAGCCACAATCTTAAAGAATCTTCAAAACTTCTCTTGTCAACTGAATAAGTAAACAATTTTTTTTTTAATCTCAGATCATTCACATTACTCTTCCTTATTGTTCAAAAAAGAAAAAAGTATAGGTAAGAACATAGGATTGCCCCTATAGCTAAGCATTGAATCTTTCCACCACCACCATCATGAGGGAGGAAGAAGTAGAGGTTCATAGTATTATACGACAAGGAAGAGTATTATGCAAAATTTTTCAATCCTCTTTAACATCATCGTAAATTCCCCAAAAATAAAATAATAAAAGAAAAAAAAACACAAACAAAAATGTTTCCTCCCTCGCAATTGACATACCAGCACAGGGATTTCCGGATAACCATAGCGGCCTTCCGCATGTAAACGCGCCATTAAAATTCCACCTTCCTTTCCATCCATCGGCATGGCATCGCATCGCTAAGCTAAGCTAAATAAAGACATTAACTTCTAACCTTTTATATGGCAACTCCTTAAAATTTTACGCAACATTAAAACCCTTCTCTTTTGTGTTTTCCTATCTAAGGAAAACGGAACAAATTGTCCCCTTATATGAGCAGTGTTACCAACTCAATAAAAACATTCTTTAAATACTCCTCAAACTGAGCAAAATTTTGACATAAGTTCTGAATTTTAGAGGTTTCAACTAAAGGGTGAGGTTTTTTTTACCTTCAAAAAATGGGCTAAAAGCTTAAATGTTTGATTGAGGCAAAAAGATCAATATCTTCTGAAGTTACGTCTGAAATTCTTCGGACTGAACCTTAGAGATAACTTGAGAAGCGGATAGACTAGAGCACTAGTCCACGAATTAACGTTACAGTTTTTAATTTGGATGAAAACTTTAAGACAATCCATGGGCTTCGTTAGAGTTCCTCAAAAGTGGTAACCATACCCCCATTCTGCCTGGTGCTGCTATAAAGTTAGACATATCTACGAAATAGCCACAGCCATTTGGATTTGCATGCGTGTTTTTGTCGCAAATTATTATCCGCTTGTCTGTGTATAACTTTGAACGTTAACATTCCAAATATTGTTTGGGAGGCCGGGTTATAAATTTATATGAGTTTGCACGAAAAACCCTGAGGCGAAGTCTTGAATATATGCTTCGCTTCGATTTGCCTTGTTTTGTGTGATGAATGCTGTGCAATATGGCAGGTGGAACCTGACCACCTTCGTTGGGATAGTTCCGATAGAATCTCGACGGAATAATATGTGGGTAGGGTTGAATAGTTTTTATTCTGCGCCGTGGCGGTTCTGAACTCAATCTTCGCTAATCTGATATGATTTGCAATGTTAGGAGGTATTGTTTTGCATTTGCATCAAAATCTTATTGGAGGTTTTGGTGTATTATTGAGGAAGTGAAATTTTTGGGTAACCGTTATCGAAGAGAGTTTAAAGGCTTAGTTTTATTACCTTTACTTGGGGAAAAAAATTCAAAATTCACGGAACCTTTAAGAATTTGTTGTGAGGTATTAGTCACAGAAGGTTCCATATAAATACCCCTATGATGAATTCGTTTCCTTTAAAAGAGGACACTTTCTCAAATAATGACCTTTACAGCCTTACACATAAAAAAAGATCTAAAAGATCCAAAGCAATTATGTTCACGTTGTTGTGGAATGTCCAATAAAAATAAAAATAAAAATCAAAAGACAAGACTGATCGCTGACCTCTGACGACTGATCGTATAGTCGATCGTTGTCGATTGTCGCGTCGTCGCTGTCGCTCGTTCATCGTAGCATCCAAGCATCACATCTATTACATGGTCCAATGCAAAGAAGGCCCTCAAAGTCTGTTTTATATAGGATCTTGATCAAAATCTGTGCACGACAGGTTGAGGTGTCTGTATGGATTCTGGCCCAGGCATCCAATTGATCGTGATTTTAGATGACATCGCGATCGGTTGTAACATTGCAAATACAAGACTCTGATAGAGTTAACATCAAACTTCACAGAGATGATGGGGGGGTGAAGCAGAACATTTTTTTTTTGGAGCACTCATAGTTGCTATACAGGGCTACCCGAAGCAAGCAAGTCAAACTAGTAAAAAACCTATACGTTCTTTATTCCCCCGATATCATGATGTGATGGGGAGGGCTATGAAGGGATCGTTGAGCCGATCATTATCTCCGATATCGACAATGCAATTACATCAATTAATTAATAATGTTTGTAGACCGGAGGGTCTGTGATGGAGGTGCGGTGACGTTGATGCTGGTACCCGTGGGCACAATACCGCTCTTCGTCTGAAGCGTCCAAAAGCGTTTAAAGGCAAACACTGTCAGTGTGCAAGATAAATTGTTGCAACGATTTTTTGTCACGTCACGACATATACGTTACGTACACATGTCCCGAATGAAAATGAAAATGCGGATCTGCCGTGGGATATTCTTGTGCCAAGGAGTTTCTTTTTTCCTGCGTTTTTTTGTTTTTGTTGTCCATCAGTGGACAACCAAGTGCATTGCTTGATTGATTACACCGAACGCTTAGTGGCACACAGAATTCGCAAGCAGCAAAATGGCTTACGAGCTTCGACCAGATCTGACCATGAGTTTTATGCCGCAACAACCACGGCAGCAGCAGCAGCTACAGCAGCGGGAACAGAAAGAGCGCCTTAATGTGGAACCGATTTAGTTTAGTCCATTGAATTGGGTTGTTTTTTAAGCCATCACATCGGTCGTGGGTTTGGGCCGACTTAATTTGTATTGCATAAGCAATGAGCTGGAGCACCGAGCACTGAGCAGCGCGCGAATGATTAATTAACATTCTCTACGCCATCATGAGGTGGTGTTTCATGATCGATCGTTTGCGGTCAATGGAAGTGGATGTGGATGTGGAAGTCCGACCGACCGACCGAACCGAACCGACGAAAGAAAAATGAGTTTGGACAATCAAAGTATATAAGCGTTTTGAAATATCGCTCGCATATAATGTGGCTACTTTACTACGTTATTGAAGCTTTAAGTGCACGCGTTTATAATAATAGGAAATTATCGTTTTTTTCCACTGTTCCATGGTATAGAAAATATATGGTTTCTAATTAATCGAGTAGGCGCATTATTTTTTATAGTGAAGCATTCATTTTGGCAAAGACTTACGGCAATAAAAATAATATCGAGAAATTAAAGAGCCTATATAAAAATGACCCTGATAGATATTTGAGGCAATGAGAAAAAAGCGGGCTAGCTTTTATTTCGAAGAAATATTGATTTTATTTCAACTTGAATTTTTATCTCCCACAAGAAATGGTTACGCATTACATAAAAATATATTTCTTCTATGATAACAATTTTATAGAATTTTAAAAGAATTTCTTTGAAAAGTACCGGTATTAAAAATTAATACGAATTTAGATTTTCTACTGCTTAAATTGCAAAGATTTTTTCCAAAATGGTGAATTGAAAGCATTGTTAAAAATTATCACAAAAGCAATGACTTTTAATTAAAGTCTTCACAAATTGTTTCAATTACTTTAATATCGTATTGATTAAAATCAATTACTAATTACATGTAATTGAAATGTGTCAATTATTAATCATTACACAAAAATTTAATTGGATATTATTTAAATCAATTACATTTATGTGATACTACAAATGATTTCCAGAAATGCTACATTTTTGAGTATTTGTTGCTTTGCACTGATAAATAAATAAGGAAAAAAGTTCTTTCCCTAAAGAACTTAAATAAACCGATTGCAATTTTCATCTACATGTAATTGCTTTTCTCCATCACAAGAAACTTAAAAATATATTTTTTCAATTATAGGTACAAGTAATTAAAATTTGTGTATTTTTGAAAAAAAAGTCAAGTGCATTTACTTTAATTTGAACTTAAAGTTGAATTTAGCAGAACAACATGCACTGATCTAAAAAAGGTAGTAGATGGATAATCTTCCTTTGAAAGTCCGTTGGGAACTAAGGCCTAGTGACTAACAACTGTCAAGCATTCCTGTGTGCGAGTAATGTAGTCATGGAATGCAGGGGACCTACAGTTTATATGCCGAATCCAAACAAGACTTACTCTTGGAGAATTTGTCAATTCCTCGCAAGAGGCAGTACCCGTAAAAAGAGTTAAGATGGCGTAGGCAGGGATCGAACTCAAGACCTCGGGCATGACAGTTCAACGCACTAACAATCATGCCACGGGTACCACTACAATATTAGTCTACAATTAGTTGTTAATAAATTGATGGCATTTGAAATTACTCACTTAGTTAAGGTTGCACTACGGTCCTGTGTGGACTAGGGCCTCACCCAACAAACTTCTGCATCTAGCTCGGTCTCTATCTTGATGTCTCCATTTTTGCCCTCCAAGTGAGGTCACTTTCCATTTGTGCACGCCACCTCATTCACGATCTTCCTCTATTGTGCTGTATTGTTGGTGTGAAATCAAAGACTTTCCGGGCCGGAGCATTGGTTTCCATGCACTCTACGTTACCCAGCCATCTAAAATGTTGGACTTTTACCCTTCTGGCTACGTGGCCTTACAGCCCGTACAGTTCGTCGTTTCATCTTTTTCTCCATTCCCCTTTGATGCATACGGGACTGCAGATCACACGAAGAACTTTTCTCTCGAAGTGACCCAAGGTGCTTTCATCCGCTTTTGTCAAAGTCCATACTTCTGCACCGTATAAAAGATCAGGGATGATAAGGGTCTTATATAGCGACACCGGTGTTGTAGGTCCTTTCTTGACGACAGCATTTACTTTGTTTTTCCCTCACTAATCGTTAAACCCCTTTTTGCCGCCTCTGCCTCAAAACTCTCCAAAGCCCTTTTGACATCACGCTGAATTATTTTTATTATTTCAATGTCATCATTAATTGGATAGACTTTTGAAAGACAGTGCCTCTAGTGTTGACGTGTGAGCTCTGCACCATTCTTTCAAGTACGATGTTAAAAAAATCGCATGATCTAAACCTTTTTTGGCATCGAAAGGTTTTGTTAAGTTGTTTCAAACCTTAAGCGGCGTGAATTCTCCTTGGTCATCCTGCACAAACGGACGAGTTTCGTCGCTCTTAACAGCTCATCCGTGCAGATGCTGTCATATGCGGCCCTGAAAACGATGAAAAGATGGTGGGTGTCGATTTGGTGATCTTGTGTGTTTTCCAGGATCTTCCGTAATGTGAATATTTGATATGATATCAGGTTGTCTACGATGGGCTTTAGAAGTCCACATATTACTGCATAGAAGAATTTATAGGCGATGTTAAGTGGACTGATTCCTTTATAGTTGGTGCAGTTTAGAGTATCTCCTTTTTTCAGGATGGGGCAAACAATACTGAGGTTCCATTCATCGGGCATCCTTTCTTTCTTTCCTCTGAGAAGTCGGTGTTACTCTCGCCTCTTCTGCTCAAGGCGCTCAAGAGCAGCTCTCGTCCTTTTCTGAAGCGCCGCTTTGCGTGCCTATTGTTTGGCTGCATTTGCCTGCTGACATTCCTCATCAAACCAGGAGTTCCTTGTTGGTGGTTTCTTGGAACCCAGCACATCAGAGGCGGCTACTCTGATACATTGTGTTGGCGGCAGAGAACGTAGAGAGGGATTACTTGTAACCGGGTCGGAAAAGGATTTGTCGATCTGTTGCGATTGAAGCCGTTCGACGTTGTACCTTCTCCCAGCATCTACCTGTTTTGCCTTGTGCCTGGAGCTTGAAGAGCATATCTTTGGTGTTGTCATCCTTCTCTTCTGTAGGGGTGTGCGCGAATATCAGGCTAATGTTGCCGAATGTAGCCTTAATGCGGATGGTCGTGAGGCGCTCGTTGATGCACATATAGCTCAATACTTCTTGCCTAAGCTTGGCTCCAATGACAAAGCCGTCCCATTTTTTCATCCTCTTTTTGCCCGGCCCATCGTATTTTCTGGATGGCGGTGATGTCTGCTTTATAGCAGTCTAGGGCCTTCGCTAATTCTTCGGCCGCACGTGTTCTGTTAACGGACCTAACATTCCACATGCATGTCCAAAGTTCGTTGTCCTTAATTCGTTTGCATAGGTTGTCAACAGTAAATTCGTCCGTATCCGAAGCTTGTTGGTGCTTCGCAACTATGAAGTATCCTTAGTATAACTATAAGGATATTGAGCCGGATAGAACCGCTCCTTATAGGCCTGAGCTCCGAATAATTCGTAGAAGCCCTACAAGGTGTTCGCTAAGTAGTTCAACCTTACTGGAACTGTAGACGCCACCGTTGATTTCATCTCGGGAATTCCTCCGCTGCCGTCTGGATAAGGAGAGGTGCCTTAGTGATACACCTCTCCCCTCCTCTTGTTTACTGCAATCAACAACTTTCCACTGGGGTTGGAACCCAATCTCCACTTGAGGTACTAGGCAACCGATGTTCACCACTGGGAGGTGAGAGTAGGAGTTGATAGACAGAGGTTGGTTTTGAGAAAAATCTGTACACGCTTGTGTTCTCCTGAATGCACATGTCTACCATTTGACCTTTTTTTACAATAGCAGTTTAAAAATAAGGTGAACATTTTGTTTAACCATAAATATCTCATGAACCAAAAACTTCAAGATCAAAATATATTTTAGGGCAAACATTTTAAACGTAATCTCAAAGCCTCTTCGAAATTTCGGCAGTCAATTAATGGGCTTGTACCACATCTCAATTTGCCAACCTGACAGGGGATCATTATTTATGAAGTTGATCCCTGGAATTAAGCGTCTTAAAATAGAAGATAATTTGTTAACTTGGTTTCTTTTTTGAAGCCCTATACTAGTTGATATGTATAATGTTATGTATTCTTACTTTGACAGGAACTTAATCAAACATTTATCCTTTTTTTTACAAAAGGATGACCGTGCTAAAGTCAAGATGTTAATTGAGTGAAACGTTTTCTTTCCCTCTTAAGATTGAATTAATTATTTTCTTTTTAGAAGAAGGCACTTTTAAAGGGAATTAAATAAGGTGAAGTTTAAAAATATGTAGGAGCATAATTATGTTACAAAAAAAAATTACATATAATAAAATATTCAGTTCGTACAAAATTGTTTTTTCTTTTATGAAGTTAATAAAACAATAAAATAAAACAGCTTTAGTTTAAATGTTTTCATTTGTATTTTTTAAAAAGACCTTTTTTCATTTTCAAATTCCAATAGACTCACACACATTTTTAGACTCGCCACCAATTTAAATCATGTTTCTGATAATCTCAATAGCTCAATTTTTAAGAATACCTAATTCCCAATAAAACACCATTAAGCTGTTAACTGTATTTTTATGTCCAGAATTTAAAATGAACCAACATCATCAACCTTGTTATAGGTGTTGTTTTTTTTTACTTTACTTTATCGTCATCCAATATAAACCCGCTAACAAAGTCACCTCTCTTTTATATTACATTTATTATCACCAAGCGTTCTGTTATCAATATTGCCCCATAAACACCCACCACCTTTTTTGACCATCATCATCATTGGAGCTAATGAAAACGTTCGGACCTTATTTCACTTAGGAGCGATTAGAAGAACTCTCAAGTCATAGTCCCCCTGAACTAAAGTGAACTGAACTGAGAGAGCGCTCTCTGCACCTAATCAAACTATTTTTTATGGCTTGTTGTCGGTCAAATAGCACAATCTGCCGTAGCTCATGGTCTTTTGGTCAAGGCGCATATAGAAAAGAGTCGCAAAGGGAGAGGCTGGTTGGTAAGGTTGGTGCTTATACGAGTAGAGACGACATCAGAAAGTTCTTATCGGAAGGTTTATCTGCAGCATCATCAGATGAAATACCTAAAGTGGATTGAAGCGCAAATGGACTTGAACCGGCAGTTGGCGGTCAAGCCCTGGCCCTATGTATGTAACCCTATCAAGGATTCAATCTATTTTATTGTTATTACGTGGTGGATGGCAGTGCGGGGTTTCAAACAATAAAACAAGCGACAAATATAAAAATAAACCAGTCTTCAAATATAAAAGAATCGAAAATACGTGAATTGTAGGTTGCCGAAGAAGTTGAGGTATAGTTAAGGTATATCTCCAGCTCTTTCAAAAGAAGACGCGAAAAGGACTGAATGTACATATTTGCGGACGCACAAATTGTCAACGAGATTCGTCCGACTTCAACGCATCGAAAACGACAACGACAAAGAAGACGCGGACGATGTGATGTTTGTCTTCGTTGTCGGTCTGAGGCGTGGTAAGTGCTTTTGGCCATCTTGAATGAAGTTGGCACAAACAGAAGAATCCTTTGACAAATAAAAACAAATCTTGTTTTCATATAGGAGGATTGCAACAGCATCATAGTTACAGCACATCATCTGCACCCCATTTCAATTTGACTTTATTGCAACCATTAATTCCGTCACATGCATAGCTTTGGCATCTCCATATTATGGTGAGTTATAAGTTTTGTGGTCGCAAATTTGCAAATTTCATTTACTAATTGAGACAAAGTATCTATTAGTGTGGCAGTTAACACAGGATTTGGATTAAATTGTTAAAATATCCTGGCGTAAATATGCATAGCTTTGGTAAAAAGAAAACGTCGAAACCAGTTAAGCGAAAGATTTGAATGAGTGCGCTTTGCTTCTGACGCAAAACCAGTTTGGATTAACGCGTACGAAGTACCAAAATATTATCAATATTGACATAAATAGAAAAGATAAAAGGAATTTCTGCCTTTTAAATATACACTACTTTTTCTTTTTTAGTTTTACAACAACTCTATATGTGCGACTTTAAAGACCTGACCATACAAAAGTTGATGACATAATGTAGTTGACAGTTTTATATAATTTTTGTGAATCAACCATTGTTTAGTGATTTACAACTCTCGACATTCAATAGTTGGTAAAACAGTTTTAAGGGCAAGCGTTATGGCTGAAACACAAACAAGCTTCAGCTCCGGGTTCGCCTGAAGCTTTCGAGCTCAGAAATAGGAATTAAATGCATGCTATCACAATGAAGCTTTGACCTCATGTATCGTTTGACAATGGTAAAGAAAATTAATGATACGTAATGTGACTCCAAACAGAAGCTCTAGATCAAGTTTGCTGAACATTTGCTTAGTCTGAATTAAAAAAAAAAACCAACAAACGAAATACTTTTTCCTTTGGAGTTATTCCCATTGGTTATTATAGAAATGTCATTCAAAGCAACCTCGAAGCAGGCCCATCGTAACGCAGACGAAGCCGAAGCTGAAGCATGTTTGTGTTATAGCCACTAATCTTCTATAATTTGTCAATACCTTCCTAGATGGAATCCATGAAAATAATTTTAAGTGATATAGACAGGGATTGATCTCAAGATCAAAAGCATGACCGCATTTTTGCCATCGCTGCTGAACCGCTACCGACCTATAAACAATGGACGGAGCTGGATAAATAGTGTAACTTTAGTTTTTTCCGGTAAATCAATCGATATTTCAATATGTGTTTACTTTTTCCTCCAATAATACAAAAATTAAATGCGCACTTCTCCTCGCATAATATTGTAATCAAAGTATTCAAACCAGCAACGCATTTGACGGAGCCTTACCATTTGTCATATAACCATTGGCAGTGTGAATCTGTATATATTAGCGACCTTAAAATGCTTCCTATCACCTTTTAAATTGCTGCTAATACGGCCAAAATATCGGAGACAACTGAAAACTTGAATTTGCTGAACTCTTTCATTCTTTCTCCATCATATCCGTTGATATTAGGTTAGGTAAGGTTGGAGTAGCTGTCCAGATGTCAATGACGCACGTAGACTTCAAGGGTTCATTTTTTATAGTGATACCACTAATGAGGTTAGTCATGGGAGAGTAATGAACTTAAACAAACCATTTCGTATGCCAGTTCACTTGTATTATCGAAGAAGGGATTACCAAGAAAGTTATTCCTTCTAATGGAGAGTGCTGGACATGTACATAGAAGGTGTTGGACTGTTTCCTCTTCCTCCTCGTCCATGCAGCTTCTACAGAAGCCATTTATGTAGACCCCTAGCCTCAGAGAAAGTCTTCCTATGAGGCAGTGTCCTGTTATTACTCCAATTGTAGAGCTTATACTCTGTCTGCTCAGTGATATCAAGCCTTTTGACCGTTTTAAGTCTATACTTGGCCATATTTGCTTGGTTGCTAGGCAGGTGGTACTCTGTGACCATCTAGCATTTGTTGATTCTAGAGCATATTGCTTGTGGAGATATTTGCATGTAGCAAGTGGTGTTCCTATGTTATGTTTTTGTCTGACATTAGGCCGAAATGTTCCGTTTTTGGCGAGCTCATCGGCTTTGCAATTTTCCGGAATGTCTCTGTGGCCCGGCACCCAAATGAGGTGAATGTTCAACTGTTCCGTCATCTCATTCAGAGATGATCGACAATCGTGGACTGTTTGAGAGTTTGTGGAGATAGACCCGAGAGATTTAAGAACGGCTTGGCTGTCTGAGAAGATTCGTATATCCTTACAAGATATAACGTTTTCTTTGAGCCAGGATAGTGCTTCTTTAATCGCCATTACTTCTGCCTGGAATACACTACATTGATTGGGAAGTCTATAGGATAGACTGAGATTCAGTTGTTCCGAATAGATACCACTTCCAACTCCGTGATCGGTCTTTGAACCGTCAGTATAGAAGTGTACCGCATCGTCTTCCAGTTGGATCACCCAGGAGGATCTTGAAGGGATGGACACATGGAAGCTTTTACCGAATACCATTTTTGGGGTGGTATAGTCAAATAGATCTGGGATAGATCTGAAACTGTCTAGAATAATAGTATGTCCAGTATTGTTACTGTTCCATTGAGAGGTGGCTCTAAGCCTCACACATGAGAAGATGTCAAGAGGTGTTAGGTTTAAAAGCACTTCCAGTGCTGCGGTTGGTGTTGAGCGAAGTGCTCCTGTGATGCACATACCTGCTGACCGCTGGACTTTGATGAGCTTATTTAGATTTACCATCTTGTCCAGTGCGGTCCACGATACGACAGCTCCATAAATGAGTATCGGTCTGATTACCGAAGTGCATAGCCAGTGGGTTATTTTTGGGGAGAAGCCCCATTTCGATCCTATGGCCTTTTTACAAGTACAAAGCGCTACAGTAGCCTTTTTTACTCTTTCATCAATACTTGCCTTCCAATTTAGTTTTTTGTCTAAAATGAGGCCTAAATATTTAGCTTGGTCTCAAAAGCTTAATGGTATTCCTCTAATCTTGGTAGGGCTAATCTGAGGAATTTAATATCTTCTCGAAAAGAGTATTAATTCAGTTTTATGTGGATTGATACGTAGATGTATTTGCCACATCTTTGAGCTCAAACTGAATGTACTTGTGGTCAGAGAAGGAATTCTCTTTTGAGACATGTCAGTTTGAAATCAGATTGTGGATCGAGTAAGTGCAATATCTAGTACCTCTTTCCTTTACTTGGTTACAAAAGTGGTTTCATTACTTATGAGTAGATTAGTGCTTAGTAAGTAATCAAATAAGGAATCACCTCTCTCTTTAGCGTCCGAACAAGTTAGGAGACCAACTTTTTTCGATTGCGCGTCCGCAATTGCCTTTCTCAATGTCTCCTGGAATTGTGCTATTGTGGTCAAGGTTAGAGGATATGAGCCAGTAGGTGGCTTTATCCGTCGTTAAGACAGCGGTGGTGGTGTCCTTGTCGCTGTAATTGGGGAGTAAAAATATGTTTAAGTCATTTTTTACTAACATGCATGACCTTGGTTCACCTTTCTTGATGGAGTTTAAAACTCACGGCTCGTGTATCAAGACGATGTCTTCCTTGTTCGTTGAAATTATTAGATCCATGAAATTATCCATCGGAAAATCATTTTCAATAGTTCTTTTCTACTTGCCTAATTCTTTAACGTATATATACTTCAGCAACGCATTTGACGGACCAATAGAACTTAACTCTAATGTATATTACTTTGTCTAATTGCATTTAAAATAGAAAAGTTGTTTTTGTTCTAAAAACCTTGTGATATTCCTTATAACTTTTCGATGGCTAAATCAGAATTATTCCACGCAAGTTCACAAAATACTTGTAAGCTGTTCACAATATTGTTATTTCCCGAGAAATTTGTTCCCAATGACAAAAACACCCCGAAATTTCTAAAGCCCAGAATTTATTACGAATCACCCAATCCAAAGTCAATTTAATACAATTTCAGCCTTCCGCAATCAATTTTGTTTTTCTAAATAATTTATTCCACTTATTTTTCATCTAATTCCTTAACAAGCCATAAATTACGAAAACAAAAAACAGAAGAAAAATAAAGAGGAAAACCCTTGCGTGTAACCGGAAATAAAACACCCAAACCCATAGTATATAAATTTTTCTATTGGTTCACATCAAATCAAGCACCGCATCTAATTGCTTTGTGGTTAACGATTACCTTCGCTTTACCTTTCCTAATAGCCAGATTCTTTACCTTAACGACCCTATTGACGCATTTATTCGAACTAAAAAAAAAGTAAACCTAGTCTACCTTATTCTTATATAAGCCTTTCTATCTAAGCAAACTAAAAATCCTAAAACCACAAAGAAACCCAAAAAGCAAGTCAGAAACAAAAATAAGAAAAATAAAGGAACAACAAGTTAGTAACGTAACATAACTTAATGAAAAATAAAAGTTGGTATAGAAAACTTAAATCGTGACCAAATCCAATTTCGTTTGAATCTGATGAGAGTATGGTTCTTGTGCACACTTTATGTACCTACCCCCTCACCCCGATATATGCCTTAATCCCGAATCATACACGACTCCAATACCTCAACAGCAGCGGTGGTGGTTTCGGGATGCCCTTAAGGGATTCCGTGTAATAGAGACATTAAAATTGCTCGCCTTAAATACGTGCGGTCAGCTATAAGGCGCAAAAACGTAGCTTATGGTCTCAGGTCTGCCTCTTCTTCTTCTCTTTGTGATGGGAAAATTATTATTGATTCATCATTATTGGGCATTTGACAAGACCACTTTCACTGTTTCACGGTCTCAGTAGTTGTTTGTTATGTTCGAACCACCTTCGAACTTCGAAACGATTTAGATTTTAATCAAAATTTTTAATGTTTCTGCAACGTCACTAAATGCTTGTTATCTTAATTGATACTTCAGGACCTCAGAAACGTGAATTTTTAAGTTCGTAGGAAGCTTTCAATTGATCAAGTACTTTTGAGGAACAAGGTTTGAGTATGAGTAATGTTTGATGCATTCTTCTTTGTCAAACCATTTTATTTAAACTTCTCTCATTACAAAGATTAAAGTCGACAGGGAAAAACTTAATAATTTATGACTCATTTGAGAAAATTGGGTTCATCAAAATTATATCATTAATTTATTCGTCACACTTAATTTCATAATTTCACAGACAGGCAACACAAAAATACGTCACGTCATACTTCCGACTCCAACCCACAAATATAATCGAATACCAATCAATTGAAATCGACGTCAAATACAGACAAAAATATTGTTTCATCAAAATTGTTCGATGAAAAGTGGGTTGAGTGCATCATTAGCTGCCTTATTCTTCACGGGCGATTAAACCCCCCTGTTCGACACCGCACTCATCACAAAACTAGAACTCAGCCCCCATCAGAGCCCAGGCCCCGACCAAGACCCAGAAATCATTGAATCATTATTTATAACAAAACGGATGTGCATTGTCCACATGATTAGCTGTGTGACTATAAACGAGAAGCTATAGAGATATCTTGCTGGCATGGCATGGCGTCTTGACTTTAGCTTGACATATATGTATATGCAGTACAGTACAGCAGGCAATCACGAAAGTCAAAGCCACCACAGTAGTTTATAGGTGGATATGTTGTAGTTGAGGTCTTGGAGTCTTGAAGTTCCAGTTGTTTGTTGTTTTGTTTTTGTTTTGTTGACTTCCAAGAAAAAACTGGAGTAACACACACCTACTCGAAGTAGTATATTTTTTAATAGAAGCTGTGCCAGATGCCACAGCTCGTTGGCAATGATTCTGCAGTGGCTTTTTTTGCTTGGTTTTTGGTTTGTTGCCTTGGTGTCAAATCTTTGATGATCTCTTTTCTTGAGGCGCGAGTTAATTAACCTCGCGACCTTGCATGGCATTTCTTCGTTCGTCTTATAGAGTTTTCCAAGATCAACCATACGTTATAAATGTACCTCTACTCGTTCGTAGTGTGCATATAAGTGCTGTGGAACGGTTTATTAATGTATCCCAGGGGTTTTGCTTCCGGCTATATGGTTGAGTTTTTATTTTGTTGATTTTTTTATTTAAATTAGAATGGAGCTCCTTTGTAACGGGACAAAGTATGCGGAGCTATCAGTATTGGCAATCTTTTGATGAATGACCCATGATTATGTGGAGCCTTTTGAGGTTTTGAAAGAATTCAAAAGGGTTTTTTCTGATGTTTTGATTGCTCTTCTAATTTCCGTTAGATTTATTGACTTTCTACATTCGTCATTTTTTCATAAGAAACGATACTTTGTCGTTTAAAGATATAATGGGTGTTTCTTTTTAAGGTCAACACTTTTTTAACTTGCGGGCTTTTTTTTCGCTGTCAAGTTATTAATTTTTAAAGTTTCGTTTGGTGTTTCAAAATGAATGACGATGTGGTGCAAAAATTCACACAATTTATTTGAGATATCATTTGGCTGCCGCATAATTTCACGTTATGCAGACCTGTGAATAGTCCTCCAAAATCCTGAGATTTATTACTACGTGACGTGACTATTTTCTGTAAAGTCGCTAGCTTATTCCAACATTCACTGCGTTATTGCCTAAAATTTTGGGAAAATTCATCGAAAAGTGGGCCTCCAGATTAGACTTCGCCCAATCCAGTCAAAGCGGTGATATCCCAAAAACCATGTTTTGTTTCACATCTAAAAAAACACCCTTTACTATACAACAAGTTCTGCAAATGCTACGGTCTTCCTCTGCAACATTCATAACAGATCTAATCTTTCTTGTTTTTTCACTACTTAGCGATAGCAGCTATAATCTTGAATGTTCTTCAATATATTTACTCGCATTTAGCCCTTCCATCATACTTAGCGCGTCCCATGGTCAAATATTTACACCATTGTCCGATCAATGCGGACAAAGTTAGCCGACAGGGTTCTTAGAACTGTCAACAAACAGGATGCAGCGTATACTTGTTGGTCGTATCGCATATATGTAGGTACTTGAAAAGGAAGACCTCTTCAAATTCCATGGACGATAGAATGTAAATTGTCACTAATCTGCGCGAGTGCGCGTGTGCGCGATCTTCTAACACAACATCACACAAAGATGCGACACAAATATTTGAATTTAAAGAAAACATAAAGAGGGACGAAAAAAAATAGCAACCGTCTCTTCCATTGGAGACTTCTTCGAACCTGGACCGCCGAGGCGGCAGCAGTCTTCTTCCGATGGACAAATATTTACCATCTTCATGGCTGGCGGCGGCATGAAGTTAAACCATCAAACCTCCTCTGCCCTTGTGGTGCTCCGTCTCTCTCTCTTTCTCGACGGTTTCAATACCTAAATAGTATATGAGTTGGTTAAGGCATAAACTATAAAGTCCAGTAGCGCTGGTGGTAATAAGCGGGTGTCCACTGTCACAATAAATCCCATTGATCTATGGACCCAATTGGATCTCATGTTACAATTAAATTCAATAGCTAGGCGGCGCTAATTGCAGCACAGCTTCAATCGAAGCAGAATCTATACAATGGCTGGCTCCATCAGCTTAATATTTTCCAGAGGATGCTGTGAGTCTGCTCTGCGATAAAGTAGAACATTTTATTACAATTTAATTCACCATAATTGTTGGCTGCCCAACCAAAGGGGTATCTTGATCCCCTCTTTTATATATAGATTTGTTTATAGGCATGCACCCCTTACCTTAACTTTGCTATACTTATAGGTTAAAGCTATTTGCTTTATACGGGAAACGCGTGCGTGTGGGCAACGTCCGTGCCGGATGATTAAGATTACGTCTGCGCCGAACTCAATGAAATGCAAAGAAATAATCACAATAAATGCAATAAACCGACAACAATAACAATAAAGTCGTAATAACAACAACAAATAACAAAATTGGTGTGAGAGACTCATCTCTCTAGTAAGGTATAGGTACCCTGTCTATAGCATCATCATCAGGCTATATACCAACTCGTATAAGGTTGAAGCTGATTTTGCTATTTTCATGCCAGCCAAAGCAAAGTCAAGACAGCACAGCACAGCGCAGCGCACAAAAGGCCCTGAAAATGAGTGAAGGTCTGTTGGAAGTGCATTCATTGTTGGCAGAAAATTAAATGCATCAATCGAGATAAAAGCCAGAATAAAGGTAATGATCCAATTTTGCGTCCGTTGCTAAAGTTATTATGTGACGGGAATGAGTGGGTGATAATGCACTTGGAGATACAATATGGTTTTTGATAAAAAGTATCTACCATATAATGTGCAGTATAATATCGAGACTAGTTTTGGAGCTTGGACAATGGGGATAAGACCTAAGAAATTGGCTATATAAAAGGCATTATGTCAATGGTGTTAAATTATGATTTTTATAACTACGAAAATTGAAGATATAGAAGATTCGAGTTAACTGATCAAGAATATAGTAAATAACAAAGTTTTTGATAGTTTGTATTAGTTTTTGTTTTTCAATGGAAGGTGAAATACTAAGACAGTTTGGTTTTTTCAAAAGCACTTAAAGTAAATCTATTTTTTAGATCCCAAAGAAATTGTAATTGTACTTTGTCAGATTTAGTAAGTTGTTAAATTGTGACATTATTTCTCAACGTAATAAGGTGCTGAGGATCCAAATAGATTATATTAGATTTATTTTTTTCAATGTTAAATGTTCATACAAAACAATTGCATTGTATTAATGTCAAAAATCAGCTTTTACCAATTTTTCGTAGATTTTTTTTCTGAAAAAATGTCGTTGGAATTTGTCTAAAAACTTTACCAAATGTTGACAGTAATAATTTTAAACAAAACCTTGGTTCGAAATTTTTCACTTTACTCATTTTTTTGCCAAGGAACGTTGGGGTGGCTCAACTAGTTTCATCACCCTGTTTCTATTACTTTTCATGTGAAACTAAAAATATAAAAACCCCACACAAAATTTTCACCTACAATCAACATTTTTAATTTTATAAAGGACGAAATAAAAGTTCTGCTATTGTTTTCTTAGACAAGTTTATAACAAAAGACATTGTTTAAAACCATTTTTCTATTTTCGAAAATGCAAAATCAGTATTCGAAGGGCAACATCTCTAGACATAGGTTAACTCCCCTCATTATGCTAAGCGAATCGTCCTTAATTTGCATAAAGCCTATTGATTGAATTGGTATTCTGTTATTTACAGCATATTTTCTTTCAAAT
Organism: Eupeodes corollae; assembly: GCF_945859685.1. NCBI lineage: Eukaryota > Metazoa > Arthropoda > Insecta > Diptera > Syrphidae > Eupeodes > Eupeodes corollae. The sequence continues at coordinate 156,267,785 of NC_079148.1, read as the reverse complement.
CGATGACAAATTGTTAAATAAATTTCAACTCATCGAATCATCGATTGGAAAACATTTGCATGCAAATCACGTAGTAGAAAAAATCTCGCAATAAAAATGCGATTCTCAACTAAACTATGAGCACTCTGTCGACTCTGACATTGGCAGGATAGCCCACCAAGAAGAAGAAGAACCGCGTTTACAAACGAACACGTTACACGTCCTGATGCAAGGAGCGAGGACACTTTGTGTTCGAGTATGTATAATATAGCATTTTAACGTTATAAGCCCACATCGAACCGCACCATAAGCATAACATCAGCAAACACTGAAACACGCAATTTGCCGCATCGCATCGAATCGCATCGCGGAAAGGACAACAAAACAACTTGGAGAACATTCCAACTGTCAGCTGTGGTGCCGCTGTCAAATAATTTTCACAACTTTCTAACGAGATACGCAAAGCCTCCAATGACCATTGACTTGGGGCTTGCAAGTTGCGAGTTGTGAGTCTTTGGAGTCTTGCAATTGGGAGTGACCATCCTCGTGGTGTTCGCGGTTGGGTTTGGGAAGACTGTGTTTTAGTTGTTTGGATCTTAGGATGAGCTCGAGTCGAAAGAGGGAAAAATATTTAATTACTATGCACACACAATATACAATCGGCGGCGTCATAAGTTGCTTGCAGCAGCGGCAGAAGATATACCTCCTATAAATGGTTAGTGTTTGGAAAGCATCTTGTGCAACGTCCATCGACGACGAACGAGCTACGCGACGCGACGTTTCCCAAGCCTTCTGAGTTCTGACACCAACGCAGGGCGTACAACCAGCGAACATCCTTTCGCAAGTAAATCACTTCTTGTTCTTCTTAGCTGTCGCGTTGCCCAAGACCGAGAACATTGAGGTTGCCGTTGCGGCTTGGGGGCAACTTGTAGTTGCCAAAAATCGTACCTGCGATGCACGTTAAAATGTTCAGTTTTTCAGACTTTTTCGGTTTTCAGTGAAGACCCTAGAAGACATGCATTTACCACTGACACAATGATGAATGGGAACACGTTCACGGTGTAATTGTCGATGATATCCTGCCGTACACACATGTTAATCTCTTAATTTGGGAATACCTACATTTTAAAAAGCGCGCCGTATATGACGATGATGAGAATACGGCGATGACGATGAGTGTGAAGGGCTGTGGGGTGAATTGTGTCAGAAAAAAAAGCGATGCGAATTCTTCTTGATGGCAGACTCGACTCTGAAGGCTCCGAGAATAATAAATGAGGCTTTGGATGAAATAAATTAACACGTTTCTTTGGTTGTTGGGAGATTCGTTTTGTCTTAAAGGAACATTTTGATGGCAGGTCCAGCTTCAAGCTTCAGAGGTATTTACACATCATTGTACGAAATATACCCACCTTTTCACCATTTCAACTTTGAAGCTATGGTAAATATATTATGTACATAGTTTTTATAATTAATGCGTTTTGTTTGTTGTTTGTTTATTTGAGTGAAAGAAGGATTATTTTTATTTATTGCTTGGAAATTGCAATATTTTGACAATAATTTTATGTTTTACTTCTATGAAAAAAAGGCTAGTTTATAATCACAACAAGTTAGAAATATGGGTTGGAATGAATTCCGCAGGGATCAAAATTATTTTATTAAAATTCTGACTTGAAAATACAGCTTATACAATTTTGAACTAAAAATATTTGTTTTCATAATTCGGGTTTTTAAATTTTTTTCAAAGTTTTCTGCTTTTTTCAAATATAGTCACAATACAGGGCGATACATTTTAAAGTTCTTGGTGATTTTAAATATGCTTAGTCTCAGTGAAAGTTGAAGGTGAATAAATAGGCTCTTCGTTTCCGACCATAGCTTGGATTGAAAAATATTAACAAAAGTCCGTTTAGTTGGATATAATGCTTTTTACAAAATTGTTATTTTTTTATTTTTTTTCTTAAGATGTCATAAAATGAAATTTTGAGCTTTAAATTTTGTATTTTTAATCTTCAATACGAGAATTTTCCTTTGAAAAATTTCAAAAACATTTTTTCCTTAACTTGGCATCAATAATAGCAGAACCTTCAGCTGCTTTTATATTTTAAATTAATACGTTTTAAAAATACATTGGAATTGTCGAGATAAACACTTTACTAAAGTAATTTAATTAATTAATAACATTAAAGTTAAAAAATATGGAAGATAGATATTAAAAATTTTGACATTTCTCGCCGTTTCAAGGTCTCTAGAGTCGAAATAAAAGATTTTAAGAAAGATGACTGTGTGCGTTCGCGACGTTTTTTATCGCCCATAGCTATAGAGCCAGAAGAGATATCGACTTCAAATAATTTTTTTATACAGATAATAAGGCAAAAATATGCAAAAAGTGCTCTTTATATAATTATTGTTATTACGTGATACCAAACAAGTATATTTTTGAAAAAAAAATCCAATTAATCAAATCAAAAAAACTGACAAAAAAATTGTCATCTCGAAAATTTTGGATTTTATCTCCAAAACAATTTTGTGGAACGAAAAATAACGTTTTCAGCATCTGGAAAAATTTTAAGAAAAATTCAATTGACAGTTTCAAAAAAAAAACCTATAAAAACATTACTCAAAGTTGACTGCGTGAAGTAAGCCCCCCGTTTTTTGATTTTCCAGTTTTGGAAAGTTGTTCAAGGTTGTTCCCGGTTCGTTCCGTATTGTTACAAAGTTTTTTTGAAAACGAATCTCTGGAACAATTTAGAAGAGTCCCGGAACAATTGAGAACAAGTTTTGGAATTTTGAATTTTGGAAAAGGGGAGCCAGAATATGTTTAACAGAGTAGTACACTGTTAAGTTTTATTTGGACTTGATATCTTTATTTTTGAACATATGTATTTAAATGAAACTTTGGAACAATTTGATGTGAGTGATTATGGGTATAAAAATATTTTTTAAATGTGGGAGTTTGTAAAGGGGGGGTTTTCGACAGAAATTTCCAGATTTCTATACCTACCAGATCTTTTTGGGAGGATAGGACATTCTTGGAGGATGAGCCAATCCACTTTTACACAGATGGCTCAAAAACCAAAGAAGGGGTTGGTGGAGGTGTATACTCTGAACGACTGAAATTAAGTCTTTCATTCCGCCTTCCCAATCATTGTATTGTGTTCCAGGCGGAACTTTTGTGTGATTAAGGAAGTCTAGTCACGGCTCAAAGAAAACGTGATATCAACATCTGATATCCGTATTTTCTCCGACAGCCAGGCCGCTATCAAATCTCTGGACTCTGTCCCTACAAAGTCTATAACAGTCCATTTAATATTCACCTTTTGCTGGGTGCCGGGCCATAAAGACATTCCAGGTAACTGTAAGGCAGACGAACTCGCCAGGAACGGTACAGTACAGCCCATCCTACCACGTTTGGCAAGTACTGGCATACCAATCGCTATACTTGTAAACTGTTGCTAATGCAAGACGCTGCGAGGGGGGCAGGCACCCGGTGGAACAACATCACCACGTGTCAAGCCACAAAAAACATCTGGCCAACACTGGATTTAAAACTTTCAAGCTGCTTGCTCTCTCTTAGCAGATCGCATATAAGCTCGATAATAGGTGTCATAACCGGACACAGTCTAATAGGAAAGCACGCCACGAGACTAGGCGTATTCTCAAATGACTTTTGCAGAAGCTGTATGGACGAGGAAGAAGAAAAAACGGTTCTTCATCTTTTCTGCACTGCCCTGCTCTAGCTCGAAAACGCAAGAATTACCTAGGAGAATTCTTCTTTAACGATCTAAACGATCTAAATCATATCGGTATATAAACGTTTCGGAAGGGACTCAAGCTGGTTCCATTGAGCTTAGGAGGAAGCCTCAAAATTCATGTGGTATCACAATGGGCCATCAAACTGGCCTAAGTGTGTCCGTTTCCATCTTAGACAGCCACTATAACCTAACCCTAAAGGGTGGGTTGGGAATGTTTTTTTAAATGTAAGCATAATCATTATTAATTTCATGAGTCGGAATTAAAGGCATTTTGGTTTAAAATTTTAAAATTTTTCAAGGGGGGCACTAGGGAGGGTAAATATTATTTGTTTCGTTTTTGTGCGCCTCCAGCTTTATTTGCTTATGGTTTTGGACGAAATTTGAAACGAGCTGGGAGAAGTATGGTTTGACTTGGAACGCTTTTTTAATTTTTGATTTTTGAAAAGGGGAAGCTAAAATATTTTTTAGAAAATAGAGATTTTTTTGAAAGATCGATCATCAGCGTAAATAATAGGTTATAAGCCAAGTTTTGGTCGATGTATATGTGCTTAATCACGTTTTATTAAAATGTAGGCTTAAAAAAAAATTGGGAGATGTATATTGCATTTTTGAAAAAAAGAATTTGAAGGCAATATATTTTAAAATATACATTTTACGACTCTCATTTTAGAACACTTTTTAGATTTTAAAAAAATAAAAAAGTTGGAATTTCGAAAAAATTTGAATTTTTTCAAATTTTGCCCATATCTTTTTTAATTTTGATCATAGAGGTCCAAAAATTTGGAGCAATGTTCAGAACAACTAGAACAACCTGGAACAATTTAAAAAAAATTTTCGGTAAATGGGGGCTAGGTCAAAAACAGTTTTGGGGTCTAAAACCCCCATTTTTGGGTATTTTTCAAAAAAAACTTTCTAACAATGCGGAACAAACCGGGAACAACCTGGAACAACTTTCCAATATTGGAAAATCCAAAAAGAGGGGGGCTAACTTCACACACTCCTCAAAGTTGGTAAAAATTGAATTTCGACTCAAACGTCTTTTCAAAAAATTGAGACTTTGGCTTCCAAGTAATTTTAACTTATATAAGAATTTTTTTTTGAGAAAATCGAATTGAAAGTTTAAAAAAAAAAATACAAACTTTTAAACAAGACAAATCGACAGGCAGGATGGGAAGTTGTCAGCGTGGGTCCATTCTAGCCTCTTTAAAACCAACCTGATAGCAAATTTGAGTGTTCCATTGATTGGAACAGCCTTCACAAAAGAAGTTAAAAAAAAGTCATTACTCAATTTTAGTCTTAACGATGAAGTATAAGTCATAACCTTCGATACAATGTTGCATATTCCTTATGTTGACACCACCATATCGAATCTATTTAAGTAATTAATTGTGTATCCAAAGACGACCACAAGTATTGGAAAATTATATTATTTTTCCATTTACCATTTTTGGTCCTCCGACCATAGAGTTCGGCTTCACATAAAGGTTGGAAAAAAAACAAAGAAAATTCTATATTGCTCAAGAATGAAGTATTTGTACCTTAACTTGGTATCTATATATTTGTAGACAAATGTATGTGAGGACGTTACGTTTACTTTACTTACCATGCATCGCGTACCACATTAGAGAAAACGTGCCGCCAACTTGTTTGTTATCATTTGGTTGGCCAACAACCCAGCCTTACCCATAGTTTAAGCATAAGAGAAGGCTTCAAATGTCCTCCAACTACACAACACATATTCCATATACCTACTATACCTTTTACCTTGCCAAACGACACGACGAGCGACGACGCTTTGCGATGAACGGACAAGAGGAGAATCTTTCTTCAATTACGTTCGAAGACGTTGAAGAATTTTTATGCGGAATGATTTCTTGAATTTCTAGAAGAACCAAAAGGTATAGATCGTGGATGTGAGGATGGAGAATTTTCTATAGAAAAATTAAAATCAGAACTGTACCAAAGTCATTACAAGTTGTGATGTGGATGTATATGTGAAATGCGACTGCGTGCAAAATTCCAAAAAATAAAAACGATAAATAGTTCTCCCTTGAAAAGGTCTTGAATCTTGGTGCACTGCACACTTTCGAAAAAACTTTATGCAGCTGTGATTTGATTGCTATGCATTTTTGAGGTGCAGCTAAGTCAACTATTATTAGGTACATATCGAGGGGAATGAGTTTAAACCACCACCACACCACCGATCCAGGTTGAAAGGATTTCAAAAATTGTCACTTAATTGCATTTTATATAGGAACGTGATCAAGTTATTTGCAGAAAAAATAATAATTGCCGTTTCCACATATTTTCGAAGCCACTTTTTTAATGGGGATAGGTAGGTTCGTAATAGAATCATTTTTCATTTAAAAAAAAGGATGCAGTTCTGTCATTCATATTTAGCAATCCTGCGAGTTTCAATTGACAGTTGATAAGTACCAAACTTAAACGTTTTACCAGTCAATTTATCAGAAATTCAATAATCAGGAAAATGTTCAATTTTTCCAGAAAAAGAAGCTTAATATATCAGTGGTTTAGTCTAGGAGTTCAGATTTCAAGGTTTATCAACTATTGATAGCTGAGACTCGAAATGGTTAAAAGGATTGATTATAGTTTGTTAGTTTGCTTAGGAAGTGTAAGAAAAATTTAACCTCTCCAAAAACCTTGTGAAAATTTGGTATTTTTAATGTTTCTTCTTAAAATTTTGAACATTGTGTCATTTTATTTAATTCATGAATTCTTACTCTAAAATCCTGTGATTTAAAGGTTTGAAAGTCTCCATATTGTATTCTGGAAGGATAAAAATTTCTGGTTTTAAATATTTTTAAAGGGAAGTTTTATTTTATAGCAGTAATTATTGTATTAATAAAAGACTTTATTTCGTTGGTACATTTTTGATTAAAGCCTAGGCCACTGCGTGAATACCAAATAGTTAGGTAACCAGCTTACGGATGTAATAGTATTTTTTGCATCAATTAAATTTAATTAGGAAAACTTAATGGTTTCTTGTCACTCAAAAACATAGCGTGGGTTCAAAGTATCGCAGTGATTTCGCTTCAAACCCCAGCTAAGATTTCTTTTTCCCTTCTTTTTTATTTGTTATTAATTTCCTTGATTATTAATTTGAATATAGTCTGACATGTTGTATATTCTTCAATGCTACACTTTTCCATTATTTTCTTACCACCAAACTAAAAGCGCGAACGCCTAACTTCTGTACAAGCGATGCATGAGTCTCTCCCATATGAATCTACATCAAATGAAACTTGTTCTATACTAAACCTCTGAGCCCTGCCTCATATCTCTTTAAATATTCTACGTCTGTGTGATGATTGTTATTTATGACAGCCTCCAGATCCTAGAGAAGAAGGTAGGTAAGGTAGGTCTAAGGTATACTATGCGCCTGCAAAAATTATAACCATTTGATTCTAGGCAGACTCACTCAATTTCATTTCAGCCAACAGAAAGCAGAGGAATGGGGAGCTCCTATAAGATCAAGCAATAGGAAAATTTACGTTTAGGTATATACAAAAAAAGTCGTCCCTCTCTTGTGCTGTGATGGAGCCTGGAGTTCAAGATAATTGCATCGAAAGTCATTCCGAAGGATTTATATGATCTCTATGTGGTCGCTAGATAAGAACTTGATATTCCAATCGATTTATGGGATAAGTCAGACTAAAATGAAAAACAACTACAAAAAAGTAACCCTTTACAGCAGGCTTAAAAAACGAGAGCGGTTGATAGGAACCGCGCCTGATGCACAATCCAGTCTGAGAGTAAATGGCTTTTGGCCATTTGGAGCTCAAAACAACGGTTCCCCAAGACGGCATAAAATAGGTAACGACAAGTGTTTGCTTTTCAAGAAGCTGTTTAAAGAAATGAGTAACAAAAGATTAAAAGGTTTTAAACTTCTTCTAAGAAAACTCACGCGTCTTTCCACACTGAATGACGCCTTCTTTCAACCATGAATCATTGTATAGTTCAATTTTAATTTCATACCTAAATATAAGCTCGTCCTTTGTAAACTTATGTGTCATTTCATCAAACATCCACGTATGATGTACCTTACCTACCATAATATGAGGATATGGATAGGAGAAGTTCCATTCTATACGAGTGGCATCAGAAGGCCTACGTACCATCTTTTTGCAATTTGCTTCTGTCCATTTTGATTAGAGTCAAGCATTCGCATGGTTCAGCAAATTTTACCATGACACACCGACTGTACATACTCATACATTCATATTCTCATGGTACAAAAATAGCATCCAGGAAGATTAATCTGTCATTCAGGTCCGGAAACATGGATAATCCCGAAAACGATTTAAATTCACAGCTTGATCTCTTTCCTGACTCAATGTTAAATGCCTTTGAGTTTGATTTTGATTCCTAGGCATATCATCAACTGTAAGGATTTGCAAAGTCAAATTATTTTCTGGACCTTGGAGAGTTATTAAAAAGCATAGGTTTTGCGAACTTGCTTATTTTTGAGTCAATTAAATTTTTGTACCTACAGTATTTAGTCAGATTTTGTAATTAAATGAAATTTGTCATTTTTAAAGATTTGTAATTGTCTCAAAATTTGTGAAGCTTTTCAGAAATTTGTTTTCAAATACGAATTCACATCTAAAAAGTAAAAGTTTTGAAAATAACCTAAAATTGGAGACCAAAAACATTAATTTATCATGTCAGAAACTCGGAAAAGAAAGTTAAGAAGGCCTCTTTGGTATTGCAACTAGTAAAATGTAAATAATTAGATTCTGAAATGGCTTAAACTTAACAAAAAAAGAGGCTGGGATGCGACCCACATTGATAACTTCCCATCCCGCCTGTTGATTTGTCTAGCTTAAAAGGTTTGTAGATTTTCATGTTTTGTTAAAAAGATGTCAGTTGAATTATTAAAAAAAAATGTAATAACCAACAATATTCTGAATATGATGAAATAGCTTTGAGATAAAATTAATTTGAAGCCAATATTTTTAATATTTGAAAAGATATTTGAGCCTAAAATCAATTTTTACAACCTTTTATTAATTTTTCTTTAGGTTTTAATTTTTTGCTAACTAAATAAAAATTCAATTTTTCTCAAAAAGTTACCGAATGTTGACCAATATTTTTAAAAGACAAAATAGTTCAGAGCCAATATATGAATGTTTTGAAAAGATATTTGAATCAAAAATTATTTTTACCAACTTTTATTAATTTTTTATTTTTTGTGCAAAAACTGTCAATTCGATTTTTCTCAAAATTTTACCAGATGCTAAAAACGTTATTCTTATTTAAAATTGTTTTGAAGATAAAATCATTTTTTGTGCATAACATTTCCAAAGAGACAAATTTTTTTTTTTAGTTTTTTTAATTCATTAAAAAAAACCTTAATTGGATTTGTTTCCAAAAATATATTTGTTTTGTATCACGTTCCAATATATAATATAAAATTTAATTCAAGTCTCTAGCCTTGGTTCATGAGATATTTAGGGTTAACCACAATGTTCAACTTTTTTTTTACTGCTATGGTAAAAAAAACCACCCACTCAATTTTCTTGAGAGCCCATTCTACATTTTTCTGCCTTATTATCTGTAAAACAAAATTTATTTGAAGTCGATATCTCTTCTGGCTCTTGAGCTATGGACGACGAAAAAAACGTCGCGATATCGGACGTACGAACGTACGTCGAGAAATGTCAAAATTTTCAATTTGACAAATCGGACCAATTACAATAACTTCCTTTACTTACTTACTCACTTAGGTCTTCAGACTTGTTAAGTGCGTTGGGAACCCCTTAAGGGGCGTGGAGCCTCTACTACGCTTCGAGCCATCGTGTACGGTTCCCGCAGATGTGTTTCAGCTCCCTCCAACTCTTGCCTAGTGACACTAATTCCGGCTTGACTGTCCTGCGCCATGTGCTTCTCGGTCGTCCAGCTCTTCTTCCTTCTTTTGTGCTCAGATTTCACTAAATTGCTTGGCCTGCAATGCAGTCGTTACCTTTTCGAAGCAAGCCCAATCCATTGCCCACTTACGTCTTCATAGTACATATTATATTCTATAGGTTCCTGACCTATCCTTCTATGAAGGACCTCATTTGAAATACGGTTTGGCCAGGCAATCCTTAGGATGTTACGAAGAAATCTATTCACGAAGGTTTGCAGCTTTCTTGTTATGGCTGAAGTAACCTTCCAAGTGCTGCTTGGTGCCCATAAAGAAGCACCGATTCGACATTTGTGCGAAACAGTCGTAGCTTTGTTCTTAAGCGGATACGAGTTATTCCTCCAAATTTTCGACAGCATACCTAATGCCGATTTTGCTTTGCCGGGATGGCAGATGGCGTCTTGTTCGGTTCCGAATTTGATGGAAACGATACTTCCTAGGTATTAAAAGCTCTCCACTTTTTCCACCGGTTACGAGAAAATATTTATTTGAGAGGATGGTTGGGTTCCAAGGCTGATCATTTTTGTTTTGCCGGAATTAAATTTCAGCCCCATAATTTCCACTTGTTGTCATTTGATGGAGATCCATGATCCTATAAGAGTGTAAACAAACATCGTCCGCGTAATCCAAGTGCTTTAAATAGGATGTCAAAGTCCATTTCATCCCTGCACTACCTGACAGAGCTGAGCGCAATACATCGCTTATCACCAAAAAAGACAGTATTGGCGACAGAAAACAGCCCTGCCTGACTCCGCTTCGGATTTTAAAATCATCTGACAACCAACTATCGTACAAAACGTGACACTTGGATCCATCATATGCTGCTTTAATAATAGCAATTAGTTTTTCTGGGATGCCTCTGCTCCACAAAGCTAATCAGATATACTCCCTGTTTACGCAGTCAAAGGCCTTCTCCAAGTCGATGAACAGCAGGTGTTGTGGTGTTCGATATTCAACGCACTGTTCAATAATGATCCGCAGGGTGTTGATATGATCAATACAGGAAGATCCAGCTCGGAATCCTGCTTGTTCGGCATCGAGTGTGGCCTGCAGGTTTTCTCTGATTCGTTCCAGTATAACTTTTGCAACTATTTTGCCAACGGCTGGTATAACGCGAATTTCTCTCCAGTTTTCGCACTATTAAAGATCTACTTTTTTGGGAGCTTGACGATAATTCCTTTCTTCCACTCATGAGGAAAGCTTTCGGTGGTCCAGGCTTCTTTTATGAGTTGAAGACATTGGCGCTGCTTGTAAAAGTTCTGCGGAAATTCTATCATTTAGGTTAATTACTTACGAGCATTTTTCTGATTTGGTTACAATTTGGAGTTAATTTTTCTAAAAATGTTCCTTTACAATTTTAAATGTGTGAACTACTAAGTGTCCTTTATTAGGCATTAACCAACAATAACAAAAGTTATACTTCTGCGACCTTCATTCCTTTCTAGTATATTATTTGGGAACTTTTATTTAAAAAACAATAATTAACGTTCTCGATTGTTCCAAAATCATACGTGAAACCAATACTATCCCTTCAATATCAAATATTAGAAAATCCTTTACTCAAAAACCTATTAATTATGCGTAAAAGGAACTGAAAGTGCTCTATTAAAAAATCTTATTTCATCTCATTAGGGTATTCACAAGGAACATATGCCTGCCTAAAAATAACTTCGAGATCATTTTCTTCCGAAAATCCATTAATTATATCATTGAAATTCATTTATAGTTGTTAAAGGGCAATCGACAATAATCAATTTGCTAATTACATCGATTTGTCAACCAACCCCAACCCCATAATCCTCATCTCATATACATAATGATTACCTTTCTACAGACTCTTGTTGCTTAATAAAATTTATTTTTATATGTACATAAGAGAGCCAAGTGAAGTGGTGAAAGTTCTTCGGACATTTTGGGCCCGATTAAGTAATACTTAAGGATCAATTAAATTATATCCGAAAGAGATATGTTTTTCGCTTGACCGAATATTAATCATGTAGATAGTTACATATGTACAAAAGTTGTACATAATAAGTCTAAAGATGGAATCACATTTTCTCTCTTTCAGGAGAAGACATCAATTTGTCGGAAAAAATGAACTTTTATAAAGGATATCTGAATTGGTCTTCGTGTGTCTTAATGGATTCATTAGCGAGGGATGGGGAACATTTTATGAGAAAATCTTTTTTTCTGAACTTTGAATTACAAAGTACACTTTGTGAATTCAAATAAATGTTACAATTTGAAGTTGAAACATTGACAAAAAGTGTCGGGTCAAAAGATGTGTCATTTAATTTGAATATTTTTTTCAAGGCTTTCTACTGTCAATTTTTCCCAATATCTCCTAAGACAGCTGAAGAGATTTAACAAAGCGATAGAAAACTTGAAGTTGAAAAAAAAGTTTATCGTCTGGTATTCAGGTGAAGGCATAATAAGCAATGTTGAGGCAGCAGGTACTACCGTCTTTACACAACTTTGATGACCACTATTTACCTTCTAGAAATTCCATTAGCTGTTATGCCTCCATAGAACAAGATGATTTTAAGGTCATCTCGCATCTCATGTGGCACATCCAAGAAAAAATCAACAGATCCATACATCACGATGTCGATAAATGTTCTTTCAACATACAAAACAAAAAGAAACCAAACACACCTACTAGACAGAGTTCGCGCAGAAACACAGAATTTTCCTGGTGTACTCGAATAGTTGTTGTAGCGTCCACTTGTCAATTTATATGGTCGTACTCGATGTCAATGCGGTAGCAATTGTCGTAAAGTTGAAATGTTTCTTTTCTGAAGTTGGCTGAGCTCTGAGCCATGAGCCAAAGAGACTCAGGTCTGAGGAGACTCGCTATATGTTGATGCTTACTGCTGGTTCTGCTGCTAGCTGGTGCTGCAGCAGTAGTCAGCAGCGAGCAGCAACCAAAACCTATGCTCCACAAATTCCAGTTGAGTGGTCAATCTTTCAAACCTTGTCACTGCAGCTGTTGGGTAACTTTTAGGAGTCTTCATAGTCGTTGACAATATGTCCAATCTGTCCGGATCCGTAGAGGGAAACACGAAACAAAAAGTATATACCCGTGTTTTTAAATTCTTTTTTTTTTTGTTCGATTCGTCTATATTTTTGTTTTGTTTTTTGGTGTCTCTGATGTTTGAATGTTTTCATTTCGATTCGGTGTTATGAAATGACACTGAAGAAAAATAAAAATCAGAAAACAACAACAAAAACCCAAGGCGTAAATTGACAGCCAGTCAATTGAGGACAAAATTTAGAGGACTCAAGCGTGTCACAGTGACTCTAAGAGTGACTGGTGATTGGGTATATAGGGTTTTGCCCACGAGAGCTGTCTCGCAGGGAGTCAGCTACAGTTCTTCAACGACTGACTTGTATATATAGGAGATTACAAACTTTTTAGTTTTGAGATGGCGTGATATTGCGACGGAATTGAGTAACAAGCAAAACTGAGCTTTGATAGGTGACGGGGACTGTGACTGGGACTGCTAAATGCAACTGAAATTATTGTCTTATTACGTTTGAATTACTGTGAAGTGCAAGACGAATTGGTTTAATACACCAACTACTGCGCCATGGATGGCGATGGTGTCATTAATCAAACACGATTATTATATATACGGATAGTGATAGTGACGGACGTGACGTAAGTATACATAAATATGTTATGTGGAAATTTTGTAGGTCTGTATATTGACTCCATTGTAGATAACAAAAATTGAATTAATGTTTAATTGAAAGGGCTGTCCATTGAAATAAAAATCTTACCAAAAATAAGGGCTAAAAATTTGAAAGGAATAACATTTTACTGAATTATCCTAAATTTAAAAGAAATACGAGAAACTCGTGGTATGGCTTAAAAAAAAGTGATGTTTTTTGATATTTGTAAAAGCAAACCAGCAATAATTTTAACAGCAACCATTTCTTACCTACAGATTTTGGTGTTTACGATTTTTCAACCAACATATAGCAGATTATTTTTGTAAAAATGTACTTCCTTGTTTTTGGAAACTTTCTGAAAATTTATAATTTGCTCATAATAAACATATCTTCAAATTATAAAACATGATCTTTAAAAATTAACAGTTTGAGTATATTTCAAGCGGGATTTCGTTCTGGATTTTCCACAATGGATCACTGAGAAAAATAAGAGACTATGTGTATGCTTTGTTGATTTTAAAGCCGCATTTGATACCGTCAACAGGCAGGCTCTGATTTATAAGCTGGAGAGGCTTGGAATGTTTCGGAAGTTTCTGATGCTTTAAACAATTTCTTTTCGTCATCTAGTGCAACAGTTTGGGATGGTTCCAATTTTTCTGAGTGTTTTGAGACGTCAGCAGGTGTCCCTTAGGGATTTATTCTATATTCTGTATGATATCTCTGAAATGCTTTTTGGAAGCGTTAAGTTCGCTGATGACCTGGTACTAATAGCTGACAACCCCTTTACTCTTCAACTCCAAATTAATCGTCTGGATGAATACTGTAAAACTCAATAATCAACAGATTGACATAGTACAAGAGTTCAAGTATCTTGGAGTTTTATTTACATGCAAAGGATAAAAGCACTGAAGCTAAACTGGTGCTAAATATCTTGTGGAAAAGGTTCTTTGCTAACCAAAACATTGACCATTCAACAAAATATCAAGTTTTTAGTGCTACAGTGAACACTTGCATGTGCTACGCCCTTCGAAGAATTTAAAGCTGTTCGAAGATTTTTCTTTAAACGAATATTTCGGTTACCGAATTCAGCACCAACCTATGCAATACACGTGAAATCTGGCTTACCACCCATCTACATTAACAACTTAAAAGCGCATGCAGACTTCTAATAAAAGTGATGAGGAGAAATAATACCAGTCTTCATAAATCAATTCTGTTGAGACAGCTGCAATTGAATCAGTATCATTTTATGGAGTGGCATCAGTTGGTCCTGTCCAATGACCTTTTTCTGTCTTTAACAGAGGCGAACGTTTTCGAATGGCACAATATACTTACATCGATTATTGCTAAGACCGATGAAAGGATATATGACTAGCACCTAACCAGAGCTTCTTCGTCAACCTCGAGGTCATTCTACAAGAACCTTAACCATCAAATTCTAACTAAGAATAGCTATTTCAACATCAAGGACTCGTCTGAGGCTATATGTACCATTTTCATAGCAAGAGTAGAAATCCTTAATCTGAATTACATCCCTCATAAAACTGATCTTCAGCAGACTTGTAATTTATGCAACAGAAGAGAATGTGATGATTTTTACCACTTCATTGCTATTTGCCCTATTACAAGAAATTCGGTGCTTGTATTTTCAAGAAAGTTTGATATCACTCAATAGCTTGTACGAAATATTAAATGGTGGTCGTCTTTGGTCTAATCTACGAGTATACAAATTTTGCAAACACGCTTTAGATTATCGGAATAGTTTTTGATAATTGTATTCTCTTAATGTTTCTTGAAATTCTTACTTTTTATGTAGCAAATCAATACAATTGCAAAAAATTCAAAATAATTTAAAATTATTACTTTTTATTTATGTGGGAAATAATTAAAATTGCAAAAAGTTCAGGGTTATCGCTTTTCCATTATTCCATTATTTATTTATCTTATACTTATGTTTGTTGCTCTAAATCAATTAAAATATTCACTTCTTATATTGCGTTTCATCAAAATTATGAAAACCTAGGAATTATACAGACTAAATATTAGCTTAAATCAAAAGTTACTGATAAAAAAATATATATATATGTATTTTGTCTGTTATATCAACATACTCGTATGCAAATCATTTTGTAAAATTATTGTTTATTACATGATCCATTTTTTTACTTGCGACATATAGGAACTATATGGCAAGTTTTGCATTCGTGCAAAATTTCGAACTCGAGATTTTAATCAAACATGATATTACGATGTTAGAGAAGTCGAAAAAAGTGGGTCCCGCGATTCCGTCCGGTCGGTTTTGTCTGTCTGTCCACGCTCCTACAGCCTAAACCATTGGGTCGATTGAGTTCAAACTTGGAAGTTAAGGTTTTGAGCAGATTCGCGTTAGGCGTTTTTTTCATTTTTTTTTTAAGATCAAAACTAACAGTGGCCACCATACAATTTTTTTGGTCAAAAAACGAAAATTTGAATTTTCTCAAAAACAAACCGATAGATTTTTTTTTAATTTTCTCTAAAATTTTATTTTTTAACTTGGCTTCTTTCTATAAGAAAACCATATTTTTGTATTGCTCAGGAAAGGTACCGCTCATAGAACCGTTATTTTGTTTTTTAATTTTCTCAGCAACTTATGAACTGATTTTAATAATTTTTTTTCTGAATAAGCTCCTATATTGCCTTAACAATATTTGATTAACAAAAATGCAATTTTCAATGGTTTGGATTTTTAAAAAAATATTGAATTTTTATTTTTCAAAATTCTATATCTCAAAAACGGGTCAACAATTTTTTACGAAATTCAAACGTAAGACGTATATTTACAATCACTAAACAACTGCATTCCAAAAATATTTTTAGAACAAAATTGGAAAATTTTATATATAAAAAATTAATTTAAAAAAAAACCGCTCTAACGATTTTCAAAATAAAAATTTAAAAAATCAACTGTATTTTGATTAATAAAATGGCATTTAAATTTTTAAAGACAAACTTATTTTTCAGGTAAATTTTGAATCTTAAAATATTTTTTTTTAAATTATTTTAACTGTGCATCATGAGCCCGAAAGAGCATTATTTTGACAAAATTGTAATTACATTCCTATCTTTCATCTAAATTAATGCATTTGGTACACATTTATACGATATATTTAATCAACAATCTATTTTAAAGTGTCTATCAAGAAGTAACATCTTGGTAACTTTGTATATGTGATTTTAAAATACTATTCTTTACGAATAAGGTTTTTTCACACATATTTAACTTGCCTTAGTCTATATAAAAGAATAAATACTTAGTACAAGTTAAAGAAACGGGCCAGAAAGAGTATATGTATTTTCTATTAGAATCACTTTTTCAACGTAGGTACACAATATATTATACCTATTTTGAAAGGTATAACGTACAACTTCTACAACTACTGCTTACGTGTCACTTCATAACTAAAATCCAAAGCGCACAAAAGCCTGACTGTAAACAACACATTAATAGCAATTACTTGTACCTGTTCGTATGCTCGTTATTTATTTAAACTTTAACAAAATAAATAAACTGAACGTAAAAACTCCATGTTTGCGCTGAACACTTGTAGTAATGAGGGAATGTAGTATCTACCTACTAAAAATGTCCTTATCTATCTGTCTGCATAAAGCTAAGCTCGCCAATGAACTATTCTTTATTCGTTTTAGACATCTAACCACACAACCAATAGGCGATCGCTTTTTCAATTTAGACATTCATGGTCAGCCTCTTTCTTATCTTATTTATTTTCCATCCTTGTTCTTCTAATATGAAATTACAATAAAGCTATCTAAAGGGACAAAGCTTTTAAGGAACAAGTTTAATCTATATGGAACGCATCGTAGCTTTATACATATAATAGAAACCATTTTTCATATACAAAGATCGTACCCAAGTAAAAGCAGACTTATGAATGTAAATAAAAACAAATATGGGTAAAAAATCCTACACAGCTGACGTAAGCATGCAAAAGTTTGTTTCATCCCCTTATTAGATACAATATTAAGCCATTTTGTTTCACTTTTCAGTTTTTTATATAAAGTGCATTGATATAGATAAAAAAACAAAAATAAATTCATCAACCTTCATATGGAAGCTCTTTTATGTGAAAACATATACAAGTATGGACTCAAATAGAATGAAGGAAATTGTGTAGACTTTTTGGGTCGAACATTAATTATCTCCCTTATTCTGCTGGCTGCGAATTTCTCCACTTTCGATACTAACGCCACGCCAACGACTCGGCATCAGGTCACACTAAAAGTTTCTGCTCATGAGAGTACTATGGTTCTCATATACAAAGATCGCGCGGAGTTTTTTGAGACAAATCAAATGGCGTTTATATCTTTGAAGACAAACTTATTTTACAGGAATATTTTAAACTCTTATATAAGTACTGTCTTAAACATACTCTTAGCATACAGGAGCAAGTTCGTGCGACCCAGTCTTGCATTTTATTATTTTTCTATCACTTATTCATGAAATGTCATATCCGGCAGACGGCAGATTGCCATGTCCATATTCTTAAGATTATAATTGTATCAACATCGATTTGAAAAAATAAAGAATTTATCTATCTGATCTTTAAAATAATTCTTAAGTTTGTTTAAACATTATTGACTTAAAAAACTCTTAATTTTAATTTGCGTCACAACAAAAGTGAAAGTTTTAATAAAAATTCTAAAAAAGAGGTTGGTTGAGATGCACACTGATAACTTCCATTCGTGTCCGTCTATCGATATATTTTAAAATTTTTTACCAAATAAGAAAACCAACACTTTGTGTAAGATTAGAAAGTTTTAAGTTTACATTTTTCATTTTTCTTAAGAAATTTAATTCGAAAATCATTTGTATCAGTTTTTAGTTGTTTTTATTAGTTTTTCGTTTTCTGCAAAAAAATCAATTTTCCCAAAAAATCTGAATAAAAGTTTGCAAAAAATGCTTTGCATAGAAAGAAAGAAGATGGATTTCAATATAATTTTTTAATTCCGAGATATTTTCGTCGAAACCCAATTTTTAAATATATTTAGAATCTTTTTTTGAAAGTTCCTATTTCTTATAAGAAAATGTTTGTTGAATGTTTTTTAAGAAAATAAAATTATGTTAAAAAATAGTTTGTAAAAGAATGAACAAATATTGTACTAGAGATATTTAAGTCGAAAATCAGTTTGTACCTTAACTTTTCAAAAACGTTATTTTTCAATGTATACAATTGTTTTGGAAGTGATATCATTTTTGTTTCATTTTGGAAAAAGGTTGTTTCTTAGACTTTGTTTGCACAGATTTGCGTACTGTATTTCATAGATTTTATTTTTTATTATAAAAAAAAGTACTTAATATGGAGAACAATATTTTCTGTGAAATAAAAAAAGCTTGAAGACAGTATTTTTAATTTTTGAAAAGCTATTTGAGTCGAAAGTAAATTTTTACCAAGTTTCAGTATTGTTTTTTTGTTAGGTTTTAATTTTTTGTAAGACAAAACTGTGAATTTTATTTTTCTTAAAATCTGTCTATATGTTGAAAACAATATTTCTTATAAGTAAAAATTAGTTGGAAGCCATAATCTCAAAGTTTTGAAAAGACATTTGAGTCGAGATTCAATTTTTACCAACTCTTATTAATGTTTTTTTATAAAAAAACTGTCAATTTGATTTTTCTCAAAATTTTACCAAATGTTAAAAACGTTATTTTTGTTGCACAAAATTGGTTTGGAGATATCATCATTTTGTGTTTGTAAAATTTTCGAGGTGAACATTTTTTTTTCAGTTTTTTTATTTATAAAAAAACCGTTGGTTCGATTTATTTTCAAAAAATATACTTGTTTAGTATAACGTTACGGTATATTATATAAAATTTAATTTAAGTGTCTAGCGTTTTTGGTTCATGAGATATTTAGGGTTAACCAACATTTTTTTAAAACTGCTATGGTAAAAAATCCACCTACGCAATTTTCTTCAGAGATTTGAAGTCGCTATCTTCTCTGGTTCTTGAGCTATGGACGACGAAAAAAACGTCGCGAAAGTACGGACGTTTGGACGTACGGACATACGGACGCACGGCCGTACGGACATACGGACGTACGGACGTTCGAATGTACGTACACAAGCACGTACCGACATCTTTCTAAAAATCTTTTATTTCGACTCTAGGGATCTTGAAACGTCGAGAAATAACAAATTTTTCAATTTGACAAATCGGATCCATTACAGTAACTTCCTATGGGAAATTAATAAGGGTTCGAAAATCTAAAGAAAGTTTTTCTACGGCTTTTGGCAACATCAACGCAATTCTGATTTTATTTTAAAATGTTTCGTTTGCAAAATTTACAAGTTATTAGTTTTCCAAAAATTTTCGAAATATTTTATTCAAAGTTTCCAAGGTGTTTTTCAATTAGATGTGCCTCATTTAATTTTGTAGATTCTGAAATAAACTAAAAATAAAAAAAAACATTACGACTTTATATCCTTGACTTTGAGTTCCTTATTTGTTAATTATATCCGTTTTAGAATCCTTACCAGAACTTAAATTATTCAGTCTTTATTCAAACAAAGTTGGCGTGATTTGCCTGAATGTGGAATCTGTAATCTGGAACTCGATCCTTCCTTCCTTCCTTATAAAAATCTAAATATATGACTGTGAATGCATACAATTTCCTTTTCGATTACTAGAAATGCCAATCTTAATATTTTTTCCTTTGTCTTGTCTTCCTTCGCTTTTATACTTAAGCCTTCATCAAAAAGTTTTTAAATAAACCAAATCTGGCACTTTGCTCACTTCCTCTTTTTTTGTGTTTTGTGTTGTGTTGTGTTATCTTTTTCATCCAGACACACAGACTCTCAACATGAACATGACACATGAATCAATTAATACCACTTACAAAGTTGCATCTGTTTTTATCCTTTTTTTTAGTTATTTTTGTTGTTGTTGCTTTTTTATCGTTCTCGTCCTTGTAGTCGTTGTCGTTGGTCGTCATTTGCAGAAGAATCATCAGGAAGGGTACAACTTTAGTAGCAGTAGCAGCAGGAACAGCTCGTTCCCTCCTTATTTCTTCTTCTTCCTGTCTTAATTAATTATTTCATTCTATGGCTGAAAGGAGGGGTGGGGGTGTTTTATATGTAACCCAGTTTTATCCTGATGGCAGACATCATGCTTGTCTTCTAAATAATTCCTTATTTTTCTCGACACCACTCCACTCCAATCCAACAAACACAATCTGCAAGAACTTACTTTTGCAGCACGTTATTTATGTCGTCAGTGAAAATAGAAAACATCGAGGACCTACATAATAAGGACACTTATCGGGGGTAAAAAAAGAACGAACACAGAGGACACGAGCGATGAAAGGATTTAAGTTTGATTTTTGTTAAATTCCTTGCAAGTTGCGACAATAATCGAGGGTGGCTTAGGAGTTGCCACTCAGTTCGTGGAATTAGTAAAGCCCCCTCTAAAATTGCATGATTGGCCAATTGTACAACCCTTTTCTTTATTATTTAGCAAGTCCTTATTACTAAGTCTATTAGGACACCACAAAACATGGCACTTTATAGCAGAAGGTGGTGGCGGTGGTAGTGATGGAAGAAGTGAGAAACCTTAAAGTGTTCGATGGGAAAGCAAACGGAAATTCTTAGAAATAAACCTTTCCCCATTAGAATTAAAGGAAGTTAATATCCTTTATACACCAGCCCTCAACATTTTATAATGTAATTTGAATATCGCGTGCGATTTTTCATGCTAAATTGCGACATGGTCTCTGAAGTGGAAGCAATTATACTCAGATACTTACTTAGGAAAACGGTTTCATGTGCAATTCTAGGAATTTTCATCAAAAATATCCTCATGACAATTGCGTTAGCAAATTCTCTGTGTGGTGTTTGTTGCTTTCTGTTTCTCCGACGACAACACACGAAAAGGGGATGCATATTTAACATACCAACCAAACCAAATATCCAACCGATATACAGAGACCGACTGAGGTACGTTCCGAGACTGAGATAGAGTCTGAGACTGACTAAACAAAGCTTGGCTGGTTTTCCGTATGTGATGCAAAAAATGTCTAATTAAGCATGTGCTTTGCTGGAAATGGAATGCTTTAGCTTTGGTTGAAGTAGAGTCTTGATGTTGATGAAGGCAAAACCTAAAGCCCAATCCACCACCCAATATTCAATTTCAGTTGAATACCATTCACAAGTGGAATTCTATAAATCGTGAGTTATCGGAATTGTTGTTCTGTCAGGATATCCCAACAACAACTGAACAGACGATGGTGACGACGACGAGGACGGTACCTTTTACGGTTTTTTGTTTAAGAAATTTTGCGCACAAAGTATAAGTATGTACACACATCTACAATTTTTCCTAATTAAAACGAAAAAGAATTGTTTGGACTGGAGCACCTGCAACCTGCAAAGCACCGATCTTAACTCTTTCTTTCGTTTTGAGAAGAGATAATTACCAATTAATAGAGATGTTCATGTGCGTGGATAGAATTTATTTAAAAAGGGGTAAGGGAAGTTTTCAGAGTTGAAAATTAAAATCTAGGGCTCTTAAAAAGAGGTAATTGACAATTTTGAAGAACTCAGAATTGACACTATTTAATATTATGAAACACTTGATCAGAAGTTCTGAAATTATCTTTTATTTCTAATATTTTGTTTCTTCCATTAGAAAACTTAGAAATTGAAAAGAATGCTATAAAACATTTAAAAATTCACATTTTCTGTAAAACATTATTTTTGGAAGTATGTCATTATAATATAAGGAACTTCAAAGTTCAAAAATTGAAACTTTAACTGGACTTTATTTGTTTGTTAAACGAAACCGCTGAATTATTTTCTTCGTCAAATTAACAATATTTTGTCAAGTTGAAATTAGATTCAAGTCAACATCCTTAGTTTTCCTCAAGATATTCGAGTCTATTTTCAATTAGTACCAATTTTTAGCAATATTTTTCGTAGGTTTTGAAATTTTATAGAAAAAAAACTCCTTGTTGTATTTCAAAATTGTAACCAAGAGTAACAAACAAAGTTTTTATAAAAATTATCAAGATATTTGAGTCTAAAAACCCTCTTTACCAATTTTTAGAAGTTCAATACGATATTTCTAAAAATTTCAATACGTCGAAAACCGTATTCCTCGGTGCATCCAATTTTTCTGGAGCTAATATGTTTTTTGCTCGTATGATATTCCAGATGACAAATACCATGGATTCAGATTCTTGGTCTCTTCAAAAGTCGAGAAAAGAAGCCAAGTTCCATTTCGTCAACCCTCCTCCCATACTCCGCTCATGTCCAAACTACACTTGTCATGAAATCCTTAAATTCTCCGTTCTGAATGTGTACGAAATGAAGGAATTCAATTGCGATTCAACTCTTTTAATTTATGTTTTTAATTGGATTCGAACAATTTATTGTTGTTGAGGGTGGTTTCAGAAATTCCAAATCCATAGATTCAAATACTCAAACTGCATGTTAAACTTTCATAAAATAAAAAATTTAATTCAAACAACCCGATGAATGATGGAGCGGGTATATCGGGTATCACTGAACTATTCCGAAGCATGATGCATGAGTGCGGCACCTAAGACGACATTAAATAAATTAATTGCGCTTCCAAAAACCCATCACAAAACGACCTTTTCTTTTGAAGTGTTGTATAGTTAGGTAGGGAGGAAGACAAACAAACAAACCGTCACCGAACGACTATAAAGGCCGACAAACTGACAGTAGTTCAGCAGAGGTATCATGAAGGTATGGAGGGTCTTAGAAAAATTGACACTTAAGCTGATAGCTTTAAATCAAAATGATTTATAATCAAAACGATTGTTGGACATGGAATCATGTGAGTTTGTGTTATGACCAAGAGTCGCATCGAAGTCGCAAACGAAGTTTGAAATTGTTTGGAAACGTCATCGCTCGTCGTCATCAACTTCAACATCTGTTGACAGCTCTAATTGATGTAATATACCCCGAAGATGTTTTTCCCCCCATATGCATGCATAACTGCTTTTTCGCTGATGGTGGTTTTTTTCAAATTGAATGAAACTAAAGACAGGTTGAAAAATGATGGCAATTCATTTGATTGATTGTTGTCATAGTCGATGTTATTAACAGAAGCCAAATTAATTTCTTAGAATAGCTGCTGTTTATTATATTGAAGTTTGAATAAAAACAAGAAAAATGTCTTTAAATAATATGGGTGGGCATTTGAATGACATTTTGTGTGCATATTTTTGGTTTTATTTGACAGTTAAGTTGGGTAATTAAAGGTGTGGTGACATCTGACATTAGATGAATGAGTTTTTTGTAGGTAATAGGTACTTAATGTGTCAATTAAAACAGTTAGTTAAAGTCGCGTTAGAGATTATTAAGTAAAAAGAAAATGATTTGGTAAAATATGAAATCGTAGCAGCGATTTTAATCGGAGTCTAAACTACGGACGGTTGACAGATGTCACGATATTTCTAGTGGTTGAAAACAGCTAACAATGAGGTCATAATAAAAAATTCTCTGTTTCCACCATTTACAGAATTTAATGGCTGTAACGAGTGTTATTTAAGAGAAGCACTGTTTTAACTGATGGTGGCCATTTTTTCATCTGTCAAGTTATTTATTCTAAAAGAGTAACAACTGAACAACACTTCCAATTGTGCAAGTTTATTTTTTAATGTGCTTTACAGGTTTGTAGAATAATTAAAAATGGAATTTTAAAAAGCAATGGTAACCGATTTAGAGCGTTTTTCGTTGATCTATTGAACAGCCATAATGTCCCGACTATTTCAACAAGACAGCGGCGGGCGTAACATATCGCAAAATGGAATTTTTGAAAGAAAGAAAAACGTTTTGGTAACCCCATAATTTCAGGTTACGGACCCGTGAATTGTCCTCCAAATCGTGTGATTCAAACGCCGGCCGCTCGACATATTCTGTGGAGATATGTGAAGTCGTTACTCTACGCCGATAAGTCCGAAACAATTAACGTTTTATTTACAAATCTGTATGTCAAAATTTTTAAAGACAAAATTGAGAGAGAACTTACTTACTTCGTTACAGACCGGGCGGGCTCGGTCCCTAGCTAGGTGACTCCAGTTTCGCACGCCAAGTTGGTTGAGGTTTTCACCCTCCTGCGTGCGCAACCTGAGTTGCGGTCTTTCTCTACTGCGCAGTCCCTCGGGATTGGATTCTAAGACCTTCCGGGCTGAAGCGTTTATTTCCATTCGCTCTATATGACCTAGTTATCTAAGCCATCGGACTTTAACTAGGTCAGTGCCGCTGTATAGCCCGTACAGTTCGTCGTTAAATATTTTCCTCCCATTCTCCATCTATGCATATGGGACCAAAAATCACCCGAAGAATTTTTCACTCGAGGCATCCTAAGACGCTCACATCTTTCTTTGACATTGTCTAGGCCTCAGCTCCAAAAATGAAAAACGGGATGATGAGTGCCTTATAGATGGTGATTTTAGATGCTCAAGAGAGGATTTTACTTCTCAATTGCCTTCTAAGCCCAAAGACGCAGCGATTTGCAAGAGTTATTCATTGTTTGATTTCATCTCTGGTGTCGTTGTCTGTGTTAATAGCGGTGCCTAGGTAGACAAAGTCCTTAACTACTTCAAAGTTATAGCTGTTCATGGTGACGTTTTGTCCAAGACGTCGTTGATTCAGAAAGAACAGTAGTGAAAATACTGTCTTTATTTCAAAATACTGTATCATTTATCATAATGATTTTTCAAAAATTTATTAACAATTTTTTGAATAACAGAATGTTGATAAACAACCAATACCGTATATGAACGTCAACCTAACGAAAAAAAATGTTAGAAATTTTCAGATGTCTTAAATTATAATTGCAAAAGTATGTCTTTTAAAAGTGTCGTCTCTATGAAATATTGTTCCACAAATTGTAGGAATATTTTAGAACTAATAAATTTGACAATATTGTAAGATCTGACAAGTCTGTGCTTAAGTTAATTGACACTACTGTAATTGAGTTAAGGCAGCAATTCAATGTTTCATAAAACAAAAGTAATACTATGAAGCTTTTATGAAACAGGAAAGTGATTGCTTAAACTTCATTTCGGATTTCCAAGGAAACTATTGCAACTTAAATTCTTGAGTTACTTTAGTATATTGCTTAACATTTATTTTTTTTTCTTCACCATTCATGTGCCTTTTGGGTGTTTTTTCACAAAAATTACTTTTTCCTAATCTTACTCCTAATTATCAGTCCTTTGAAATAAGATCTCAATTATAAAATCATAAAGTCTCTCCATTTCGCCTAACTTCAACTTTCCATGTGTTAAGCTATCGTAAGGTTTTCTTGTGCAAAATTGTTCAAGTAATCAGTAGTTGCACTATAATGGCTTATTATTTCACTACAACCTGTTAATTCTTTTATGATTGGTTTCATGGTCTTGAGCAATTAGCACAGCTGACACCATGTTTTGTGAGAAAATGATCTTCACCTTAATTGGTGTGATTTCTGCAAATACTTATGTATACAATGCGATTCCGTCGGCAGCTTGGCGGCTGGCGATTACTTTACTACCACACAATTTGTTCACTCTAATTACACCATATCCGACTCAAGAAATCACAATTGCAATCTACAACTCAAAAACAAAAGTCAAAAGTTTTGCTAGATTTAATCCTATCACAGCCTACATACATTTCAGAAGTGGGATATACTACATACAGAGTATCTACAATACTAAATGTACACATATTGTGTTATGTTAGTTAGTAGTTTGTCATGTCATTTTCGTGGTGCAGTAATTTGTAACGATGCTAATTGAGTTTTTCATTTCGCATGTTTGGCAATTTTTATACTGAAAATTGCACAATCAAAACAAAAGCAGAAGCCATCAGCCATCAGTTCAGGAAAAGAACGTTTGTCATCATTAACTCGCAACTTGCAACTGGGGCCTGGTATTTTGGTCTACACTATACACCAAATGTTATATTATAGCCTATGACAATCGTTAGACTGGAACTAACTAGATGAGGCCACACCACACATATTCTCCTTAAAATACACAAAAATATATATAGAAGTGGCTTTGGCTTGAATTGTCACTTCATTTTCGATGACATCTCGGTCTGACAGTTGCACTGATGATGATGATGACATTTTCGCAGTCAACTGGCCAGGCCAACTAAACCACAATCATTTCCATTAGCCAAGGTAATTACCTACTGCACAATTGTTTGGTTCTGTTCTGATGGCTCCTCTTAGTCCTGATGTGAGACCTGCGATGGAGTTGGAGTCCGGACGGACTGGTGCCTGCAATTATTTAAGTCGGTTGGTTTTTTTTGTTGATTTGGTATTTTATTTTGCGTGGAAAAATTCAATTAGTTGGGAGAAGTTGCGTTCGACGACGAATGTACTCATATACAAACTCAGTGGAAAACAATTTTTCAATTCGTGTCAGAACTCTTAGAATGAACATCTAATTGAAATGATTGAGCACCTGACCACACGGGAGACGGGACACAACGACCGTCTCCGGTCTCCTGCCTCCGGTCTCTGTTCAGAGTCACATTGCAATCGCATGACAATTTGACTCTTGTTGTGGTTAGTTAATTTCTGAACTGAAATGAAGGTAGAATTATTTGCCAGTTGTATACGAGCATATACAAGATTTACATCAAAGAGAATAACTTTGATTTCAAATAAACCTAAAGGTGAACACGATACCAAACTAAGTTTCAATTAAACATGAATCTAATGTTTTGCATTTAATTTGATTGGATCGGTAGAATTTCAGAGGCTAGTCAAACAATAGGCATTGAGTAATTTAATTAAATCAGTAAATAGCTTTTTACCACATACCTCCTCGTAGATAGAAGTTGGAAAAGACTTATTTTTAATTGCCAATAAATAGGCCTGTTTGTTAACTTCCTAAAACAAACTACAAATTCCTAAATGTCAAATTCCTTTAGGGATTTTTGAGAAGTTAAAGAGCGAATCAAATCATAGTTTAATGACATAAGTCGGTGACAAATTTAAAAAAAATGTATGTTTCTGGGTTTATGGTTCCATGAAGTTGGCCTAAAATGATATAAAAATTACCAAAATCCCCTCAAATGTTGCTTTAGTTGTGTTGAAAGGTGTTTTGTCGGTTTTGGAACTTACAAAGCCAAATTGTTTCTACTTAAGGGCTATGTAGAGCAAGGACCATTGTGTACAGAAAAACAAACTATCAAAAACATAAGGAAATTTTGAAATCCATGAAACATTTTTTAAAGTTGTTTAACAAGTTAAAAATATGTTACGTTTACAGAATCAAACAAGGCTTTTTAACCAAAATATAGCGTTAATTTTTCAGCGGTAGTAATACATAAATAAAAATATTTGAGGTAATTTTTTGTAGATAATTTAATTTTCTATAATTTTGTAGAAAATAATTTTTTTTTTCCAAGCATTAAAAATACACAAGTTACGTCGATTTTTAAAAATAAAACTCCAATGAGCACAGTTTTCGATGGTATAGAGTCCGCCATTCGAAATATTGCCGATATTTGCAAAAAAACAATCATAAATTTAGATGAAGCTCATTATGATCTTGGCGGATATGTAAACAAGAAGAATTATCGCATTTGGTCTACGGAAAACCCTCGCATACATTGAAAAGCCGATACACCCTAAACGAGCACTGTTTGGTGCGGATTTTGGTCCAGAATCATAATTGAGCCATTTTTCTAAAACAAAATAGGAATGACCGTTAGAGTCAATGGTGATCGTTATCGGGCCATGTTGAAAAAATGTTTGTTCACAAAAATTGAAGGATATTGGCAACATTTGGTTTCAACAGGACGGCGGCGGCGCAACGTGTTTGAAAAAAAGTTATTTGGAGGATCCTTTATATCAGTTTCTCTAAAATTTTTGGTGTAGTTGATATTTTTGTTTTATTTTTTTCCCCGAAATGATAAAAGGTTGACTACTCCAAATAATATTTTCAAGGAGGTTTTCCAACTCTGATTTATGAAAACGCTCAAGAATCATTGATTCTTTGAAACTCTGCTTCAAATTTTCAAGATGTGTTTCTTCACTTAGACGACAATGCTGTAAAAAAGGAACCATTCAAATCTGTTTGAACCAATTTTTAGTTTTAACGATATAAAAAAAGGTTTATTGATATTTTTTTTCAGGAAAAAATGTATTGAAAAATTTCCTCCTTGATATAAAAGAAAACCTTTTTCAGAAACCATCGTCGTCTGTACGACTTGAACCAAAAGAGATCTCGTTTTCAAGGACAAACATTGAAATATGCAGAAAGGACTTGCAAACAAATTCAGAAAATGGTTTCCTTAGTATAACAATTTTTAACAAATTTGGTCTACCTCAAATATATGACGAACTAGTGACGTAACGGACTTCAGTTAGGTCTTACATTGACATTGTGGTATCAAACAGAATTCGTATCAACTGAACAAAAATTTAACTGAAAGAAAGATTTTGTAGGAAACCCAAAATAATAATACATAATAATAAATCATAATAATCCATAATAATATAATAACGATAGGAATAATCAACAAGTAATAATAATCCCAATCATAATCCACTAACAACCATAATACCTACAAATAATAATAATACCTACAATAAAACTAATACCACCTTATAATAAATAGTACCTAGTAATAATCAATAACAATCATACTTACAACCGTAATAACCATCATAATAATAATAATAATAATAATAATAATAATAATAATAATAATAATAATAATAATAATAACAATAATAATAACAATAATAATAATAATAATAATAATAATAATAATAATAATAATAATAATAATAATAATAATAATAATAATAATAATAATAATAATAATAATAATAATAATAATAATAATAATAATAATAATAATAATAATTGGGTCTAATTCGCCACTCACGACTGTTATCTACAAAACTACACGATAGAAAAAACAATAAATTATTAAACAACAGCTCATCCATCAGGCCATATGATGCACTGTTGTTTAATCAGACCACTGCCTAGACCTCCGCTAGGACACAGTAACCTCATAACAGGACCGTTGGCCAAGAAGCTGTTGACAAAAAAAATTGCCAAAAAAGTGCTGGAAAAGGGGCGGAGCCTAACCATGGGTATGAGAATAATAATTGTAATTTGAAAAAAGAAGATTATTAGATAAGAGGTCGTGATACGGGCAAGCCGCGAAAAGACAAAAAAGGAATAGAAACGCGAGACGATCGTTGTAAAGCAATAAAAAGTTCACTCAAAAATGTTAATAGTGAAGTGGTGTTAATGTTAATAGTAAAGTGATTATAAAAACAAAAATTTAATTTTAAAAAGAAAATACATTGAAAGTTTAATTAATAAAATAAAGAATAAAATTATAACATGCCGATAATATTACTTACCAGTGCAGTGTACTACCCGTGACCTCTAAAGATAAAAAAATATATATGTATATAAAAAAATATATACTTATGTGTGCCCAGTGCCTCCCAAAAGAAAAAAATTGTATATATATATACATAACAATTTTACCCTTTCTCAGTGACCCCTGAAAAAGAAAAAAAATACATATACCTACCTACACATACCATACTTACCCGTGACCTCTGAAAGAATAAAAAATTATATATACACAAAAATCATATACTTACCTGTGCCCCGTGCCTCCAAAAAGAAAAAAAAAAGTTTTATATATATACATAAAATTGGTACACTTATTCAGTGACCCCTGAAAAAAAAATATACATATACTTACCTACCTACATATACCATACTTACCTGTGACCTCTAAAAGAACAAAAAAATATATATATATAAAAAAAATCATATATGCAAAAAAAAACCTACTTACCCGTGTTCAGAGACCCCTAAGAAAAATATTCATTTAAACCTACCTGTGCCCATCAACATCTTCATCAGCAACAACAGCAGCAGTAGCAGCAGCATCAGCAGCGCCGCAGCAGCAGCAGCCATAGTCGTACGCCCCAAAATTGTTCCCAGTGAAAGTGAAAAGTGTCCCAGTGTACCTTCCCTGAACCCACTCCATATAATATGAGCAATTAGCATACTTACCTTACCTAAACCCTCCCCCCCCTGATTTTTATTTGTGTAATCCCAAGTGCGTGATTTCGTTTCGTGTGTTAAAATTTGTGTTTTATTATAATTTTATTTAAAGAAAAAAACTGGAAAAGTTATTAAATTTAAATATAAAAAAGAAAAAAAAAAGAATAACATAAGAATAAATACTAAAAAAAAATTATTAAACCAAAACAAATAAATAAATAGATCCTTGGATAAACGATTAATTGCAGGTGGAGGAGCAACCCGGCGTGTAGTGCACTACAGTGGGGCTGCCCACAAATTTTTTTGAAACCAAAACCTAAGTAAGTTTGTTTTCTTTTTTATATGCTTTTGTTTTTTAATCGATTTTGGGTTATAATTTTTTTTATTTATTCCACATCGTGGTATACACCAGAAGTTTATTCTTTTTTTTATATCTTTATTTCTCTTTACCTTTTAATTTGTATATAATTTTTTTTTATATTTAATTTTTATTTAATTTTAATTTAAATCTTTATTTAGTTTTCGTTTAATTTTTTTTGAAATTCAAATTTTTCTTTTAAATTGTAAATTAATAATTTTTTTTTTGTTTTAATTTTTATCAAGTTTTAATAAAAATATTGATCATTATTATAACGATTCAAAAAAAAAGAAAAAATGGTCTTTCCTTGAACAGAATTTTCGACAGTTGAATTTGTGTTTTTTTTTGATTTGGGGAAGGCGTTTGTTCTCTTTCTTTTAATTTCTAGCTAGGATGGCCGGTTAGATACCCTAGGACTGGGGTGGAGATGACGCACATGGAGTGAGGTGCGTTTGGCGGAGCAAAAGGGTGAGTTAGGGGCTACTACATAAATAGGAGGTTGTAGTAGCCAAGGTGGTATCCGAGGGATACAAAGGGTGGGCAAATCCTCCGAGGGTCATCACCATCAACGACCCTCCCCCTCTATAGGGATCACTCTCCCCAACTCCTGGACAATTCGGGTCTCCATTTTTTTTAAATTCTAGTTATACATGGCATGAAGTCGTAACCCCGTCTAGTGCTGCGGTAGCAAGAACCCCCCCGTCGGCGAGCTAGTTCGTGCAAAAGCAAGCATGCCAAGCTACCGTGGCCTGGACACCCTCTCCTTTCTGCTGCCAGGATCAGCCCCGGGAGCCTGTAGCCCGAGGTTGTAATGGTAGTAAGGAAGGGAGAGGTTTACACCCAAGCGGGTTTGTTACAGGTGGCGCCCAACGTGGGGCCCGAATTTGTCCAACCTTTTAACATCATTTTGGGGAAGTACGATCAGGATTTTACTTAGTGGTTGTACTGGGTACACATATAGTATTTTGGTCTTTTGAATGGTTCTTGCAGCAAAATGAATCCATATAATCATTTCTATTTTTTTTTTTTGTCTAGCGGTGGTAGGAACGTCCGCTAAATTGGTTCATCCACCAGGATTTAGGCTGTTGCGTTTCCTACCGCAGCAGACTTTCGCCAGTTTTTTTTTCATTTATATGACTTTTTCCAAATCCTAAGTTTTGCGATTTTTTTTTTTCAAGTCATGCTTCAGTTGTTTGGAAGAAAATATTTTGAAAATCATTTTTTGTTTGGATTCGCTGGTGCTAGGGTCTTGATGCTTGGCTGTCAGCTTGGCTGGGGAAGCCGGCTGAACAATGCAAGCACAAGTCCAGGCAAACAAGGACGTTCAAGAACCAAAGTACTATACTGTGGGCTCAGTGTGATTACTTGTAGCCTGATCTGACTTCAGTGATTTCATAGAGGGTATACTACTCGTACCTGCTCCGTCGCTGATGTATTGCTTCGGCTGTCGTCATCTTCACCTCAACCATTTATGACATTGATTTTGTTTTCACTTCTTACTTATTCTTTAACCTTTTTCTATCTCTTTTTATCTTTTTTTTTGGTTTCGGTAATTAAGTTTTTTTTTATTTTGATTTCGATTTTTAGTAATTTTTTTTTATTTTTGATTTCAGTTCGTGATTTTTTTTTTAAATTCATTTTTGATTATTTTTGATTTTTTTTGTTTAATTCCGATTTTGGTCTTTTTCATTAATTTTGAATTTTTTTTTTTTGAAATTTCGTTTGTTTTCAAATTGATTTATTTTTAGTTTAGTTTAGATTTTAATTTCTTTATTTTATAGATTTCTTTTATTTTTGAGTTTTAATTCTTTTAGTTTCGGATTTCGTTTTCATTTTAATTCTTTTATTTTTTATTATTCTTTGTGAATTTAGCTTTTACTTTTTTTGAATTTATAATTTTTTTTGATAGTTTTTTTTTAAATTTGGTATTTAATTTGATTTAAGATTTTTTTTTTATTTTTTAATTCTCTTTTCAAATTTTTGTTCCCTTTGATTCTGACTTTCTTTTTTTTTCCTCCTCTTTTCTTTTATCTTTTCTACTTTTTTTTTCGTCTTTCTTTTCATTCTTCACTCTTCAGCTTTGGTTGCTTGCTTTCTTTTGGATTTTCTTTTTTTGAATTAGGAAAAAATGCGTAAGCGAGTGACTAGGTCGAAAAGTAAGGCTCCCTTGCGAAGCCAGGTGCTAAGGTCACAATACCTGACCGATTCCTTTGCGGACTTAGGCGTCCCACAAGACACGCCTCAACCCCCGCCTCAACTTGCAACGGAGGGAGCAACCAATGGTGAAGGAGCAGCATCGTTGCTGGCTCAGGGTCATGGGACAAGGTCGCGTCCACCGGTACCTATCCCAAGGGCACGTGAGTCATTGGGAGGTAATGAAGAAGAACTCACCGGGTACATCCAGGAAGTGGTCACTGCTGCTGTTGGGGCAAGTCGTGCTGAAGATTTCCGGTTCTTTTCTGGGGAGATGGAGCGAACAAGAACGGCTCTTCGAGATGAAATGTCCAACATCATTCGAGAAACGCTGGCAGCACCAACGCCAGCTGCAAAGGGTTCCAGGCAAATGAATCCAGGTGAAGTACCAAGCCATTTCTCGACATCTCGTGAGCCTGTCCGAAGATCTTCCTCCCCTCCCCAGAGCAGAACTCCTCCTCGGATGCAACCTCCCCCTCAACGGAATGCAGCAGCGGACAATTCCAATATGGATGAATTCCTGCGACGGTTACATGACCTCACGTTGAGCGAACCGAATGACCAGATCCAACCACCACCCCGATCTACAAGCACCCGCTACCACAATTTCCACAAGTGGGGGTTGAAATTCGACCCGAAGAAGATGACGGTGGACGAATTTTTGTTCAGGCTGGAGAGGATGAAGACCGGTAACAAAGCTTCTTGGGACGAAATAGTCCTAAATTTCCACCACTTTGTTACTGGTCAAGCGGAAACATGGTTCTGGGTTTATCTGAAGGGTAATCCGGAAGTTCCATGGCTAACGCTCAGGGATGCCCTCATCGAACAGTTCCGGAGCTTGGAATCAGACTCTGAGCTGTCAAGGAAGCTGTACGACAGGCATATGGGTCAAAACGAATCCTTCGATGACTTCTATGCGGATATCCAGAAGCTCAACAGCATGCTAAGGATTCCCAAATCTGATCTGGAGATCATTGAGGTGCTGAGGACAAACGTCAGAAGGCAGATGGGAATGCTGCTCATAACCTACGATACTCGCACCCTGACTCATATGGTTCATGTCTGCCGGAAGGTCGAAAAATATCTCCTTGACCGTGAAGCCGGAGCTCTGAGACCAAGACCTGGAGCTGTTCCGCCGACCCGAAGAAGCGCAGTAGCTGAGCTGGTTGTCGAAGACAGAGAGGAAGAGGAATTTTCTCCCGAGCTCGAGGCATTCCATCCGAAAACGGAGAGGGACTCTCGCAATTACACATGTTGGAATTGTAAGGGTAAGGGTCATTCCTTCGTTAAATGCCCTGACCCGCAGAGAGCCCTCTTCTGTTTTAAGTGTGGATGGGAAAACACTACCACGCCTCAATGTCCTCGTTGCTCGGGAAACGAACCGAAGAGCAGTTTGAAGCCCCGGGGGAATTGCTCTCTGGAGAAGACCCCGGAGTCCAAATGAAACTCACTTCCATTCCTTCTTCGCAAAATAACAACACCTTACCTACATCTTCGTTAATCCCTCCAGTCCCAGCCGTCAGGATCCTGACAAGACCGAAGACCATTCCAGAAACAACACCACCTATTGCTCCCAGAAGACCGCTGAAACCTCTTCACGAAAGACTTCAAAACTACCTGCAAGTCCGGAAAAGAATTTTCGGAAGTCAAAATACCGTCGTTTCCGAGAAAGTGGCTAAGCTGAGGAAGAAGTTTCGAGAAAAGAAGGAGTCATACAAAGCCATTGAAGCTACCACCTTGTGCAGTTCAGACGATCCCCGTCCTTATGCTACGGTCTACATTTTTGGAGAACCCCTACTAGGGTTACTCGATAGTGGAGCTAGCATAAGCTGCCTAGGTGCGGATGGCTTCGACTTCCTTCGAAAATTCGGCAAAAACTTCTCGAAACTTACTTCCGAAGTGAAGACTGCTGACGGTAAACAACAGGCTATAGTGGGCAGAATCAGTGTGGAGATCACCTATAAAGGGAGGACGAAAACAATTCCCCTGTATCTGGTTCCATCCCTGCAGCAGAAACTGTACTTGGGTATCGACTTCTGGAAGGAATTTGACATTGCTCCTCAGTTGATCTCGGAAATCTCTTCAGTTCCTTGCCCGATAGAGACGGACCGTAATGCTCATGTGCTGACCGAACAACAATCAAAAAGGTTACAAGATGCCATTAGCCTGTTTCCTTCCTCTGCTGTGCAAGGCTTAGGAAAAACCACGCTAGAGGTACATACCATCGACACAGGTGATGCTGAGCCCATTAAACAGCGTCATTACCCGATTTCACCAGCAGTACAGAAACTGCTATATGAGGAATTGGATCGCATGCTTAAACTCGGAGTTATCGAGGAAAGTACCAGTGCATGGAGCTCTCCTGTAGTCTTAGTGCGAAAGCCCGGCAAAAATCGCTTATGCCTAGACTACAGGAAAGTTAATGCCAAGACAAAGAAAGATGCGTATCCTCTTTCTCATATAGAAGGACTGCTATCGCGTCTTCCAGATACGCACTTCATTTCAAGTGTGGATCTGAAAGATGCATTTTGGCAGATTCCGTTGGAGAAGTCTTCTCGGGAAAAGACGGCGTTTACTGTGCCCGGTATGCCCCTGTTGCAGTTTACCGTTATGCCCTTTGGCCTCTGCAATGCGCCACAACGCATGGTCAGATTGATGGACAAAGTGGTACCTCATCAACTGCGAGAAAAAATCTTTCCATACCTGGATGATCTGTTGGTCGTGTCAAGTACGTTCGAAGAGCACATCGAGCTGTTGAAAATTTTGGCTGGTCGACTGAAGGAAGCAGGACTCACAATGAACGTCCAGAAGTCGAAGTTCTGCTTCAAAGAATTAAAGTACCTGGGATACATTGTTGGAGATGGTTGCCTGAAGACGGATCCAGATAAGGTGACTGCCATTTCAGATTTTCCCACTCCCACTACGGCAAAACAAGTGCGGCGATTCTTGGGACTAGCAGGATGGTATAGGAGATTTGTGAGGGACTTCTCTTCACTGGCGGCACCCATCACCGATACGCTAAAGAAGGGAAAGAAGTTTATCTTCAACGATGAGGCGGTTGAAGCTTTCCAAAAACTTAAAACGGCACTTACCACCGCTCCGCTTCTAGTCAATCCGGATTTCACCAAGGAGTTCATCATTCTTTGTGATGCTTCCAACACCGGCATCGGTTGTGTGCTGAGCCAGTTAGACGACAGTGGTAACGAACGTCCAATTTACTACCACTCACAGAAGCTCAATGCGGCTCAGCGTAATTATAATGTGACCGAGCGTGAATGTCTGGCTGCTGTCATGGGAGTTCAGAAGTTTCGCGCATACGTAGAAGGACATGCGTTTAAAATTGTGACTGATCATGCGAGTTTGAAATGGTTAATGAATCAGAAAGATCTCAGCGGTCGCTTGGCGAGATGGAGCTTAAAGCTTCAAGGATTTGATTTCACCATCGAGCACCGAAAAGGATCTCAGAATGTCGTACCCGATGCGCTTTCACGAGTGCATGGAGTCGATGCTCTGATTTCCGAGGTTTCAATGTTGACAGATCCTTGCGATGTGTTGCATATTGATCTTGAGGATCCTAGCTTTAAATCTACGGAATATCTCAAGCTCATAGACAGCATCGAAGAACAAAAAGATAAGCTACCTGACCTTCAAGTGTCGGAAAATTTCGTCTACAAGAAGGTCAAACATTGCACAGGTAATCCGGTAGAGGATGACCTCGTTTGGAAGCTTTGGGTTCCTCAAACTCTAACCGAGCGATTGATCGCACTCGCTCATCAGCCACCAAGAGCTTCGCATGGCGGTATCGCTAAAACCTTGTTCCGACTACAGCGTCAATTCTTCTGGCCTAACATGGCAGCCCAGGTGAAAGCATTCATTGGGAGGTGTGACATCTGTAAGGCCACGAAAGCCCCAAATGCCACCCTGAGGCCTCCGATGGGTAAAGCATTTTTGGCTGAGAGGCCCTTCCAGATGTTGTACATTGACTTTTTGGGTCCGTACCCTCGCTCGAGAGACGGGAACACGCATATTGTGATTGCGCTGGACCAGTTGACTAAGTTTGTGGTGGTGAAAGCTCTTCGCAAAGCAACAACAGATACGGTGTTGAAGTTTTTGCAGGAACAGGTGTTCTGCGTTTTTGGAATCCCGGAAACGATACTCTCCGACAATGGTAAGCAGTTCACAAGCCGTGAGTTTGAAAAGCGAATGACAACGTTGGGGATAAACCACATCCGAACAGCCGCATATTCCCCTCAAGCGAACGCCAGTGAAAGGGTCAACCGGTCTATACTGGCAGCAATCAGATCCTACATAGATCCGGATCAAAGGAATTGGGATTGCAACTTGCAGTCCATAGCTAGTGCCCTCCGAACGACGATTCATTCGGCGATCAACATGTCGCCATATGAAGCGTTGTTTGGACAAAGCTGTATAGAGCATGGGTCGGACTATAAGTTGCTCCGCAAAATTAATGGGTTGAACAACTCTAATGTGGAGGTTGTTTCAAAAGCGGCGCAGATGAATATCTTGCACGCCCATATAAAGAAGGCATTGGCGAACGCTCACTCAAAATATGAAAACACCTACAATTTGCGGAGCAATAACGTTAAGTTTGCGGAAGGTGATATAGTCTTCAGAAGGAATTATGCCCTGAGTGACGCTTCCAAAAAGTTCTGCGCGAAACTGGGGCCCAAATTCGTAAAAATGAAGATAGTCAAGGTCGTAGGCAACAACCTGTACGAATTGGAGGATCTACAGGGAAAGAAAGTAGGCATATTCCATTGCAAGGATCTAAAAAAATGAAAATTGTTTAAGCCCGGCTGCAGTCTGTGCATGAGACGCGTTGTAATAACCGAAAAAAAAAATAAACAACAAGGTTTCATTTCTTCTTCTTTCAGTTCGTAAGAACTTACTGAAAGAAGAAGCTTTGTAGGAAACCCAAAATAATAATACATAATAATAAATCATAATAATCCATAATAATATAATAACGATAGGAATAATCAACAAGTAATAATAATCCCAATCATAATCCACTAACAACCATAATACCTACAAATAATAATAATACCTACAATAAAACTAATACCACCTTATAATAAATAGTACCTAGTAATAATCAATAACAATCATACTTACAACCGTAATAACCATCATAATAATAATAATAATAATAATAATAATAATAATAATAATAATAATAATAATAATAATAACAATAATAATAACAATAATAATAATAATAATAATAATAATAATAATAATAATAATAATAATAATAATAATAATAATAATAATAATAATAATAATAATAATAATAATAATAATAATAATAATAATAATAATAATAATAATAATAATAATAATAATAATTGGGTCTAATTCGCCACTCACGACTGTTATCTACAAAACTACACGATAGAAAAAACAATAAATTATTAAACAACAGCTCATCCATCAGGC
Organism: Eupeodes corollae; assembly: GCF_945859685.1. Lineage (NCBI taxonomy): Eukaryota > Metazoa > Arthropoda > Insecta > Diptera > Syrphidae > Eupeodes > Eupeodes corollae. Next base: position 156,229,373 of record NC_079148.1, on the reverse strand, counting down.
CATATGATGCACTGTTGTTTAATCAGACCACTGCCTAGACCTCCGCTAGGACACAGTAACCTCATAACAGGACCGTTGGCCAAGAAGCTGTTGACAAAAAAAATTGCCAAAAAAGTGCTGGAAAAGGGGCGGAGCCTAACCATGGGTATGAGAATAATAATTGTAATTTGAAAAAAGAAGATTATTAGATAAGAGGTCGTGATACGGGCAAGCCGCGAAAAGACAAAAAAGGAATAGAAACGCGAGACGATCGTTGTAAAGCAATAAAAAGTTCACTCAAAAATGTTAATAGTGAAGTGGTGTTAATGTTAATAGTAAAGTGATTATAAAAACAAAAATTTAATTTTAAAAAGAAAATACATTGAAAGTTTAATTAATAAAATAAAGAATAAAATTATAACATGCCGATAATATTACTTACCAGTGCAGTGTACTACCCGTGACCTCTAAAGATAAAAAAATATATATGTATATAAAAAAATATATACTTATGTGTGCCCAGTGCCTCCCAAAAGAAAAAAATTGTATATATATATACATAACAATTTTACCCTTTCTCAGTGACCCCTGAAAAAGAAAAAAAATACATATACCTACCTACACATACCATACTTACCCGTGACCTCTGAAAGAATAAAAAATTATATATACACAAAAATCATATACTTACCTGTGCCCCGTGCCTCCAAAAAGAAAAAAAAAAGTTTTATATATATACATAAAATTGGTACACTTATTCAGTGACCCCTGAAAAAAAAATATACATATACTTACCTACCTACATATACCATACTTACCTGTGACCTCTAAAAGAACAAAAAAATATATATATATAAAAAAAATCATATATGCAAAAAAAAACCTACTTACCCGTGTTCAGAGACCCCTAAGAAAAATATTCATTTAAACCTACCTGTGCCCATCAACATCTTCATCAGCAACAACAGCAGCAGTAGCAGCAGCATCAGCAGCGCCGCAGCAGCAGCAGCCATAGTCGTACGCCCCAAAATTGTTCCCAGTGAAAGTGAAAAGTGTCCCAGTGTACCTTCCCTGAACCCACTCCATATAATATGAGCAATTAGCATACTTACCTTACCTAAACCCTCCCCCCCCTGATTTTTATTTGTGTAATCCCAAGTGCGTGATTTCGTTTCGTGTGTTAAAATTTGTGTTTTATTATAATTTTATTTAAAGAAAAAAACTGGAAAAGTTATTAAATTTAAATATAAAAAAGAAAAAAAAAAGAATAACATAAGAATAAATACTAAAAAAAAATTATTAAACCAAAACAAATAAATAAATAGATCCTTGGATAAACGATTAATTGCAGGTGGAGGAGCAACCCGGCGTGTAGTGCACTACAGTGGGGCTGCCCACAAATTTTTTTGAAACCAAAACCTAAGTAAGTTTGTTTTCTTTTTTATATGCTTTTGTTTTTTAATCGATTTTGGGTTATAATTTTTTTTATTTATTCCACATCGTGGTATACACCAGAAGTTTATTCTTTTTTTTATATCTTTATTTCTCTTTACCTTTTAATTTGTATATAATTTTTTTTTATATTTAATTTTTATTTAATTTTAATTTAAATCTTTATTTAGTTTTCGTTTAATTTTTTTTGAAATTCAAATTTTTCTTTTAAATTGTAAATTAATAATTTTTTTTTTGTTTTAATTTTTATCAAGTTTTAATAAAAATATTGATCATTATTATAACGATTCAAAAAAAAAGAAAAAATGGTCTTTCCTTGAACAGAATTTTCGACAGTTGAATTTGTGTTTTTTTTTGATTTGGGGAAGGCGTTTGTTCTCTTTCTTTTAATTTCTAGCTAGGATGGCCGGTTAGATACCCTAGGACTGGGGTGGAGATGACGCACATGGAGTGAGGTGCGTTTGGCGGAGCAAAAGGGTGAGTTAGGGGCTACTACATAAATAGGAGGTTGTAGTAGCCAAGGTGGTATCCGAGGGATACAAAGGGTGGGCAAATCCTCCGAGGGTCATCACCATCAACGACCCTCCCCCTCTATAGGGATCACTCTCCCCAACTCCTGGACAATTCGGGTCTCCATTTTTTTTAAATTCTAGTTATACATGGCATGAAGTCGTAACCCCGTCTAGTGCTGCGGTAGCAAGAACCCCCCCGTCGGCGAGCTAGTTCGTGCAAAAGCAAGCATGCCAAGCTACCGTGGCCTGGACACCCTCTCCTTTCTGCTGCCAGGATCAGCCCCGGGAGCCTGTAGCCCGAGGTTGTAATGGTAGTAAGGAAGGGAGAGGTTTACACCCAAGCGGGTTTGTTACAATTTAACTTAAACTCGTCTCACTTTTTACAAGATAATTTTGTTGGTAACATTTGGTGAAATGTTTAGATTAAGTATTTTTTAAAAAAACTAAAGTCCGAACAAAAATGTTACTAAATAAATTAAACTGCTTGAACTTTAAGTTTATACTGTGTGTTTTTGGAAGTTCAGTAAAAATAAAACTTCGTCCAACAAAAATAATATTGCGAAATTGTACACTGTTACCGAATTCTAGCAGTAATTGTAACCATTGATTTCTTCTAAAGGGTGAATTTTTAAAAGCTATAAGAAAGTTAAAAAAAAAAACCACATACAATTCAGAAAAATGCATGAAATCTTGAAATATTGACCTTGACTGTGTCTCAAATAATTTATCCGCTTAGTTTAATTTTGGCATACTTTATCCAACATTTCGGCCAATATCTCACGATAAATGCTTCAATGTTTTCTTCCAATGCGTCAATTGAAACGGACTTGTCTGTATAGACATGAGCTTTAACAAAAATTGTCTAAAGGCGTTAAATCGCACGATCTAGGCGGCCAATTGACTGGTCCCGAACGTGAAATTAAACGTTCACCGAACTCGCCTCCCAATAAGTCCATTGGTGCATGGTGTGTGGCATGATGCAAAGTTTTGTAGAAACGACATGTCGTGCAAATCAAGCTCTTGCATTTTGGGCAAAGATGCCGCCAGCCCATAAACCACACCAAACTTTTACTTTTTCTGGATGCATTGCTTGCAATGCTTCAGGCTGATATTAACTCCAAAGTCGACAATTCTGCTTATTTACGTTCCCATTGAGCTAAAAATGAGCTTCGTCGCTCGCTGAAAGAAACTCGCAATGAACTTTCTTAGCAGAGAACGCATTTTGATAATAAAATTCCATAATTTGTAAGACGATTCACGGTTAAATTATAGACCAAACTGAAGATGTTTGACATTGAAACAAAACACCTTCACCATCACCTTCATATTCACTTAAAAAATGAAATTTGGATTTCTGATAATGTCAAAAAATGTATCCAAGCCACTCTAAGAGACAAACAAAAAACCATCAGCGTTATTGGAAAAAATACTGTAGCATTTTACCCTTAATCTTACACCTGTTTTACTTTACTACAAACTACACCAGTCCCAAGTTTCCAACCAACCGTTAAGTTGTTTCTTCTAACTATTTGTTTGTTCATTAAAAATTGTATTAAAAAATAATAGAGTTTCTTGTATTTCTTAAATTTAACATAAATCAAAAAATTCTTAAAAGCCCTAAGAACAATATTTCTAATTAATATTTTACATTCTTAATTTAAAAAAAAATAATAATAATCCCTAAACCTAACAAATTAGATCTTTATTCTCGGTTATTATTTAGCCACATTCCTCAATCAAAAAAGAAGGGGTACCTTACACATCTTAATGATTACTAATTTATAAAGATCTCTCACTTTTCAATTGTTATAAAAAAAATTCTACAGTTTTAATATTGAACCAAAGTGACACATGAGATTTTAAGCCCTAAAATATGACTCGAATCTCTAAACCAGATTTTGGAAGTAATTATTCATAATTATTTGATTGTAGGTATAATTTTGTTTTACTTGGGCTTTGACTAATAAATCAAAATTTAGTTCCGTCGAGTAGGGGAAGATATTTATTTGGATTTGGGATGGACCATAATTAGGAATTCATCTTTCCAGCTAAACAAACATTTAAATTTTTGAAACATGTGAATGAAATAAACATACAGGGAATTCTACTTAAGTGGGGCTTTTTTCAGGAAACTAAAAATGCAGTTTGTTTTTTTTAGATAGTTTTTCAGATTTGTCTATGGGATGGTATTAGGTCTTAAATTGGGATGTTTTTCCTTCAGAGTATTGTAGGCAGTATTTGAGTGGCTGCGACATGGCAGATCAAGAAGTTGTTGATTGCCTAAAACTTGGTTTAGGCCAGCAATGCAACTTTCTTGCCATGTCGAATTTCTTGCTTTATCTCCTCGTGGTGCTTCAGAGAACACATTGAGGCCACACTCGATGCCGAACAAGCAGGATTCCGCGCTGGATCCTCCCGTATTGATCATATCAACAGCCTGCGGATCATTATTGAACAGTGCGTTGAATATCACCCCTACACCTCCTGTTCACCGACTTCGAGAAGGCCTTTGATTGCGTTGTCAGGGAGTATATCTGGTTAGCTTTGCGGAAGAGAGGCATCACAGAAAAACTAATTGCTATTATTAAAACAGCATATGATGGATCCAAGTGTCATGTTCTGCACGATGGTAGGATGTCAGATGATTTTGAAATCCGACGCGGAGGCAGACAGGGTTGTTTTCTGTCGCCAATACTGTTTTTGTTGGTGATAAGCGATGAACTGCGCTCAGCTCTGTCAGGTAGTGCAGCGATCCAATGGACTTTGACATCCTATTTAAAGTACTTGTATTACGCGGACGATGTTTGCTTATTCTCTCATAGGATCATGGATCTAAATAAAATGACAAAAAGTGTGGAGAGACAAGCAGCAGAAGTTGTGGGACTGAAAATTAATTCCGGAAAAACAAAAATGACCAACCTCGGAACCCACCATCCTCTCAAATAAATATTTTCTCGCAACCGGTGGAAAAAGTGGAGAGCATTTAATACCTTGGAAGTATCGTTTCCATCGAAGGCGGAATCGAACAAGACGTCATCTGCCATATCGGCAAAGCAAAAACGGTGTTCTGTATGCTGTCAAAAATTTGGAGTAATAACTCTATCAGCTTAATAACAAAGCTACGACTGTTTCGCACAAATGTCGAATCTGTGCTTCTTTATGGGTGCATGACTTGGAAGGTTACTTCAGCCATAACAAGAAAGCTGCAAACCTTCGTGAATAGATAGGACAGGTCAGGAACCTACAGAAACTATAATACGAAGACATAGGTGGCAATGGATTGGACATACGCTTCAAAAAGGTAACGACTCCATTGCAGGCCAAGCAATACAGTGCTTACGCTTACACAAGAAGGAAGAAGAGCTGGACGACCGAGAAGTACATGGCGCAATACAGTCGACCCGGAATCAGCGTCACTAGGCAAAAGTTGGAGGAAGCTGAAACACATCTCTGGAAACCGTACACGATGGTGCGTAGGTGAAGTAGAGGCAATATCCCCCTTAAGGGGTTGTCAACGGACTTAACAGGTCTGAGGACCTAAGTAAGTAGTAAATACAAAGTAAGTGCAGAGTTTTGTTCCGGTAAACTCGTGAAGATCTGTTTTCTGTATTCTATCCTCCTCAGGAGGAAAGTTGAGTATCAAGAATTCGTAGTAACCTTAAAACTCATTGAGTTTTTAATAAACTTAAACAATTTGTTTTAGGAACTTAACAATTAAATGAGTCGAATTATTAGTTCTGATGATAGAAGGGATCTGATAAAAGGCAAATACAAGTTCTTCTACTTGGTCTACATTTTCTCACTATTGTTAATTTTATTTTTAGGGGTTATCATTTCCATCTTTTAACAAAAACAACATTGAAAAATATTCAATAAATGAAAAACTAAAGTTATTCTGAGTTCAGTCGACTCTGATCTTTACCCATTAAACATTTTATTTTTTTTATTTTTTCAAATCTAGATTATGACAAGTCAGAATTTTTTTCAACACCCATCTAATTATAATCCGATGATTTACATTTTTATAAGATTTAGTATCAGGTTATGCTGATGTGTTTTGTGCGTGTTCCCACGATTGTTGTTGTTGTTGTTGCTGTTTTTAAAACAAACAAACAAACATGTTCCATTGGTTGTGTGTCAAGGGTTAACACCATTTATTTTAAAATGGATGCCAATTAATTTCCCAAAAAGATCTCCTATTATTCAAAATGATGCCCCGTGGCGGAATGGTCTAGGAACACCAAAATAAAGTAAAACCCAAAATCCCCATTCATATGTACAATATTTAGTTATATTGGGTTTCTAGGAATTTGATTCCCTTTTGCAGAACTTTATAACCTTCCCAAGGTATCTTTTAATGGTATTCCTGTTGAATCAATTTTTCGATAAAATCTTTCAAAACACTTTTAATTTTATTTTCTCAGGCCATTTGACATAATAATTGGAAAATTTAAAAAATTAGCTGAGAGGGAACGATTTTAATTTTTAACGATCGATATTATTTTCGCTTATAATCGCTTCCAATTTGACAATTTAATTACGAGATCAATTTGACTGAGATTTTTTGATCTCATCTTTTATAAATCGGACCCAGATGCCTTGAGTGGTTTTGTTTTCTTTTGTTTTTGTTGCTGTTTTGGTTTATTTTTGTTGGTAAAATGTTTGATGGCTTGAAATTATATATTTTATCTTAAAAAATATTGATGAGGCAGGTTAAATGAGTTGGCGCGAAGGTGTGAGCTACGGCCACCATTCTACCACTCTACCATTCAGTAATCAGCGTGAAGCTCATAAATTAAATTATTTTCTTTCTTATACGATTTACGAAATTGCCCCTGGGTGTAACCATAGTATGTAACCATCATTCCGTCAAATTCAGGTGAGATACATTTGTTTTGCTTCGAGAGCACCATAAACAACTGCTCAGCGGATACATCACGCATCCGACGATCTGGAGGTAATGTCAAGGCTGAAATTTACGCAAGTAAATTTAGTCTTTAATTTTTCTTTCTTCTTTTTGATTTATTGTGAGTTATAGGGGCAATTAGACTGAGTGTAGAAATCATATAAACGTTGCGGTTGTTAATGAGAGCTTTGCGTAATTTCGACTCGCCCATCATATTCCACAATAATAAAAAAAGGTGCAATAATCATAATTTGAAGAAGGGAAAGTAAGTCAATCCGGGAAGTGCACTTAATCTATTTCTTTGAAGACAAATTGTGGAAGATTTAAAAATGTTGGATTTTTGTGTGGGCATAAAACGTGTTCAAGCCAATCAAGTTGTCTAAAAGTTCCATCTTCTCTTTAAACATAATCAAAATGATTGTGCATTAGTGGTAGTAGACGAAATTGGTTTACAGTGAAATTGATAAAATTTAACCTTTTTTTTGTTGACAATGTTTTTGGTAAAACTAACAAAACTGTTGAAAGAAGCTAAAATAATAACAGCGATTAGTTTGAAGGCTTAATTATAAGTTTTAGAGCAAATTCAAAAAGAGGCTGGAATGCGACCCACACTGATAACTTTCCACGCCGTCTGTTTATTTGTCAGCGATTAGTTTGAAGGCTTAATTATAAGTTTTAGAGCAAATTCAAAAAGAGGCTGGAATGCAATCCACACTGATAACTTTCCACCCCGTCTGTTTATTTGTCTTCCATAAAAGTTTGTAGGTTTTTTTATGACGGACTGTTAAATTTTTATAAAAAAACTACTGAAATTGAAAACAATATTTTTTGTGAAATAAAAAAAGTTTTAAGACAATATTTTTAATTTTTTGAAAAGCTATTTGAGGCGAAAGTAAATTTTTACCAAGTTTTAGTATTGTTTTTTTTTTTGTATGTTGTTGTTTTTTGTAAAATTTGATTTTTCTTAAAATTCTATTAATTGTTGACAAAAATATTTTTGAAAAGATAAAAGTAGTTTAAAAAGTGTATAGTTTTGAAACAAAAACAAACCTTTAAACAACTCAAAACCATAGTAAATATATTTTTTGGAGAAAAGATCCTTTTCAAGTTCATTTATTATTCTCTTACACACATAAACACACAAAGACACCCCTCTAAAAGTCTTTGACTTAAATTTCAAGGACCTTGAAACGTAGGAAATATCAACATTATCAAGAAATTTAACCGATTATTTGTTAAATATTGCTATTTTTAGAAAATATTAGGTCAATGCATCCAAAATAACTTCTTCTTAAACAACAGTTTTTTTTTTCTTTTTCAGCTAATTTATCTTCCAAAATCATGGCCGCAGTGGGGATATATTTGGATATTCCAAAAACAGCTCAACACTTACTTAAAGGTAATTTTTAAAAATCAGTCAAAACCAAGCTATAACACACGTATAAGCTCTTACCAATTGTATCAGTGTCATTTGATTTTTTAGTCTACACTAAAGATTCCTTTGAAAAAAGTGGTTTGTTCAAAAAAATCTACGCTTCTTGAAGTAATATAAATATATATTTTTTAAATAAATACAGGAAAAGTCTTTAACCATGTGGTCGTTAATTCTTCACAAAGAGTATTTTAACTCTAAGTTTTAAATGGACTTTTAAAAATGTTTGCTTGTATTGACCTTTTCAGAATACCCTTAAAGTTAATAGTACTCGTAAGGTATTTTTACATAAATATTTCCAAAACTAAGTTTGTTCCTTTTTCAATAGCTTAGAACTTTTAAGAAAGAAAACTAAGAACTTTTAAGAAATCTCATGGAAATGTTGCGATATTTCCAAAACCCTACTCAAAACCCCATATTCGATTACCTTTAAATTTTTGTTCGTTTGTTTTGGTTTTAAAAGTGGGCGCCGACATACATAGCCAAGCGTATAAATTTAAATCGAGGGAAAAATCCACACGCTGCAGAAATGCAACACGTCCTTCTTCTGCATAGGTTCCCCGCGCATCATCGGAACACAAAAACTCTCGGGCACGTAAAAGCAACATATACATGATACCAAAAAAATACAAACTAACCAAAAAAACAACAACAACGACAACAGAAAAAAACGACAGAAATTGTCACTTAATTGCATCGCAAACGTGATCAAAGTATTTGCAGCATCTGTGATTATCTGATTTTGATTTGTACCTCGGAACACAAAGCTAATGCGCACTATAACCAACCACTACTACCAATGTGTGGTATAGTTGGGGGTCTCGTGCGATTTGGCCGCGTCTTGCGTTTCACGTCTCACCTCTAACACAACCGCACACTGAGGACGACGCGACGGACGATGAAGACGACGACGAGGACGACGACACACAAAGCAATTCTAAGCTATTATACAATTTTTTTTCAAACAGATTTGCCTGTGACTCTATTTTAATGGTTACCACTATTTTAAATTTAAAATATAAATATGGTGTCATTCAGTTTCAAATCGTTTCAGACCACAAATCAAAGGAGACCGATATTACAAATTTAAAAAAAAAAAACTGCACTGTGTCTAAGTACTTTGGGTATGAAGACGTATGATTACCCTTATTAAAAAATAGTAAACCAATTCACAGAATATTTACACTATAAAAAAAGTAAATTGAATTTTAAATTCAGTACGAAAACATTCAAATCATTTTAAGTCACAATGACTTAAGTCAAAAACACCTGAATTAAGAAACTTCTTCTTTGATTCTTAATAAAATATGAAATGAAATAAATGTTACATCCGGTGAAAAAAAAACTAAAACAAAATTATTACAAACCTGGCAACCATGTGCAAATTGTCTGCAATACTTTTGTGGTCTTATCAAGCGCGCGCGTTCCAACCGCCTCCAGAGCTCTCAAGGTAACACGGAAGTCGTAAGGGATACCGATCGCTATCGCGCACATCGTATCGCTCTCTCCGACTGTGTTTTGGGGCGAAACGAAACGAAGCGAAGAAGTAGAAGTAGAAGTGAACATGAGGCGATGCTAAATGTCACAAGAGATATACAACAAAAACGTACCACCGAAGCCGACCCAGGAACAACACGCTGCCGCCGCATCATCATCATCATCGCCATCGCCACCGCTTCCCAATACAGATTCGTCTAAGTAAAGTATATCTCTGTTTCTTTGGCTACCTATAATATAAAAACCTGGCTATGCGATGCGATGTAATGTTGGGCTCTATATACGATTGCGGCGATGTACACCTACTCGCGTGGAAACGCGTGCTTTCAGCGCTCAGCAAAGTTACGCCAAGCCAAACTATATACTCATTACCATTTTTCGCAGTGGTGTACATTTTTTGGAGGAATTCACGAAGATTTGCATACATGGAGTTGTGGTGTGCTGTGTTTGGTGCTTTCCCAGGTGAGGGCTAGAAAAACCAACTCAACCACAGAGCAACTTAAAAACGAAAAAAAGAATTAAATTCGGGGAACATTCAAGCGTGAACAAAAAATGTGACATGCTCGATGTTAAGTGTGGTTTATTTGTAGCTTCTCCGCTCGCTGCTTTTTTTTCGTCTACTTCTATTTTTTTGAAGCTACAAATTTGTACAGGAAGTCATGAAGTTGTGCTGTGCATAACATGGCGCAGGACATGCTAAACAGTATCGGCATGTTCTGTACACTCCCCCAGGTGCGATTCGATTGCCAGCAAGTAGCCTTTAGCTACCACAGCTACGTGAACGGTTCCAGAATGACATACAATCTCTTGATCACTATACGCCATATATACTGTGTTGAGTTGAAATCTTGAAATCTGGAAAGAAAGTTCATCTATAGTGCTCCAGTATCTCGCTGAATACTGATCCCGGGCGAAGTTCCGAACTCCTTTCTAAAAAAATCAACAAATCTCCCAACACAACAGACACAAACAAAAAAACCCGCTTTACGCATTTAAAGAAGTTGCTACTTGTATTCCAAATGATTTATTCATTTGCGATGCAGCACGCGATCGTTTGCACAAATCACTTCACACGGAACTGCTATTAGAAGCTAAACAACATGATGCAGACAACAACGACGACGACAACGACGAAGAACG